>NC_050580.1:211592094-212207094 GCF_011100635.1 Trichosurus vulpecula | reverse complement strand
CGATGGATTCTTTCAATTTCTATTTTGCCCTGTGGCTCTAGAATATCAGGGCAGTTCTCCTTGATAATTTCTTGAAAGATGATATCTAGGCTCTTTTTTTGATCATGGCTTTCAGGTAGTCCAATAATTTTTAAATTATCTCTCCTGGACCTATTTTCCAGGTCAGTGGTTTTTCCAATGAGATATTTGATATTGTCTTCCATTTTTTCATTTCTTCAGTTCTGTTTTATAATATCTTGATTTCTCATAAAGTCAGTAGCTTCCACTTGCTCCAATCTAATTTTTAAGGTAGTATTTTCTTCAGTGGTCTTTTGGACCTCCTTTTCCATTTGGCTAATTCTGCCTTTCAAGGCATTCTTCTCCTCATTGGCTTTTGGAGCTCTTTTGCCATTTGAGTTAGTCTATTTTTTAAAGTGTTGTTTTCTTCAGCATATTTTTCCGTATTTTTTTGGGTCTCCTTTAGCAAGTCATTGACTTGTTTTTCATGGTTTTCTCGCATCCTTCTCATTTCTCTTCCCAATTTTTCCTCTACTTCTCTAACCTGCTTTTCCAAATCTTTTTTGAGCTCTTCCATGGCCTGGGACCAGTTCATGTTTTTCTTGGAGGCTTTTGGTGTAGGCTCTTGCACTTTGTTGACTTCTTTAGGCTGTATGCTTTGCTCTTCTTTGTCACCAAAGAAAGAATGCAAAGTCTGATACTGAATCTGGGTGAGTTTTCACTTTCTGGCCATATTCCCAACCAACTAATTTGACCCTTGAGTTTTTCAGTGGGGTATGACTGCTTGTAGACTAAAGAGTTCTATGTTCCACGTTTGGGGGGGAGGTGCCAGCTGTGCCACACCAGCACTGCTCCTTCCCCAACCCCCAACCCAGACTGGGCTTAGATCTTCAGCAGGCTGTGCACTCCTGCTCTGATCTGCCGCTTAATTCCTCCCACCAGGCGGGCCTGGGGCTAGAAGCAACAGCAGCTGTAGCTGTCCCACCTCCGCTGTCCCAGGGGTGGTGGCCGAACCTCGAGCTCCTTCCACTCCCGCATCTTTTCCCACTAACCTTTTCCGCTATCTTTGGTGTTTGTGGGTTGAGAAGTCTGGTAACTGCCGCAGCTCATTGATTCAGGGTGCTAGGGCCTGCTCTGCCCAGCTCCTGGTCTGGTTGGTCCATGCTGCTCACGCTGGGCTCTGCTCTGCTCCACTCCGCTCCCAGCTCCCTGCTCCATGTGGGATAGACCTCACCCAGAGACCATCCAGGCTGTCCTGGGCTGGAGCCCTGCTTCCCTCTGCTGTTTTGTGGGTTCTGCAATTCTAGAATTGGTTCAGAGCCATTTTTTATAGGTTTTTGGAGGGACTCGGCAGGGAGCTCACGCTAGTCCCTGCTTTCCAGCTGCCATCTTGGCTCCGCCCCCCTGCTCTCCATGAGTTTATATTCTAAATTGGTTCTGTTCTGTCTGGATTATCATCTTTCTCTGTTTGGCAGGGAGAGATCAAGTGTTTTCTGATAGAAAGGGTTTCTAGGCTCTTTTGAGCTCCTTGTTGTAGTGATTGACACCGTTGCTAGTCTGCAATAGGGTCTAGCGGGACCCACTGATGGAGTTGACTCTATCCTCAAAGATCTTTTGATGAGAATAATTGCTGCTTCCTTTAAGATGTGCAACCAAAGATTAATAGTTTGCATTAGACACCAATATGTTAAGCTGAGTTGTCCTGCCATTATACAAATAGTAGTGTCCTAGTCCTAATCTAAGGGCTTTTCCCTCAATCTTCATCTTTCTTGACCTCTCTGAAATGTAATCGATCTCCTTCTCCTAGATTCTCTCTCCTCTCTAGGTTTTCATAACATTGCTCCTCTCTCCTGGTTTTCTTTCCTATCTGCCTGACTGCTCCTTTTCAGTCTCCCTTGCTTGCTAATTTAACCAAGGCATGCCCAATGATGATGGGTATCCCCCAAGGTCTAAGCTTGATCTTCTCCTCTTCTTTCTTTCTCCTATCCCAGTTGGTAATCTCACTAAATCCCACAGATTGAATTGTCATCTCTATACAGATGATTCTCAGATATGTATATCTAGTCCTAGTCTCCTGATAGCACTCACTGCCTTTTGGACATTTTAGACTGGATTCTTTTAGGTTTCTCACACTTAACATGTCTGAAATAGAATTCATCTTTCCCTATGAACCCTTTCTTTTTCTGAACTTTTTTTTTATTACTGCTGAGGACACCTACAATTCTCTCAGTAACTTGTGCTTCCAAATTAAGTGGAATCCTCATTGTCTCACTTGTACTCACCCCACATATCCAATTTGTTGTCAAGCCTTGTTTTCTCTACCCTTCTTACCCAGAGAATATATCCCATTCTCTAATCTCACATAGCTACCACCCTCGGGCGGGCCCTTGTCATCTTATGTCTGCACAATAGCAATAGCTTTCTGGTTAGTCCCCTACCTCAAGTCTCTACCCACTCCAATCCATCTTCCACTCAGCCACCAAAATAATCTATCTAGAGTACAAGTCTGATCCTGTCACTCCTTCATTCCCCCTTCCCCACCTAATAAACTCCAATGGCTCCCTATCATCTCCAAGATCAAATGTAAAATCCTCTGTTGAGCATTTAAAAGCCTTCATAACTTGGTCCCTTCTTACCTTTCTAATATTCTTACTCTTAACTCCCCACCTTGTACTCTACGATCCAGTGACATTGGCTTCCTTACTGTTCATTGAACATGACCCTCATCTCCTGACTCCATACCTTTTAACTGGCTCACCCCCATACCTGCTGGCTCTCTTCAAGTATTATCTATATATAGACAACTCTGAAATCTATATATCCAATCCTAACCTCTCTCTTGAACTCTAGTCTTGTATCTCCAACTGCCCAATGGACAATCAGGGACATTCAACTAGTTGTCCCATAGGCATCTCAAACTCAACATGGCCAAAATATCCACTCTCCCTGATTTCCCCATTTCTGTTGAGGATACTATTATCCATTTAGTCATTCAAGTTCACAACATTGGCATCATTATTAACTCTTCCCTCTCATCCCTTATAATCCAATCATTCTTGTCAATTCTACCACTGCAATATCTCTCACATCTGTCCCTTATTCCCACCCATATGGCCACCACTCTAACTCAGACCATAATCATCTCTCACCTAGACTATTGCTATAGCATTCCAATTGGTCTACCAGCTTCTAAGCTCTCCTCTTTCCAATTTATCCTTCACACAGCTGCCTAAGTGATATTTTTAGGGCACAAATCTGACTATGTCACTTTCCTGATAAAGCTCTAGTGGTTTCCTCTTGCCTCTGGGATAAAATATAAACTTCTTTGATTAGCGTTTAAAACTCTTTTCAATCTGGCTCCAATCTGTCTTTCTAATCTAATTGCACATTTCTATTCTTCACAAACTGCTAACTGGTTTAGTTGTTATTCCCCATACACAATATTCCATCTTCTGCCTCCATGCATTTGTACAAACTGTCCACTGTGTTTGAAATCCATTTCCTGCTTCCATCCACTCCCAAAATTACCTAGGCTCTTTCAAAGCTCAGCTCAGGTGCCACTTCTTGGAGGAAGCCTATCCTAACCTCAATGCCATTAATACAGAAATTACTTTGTACCTACTTTACATATATTTTCTATTTCCTTTTCAACATATATATGCATATGTATATATGTGTATTTGTATATATATATATACATATATATATATATACGTATATATATACATACACATATATAGTTTTACCCCAATAGAATGAGGACAAGGTCATTTTTATCATTATATCTCTAGTGCAGTATCTGGCATATTAATATATGTGTAATATATTAATAAATGTGTATTGGATGAATGAATGAATCTAAATTCCTTGGAAATAGACCTTCCTTAGACACAATATTGACTATGTTGGATTGGATGCTAAAAGAATTTTGGTCTTTTTTAGGAAATGCATGGAATACAGAATTCGTAAAATATCATGAACGGAATGAATATCATTCCAGGAAGAATGGTGACTTGAGAAGATGGTCCCTCAAGCAGCAGGTCCAAGATGAACTATTTTGGGACAGTTCTAGCACCAATTCAGATGAGTTGGGAAAAGAGGAAAGGAAATCCTGGACCCTAGTGAGGACCAAGACAGAAAGAATTCCACTTTTTGATGAGTTCTTTGATCGAGAGTAAGAGAGCTACAAAATTAAGAGAACTATGCACCAATCAGAATTTCGCTGGGAGGAGGCAGCTAGGTGGTGCAGTGGATAGAACCCTGGTCCTGGAGCTAGGAGGACCTGAGTTCAAATATGGCTTCAGATACCTGACACTTACTAGCTGTGTGACTTGGGCAAGTCACTCTAATCCTGATGGCCTTGCAAAAATAAAAGGTGTTGGGGGGGGGGGTCGGGCGGGGTTTCATTGGGAGGAGAAAAGGGAGAAGAGGGAGTGAATTGAAAAATTCAATTTGTGATTCCAGTACCTAGACCAGTGCCTGGCATATAGTAAGTGCTTAAAAAATACTGTGGATAAATTGCTTACTTGTAGTATTGATTCAAATCAATATGTAGAATATTATACATTTTTAAAAGCCTTTATGTTTTAAAATGAAGCCTCTGAAGGCTTTTTTAGTCCCAAAGCATTATATCTGTGCCTCATTGAAGAAAAACTGATATAGAAAATATAAAACACGTAAATTAGAGGGTTGATTATTCATATAATATTCTTTATTTTATTTATGAGAATTACAACATTTAAAAAATACCAAGGTCATCTAGGAAACTTATTGGTTTGTTTTCATATAACTAACTACTGGATGTAGCAAAGAGGGACCCGGGAGACTGCAGAAACACTTAGTATGTTAGGAATTGAATTAAATAAACACTGACCAAATGAAGTTAAAACAATTCTGAGAATATGATGGAGATTCATGGAGAATAAGAATTTTAAAACTAGAAAGGGTCTTGGAGATCATTTAATCAAGAGAAAATTATTCAATTTACAAAAACTAAGGCACAGGTAATTTGAAAAACATCTATTGTGAAAGCGAAATACAGCTGCCTCCTCAGCCTCATATGCCATAAGAAGTTACATCTTTTCTAGAAACATTCAAAAATCACTTTAAAAAACTTTTTTTTAAAAGATGGGGGCAGCTAGGAAGTACAGTAAATAGAACACCAGTCCCGGAGTCAGGAGGACCTGAGTTCAAATCCAGCCTCAGACACTTGATGCTTACTAGCTGTGTGACCTTGGACAAGTCACTTAACCCCAATTGCCTTGCCTTCCCCCCCAAAAAAAACTTTTAAAAATACTTAATTGTTCATTTTGTGAAATATTCCAAAAAGAAAAACAACCAAAAATAACCAAAAAATCCTGGTGCGGAAGAAGTAATTTGTTGTAGTTTCTTGGATTTCTTGAAAATTATCTAGTCTGGTACTATTTGCAAATTTTTATTGGAGTAGATCTGTGAGAGCCGAGTTGGCTATCTCCTTTCAGGCAGCCGGCTTGTCCAGAAGTCATGCCTGCTTTATTTCAATAAATTCCCCTACATCCTTAAATTTTCAATCAACATTTTTTCCATCACCTCACTTTAACTATATAACTCTACAACTCTGTATTTTAGGCCACTCGTTCTTCTACTTCCCTTGACTCACAAAATTAAGAGAAATGGGCACATTCCTTAGTCTCTTCTTTATCTCTCTTTTCTATCTTGCAACCTAGTTCTTATCTGAGGACCTCACATGTGTTGCAATCATACCCCTAACAAGACATTCATTCTTCTACTCTCCCTTACTTATGGAGTCAGTAAAGAGGGTCAAGTTTAGACTGGGTCAGGGGGAACAGCACTCAATACGGCATACAGCCTTTGGCATAGTGAGACAGGGTCAGAACTTGGTGGTGGCAGCATTAGAAGCAGCATTCTTGTCCTGGTACACAGGGGCTGTGGTAGCACCCAGACAGTGCCCAAACTCCATAGTATTTCTTGAGGGGGAAGAGGAGAACATTCAGGCCCTAGCACAGAAAAGCATTGCTGGACTCTACGATAGAGGGGTAGCTCTTTGAGGAAGAAGGCAGACCAATGCCAGTCATCAGGAGAGTGGGTCCAAGAGACAGCAGGCAAAAGACTGGGCAACAGGCAGTAGAGTGAGCAGTGGCTTGGACCCCATTGGCAACAAGGAGAGAAATTGGAAATGATATGGGCTCCAGTGGTAGCATGCAACAGAGTGGGCAGCAAAGTGCATCCCATCAGAGTGAGGACTGTATGATAGCAGCAAAGATAGGAGCAAGGTAGCCCCTCACTTACTATAATCCAGTGATCATTGTATAACTCCATCATAGGCAGGGCTTAGAGAATTAAGAGCAAGTGTCTTGCTTGCTGGTGATGGAGGAGAGTCAAAACTATCCATTCAGCTGCAGTGGAAAGATGGGAACATTCCCTCGGCAAAGGCCTCTAAAGAGGCCCAGATTTGACATTTCTACCCAGTGAAGTTCTCGGGGAGGGGAGGTTTTGGCTCGTGAATCAGGGAACACTAAGTGGGTGGCATCACAAATTTTTGGCATTGACCCTGAAACAGGCTGTATGCAAGAGAACAATGAGCTCTTAGCTATCTTTTTAAAGATGACTTGCTGACCTGTAACAAGGATCAACGACTATGCAAAAATGTCATCGTCTGCCCTGTACCCCTTATGCTCTTGGTGCTGCTCTGGCTCATTATTTTTGCTTTCCATAAGGAGGCCCTCTGTGCAAAGATCTGGCATTGTCTGCCACATGGACCAAATGATTAAGATCCAATTAAGTCTTAGGTATGGTTTCAATGCTATTTATTTTTATTTCTTTATTTAACAGGCATTTATTTACTCTCTCTCCCATTCCCCTTCCCTCTGGAAGGGGGGAACAAAAAACAAAATGACAACAACAACAAACTATTATTGTAATAAATTCACATACTGGCCATGTCCAAAAATTTGTATGTCTTATTTTGCATACTGTATCCATCACTTTTCTGTCCAGAAATGGGTAACATTTTCAACACTAGTACTTTGGAAACATGGTTGGTCATTGTTTTGACTAAGGGGAAAACTAGCCTAGCCTGTGTGGGTATATCATGTAATGGAGATTAATGGTTTCATATGTAATTCTCTTTTTCTGCTCTTCTTCACGTAGGAACATGTTTACATTTTCTGTTATTCAAGTTCAGAAAAAGAACATTTAAAAATTATAAATAAAAAATGACTAAATGAATATGTCCCACTTCCAGACCATTATCATTCCATGCTGCCCCATGGTGACCATCTTCCTAAACTCCTCCCTGAAGGAATATTGGACTCTGCTGCTGGTACCACCCTGGGCTCTGATAGGTGAGCCTTCACCTTATCTTACCCAGCACCAGGCCTCCACACTATGCCAAAACCATTTCCAACCTTTCCTTCTGTCTCTGTTTTATGTATTGTTGCCTTCCCCCATTAGACTGTAAGCTTCTTGAGGGTAGGGACTCTCTTGCTCACTTGTATTCATATCCCCAGTACTTAGCAAAGTATTGTTGGATGCCTGTCAAACCTGGACAGTACACCAGCGCCATGCCAGGAAACTGAATTGCTTCCATTTGAATTGTCTTAGGAAGATTCTGAAGATCACCTGTCAAGATAAGATACCAGACACTGAGGTCCTTACTAGAACTAAACTGTCAAGCATTCAAATTCCACTGCAGAGAGTGCAAAGTTGATGTGCTCATCACGTTGTTCAAATGCCAAATGTACGCTTGCCAAAAAGAGTATTTAATGGAGAAGTCATATAGGGCAAGGGCTCACATGGTGGTCAGGAGAAGCGATACAAGGACACTCTCAAGGTGTCTCTTAAGAATTTTGGAATTGATTGCGTGACATGGGAGACACTGACACAGGACCACCCAGCATGGCGTGTCCTCATTAAAGAAAGTGTTGTGTTCTATGAGCAAAGCAGAATTGAGATAGCTCAAATGAAATATGAGATGCACAGATTTTGAGAATCTACCCCAATTGTTCACATAGGGTCTATTTGTGCCTGACCTGTGGTGGAACATTCCAAGCTCATATTGTTCTGATCAGCCACAGGTGAATACACTATAACTTGACTCTACAATAGTGATGTCATTTTGGTCATCTTGAGAATGAAGGACAACAACCAACCAACCGAACACTTAGCAAAGTACTTGTAACATAGTAAGTGCTTAAATAAATGTTTTCCTACCTACTTCTATAAATATAATATATGCTATTTTAAAGAAACAAAATTGAGTTGATTTTTGATAATACATATATATATATATATATATATATATATATATACCTATTCCACTTTATATCTCTATTCCAATCCTTTTTCTTATTTACAGATCTGTATCTCCATATTCCTATATTATATATCCATTTGGATGTTCCTTTGGTACCCAATGGAATCCAACATGTTCAAAGCCAAACTGATTGTCTTTTCTTTTACATCTAATCTCTTTGGATTCACCATTTATGTCTGTGGTACCACTACACAATTTCCCATATTTGAAACATTGAGATCATCTTTGACTCTTTCCTGTTCTTCACACATCATAGGATCAGTTACAAAAGCCTGTCCATTCCACCTTCAGAACCTCTCCCTCAACCATCCCCTCCTTTCCACTCCCATTAACCCCAACCTAGTACTGGAATTTGCTACCACTTAACTGGGCTATTGCAATAGTTTCTAAACCATACTTTCTCCCCTCTAGTCTATGTCCATCCTTAATATCATCGAGAAAATTATTGCTTTATTCATAGATCTGACTGTGTTACTCCTTGGTTCAAATATAGCTACCAAGTAAATGCAAAACTTCTTTGTTTGACATTCAAGGTCTTCCACAATCTGTTACCTTTCTAGTCTTCTATCATATTCCTCCTTTCCATTTTTATATTACTCTATACTCTAGCCAACCTGAATTAATCTCTATTCTGTCAGCATGTTCTAGATTTCCCTGCCTCCATGCCTTTTAATAACCTTGTCCCTTAGCCTAGAATACACTCCATCCCTCTCTTTGCCTGTTGAATTTGTTATGTTCAGTCATTTCAGTTGTGTCTGACTCTTTGTGACCCTATTTGGGGTTTTCTTGGCAAAGATACTAGAATGGTTTGCCATTTCCCTCTCTAGATCATTTTACAGATGAGGAAACTGAGACGAACAGGGTTAAGTAACTTGTTGAAGGTCACACAGCTAGTAAGTGTCTGAGGCCAGATTTGAACTCAGGAAGATGAGTCTTCCTGACTCCAGGCCTGGCATTCTATCTACTGGCAGCCCCCAGGCAGCTAAATTTCTATCCATCCTTTGAAGTTCACTCTTAATATCTTCTCCTCCGTGATGTCTTACCTGGTCCCCCATCAGTAACAACCTTAACCCTTGGGTGTAACACAGTTTTTGTTTCACAACTTTGAAATGTACTTAGCAAATAGCATTATGAATTATTGTTCCATGCAGTTGTGCTACTCCCTCCTCAACTATAAGCTACAGAAGGCAGAAACTCAGTCTGAAGTAAGACTCTCATCTTCTTACAGCATGTGGTACTTAATAAATGTTTATTGTTGTTGTCATAACCACTTTTTAAGGTTGGTGTGATGAATGTGGTATGTTGACTCTACAAGTACAATACATCTATAATCAATTGATGGTACAAGCAAGTTAGTCAGGCTGTGCTATCAGTCATCCACTGAGCTAGCAGACCTACAGAACGCACTTGGGAAACTCACTCCCCTCCCTTCTTTGTGGTAACATGTATTTCATCCAGCTCATCCTTCTTTGAGGGGCAAAGCTTATCGTTAAAACCCTTGGGACCAACAAATAGCCCAAGCAGTGCTTTTAATGTGAATGCAACATAATCCATGTTAAGCCTTCTTGTAGCCTGAGGATCCTTATTAGTTTATGCCTCAGAAGGATTCTGGCCCTGAATAATGTTTTTTTTTTCTCCCTCTATGGTACCTGAATATTCTTTTAAATACATAGCTTGACCTTTTTGTCAGTTTTCATTACCCAAAGTACAACTTTGGGTTTTAAGAAAAACTCTAAGATTGTAAATCTGCTTCCCTCTTTTTTTTGAAATTTTATTTTATTTTTAGTTTATGGAACAAGCATTTCCATAACATATTATAATAAAAAAAGATGATTGCACATAAAACTGCAAATCTACTGTGTATAATTTGTTATTCTTTTCAAATATACAACAAAATTATCATGTAAATTTCTTTTTTTCCCTCCTTTGCCCCTCCAGATGGCTACCATTATACCCAAATAGGTGTGTTTGTATATATATATATATATATGTATATGTATATGCATATATATACATATAGACATATATAATATTTATTAGTTCTTTCTCTGGATGCAGATAACATATTTCTCCATATGACCTTTATAGTCCCATGCAGTTCTTAAAACAATATTGCTGTTATCGTATTCATTGTTCTCTTGGTTCTGCTCATTTCTGCTTCTCTCTTAGGGTTTTGTCCTCACTCACATCCCGATATCACTGCTAGTATCCAAGTAGGCAAAACTGACACATATTCAAATGACCATTTGAATTTTAACATGTTGGCATACATGTGGCGAGAAAACACTTAATGCAGTTCTCTTACAGGGAACAGGTAAAGAAAGGATGTACTGTATTTTCCAATGTATAAGATGCACCCTTTTTCGAAAAATTTGGGGTCTAAAAACTGGGTGCACCTTATACAGTGGTTGTAGATTTTTTTACTTGCATTTCTCACTTTTTCACGCTTGTTTTTGTACTCATTGTTATAGTTTTTTTACTTGCATTTCCCACTTTTTAGCACTTGTCTTTGCACTCATTGTTTCACATTTGTTACTGGTATATTAGGTTTCGTTTTGCCATGTTCTGCCCAGAAATGGCTCAGAAAAGATTTTCATACAGAGCTGAATTCAAGTTAAAAGTGATCCAGTTTGTAAAAGTGAATGGAAATTGTACTGCTGAACATAAGCTTGGTCCTCTTCCAACTAAGAAAACAATCTGAGACTGGCTATGGGAAGAAGAAACCCTACTGAAAACGCCACGGCAGAAGAAGGCCATGAGAGGCAAGTCAGCAAAATGGCCTGATTTAGAGAGGGAATTGAAGATATGGATTGAAGAGCAAAGGGCAATTGGAATTCCTGCGTCCACAAAGATAGTTCAGCATGAGGCAAGAAGAATTGCTGATGAAGAAGAAGTTACTGATTTCAAAGGAGGACACAATTGGTGTTTCAGGTTCATGAAACAGAATGAATTAAGCATGTGTACATGCACCAGACTTGCCTAAAAGATGCCCAAAAGCTATTAGCAGACGAACAAAACCTGAGTTCAATAACTTTATGTAATACATTTTTTTTCGAATTTCGGGCCCCAAAATTAAGGTGCATCTTATGCATGGGGAAATATGGTATGATACATGATTGCATCCTTCTTGATATCTTTTTATTTATTTATTTTTTGAGGCAATCAAGGTTAAGTGACTTGCCCAGGGTCACACAGCTAGTAAGTGGTGAAGGCCATATTTGAACTCAGGTCCTCCTGACTCCAGGGCCAGTGCTCTACATACTGTGCCACCTGGCTGCCTTCTCTGTAGCCTTTTACATTCTTAGTCACCCACTTCTCCTTGATACTCCTTCTCTCTAAGTTTTTATTACACTATTCTCTCTCTCTGTCTCTCTCTCTCTCTCTCTCTCTCTCTCTCTCTCTCTGCCTACCTATATGACCTCTGCTAAGTACCCTTTGCTGGCTCATCATTAGGGTCATGGCCGCTAACTGCAGGAATACCTCAGGTCTCTCTCTTGAACCTTCTCCTCTCTGTATTACTTGGTGATCTCATCAGTTTCCATGGCTTCTGTTATCTTCTCTATGCTAAGGATTCCCAAATCTACTTATCCAGCCCTGTCCTCTCTGCTGACCTCTGGTCTCTCATCCCAATTTTTTCTTTTTTGGAGGGGGGAAGGCAAGGCAGTTGGGGTTAAGTGACTTGCCCAAGGTCACACAGCTAGTAAGTGTGTCAAGTGTCTGAGGTCGAATTTGAACTCAGTTCCTCCTGACTCCAGGGCTGGTGCTCTCCTCACTGTGCCACCTAGCTGCCCTGCCCAATTGCCTTTTGATATCTTGAGCTGGATGTCATAATCTCTGGTTCTTCATGCTTGCTTCTTCATGTCTCATCACTTACTTGGCTTTTCTACCTACTACAAGCCTCCTTTAAGGTCAAGGTTAAGAAAACATTTTAGCTAACTTGCCCTCAAAGCTTGAAATCCCTCAAAATTTAAAGAGCACTGGAAAGTGACTTTCTCACCTTCAGGAAACCCTGACTCATCTCAACTTTATTCAGTATAAGTATTTTCAGTATAATAAAAGCATAAACACTTTTATGAGGAGCTCCAAAAGGTGTACTACATTTATCTGAGTCTCTTATTATGATAAACAAAATGTATTAGCTTTCCCATAGTTTTTAATTTCTTGGTCTAGATCTCAAGAGAGAATTTTCTGAATTCTAAATATTCAGTTTCATTAATAATCTCTAAGTCCCTCGTGGGTGCCTGGTGATGATGATGTAGCTTTCCCAGGAATTGAAGAAGTCACTGTCAAACAGGGACAGAGAAAATGAATCTCCTCACATCCTTCTCTGAGACTTAAACTAGATGACAGCCCTATTCTATAATGAGGACAAAGGCCATGGTTTCTCTTCCACCCCACTCCCTGCTATAATGTGCTTTTTTCCTTTTGAAAAATAGTTTTGGAACTGAGAATTGTGAGGTTATGACTACAATTTAATGAGACTTTAAAAAAACCCATATCAGATGCATCCCGATGAATAGTATCCTTCAAAACAGATATATGAAGAGGCTTTGTTGGACCTGCTGCCAATTATCAGAATATAATTGGTTCAAGCTTTTCTTCTGAAACTGTCTTCAGAGTCTGTTTAAGAGCCACACAAGAAAAACTCTCATTACTCTTGGATGTTTCTACTACCTTCTCTGTCCTCTTTTGTCTGCCCAGTTCCCAATAGGATTTCACTTGGTCCCACTTTTTTCCCAAGTAAGCCCTTTAAAAAAGGCATAGCAGAACTGCCCTTATTAATATACCATCAATCATTTGATGTGATATAAAAGATATGGAGAAGATTGTCTGGAGTACTCCCCCTTCACTATCTGCCACTTTATGGAAATCCTATCATTAAATATTTGTTCCTTTGGCAAAAGACTCTGGGACATCTCTGACATCTTCTTGGAGGGGGCAACAATATGGGAGAAAGTTGCATTGTTTTCAGTCATTCACGTCTCATTATGAATTAATAACAATCATATAGTTATAAAGTATATTGGTTTCCTAAACGTTTTGTATACATTCTCTCATTTCTCCTTCATAATAGCACTAGGAGGGATGTAATACAATTATCATTATCTTGCTTAAACAGACGAAGAAAATGAAGTTCTGAGAGCTATGATGATAGAATTAGAGCTGGAAGGAATCTTAGAGTTCATCTAATACACCATATTTTATAGATAAGGAAACTGAGGCTGAGAAAGGTAAAGAAACTTGTCCATGAACACAGAGAGTAATTGCCAGTCTCCTAACTCCAAGTGTAGTTAGAGACCTTAGCTATGATGGCACTTCAGAGTTTTGATGGGAAAAGAAAACAAGGAAGAATGGTTGAATGGGAGAGAAGTAGAAGAAGAATGAAATAACCCAGAAATATAATGTTTGTTTGTGTGTTGGGTATGAAAATGAGAAATATTTAGGTACCACATATCTTAGAAAGGAAGGGGAACAAAGACCGGGGAGAGGCATGGGAAGGAGAATGAGACAAGCTTTGCTCTCTCT
Organism: Trichosurus vulpecula; assembly: GCF_011100635.1. Lineage (NCBI taxonomy): Eukaryota > Metazoa > Chordata > Mammalia > Diprotodontia > Phalangeridae > Trichosurus > Trichosurus vulpecula. The sequence continues at coordinate 212,193,257 of NC_050580.1, read as the reverse complement.
CTCTCTTCTCCTTAAGATAAGAGATTACTATTTTTCATTGGGTCTGTCTCTCCAGCACCCAGCATGGTGCCTTTGACACATGGTAGGTGCTCAATACACATTCGTTGGATTAGGTTAGATGGATCAATCCTGTGGAGCAGCCCTACCCAAAAACCGAGTAATTGGAATAGAATTTTGCATACAGTAAGGGTTCAATCAATGTTTGCTGAACAAAGCAAGGCATGAACTTCATTCCAAATTGAATTTTATTATTTGCTGCATTAGGAGAAAGAATATAGAGGAATAAACCAAACTATACCAATTTATATAGTACTCGTTCAGTGATTATCACCAAATCTGTTCCAGGGCAAAATGTTGTCACGGCCATCATTAAACACAGCTGCTCTTTGAGAAAATTATGAAAATCAGGCTAGAGGCAAGCTAGTAAGTTTTCCACAGTCAAATCTGTGGCTTTGCAGAGAAAACAACTTTTCCATGGCCAAATTTGAATTATAAAACTGTCTAGTTTTCTTCCTACTGTAAATTTTTCATGAGAAGTCTTCATTCCTCTGAAAACATGAGTTTCTGAAGTATTTCAAGCAACTCAGTGTTTTTCCTTGCTTTTCTACATTTGCAGGTAACACTGAGTTGTAGCATGAAGGATGAAGAGGATATGGCTTCATCTTGCCATACCTTCTAAATGCTTTGACATGTCTTTTCGCTTGTGGGATGCAAATTCCACCTTGTATCATTCATGCAATTCTCTTCCATGATCTTATTAAGTAAATCTTCCATCGAGGAGTCAATCAACTTGTTAAAGACCTAACTCTGTTTTTGTTTTTGTTTTGAATGTCTCAAGTGTTCCAATAAAGCATACTGGCTATTCCTTGAATTCTCTTTCACAGCAATATAGCATTGATAGAAATGAACATTGGTACTAAAGAGATAGGCATTTATAGCAACATCAGATGATAGATTCAGAACTAGAAAGGAATTCAGAAGTCATCTACTCCAACCCCTTGTTTTAGGTGAAAAATCTGAGACCCAATGAGGTTATGTGATGTGTCCAAGGTCAAGTGGGTAGTAAGTGGCAGAGCCAGGATTCCATTTCAGATAACAGATCTAAAGTTGTAAGTGATCTCCCAGGTTATCTAATCCAAGCCTCTACCCCATTCTTCAGATGAGTAAATAGAAGCCCAGAGAGGTACAGTGACTTACCAAAGGTCACCTGGGTCATAGAATCATAGGTTCATAGGATCTTGGATCTAGAACTAGAAAGGAGTCTTATCTAACTGAACTCTCTCATTTTACAGATGAGGAAAATGAATCCCTGGGGAGTTTAAATGATTCATCCAAGGTGACCCTGGTATTAAATGGTCGATCTAGATCCTCTAATTCTAAATCCAGTGTTCTTTTCACTTCAGTCAGTCAGTCAATAAGCATTTCTTAAGCTCCTACTATGTGCCAGAATTAAGTATTGGGGATACAAAAAGAGGCAAAACAAACAAACAAAGCAATCAATAAATAACCGAATAAATTAACAAACAAAACAGAAAAAGTCCTTGCTCTCAAGATGCTTACAATCTAATGGGAGAGACAATAAGTAAACAAATATGTACAAACAAGCTATATACAGGAAAACCAGGAAATAACTAAATGAGGGAAGGCACTAGAATTAAGAGGGGTTACAAAATGCTTCCTCCAGAAGATGAGATTTTAGTTAGAACTTGAAGAAAGCCAGAGAAGCAAATGGGTAGAAGTGAGGAGGGAGAGCATTCCAGACATGGAGGACAAATAGAGAAAATACTCAGAACCTGTAATATTAATTAAGTTGGGACTTTTTTACTGTTTTAGAATACTAAATTAATTGTGTCTTCAATTGAGTCTTAGTAGGTGCTAAACCCCAGGCCCATGCCCTTTTACTACTACATGCAAAGCCCCAGGCTGGTTAGTGAACTAGTTCTCTAGTTTGAGAGAGGCAGGAAGCCCCCAGGCCCCTAAGGGGAGTTGCTAAGACCAGAGCCAATAGTAGGCGCCTAAGTTCTGGTAGCTCAGATGACGTTTGAAGATGGCTAAAGACTGCATAAAAAAAGAGAACAGAACTGTTTGCTTGAGGTTCTCACTCCTGGAGGAGTGTTGGCTTGGGACTCTGGGCAGTCCCTCTCAGAGCCTCCTGGCTTGTCAACACAGATGTTGATGGTTTCTTGGTAACTATGAATTGTGATCTGGTCTGTTTATATTGTGTATGTTTGTAACTTGTCTGTATTTGCTCTGAAGTTCAGGTTGCTAGCCTTTCCTCCTGAATTAAGTGAGTTTATATGTATATGTTGGATTAAGGTAAGATTATTAACCCCTTAACATTACTTTCCTTAGTAAAGCAGACCAAAAGAACCAGTGCTGGCAGTGTTCTTCTTGCTGGTCTTGTTGGGTCTTACGCCCTAGTAGCAGCTTCCAGCCAAATTATTGCAACAGAGCCAAAAGATGGAGTGTCTTGTTCAAGGAACAATAAGTCAGCCATGTCTCTGCATTAAAGAGTAGGTTATGAGAAGTAAGATATAGAAAGACTGGAAAGGTGTGTGAGAGTGGGGGTGGGGGGCTTTGAATGCCAAATAGAAGATTTGTATTTGATCTTTGAGGTGATAGGAAGCTCCTGGAGTTTACTGAATAGGGGAGGGACATGGCTGGACCTGCACTTTAGGAAAATCAATGTGGTGATTAAATTGAGAATGGATTGGAGTGGGAAGAGACTTGAGGCAGGCAGACCCACCAACATATTATTGCAATAGTTCAAGCAGGAGGTGATGAACACTTCTGTCAAGGTGGTGGCCATATTTCTCCTTAAAGTAGAAAAGGCAATGTGTTCGAGAGATATTGCAAAGGTAAAATCAGCTTGCCTTGGCAACAGATACGGAGATGGGTGGGGACAGAAGGGAGGTGAGAGATAATCCAGTATTCAAGGATAACTTCCAGGTTGAGAGCCTGAGGGGCTGGGAAGATGGTGTTGTTCTCTATGGTAATAGGAAATTATGAGGGGGAGAATGTTTATGGGAAAAGTTTTAAGTTCATTTTGGACATGTTGAGTTTAAGATGTTTACTGGACATCCAGTTTGAGATACCTGGAAGGCAGTTAGAGATATGAGATGTGACATGAGGAGTCAAAGGAGAGGTTGGGGTAGGATGGCTAAATTTGAGAAACATGAGTATAGACGAAGTAATTAAATCCATGGTTGTTGATGAAATTACCAAGTAAATAGTATAAAGGGAGAAGAGAAGAGGGTCCAGAACAGAATCCTGAGGGACACCTGTGATTAAAGATCCACTTGAATGAGGAACCAGCAAAGGAGACTAAGGAGAAGTCTGAAAGGCAGAAGAGAAGAGAGTGGTGTTCTGGAAACCTAGAGAGAAGAGAACATTAAGGAAAAGAGAATGAGGGAACGATCAATAGCGTAACATGCTGCAGAGAGTTCTAGAAGGATGAGGATTGAGAGAAGGCCATTACATTTGGCAATTAAGAGCTCACTAGTAAATTTGGAGAGAGCAGTTTCAGTGGAAAGATTAAACTGGAAGCTGAATTCTGAAGGCTTAAGAAGTGAGTGAGAGAAGAAAAAATGGAGGTACCTACTGTAGACAGCTTTTTGAGGAGTTTGGCCACAAAGAGCAGAAGAGATGTAAGATGATAATTATCATGGATGGAAGGATTAAGTGGGGATTTTTTGAAGAGAGAGGAAATATGGGCATGTTTGTGGGAAGTAGGGAAGGAGCCAGTAGGCAGGGACAGATTAATGATAAGTGATAAAGTGGGGATGACTGAGGGGATAATCTATTGGAGGGGATGGAATGCAATCACTTGTGCAGGTGGACAGATGGGTCCTTGGGAAGAGTAAGGCCACCTCTTAGAGACAAACATGAAGGGAGAAATGGTGGCAGAAGACATCTTAATGAAATGAGAGGAGGAAGAGGGGAGAAGAGGGAGCTCACAGAGAATGACCTCAACTTTTTCCACAAAATATGGGGTAAAATTCTCAGCTGAGATAGTACAGGAGGGAGAGCCATAGTATATTTGAGGAGGGATTGGAAGAGTCACTGGGAAGAGTGAAACAATGAGCTTATCAGGTAGGGGTAGATGGATTGCCTATAGTGGCAGTGAGGGCTCACTCAGTTGAGGTTGCATCACATAAATTTTTAGCAGACCTCTCAAAACAGTTGTGTGATTCTCTTCACTTAAGTTTAGCAGCATGTGTGTTGGAGCAAAGATTGTGAATAGTGGGAATCATCCAAAGTTGAGTCTTGACAGGACACAATTGGTGATATGACGAGAGGGACTCAACAGAAGAGGAGACTGTAGAGTTGAAATGGTTCACCAAAGGGCCAAGATGGGGGAAAGAGGAGAGAGGGGTTAATACAGGGGAGATAGCTGGGGAGATAACTTATGGATCAAGAGATTGGAAGTCATGATGTGGATAAAAAGTAGGGTTTGGTAAAAGATGTCAGAAGGAGAGGTAGAAATAGAAAATAGATTATGGTCAAGTAAGAGGATTTCAGAGTTCCTGAACATGGAGGTGATACATTTGTAAATGACAGCAAGATCAAGGGTATGACCTTGACCAGTATGACCTTGACCACTGGTCATGGGAAGTGAGTAGGCTGAGGAACTGAGTGGTTAAAATGTTGAGGGAGAGTCAACACATAAGTCAAAGTCCCTTCATATGAGGGCAGGAGTTGGAGAGGAGAGAAAAATTGTGAGCCAAGTATCAAAATCTTTGAGGAAGGAAGTAGAGTGGCCTGGAGGTCTGTAGACAACAGCTACTGGTTTTGATTGGGTGGTAGATATGCATAGCATGGACCTCAAAGGAGGAGAAGTTACTGAGTAATAGAGGTAAGAGGAGAACCTGGAAGTGATAATGGGAAGCAGAGAGTATTCTAATTTTCCCTGTCTCAACCTGTGAGCCACAGGGAATGAGTGAAGGTGCAGTCAGTACTGGCAAGAGGCTGTGTCATCAGGGAAAAACTAGGTTTTGATGGATGTGGCTAGATGGCTCAGTGGATGGAGCACTGGACCTGGAGTCAGGAAGACTCAAGTTCAAATCTGGCCTTAGACACATAATAGCTGTGTGACTCTAGGCAAGTCACTTAATCTCTGTTTGCCTTAATCCACTGGAGAAATAAATGACAAACCACTCCAGTATTCTCACCAGAAGCTCTCCATTGCTTTGTGCTGAAACAGATGGATTTTGGCCCAGTCAGGCCCCTTGCTGCCTTCCCTCAAAGGCCATGGGCAGTGGGAGATGAAAGGCATCTAACGAGAGGAAGGTCTCACTCCTCTTTTCACCTGATGCTGGAGATCAGGTGGGTGCATGAGAAGGAGAAAAGCTTGGGCAGGAGGAAGTCACTTTGGAACAGATGGAAGTCAGCTAGCAGGCCTGCTGGCTCCTTCCCTCAGGGGAAACGCTCAGCAAGAGATGGAACTATGGTCAGAGAATGGTTTGACTTTTCTCATATTTCTCCTCGCTGCTTCCCTGTGGAGTCAGATACTGAAAACACTGCACAGCTTTCCAAATGGAATCTAGCTTGATCTCCTCAATTCTGGATCTATCACCTGTCTAATGAATATGAATACAAGAAGATATCAGTATCACACACATATGTCAGTGCAGTTTTAAGCTTTATCAAAAGACTTTTGGAACACCCTGTTTGTGTGTGTATACGTACATAAATATATACATGCATGCATGCACACGTACATACATCCTCACACATGCACAAATACTGAGAGAATGACAGCTGAAAAAGCCTTCCAACACAACAGCTTTCCCTTTAAATAAAAAGCCCTCTGCTGGTCACTCCCTGAATGTTCAGGTGCTCCCTAGAGCTCCCGAAAAATCTCAGAAGAATCAGAATCTAAATAAAACTGACTTGTGAAATAGGAAGTTGTAAAGACTATTGGAAAACTGATGCTTCTTTTCAAGAAAACTGTTTTAGGAAAGGGAGAGTGGGGTTGGAAGAAGATGTCTAGAAATTGTCGTGATATTAGAAACAAGCCTTCAATAAAACTTAAAAAAAAAATCAAAACCTCTGTTTCTAAGCAATACTTATCAAGACATCACCTTCCCCACTTTCATTTTTCTCCCTCTTCTGCTATTTTGTCTCTGTCAGAGATTGAACAAGGGTGTGTGTGTGTGTGTGTGTGTCTGTGTCTGTGTCTGTGTCTGTGTCTGTGTCTGTGTCCGTGTGTCTGTGCGTGTGTGTATGTGCATGTGCATTCTGCATCATCTTTATTTAGAAAAGAAGCCAGTGATCCTTATTCAGATCCTTATTTTTTTTCCTCCATCAGTGGCTCTATTTTCTTACTTGTAGTAATCAGTTTCTTTCAGGGTGTTGACTGAAATGTTTCAGAATTGGCCTTGATACTGGTTTGAAGGGGGTGTTGTCTTTTTAATAGCTTCTGGATAGAAATATACCAAGCATTCCATAGAAGAAGGAATATAGATCCATTAAATTTTCATTGTGCTGCAATAGTGCCCTTTAGAATCTCTTACTGAAATAAGAGACAAAGACATAGGTATCTCTCTGATTTCTCAGGGGAAAATCTGACCCCAATCAAATGTATTCCTTAATTATGTTCCTAATTCCTTTGTCCAGAGGTCTGCTGGGTAATGCTACTTCTCAACTCATGCTCACTCTAATAAAAGCATCTGGTAATATTATGTTGTAGTGTCTATTTCTGCATCACTGTTTCATCTCTGTGGAGTCCCAGTGGCCCCAGAGACTCTTACATTAGGAAAAGAAAATTGTTGAGACACTCCCAGCAGTAAAACTGCCTTAATCCTTTTTTAGGATAAAGAAAGGACAGGAAAGTCAGATTTCTACCCTCAAGCCTATACACTGGTACCCAGGATTAGCAGCCTCTTCTTTCCATCTACTGCCCTTGAATTTTAAGTTCCTGATCACCATGAGGAAGAAGATTGATGGCTGCTGTATGAGCTAGGTCTACCGATTACCTAAGCTGGGACTGAAATGGGGTGGCTGGAGCAGGTGCTGGGGGCCCAGTTCATTGAGATTCTCAGAGACTTGCACTTCAGAGCCATGCAGATTGGTCCAGAGTCACTTAAGGGGTAGCCACTGTGATGCCTCTGGGCTAAAGAAGTGGGGAAAGAATCTTGTTCTTTTCCTGATTTCCTTTCCTATACATCATGATTTCGGGCCAGGGGTCTCAGACACACACAGTTCTCCCATTATTCATTTTTCCAGAGGGTCATTGAGTCAATGAGTATTTATTAAGTGCCTACTATGTACTAAACACTATGCTAGATGCTGAAAATACAAAGAAAGGCAAAAGACAGTCCCTGCCCTCAGGAAGCTCATAGTCTAATGGAGAGACAACATGCAACCAACTATATGAATAAGAAATATATAGGATAAATTGGAGACAGTCAATAGTGAGACAGGGGGATCGGCCTTCCTTCTTCAAGGTCTGGGAGGATAACAGGAAAGACCTTGAGAGAGCTGGTTGGATTCAGGTGGTAGAACATTAAAGGCAGAAGCATTCAAACTACTTCCTTAAGTTTTCTTTGTGTTCACTAAACAATATGGCTACAGCACGTCAAACATCTGATTCCTGTAAATGCAGAAAGTCATAGCCAGAGGAGGGCATCTTAAGACGTGGCATCATGGCTCCAGGGCTATAGATTTTCTCCTTAATAGCCTTAATAATATTCAGTTATGTAATTCCAATTGGGCATGGGGTTGAATCACTTATTGCTGTGAGCAACCTAGGTGTTTGTAGACTGAGTACCCTCTGGTGGCCAGTTGGGATACTACAATCTTTAGAAAATAAATAGATATATATAAGTTAAGGTCTTTCCCAGGGTCTTCAGAAAATAAATAGATACATGTAAGCTAAGGTCTTTTCCAGATCTCGGTTCAGCTGAGGCAGTGCCCATTCAGTGATTAAGGCTAGGTTAGAAATGATGTCATAGTCCTCTTCGAGAATGAAGGACGAACAACAAGATGCATGTAACCTAGGGTAACTATAATGATCTGGTGAAGCAGGAGAGTTCTACTTGGAAAGCAACTCAGATTTTGTACAACTTTACTGACTAATTAATATAGTGACCATTGAGAAGACACAGTAAGTGAGTAAATTTTGACCAACAAACTACTATGGTGTCCCCATATGTCACATAAAAGGGAAGGGAGTGAGTATTTACATAGCTCCTACAATATTCCAGAGGCAGGTAGGTGGTGTAGAAGCACCAGGCCGTGAGTCAGGGAGACCTGAGTTCAAATCCAACCTCAGATACTTATTAACTGTGTGACTTTCAGCAAGTCACCTAACCCTTTTTGCCTCAGTGTAAAATGATCTGGAGAAGGAAGTGACAAATCGCTCTAGAAAATCCCAAATGGGGTCGGGAAGAGGGAACCACAAAAACTATAAACCCAGGCATCACAGTAAGTACTTTACAAATATCTTTTCATCTGAGACTCACAATAATGCTGGGAGGTAGGGGTCATTATTGTATTTATTTATTGTAGTGAGGCAAGCAGAGCTTAAGACTTGCCCAGGATTACACAGCTAGTAAGTGTCTGAGGTGGTATTTGAACTCAGATCTCCCTGACTCCAGGCCTGGTACTCTGTCTATCACCAGTTGCCTTGTGTGCATGAAGGGCAAACAAGCATCACCACAGATGCTGCTGTAACATCTACAGTATTATTCTTGTAGCATTGTCTCCTATAACATATCATAGGATCATAGGCTTGGAGTTGAAGGGCATCTTATAGTTGATCTAGTCAAATCTTTTGTTTTTCAGACATTTAAACCAGTGTGACTCACCTGAAGTTACACTGACAATAAATATTAGAATCAGGATTTGAACCTAGGTACTCTAACTTCAAATCCAGTGTTCTTTCTGTTGTGTCAGTTTCGCTTAACATTTGAAAAATGTCATTTTCCAGAAACCAGCTAAGCATGGGTGTGCCTGTATCCTGAAATGCAAAGATCGTAGGATCATAGATTTAGAACTAGAAGGAACCTCAGAGTTCATCCATTCCAACCCCCTCTTTTTATAGTCAAGTAGAAGAAAACTAAGCTCTAGTGAAGTTTGGTGACTTTCCTAAGGTGACCTAGATTTTGTTGTTCAGTCATTTCAGTTATGTCTGACTCTTCGCGACCCCAGCAGGGGTTTTCTTGGGAGAGGTGCTGGAGTGGCTTGACATTTCCTTCTCCAGTTCATTTTTGTTAATGAGGAAACTGAGGAAACGGGGTTAAATGTCTTACTAAGAGTCACACAACCAGTAAGTGTCTAAGGCCAGATTTGAACTCACAAAGATGAGTCTTCTTGACTCTAGGCTTAGCACTCTATCCATTGCATCGCCTAGCTGTCCCATAAGGTCATATAAGTAGTCACATGCAGGATTCAAATTCAGGTCTTCTGACTCCAATTCCAGAGCTCTCTCTACATTCTGCATAGAAAAAGAGAAAAAAAGCAGCAGAAGAGGTAAACGGTAGTGAGTGAGGACACCAAGGAAAACAAATAAATGAGGGCCGAGGGAGGGGCCAGAAACCTCTGAGTTACCAAATCTTGTGGCCTTTGCTGTTTCTCAGGCTAAAAGTTAAGGATTAACATCTGTCAAGAATGAGCAGGAATTGATTAAAACCTCAGAATCCCAGAGTTCCAGAGTTGGAAGGGATATCAGTAGCGATCTAATCCATACCCTAAAAAACTGCCCACCATAACATAGGCAGTTCTCAAATGAACCACGAGTTCTCAATAAGTCATATGAAAAAAAGTTCTAAATCACTAATAATAAGAGACATGCACATCAAAACCACTCAGGTTTCACTTCACACCCAGGAAATTGGCCAAGATGACAAAAGATGAGATAGCCACTATTGGAAAAGTTGTGGAAGGACAGGCACATCTATTTACTGTTGGTGGAACTATGAATTAAATCAAGCATCGTAGAAAACTATAAATCACTAGACCAAATGAGGTAATAGATGGAAAGAGTTGGGTAAAATCTGAAAGCACCATATGAATATTGGGTCTTATTTTCATTGCATGACCTTTCAATTCAAAGATCCTGTTTTTATGAATGTATCCTAAGGAGGTCAAGAACAGAGGGAAAGGATCCATACTTCCACAAATACATAGAGCAGCACCTTTTGTTGTAGCAAAAGACCAGAAACAAAATAGGTACCCATCGGCTGGGGATTGATTGAACAAATCATGGCATGAGAATGCAATCAAATGTTCTTGCGTCGTCAGAAATTATGAATATGATGTCTTCAGAGAAATACGAAAAGATTTCCATGAACTGATAAAGAGTCAAATGAGAAGAACTAAGAAAACAATTTATGTGGTGACAAAAATAATATAAGGAGGGAACAATTTTGAAAGATCTTAAAACTAACCGATCGTGACTTCAAAAGACTGATTATGAAACATAACTCTTGTGTCTTAGCAGAGCGGTGTTAAACTAGACCGTCACTAGAGATATAGTATTGGCATGTATTTTCAGATATGAACAACGTTTTGATTTGTTTTGCTTGGATATACATATTTGTTAGAAGAAAGGATTTCTAATGGGGAGTAGGGAGAGAAGGTAGTTTAGTAGGTAGCAATAAGCAAGAGGAAAAAGAGACTCAACATATTTTAAAATGTACAAAAAAAGTACAGAAGGGGATACAAATACAGACATTTTGTTACTGCCCTATTAATTCTCTCTGTCTCTCTCTCTGTCTCTTCCTCTCCCTCTTCCTCTCTTTACATGTAAGTATATGCATCTTTACATATACCTGTATGTGTGTGTATATTCTTTATGCATGTAAACGTGTATATATAAGCTCTATACATATGTGTGTATATAGAGAGAGGGGAGAGAGACAGAGAGAGCAAGAGAGGCAGAGAGAGAGAGAGAGAGAGAATAAAGAAATTTAACAAAATAATAGCAGAATTTCTATAGTGTCCCCTTCTGGACTATGCTTACGTGTTTGTGTGTCTATGTATGTATGTATATACAAGATATCCCAAAAATATTAGCACCATTTAAAGTTTTAATAGCTTAATTTGGAAAACATGGTTTTTCAGAATTCCATTACACATGGCTATGGCTATATCTGGAAATGTAAAGATCATAAAATCATAGATTTAAAGCTAGAAAGGACCTCAGGAGACTTCTGTTCCAATCCATTCATTTTATAGGGGAAGAAACTGAGTCCTGGTGAAGTCAAGTGACTTACCTAAAGTGACAATGACTAAGTATCATAGACAGGATTCTTCTGACTTGGGTTCCAGGATTCTAATAACATAAAACAGTGTTAAGACTTTTGAAATTCCCTTAATATGCATGTATGTGTGTCTACATGTATGTTTGAGTTAAAAGGGCATGCAATGAAAATAAGAGTTAACTTCCATATGGTGCTTTTAGGTTTTACAAAACTCTTTACATCTATTACCTCGTTTGGCATACAGTCTAGTGATTTGGGAAGTATAGTTCCAAATCGTTTTCTAGAATGGTTGATCTAATTTGTAGTTCCACCAACAGTATGTCACATACATATATATGTATATATATATATATATACATATATATGCATGTATTTGTTACATATGTAAAATATATATATGTATTTTTTAATATTTGCTATTTAACTGATGGTCTTCCTCCTGTTTTCTGGCCCATAGATTACAAATTATGTTCTTTTGGGGCTTACTAGGCAGTTTCTGAAGACACTGGAAGAAAATTCTGTCTGTTTCTTATAGAAACTAGAAATTCTATCTTTTCTCATTGCCCCGCTTGTTTGTTCCAAAGACTCTGGATGGAGGGGAATAACAGCAAGTTTTTAAAAAATCTAAAACCTCATGCCTTTATTTTTAACTACAATGTGGATGGTTTATAGTTTCTGTTTGGGTTATCGGTTCTTCACATGTTGATATATTTGACACTCTGAATTCTTCAAAGTGGCAATTCCTATGGCAAAAATTAAAAACACTTTGAAGCCAATGTATTATTATTATACTTTAAAACTAAAAATATCAAGCTTGCACTAAAGTCTTTCCCTCCTCCTCCTCCTTCTTTTCCCCTTCCTTTGTACCTCCTCCACCTCCTCCTCCTCTTCCTCCTCCTCTTCCTCCACCTCTTTTTCCTCCTCCTCTTCCTCTTTCTCCTCTTCCTCCTCCTTTTCTTCTTCCTCCTCCCCTCCACTTCCTTCTCCTCCTCTTCTTACTCCTCCTCCTCTTACTCCTCCTCTTCCACCTCTGTTTCCTCCTTCTCTTTCACCTCTTTCTCCTCCTCCTCTTCCTTCTTCCTCCTCCTCTTCCTCCTCCTCCTCCTTCTCCTTCTCCTTCTCTACCTCCTCTTCCTTGAGACTATCTAGTACTGTGTCAGAAGCAGAACTTGAACCCAGGTCTCTCTGACCATCCATAATACCTATTAAATTAATAATATGACAGAATAAACATTTTTAAAATATCGACTACATATGAGACACTGTACTAAGCACCAGGGATGCAAAATGAGAAATGAAACAGTCCTGCCCTCATGGAGCTTAAAGAGCCTTAAATATAGATTATACATCATATAACATAATATATATTATTTATAATATATAATTACTACATAATAGTATATATTATTTATATATTATATATAAATATTATATTCTACATTACAATATTAAATAAATACCTATCATAATTATATAAATAATATATTATGATATATGTTTTATTGGTATATTATACATATATTATAATTATAGAAATTATGTAATATTTATAAATATATATTATGTGCTATATATTATATAACTTTATTGCCTGTATTTGTTTCCCACCAAATTTCCAATTTGCAGCACATACAAAAATGGGTCAAATAGTAGCAATGAGGAGAAGTTAAAAATGAGATAAATTTAGACTTGTTGTAAAGAAAACCTTCTTAATGATTAGAATTATCCAGAAATAGAATGGGCTGCCTTTGAAGGTAATTGGGCTACCCCTGACTGGAGATCTTCAAGGAAAGTCTGGGTGTCCACTACTCAGCTGTGTGGTGGTGGGCATTCTTCTGTGGGTAGGGGTTAAATTAGAAGCTGCTGAGGACCCCTCTAATCCTGATATTCTGTGATTCTTTGAATCTGTGAATACTTCCTACCTCCACAAAAGCTTCATCAGACAATTTACATCTCCAAGAAAGGCTGGATCAGAAAGTAAATTGAATTCACTGTGATAAACACAGAGACATGGAAACCATCAAATGCTCTCATAGACCTTCAGTTCCCTATCAGTAAACAGATTACTTGCCCAGTATCCAGCCCTTTCTCCCAGTCAGCAAAATTGGTGGCTAGTTATTCAAATCAATTCACAGAAGCACTCATTATGGTCACTAGTGTACCATGTGCCAGACAGCTCTGTGCTAGGTATATGGAGATTGAAAGATAAAATATGACTCCTGCCTTCATGAAATTTACAAGGTCTGGTATCCAATGCTACCTGGATGCCGAGCATGTTGTGTATCTCTACCATTCTGTGGAACAGAAAAATCAATCTGTCTACGTTCTCTCAGGCCAAACTGAGCATAACAACGTTCATTCAGTCTTGAAGATGATCCTGCCTCCACTACCTAAAAGAAAGACCAGATCCAAAGGAAATCAGGTCTTAACTGTACCCTTAATACTATATATCTAGGCTTAGGATTTTGTGCAGTGGATCTATAAACCCCCGATTTATATGCCTCAGGCAGAGGCCATAAATGACATGCTGAAACATATAAGACACAAGCCAATCACAATTTCTCTTCATGTCTGGACACTGGTTCTTTTGCTTAACACCTTTTGTAGTAAACATTTTTCTGCTTTTTGGAAAGTCACCATTGGAGGGGGTGGGGGGGAGGAGTTACGTTACATAAAATTAGGTGCCGAATACTTGTCTTTCAGTGGACAAGAGTGTTAGTTATATACAGTTATACACAGAACCAAGGTTGTCTGGTGCACATCTTCTCATCACTACCCTCACCCCTAATTATCCACCTGGAGACGCCTGTACCCTGGGGCCTGCTCTCCTGATTGGTTAGTCCCTAGATTACCATTTCAGGAGCCGCCCAGCTATGTTCACTTTATTCACAGTTCGTTTTACTCTCCCATATGCCAGAACTCTTTATCAGCCACCTTGCCCAACTTGAGATATCTTGTTGTTTGTCCTTCATTTTATTTTATTTTTTTTTCCATCTTTCATTTTCAAAAAGCACCAACTACATTATGAGAGTGATGTCTTGACTTGCTTATGAATTGGATTTAAGTGAGGCAGAGTTGCACAAAGTCATCAGCTTTACTCTTGCAGGGTCATCAAAGTTGAGTGGCAGGACAAAATCAAGATAACTGGTGATGGCCTGGGAGGCAGTGAATGACCTTGGCATCTTTGATGTCTGACCAAGCTCTAAGTGCCCCACAGAACCTGCTTCAGCCATCTTCATGGCCAGTTGGAACAAACTGTTCTCATCCACCCATTCTGCAAGGAGACGTTTTCACGTTTGGGGTAGACATTCCTCTAACTCATTGATGGGTTTGGGGCCTGCCAGTTACCCTCGATTTGGGTTAGCCCACTTGGTGATTCTCTGGCCCAGATCAGCATTTCATGAGGGGATTAAGCCATGCTCAATTCACTCTCAGCTCAATTTACTTTCTGAACCTTCTCACCAGCAGTCTGGGCCATGTGAAGGTACCCTTCTCCCTCTCCCTTCACTTTCCAGCTCCCCTTTATGTTTTGTGTTTCCCTATTAGAATGTAAGCTCCTTGAAAGTAGGGATCATTTTGTTTCCATGTATTTGTATCCCCAGTGCTTAGCACTGTGCATGGAACAGAGTAAGGGCTGGACAAATGTATTATCTATCTATCTTTCTATCAATCTATCATCTATCTATCACCTTTCGACTTTGCTAAAGAAAACTATTAATAGCAAAGTGATTATATTTTTCAAATATCTCATTCCTGAAGGAAATATCTCATTGGTCATGTCCTGATACTTGGGGAAACATTTTGCTGTAGATTTCCAGTATTTCTTTGAGGGTTTTGGCTCCAGAATCATATTATTCTGGGAGCAGCTAGGTAGCACAGTGGATAGAGTGGAGTCAGGAAGACCCACATTCCTGAGTTCAAATCCAGCTTCAGATACTTACTAGCTGTGTGACCTTCAGCAAATCACTTAACCCTGTTTACCTCAGTTTCCTCATCTGTAAAATGAGATAGAGAGGGAAATTGCAAACGAACTCAGTATCTTTGCCAAGAAAACACCAAATGGGGTCATGAAGAATTGGGCATGACTAAAAAACGACTGAACAAACCATCTCATTCAGTCATATATGAGTTACCTGGTCTGAAGATAAACAAACCCAGATAAATGTACTGTAATTTCAGGGACTGGCTGCCAAATTCCAACATACTTTTAACTTATTTAAATTCCGGTTAACTGTGTTTTGACAAGTCCAAATTATCAAACTTCTGGAATGGCAAAAATGATATATGTGAGTAGTGTCAAACTCAACTAGAAATAAGGACAACTAAACTGTAATTAAGGGTACCTGACTTTATTAGAAAACCACATATTAACACTATCTATGTTCTACTGTGTTTTTATTTTTATGGTTTAATAAATCCTAATTACATTTTAATCTGGCACCGCCACATAGGAGTGTTGAGAGACTGTGAAACTGTTTGATACCTCTGAGGTATACCACTGGGGGAAAAAAGAGCTAAGCAAACATAAAAACTCTTTTTTTTTAACATGGAATGCTTCATGAATTTGTGTGTTATCCTTGCCCAGGGGCCTGCTAATCTTCTCTGTATCGTTCCAATTTTAGTAAATGTGCTGCGGAAGCAAGCACCAAACATAAAAACTCTTAGTTAAATCACCAAAGCTTCAAAGCTGAATGTTTCATTTGAAAGGCTACTTTCAGTTGATTTTGGAATGTATCTAAGACTCTCTTTAGGACAGAACCATTGTATTACCACATCACAATTCTCCATCGTATGCCAGTAAGATCAGAAATATACATAATACAAAGAAAATCCATTCATAGCAAAAGATATTAAAATCTTGTATTTGAAATGTTTTCTTCTTTATGCTACATTGGTAAACACAATTCCCCATTACGTGTAAATAAGATAAGAAATGTATGTAGTCCAAGAAAAATAAATTCATAGCAAAAGATTAAAATGTTTAGAAACATTTTTCCTCTTTATGTTAATCTGTCATTTAAATTGTGCCCTTTCTTTCATATATTTATATACACATATTTATGTATACATTTATATATTCATATACATAATATATTTATGAAATAATAGTACAATATTATTATAATATAATATATTTATATACCTACACATATAAAATTATATAAACATACATATACATTACATATATGAAGATTTGTCTAAGACACTTGATTTGTTTTCTTGTGATTCAGCCTCCAAAATAAATCTTATAATTTCAATTCTCATCTTCCATAGCTAAAAATGGAGCTTATATTTAATCATTTGCACTTACTGAATGGGAACCATATGATTACTGGTAATTTTTTTATTTGTCTGAATTTAACTTCAGTTAAATTTCCCAGTCTGGGAAATAAAAGACAACTTACATTTCATTGGAGGTGAGTACTTAGGGAGATACATGCTACAGTGGAAAGGACATTGATTGTGGACTTCAAATCCCATCTCTGATGCTTACTACCTATGTGAATTTGGACATTTAGCTTCCTTAATTTCCCCATCTGTAAAATTAGGGGATTGGATTAGTTAGCCTTTAAAGTCCCTTTCATATGATCCTACAAAAATTAAAAAAAAATACTTCTTCATCCTTGACAATTAAGAATTAAATGAATAAAAGAAATAGCAGTCTGTTCTTACCTACAGGTAACTGCCAGCTCTGAAGAATGGATTAACTATGAGGAAAGATTTAATTTCAATAAATAAGTGAGTAGCAAGCCTCTAACCTTGGGAAAGGGAGCCCTCACCTTGCAAAGAGCATCAGTAACTCAATCCACAACAGAGCAAATGCATTAGTCCAGGCAATTAGAGCTGTTTAATGAGAAAGCCAGTCTCTTCTTATCAGATCTTAGGCTAAATGTTTTGAATGACCAAACCTGCTCCCATCTGCATTGACAGACAACATTCCCATAGATTCTCACCATGTTAAACATACTCTTGGCTTTCAAGAACTTGCAGCAATTTTTTTTCACTTAAGCCTCTAACATGAAAAGAACATTAAGATTTCCCAGGAGGGTCTGGTATTATGGGACCTACCTGGAAAATAATTTACTGTTTGGTATCGAAACTTGCATGGGTCTAAGGGAGTAAAGTTCTGGAAAATAGGAATAGGGACTATTTCTATAATTTTATTGGCTTGAGAAGCTCCCACTAAGGATTTTTTTCAGCCAGTGTAGCCCGATATCCCCTCTGGAATTAAAATCTTAGAGTTACCTAGAATACTGAGAAATTAAGTTACTTGCCCAGGGTCACACAGCCAGTTTGTGTCAGAGGTAGGAATGAAACCAAGGTCTTCTTAGCCTCAGGGTCAACTCTCCATTACACCACACTGTTTCTCTCTTTGTCAAATAAGAATTTTAATAAAGATCAAAACTCTGGCACTGACCCCCTCCTTTCTCAGTATCCTGGCACTGGTAAAAGAAAGCAAATGTCTTAAAAATTCTTAATTTAAAAAAAATTCCCCTTTTTTTTCATTGGGGAGAGAGACTAGGATTAGGTAAGATCAGGACTAGGAACTGAGCAGCCTCATTTCTCTTAACTTATTAGGAAGTCACTGGGTGAACTTGTCAAATTGCTTGGACACCTAAAATTGGAGGAACGCAATTGGTTGGGACCTGCATCAATGATAGAGATAAGAGACCCTGCCCTATCTCCTTAAGAGTACCAGAGAACCTTAGAGGAAGGTGAAGTGTAACATACCAGGCCTTCAGTCAGTGGAGGAAAGAGGGCCATGTGGTCACCATTACATATGCATTTCATTTCTTAAAATTTATCAACTTCTTTTCCAACTTGAAAAATTCCCCCAAGGAATAGCTGTTGTTGGAGAAATTTCTACCAAAATGAAACACAAGAGTCAAAAGAGCCTGAAGGTACTTTACTTGTATTATAATAATAGAGGCAGCTAAAGGTGTAGTTTACAGGAAAGCTGTTAAAAGGTAAGGGTAATCATAGGAATAAAAGTGGGAAGCAAGTATTCTCGCAGAGCTTTCCAAAAGAATCCAAAAAGTTTTCTCATTGAGCTAGGAAGTTCCTTATTATTGGAGGTGCCTGGCAAAGTGTGTTGGTAACCAAAAATGGGCTCCTTAGCACTTAATTCAACAAGTGCCCTTGAATAGTTTGGCTTTTGTTCCCTTTGAGTAATTCATTGAGCCTTACTAGGTGCTAAGCCCCAGGCCCAAATACCTATTAGGTGTAAAACCTTAGTGGGTGTGGATTGGCAACTAAGGTGGGGCCCAAGGTGGGGTGAACTCCAGGGAGGGCCTAGTTTACATGTCTGGGAGAGCAGAGGCTTTTAGACCATGTGGGTTTAAGTCTGCCTCTTTGTGACGATTCTAAGTCACGTGGGTGAGTTGCATGTGTGACTCACCCCTGATGCTGAAAAAGATATAAAAACCAGGGGTTGGCTGTCTGTGTTTTGGAGCTCTTTGCCGCAGCAGTGGTGGCGTGTGACTCTGGGCCAGCCCTTGTTCTGAGCTCCCGGGCTGAACCTAGATGTTGGTAACTATGAATTGTATTGGGTCTGTCTGTTGATATTTGTAATTTGTTTGTATTTTGTTCTGAAGTTCAGGGTACTGGCTTTTTCCCCTGAACTAAGTGAATGCTGTCTGTATGCTAGATTAAAGTAAACTTGTCAACCCCTTCACCTTGCTTTCCTTAGTTAAGCAGATCAAAAGAACTTGTGCTGTTGGCAGCTTTCTGGGTGGGGGCTGTGGGTGGATCTTATACCCCTACAGAAGCTGCTAGCTGGATTGTTGAAACAAATGCCTGATTAAATTATGTATCCTAGAACATTGTGAGGGGTGGAGTGTGTTGGCAAGCAAAACGGCCTTTGTTTTTTTTGAGTGACTCGGCGTATTTCATTGAGCCTTGCTGGGTGCTGGGCCCCAGGCCCAGAGCCCTATTAGGTGTGGAACCTATGTGGGTGGTTGGATTGGTGACTGGGGTGGGCCCAGGATGGGGCTGGCTAGGGGGAGGTGTTGACTCCAGAGTCATACCCTATTGGGTGTTGACCTAATCTGTGTGGATGGGTTCTGGGGGGAGGAGCCAACTCAAGAACCAATCACCAGAGCCTGGGCTCTGGTCAGTCAGACAACGCTTGATGATGTCAAAAGCTCTATAAGAGGAGAGAAGACAGCTTGAAGATCCCTTTTCTGTTGGAGCAGCCGTGGTGGCGAGTGTGACTCTGGGCCAGCCCTTGTTCTGAGCTCCCGGGCTGAACCTAGATGTTGGTAACTATGAATTGTATTGGGTCTGTCTGTTGATGTTTGTAAATTGTTTGTATTTTGTTCTGAAGTTCAGGGAGCTGGTCTCTTCCCCTGAAGTAAGTGAATGAATCTGTATTTGGTCTGTCTGTTGATGCTTGTAATTTGTTTGTATTTTGTTCTGAAGTTCAGGGTTCTGGTTTTTTCCCCTGAACTAACTGAATGCTGTCTGTATGCTGGATTAAAGTAAGCTTGTCAACCCCTTCACTTTGCTTTCCTTATTAAGGCAGATCAAAAGAACCTGTGCTTTCCTGGCATGCCGTCAGCTTTCTGGGTGCTGGCTGTGGGTGGATCTTACATCCCCCACAGAAGCTGCTAGCCGGATTGTTAAAACACAAAGCTAGAAGGATCCCTGTAAGCCTGTTGTATATGGGACTCATGCTTTGGGTAGATTTGTCCTGGATGAACTCTGAGGTCTCTCTCTTCCAGCTTTATGAAATTCAATGAGAGGAAAAGTGAAGTTTTACTATTCCCAACTCATTAGCTAATTCTAATTAAATTATTACGAACTAATCAATTTGAAAAACCTAACATAGAGGAGATTTCGGTGTCTAATGCCGCATTATAAATAATAGCTAACATTTATATAATGTTTTAAGTTTTGCAAAGTGCTTTATAAATATTATCTCATTTTATCCTCAAGAGCAACCCTGGGAGGTAGATGCTACTATTACTCTTGTTTTACAGATAAGGAAACTGAGGCACAGAGCATTTGGGTGTCTTGTCCAGGCACATAGCTAGTAAGTGTCCGAGGTCCTAGCTGTCTCATTAAAATTACTTCTTGTATTTATATCTATTCTTGCTTCTTACCTAAGTGTTTTGAAATTCATCTAAGTGTCCTCAATATATTTCTCTAGGAAGCAGAGATAAGGCCTTATAAAGAGATTTCCATTACCAAGGCATGGAACAGTTAAATGATGAGGCCACTAAATTATTTGACCTAGGAGAAAACCAGTTTGCTTAACTCCCAAACCAGGCCTTACACAATCCAACAGGAGAATGTATTCCTGTTTTGAAATAGATATGAAGATAACAAATATTTGGATACAATTTACAGATGATTTGTGTATATTTAGACTATCCTTTCTTAAGCAGAGTTGGTAAATGTTTGTTTCTACCCCTCCCCGCTTCCTTTTCATTTTGTTGCTATTGACTCATACACTGCAGAGAAGAGGTAAGGAGGGACAGAGTTGGGAGAAGTATGAGAAGGCAGTGAAGAAAATTATTCTTGGTTCATAGTTCAAATCAATGAAGACTGAGCCATCTGCACCCCTTCCATACAGACAGTGGGAGACAAAGCCACAGGGATAGCGAGCATGGTATCTTGAAGACTAAGTGTGAAGGGCAGAATTTCCAGAGCTCCCCATTGGAACAAGGTATTCAGTACTTGTCATTTTCAAAATTAACCAAACTTCCCCTTCTGTACAAATATGCTAAACTTAGTAATGGGCTAAATAGATCATATGCTAATGGAAGGTAGAGAGTGTAGTGAATAGATTTTCCTTTATGATATTCCAAATTTGTTCACTGTAAAATTAGTGACTAGATTAAATGTAGGGATTCTACTCCAGTCCATAAAATGCTTGCCACCTATTTAAATATTGTGACTTCTTTACTAGATCCTATTTCCTACAGTTTGTTTTACCCTCATTCCATGACCTTGACTGTTAGGGGCCGAGTTAGAGCTGAGCCCTGTCCTCCTCGGACCTCCAGGCCCAGGGACCTGCTGAGATAGACTCGGGGCTTTGGGATGTGGGTGGAGCCAGGAGGAGGGGTCTCACCTTTGTTGCCTCCCTGGCAATTCCAGGTCTTTGCCCAGACCTGCCTGAGCACATGGAACTTCCGGTTCTCTGCACGGGCTTGCCAGAGCACATGGAGTTTCTGGTTCTTTGTCTGGACTGCCTGACTGCAGGGAGCTTCGGGTTAGCGCGGGAAGAGAAGGGGAGGAGAGTAGGCGGAGTCAGGGCGGTCCTAGTTACCCAGGTGTATTGATTTTTACGTGTCCTTCACCCACGTAACCAAAGAATGTACCTGAGTCACTAAAGATATAAAGGTGCTGCTTGCTGAAATAAAATTCGGAGTCACTCACCATCTTTTCGGCCTCCCTCACCATCTTTTCGGCCTCTGCCCCATTCATTGTCTGCAAGATCAGGTCCTTTGCTTAGGCAAAGGCCTGGGGCTTGGGGGGAACCCCGAGTATAGTTATGAGGCTTCGGGAGCCAGTAACACTTGACTATGTGTGGGCCCATTATCTGTGGGTTCTCTTGCTTGACAGGTGCATCCATTTCCTTCCATTTTTATAATAAAGATTCACACAATAACTTGTAAAGACAAATAGTTCATGGTGGATAGGAATGTGCCTTAAGTGATAAAAACTGAGGCTAAAGGTTTTCTTTATAAAAAAAAAACTTTGTTGAAGCTTTCATTCTCTATAATGGTCTCAAAGGTCACTTCTAGCTCAGAATCTGTGATTCTATAACTTGGTCTCAGCTCTTAAACACATGTAGACACAAGATATTCTATTCCTGAAGATGAATATAAAACATCAACAAAAAAATAAGTCTGTCTTGGGATATCTGAATTTGACTCCATTGTCAAGTCAACAAAATTAGTCATTATTTTTTTACTTATCCCTTAGACTCCTAGTTCTCCTATGATGACCATGCATAACAACACATAGAATGCAATATAGCTTTATCAAAACACATATATTGTCTGGGGAGCTGAACAGCACTGGTGTTGAGTGGGGAGGGGAGCAGGAGCTATGGTCCATAGCCCCTTGGGGACAGAAGCAAAGGACAGGTGTCTAGGTAAGTCCATAGTTGGTAATGTCACTGGGCTTCCCTACAGCCACCAGGACTCAGAGATACCACAGCCGAAATGATAGAGGAATAGGAGCTGATGAAAATGGAAGCCACCAAGAAGGGCCATGAAACTAAGGCTGAGACTAGGAACCGGAACAGGATGAACAAAACCAGATGAATACAAGCAACAACAAGGAGGATGCAGGAGAAATATTTGTAAGTAGATAAGATATGCTGTAAACCTTTGGGTAAGGAAAAGGCACATAAGCCTTCACTCCTACCTGGGCCCACAAGTGGCCTTGAATACAGGTCTCCGCTCTATACCTCTTTGTACTTGATCTTCCCTGCCTTTGGATAGAATATTGGACTAGGACCAACCGTGTGAAAGGTCAGAAAACAGAGCCACCAGAAGTCTGGGAACTGGAATCCATGACAGATTCTGTGTACATCTAAACAGAATAAGAATTGAAATTCCTAGCAATCTGCTTGACCCAGCATAGATGGAGATCAAAGCAGCAAAGATGGAGCAACAATGACTCATTTATCAGTTGTGACATATTTGGAAGCAATCTTAGAAAGAAAAAGACTTTGTTGCAACCATTTTATCTTTTTAAAAATTATTTATTTATTTATTTATTTAAACATTCTTTTCTTTTTTAATTTTGAGTTCCAGATTCTCTCTTTCCTTCCCACATCTTCCCCACCTACTGAGAAGGCAAGCAAAAATATATCAATTATACATTTGAAATCATGTAAAACATTTCCATATTAACCACATCATCAAAAAAGTGAGAAAGACAAAAAAGGGAGAAAATTATACTTCAATTTGTACTTAGAGTTCATCAGTTCTCTCTCTGGAGGTAGATAGCATTTTTTTTCATTATGAGTCCTTTGAAATTGTCTTGGATGATTGTATTGATCAGAGCAGTCAAGTCTTTCACAGTTGATCATTATTACAACAGTGCTGTTACTGTGTACAATAATCTCCATGTTCTTCTCACATCATTTTATATCAGTTCATATAGGTCTTGCCATGGTTTGTACTTTTTCTGAAACCACCTCCCTTATGATTTCTTAGAGCTCAATAGTACTCCAACACAGTCATATGTTACAACTTACTCAGTCATTCCCCAATTGATGAGCATCCCTTCAATTTCCAGTTCTTTGCCACTACAAAAAGAATTGCTACAAATATTTTTGTGCATATAGGTTCTCTTCCTTCTGATCAGTTTGGGGTACATATCTAGTAATGGTTTTGCTGGATTAAAGGGTATGCACAGTTTTATAACTCTTTGGGCATAGTTCTGGATTGTTCTCCAGAATGGTAGGACCAGTTCACTACTCCACCAATAGTTCATCAATGTCCCTATTTTCCCTCATCCCCACCAGCAATAGTCATTTCTGATAGGTGTGAAGTGGTACCTCAGAGTTGTTTTAATTTGCCTTTCTCCAATCAATACTGATTTAGAACATTTTTTTCATATGACTAAAGATAGCTTTGATTTCTTCTTCTGAAAACTGTCTTCATATTCTTTGACCATTTATCAACTGGGAAATGGCTCTTATTCTTATAAATTTGACTCAGTTCCCTATATACGTGAGAAGTGGGGCCTTTCTTGCAGAGACTTGCTGTAAAATTTTTTGATATTACTTCATTGTCTATGGTACCTTTTAGTGAAATATAGTTTCCCTGATTATCTCTTTCAATTGGGTCTATTTTTGCTTTTTACTTTGTCTGAGATCATGATTGCCACCCCTGCCCTCTTCACTTCAACTGAAGTATAATAGACTCTGCTCTAGCCTTTCATTTCAGCTATGTCTTTCTGTCCCAAGTGTGTCTGTTGTACACAACATACTGTTAGATTCCAGTTTCTAATCCATTCTACTATCCAATTCTGTTTTATGGGTGAACTCATCACATTCACATTCATATGGATGGTTTCTAACTGTGTATTTACCTCCATTCTATTTCCTTCTGTTTATCTTTCTCTCTCTTTTTAAATTCTATCCTTCCTCAAAAGTTTTCTGTGCTTCTGCCCACTATCTTCCTTAACCCATGCTCTCTTTTATCATCTCCTCCGCCATATCTCTTATTCCCTTCTCTTCCTATTTCCCAATTGGGTAGGATACATTTCCATACCCAGCTGAGTTTGTGTATACATAAATACACGCCTACCTACATACACACGTATATACACATACATGCATGCATATATACATACATATTCTTTCTTCTTTGAATGAATTTCGATGAGAGTAAGGTTCAAGCATTGCCTGCCAGCTCCCTATTTTCTTCTCTACTATAAAAATTCTTCCTTGTATGTCTCTTTTATGTGAGAAAATTTTCCCCAGTCTACACCTCCCTTCCTCTTTCTCCCAGCGCATCTCTTTCTCATCCCTATATTTTTTAAAATTCTTTTTTATTATGAATTTAATAATCATCAAAAAACACAAACATTCCAAAGAGGAACAAAAAAGTGAATCATATATGAAACTGTGAACTGGTATTATGTACAATTTGCTTTTCAAAAGCATGTTTTAAAATAGCAAGATGGTAACAAAATTGATGTTTGTATTCCCCCTCTGAACTTTTTGTTTTTGTTTGTTTTTTCTTTCTCAATTTATTTTTAGATTTCAACATTCACTTCCACAAGATTTTGAGTTCCAAATTTTCTCCTCATCTCCTCCCTCCCCCCACCCTAAGGCAGCATGCATTCTGATTACGCCTCCCCCCAATCTGCCTTCTCTTCTGTCACACCCCACCCCTTCTCTTATCCCCTTCCCTTCTATTTTCCTGTAGGACAAGATAGATTTCTATACCCCATTGCCTGTGTATCTTATTTCCCAGTTGCATATAAAACCAATTTTTAACATTTGTTTTTAAAACTTTGAGTTTCACATTCTCTCTCTTCCTCCTGCCCCACCCACCCTCATTGAGAAAGCAAGTAATTCAATATAGGTTATACATGTGTAGTCATGCAAAACACTTCTATAACAGTCATGTTGTGAAAGACTAACTATACTCCTCTCCACCCTATTCCATCCCCCCATTTATTCTATTCGTGCCTTTGATCCTATCCCTCCTCAAAAGTGTTTGCTTCTGATTACCCCCTCCTCTCATTTGCCCTCCTTTCTATCATCCCCCCATCTCTTATCTCCTTCCCCCTTACTTTCCTGTAAGGTGAGATAGATTTTCATACCCAATTGAATGTGTATGTTATTCCCTCCTTAAGTCAAATCCAATGAGAGTAAGGTTCACTCATTGCCTCTCACCTGTCCCTCCTTCCCCTCCATTGTAAAAGCTTTTTCTTGACTCTTTTATGTGAGATAATTTATCCCATTTCTACCTCTCTCTTTCTCCTTCCCCCAGTACATTCCTCTCTCACCCCTTAATTTTATTTTTTAGCTATCATCCCTTCATATTCAACTCACCCTGTGCCCTCTGTGTACACACACACACACACACACACACACACACACACACACACACACACACACACGCACACACACATCCCCTCCAACTACCCTAATACTGAGAAAGGTCTCATGAGTTACAAATATCATCTTTCCATGTGGGAATGTAAACAGTTCAATTTTAATAAGTCCCTTATGATTTCTCTTTCCTGTTTACTTTTCCATGATTCTCTTGATTATTGTATTTGAAAGTCTAATTTTCTATTCAGCTCTGGTCTTTTCATCAAGAATGCTGGAAAGTCCTTTATTTCATTAAATATCCATTTTTTCCCTGAAAGATTATACTCAGTTTTGCTGGGTAGGTGATTCTTGATTGTAATCCTACCTCCCTTGACCTCAAGAATACCATATTCCAAGCCTTCCAATCCCTTAATGCAAAAGCTGCTAAATCTTGTGTTATCATGATTCTGTTTCCAAAATACTTGAATTATTCCTTTTTGGCTGCTTGCAATATTTTCTCCTTGACCTGGGAACTCTGGAATTTGGCTACAATTTTCCTAGGAGTTTTCTTTCTGGGATCTCTTCCAGGAGGTGATTTGGTGGATTCTTTCAATATCTGCTTTCCATCTGGTTCTAGAATATCAAGGCAATTTTCCTTGATAATTTCTTGAAAGATGATGTCTAGGCTCTTTTTTTGATTGAGGCTTTCAGACAGTCCAATAATTTTTAAATGATTTTTCCTAGTTCTATTTTCCAGGTCAGTTTTTTTGCCCAATGTGATATTTTACAATCGTCTTCTATTTTTTCATTCTTTTTGTTTTGTTTTATAATTTCTTGATTTCTCATAAAGTCATAAGCTTCCATTTGCTCCATTCTAATTTTTAAGGTAGTATTTTCTTCAGTGGTCTTTTGGACCTCCTTTTCCATTTGGCCAATTCTGCCTTTTAAGGCATGCTTCTCCTCATTGGCTTTTTGGACCTGTTTTGCCATTTGGGTTAGTCTATTTTTTAAGGTGTCATTTTCTTCAGCATTTTTTGGGGTCTCCTTTAGCAAGCTGTTGACTCATTTTTCATGATTTTCTTGCATCACTCTCATTTCTCTTCCCAATTTTTCCTCTACTTCTCTTACTTGATTATCAAAATCCTTTTTGAGCTCTTCCATGGCCTGTGACCAATTCATATTTTTCTTGGAAGCTTTGGATGTAGGAGCTTTGACTTTGTTGTCTTCTTCTGGCTGTATGTTTTGATCTTCTTTGTCACCAACTTAAGATTCTATAGTCTGATTTTTTTTTCCCACTGTTTGCTCATTTTCCCAACCTATTACTTGACTTTTTCACTCTTTGTTAAGGTAGGTCTCTGCTTCCAATGTGGAGGGTGTTCTGTTCTAAGCTTCAGAGGTTTTGTGCAGCTCTTTTCAGACATAGTTCCAGGGATCTGTAAATTTTCAGCTTTCCCAAGGTAGTATGATCAAAGGAGAGGTGTTTATTTCTCCCTTGGTCTGTGCTGTGGTCTGAGAGTGACCACAAGCACTCTTTTCTGCCTTGGAACTGTGAGAATTCCCTCTCCACTGCTGCCACAAGCTCCACCATGGTAGTGCTCCTCTTTGCCCCAGGACTGAGACCCAGTCCAAGCAGGCCAAAACAAGAGAATCCTGCCTCAGCACCAGCAAAGAGATCCCTGCAACCTCCCTCTGATCAGCCATTCAATCCCCCACCATCTGTGGGCCAAGAGCTCTGGAAGCAGCCACTACTACTGATGCCACTGCTGCCACTGCAGCCCTGGGGCTGGGATTAGACCTTGCTCCTCTTTCACCCAGGTCTGAGAAACCTTTCTTACTGACCTCCTAAGTTGTCTTTGGTATTCGTGAGTTGAGAAGTCTGGAAACCACCACAGTTGCCAGTGATTCAGTACCTTGAGGCCTACTCTGGCCCATCTGTGCCAGCGCCACCCAAGCTGGACTGTGCTCTTCTCTGGTGCAACAGACCTTTCCTGTCAACCTTCCAAGTTGTTTTGGGCTGGAAATTTGTCTCACTCTGTCATTTTGTGGCTTCTGCTGCTCTAGAATTTGTTTAGAGTCATTTTTACAGGTATTTGGAGGGGGTTGGGAGAGAGCTCAAGAAAGTCCCTGTTTTTACTCTGCCATCTTGGCTCTGCCAACCCTACATGGTTTTTAAAAGACCATCTGAACACATTCAACTCACACCTATGCCCTCTGACTCAGTAGACATCTTCTTACTACTCTATTAATGTTAAAGTTCTTAAGACTTAGATGTATCATCTTCCAATACAGGAATGTAACTTTCTGAGTCCTTTATGATTACTCTTTTATGTTTACCTTTCTATGTTTCTCTTGAGTCTTGTGGTTTGAAAGTCAAATTTTCTATTCAGCTCTGTTCTTTTCATCAGGAATGCTGGAAAGTTCTCTATTTCATTAAATACCCACTTTTTTTCTCCTGAAGGATTATATTCAGTTTTGCTGGGTAGTCTATTCTTGGTTGTAATCCTAGCTCCTTTGCCTCTGGAATATCATGTTCCAAACCCTCCACTCCTTTAATACAGAAGCTGATAAATCTTTTGTGTTCCTAACTGTGGCTCCATAATATTTCAACTGTTTCTTTCTGGCTGCTTCAATATTTTCTCCTTGACTTGGGAGCTCTGGAATTTGGCTCTAAAATTCTTAGGAGTTTTCATTTTGATCTCTCAGGAAGTAATCAGTATATTCTTCCAATTTCTATTTTACACTCTGGATCTAAGATATCAGGGTAGTTTTCCTTAAAAAAATTTTCTTGAAATATGATATCTAGGCTCTTCTTTTGATCATGGTTTTCAGGTGGTCCAATAAATCTTAAATGATGTCTCTTCGATCTATTTTCTATCTCAGTTGTTTTTGGGATGAGATATTTCACATTTTCATTTATTTTTTCATTCCTTTGACTTTGTTTTATTGTTTTCTGATGTCTCATGGAGTTGTTAGCTTCCAGTTGCTCAATTCTCATTTTTAAGAAAGTATTTTCTTCAGTGAGCTTTTGTACCTTTTTTTAATTTGGTCAATTCTGCTTTCTTCAGTGAATTTTTGTACCTCCTTTTCCATTTGGCCTATTCTGCTTTTTAAGGAGCTCTTTTCTTCAGTGAATTTTTGTGCCTCTTTTATTATTAGGCCAATTCTATCTTTTAAGTACTATTTTCTTCAGTATTTTCTGTAACTTGTTTACCAAGCTGTTGATGCTCTTTTAATAATTTTCTTACACCACTCTCATTTCTTTGCCTAGTTTTTCCTTTACCACTCTTACCTCTTTCTTTAAGGTATTCTCTTTTTTTGGTGCCAATTTAACTAGATTTTATTCTCCAGGACAAGAATTGCATTTCAACTTGTTTATGGTACTGATAAAGTGCAATGTTGTTCACTTCTCTCCCTCTGCACACATTCAAGTATTCAGAATGCCCAGGTTTACACAGTAGTTTAAATGTTACTTTTAAACCGCTACTGCCTTGGCTAAAAATTTGAGTCCTTAAAATTTTGGAAAGCTCTGTGGAATGGTCTTTCTTCTGATGTGTTTAGTCGACCACTTCAATGGTGGGTCCAGAAAAAGTACCTCTAGATGGGGCTGCTCCACCCCCTGGAAACCCAGCAGGCATGCCTCCTGGCATGCCCTCTGCATTCTTGTACAGCTTAGCAATGATGGGGTTGCAGACCTTCTCCAATTCTTTCTGCTGATGCTCAGATTCTTCCTCCACAGCAGTCTGGTTCTTATCCAGCCAGTTGATAATTTCATTACATTTGTCAAGGATCTTCTGTTTGTCTTCATCCCCAATCTTGCCTTGCAGTTTTTCATCCTCTACAGTGGCCTTCCTGTTGAAAGCATAAGATTCCAGAGAATCCTTGGAGAACACCTTGTCTCTCTGCTTCTCATCCTCAGCCTTGTATTTCTCAGCCTCCTGGACCACGCGCTCAATGTCTTCTTTGCTCAAACGACCTTTGTCATTGGTGATGGTGATCTTGTTCTCCTTGCCTGTGCTCTTATCCACAACAGAAACATTGAGGATGCCATTTGCATAAATGTCAAATGTTACTTAAATCTGAGGAACATCCCTGGGTGCTGGAGGAATTCCTGTGAGCACAAACTTGCCAAGCAGGTTGTTTATCCTTTGCCATTGCTCTCTCACTTTCATAAACCTGAATAAGCACACCAGGCTGGTTGTCTGAATAGGTGGTAAAGGGCTGTGTCTGTTTGGTGGGGATAGTGGTATTACTTTTGATCAGAATGGTCTTAACTCCACCAGCAGTTTCAATTCCAAGGGAAAGAGGAGTGACATCCAACAGCATCAAGTCCTGCACATTCTCAGATTTATCTCCAGACAAAATGGCAGCCCGGACAGCTGTACCATAAGCAATAGCCTCATCAGGATTGATACTCTTGTTGAGTTCTTTGCCATTGAAGAAATCTTGCAGAAGCTTCTGGATTTTGGGTATTCAAGTAAAACCACTCACCAGGATGATATCATGAATCTGCGATTTATCTAGCTTGGCATCTCTTAAGGCCTTTTCCACAGGGTCCAGTGTGCCATGGAAGAGATCAGCATTCAGCTCTTTGAAATGGGCTTGGGTGATTGATATATAGAAGTTGATACTTTTATAGAAGGAGTCAATCTCAATACTGGCTTGGGTACTGGAAGAGAGGGTATGCTTAGCACTTTCACAAGTGGTGCAAAGATGGCGAACGGCCCTCTTGTTCTCACTTGTCCTTCTTGTGTTCTTGCTTGAACTCAGTGATGAAGTGGTTGACCATTCTGTTGTCAAAGTCCTTCCCACCCAAGTGGGTGTCCCCAGCTGTGGACTTGACCTCAAAGATGCCGTCTTCAATGGTAAAAATGGAGACATCGAAAGTACCACCTCCAAGGTCAAAGATCAACACATTTCTCTCAGCACCAACCTTTTTGTCCAAGCCACAAGCAACAGCAGCAGCAGTTGGCTCATTGATGATTCAGAGCACATTGAGACAAGTGATGGTTCCAGCATCTTTGGTGGCCTGGCATTGGGAATAGTTGAAATAGGCTGGTACTGCGACCACAGCATTTGTGATAGTCTTCCCAGGTAAGCTTCAGCAATTTTTTTCATCTTGGTCAAGACCATAGATGATACTTCTTCTGGATAGAAACTTTTGGTCTCCCCTTTGTACTCTGCTTGGACCTCAGGCCTGCCTAAGTCATTCACCACCATAAAAGGCCAATGCTTCAGGTCTGACTGTACAACTGCATCATCAAATCTGTAACCAATCAGATGTTTGGCATCAAAAACAGTGTTGGTGGGGCACATTGCAACTTGATTCTTTGCAGCATCACCAATTAAACATTCTGTGTTGGTGAAAGTGATGTAGCTTGGAGTGATCCTGTTTCCTTGGTCATTAGCAATGATCTCCACTTTCCCATGTTGGAAGACTCCCACACAGGAGTAAGTGGTGCCAAGATCAATGTCAACTGTGGGTCTATTTGACATGGTTGCTGGGGACTCAGGGGGTTGTAGCTGACCACTGTGGAGGAAGAAGGACTGCTGCTGTGCTGAGTAGTTCTTTAAGGTAGTCTTGTTGGGCTTGGATCCAATTTGCATTTTTTTGAGGCTTTGCTTGCAGCTGTTTTTACACTGTTGTCTTCTGAGTTTATGTCTTGGTCTTTCCTGCCATCATGTTAGCTTTTTATGGTGAAATTCTTTTTTGTTCATTTTCCCAGCCTTGCTTGACTTTGAACGTTATGCTGAAGTTGGACTCTGCTCACCTGGGAAGAGGGAAACACTGTCTCAAACCTCAGGCTTTTTCATTCTGCTGTTTTCAGAGATAGTTTTTGGGGTTTACAAATTTTCAGTGTTTCCAAGGTGGTATGATCTGGTAAAAGGTGTGGTCACTGCTCTCCTGATCTGCTCTCCAGTCTTTACCCAGGAAAGGCCCCTGCTCCTCCATAGCTACAAGCACTAGTGTTCCTCTTGGCCCTGGAATTGTGCCAGGTCCCCTGCTCTCCTACCATCACAACCACTACTGCTCCTTTTGGCCCTAGAACTGTAACCAGGACCCCTGCTCAGTTGTGACTGACCACAAGCCCTCCACTCTAGCCTGGAATTGCAATCCAGAACTGTTTATGGGCACCATCTGCAATCAGTGCCAGCAAAGAGTCTCATGTAATCTTTTTCTGACCAGTCGTCCAATCCCCTTATTGGTTCTGGGCTGAGATCTCCCAAAGCTGCTAATGCTGCCACAGCCACTGTCACAGCCATCTCCAAGGGCCCCTGCTGGTGTTGACCTGGTAAGAGCTCTGGGCTAGTTCCTATCCAGCTGTCACCGACCTCTCCTGCTGACCTCCTAAGTTATCCTGAGCTGGAAAAAATGTCTCATCTTCACTTTTTATTGGCTCTGCCACTACATAATTTAGTTTGGGGTGTCGTTTTTAAGTTGTTTGGAAAGGAATGCTGGGAGATGTCAGCTGGGTTGCTGCTTGTACCCCACCATCTTGGCTCTGTCTCCTGTTGCAACTACTTTAAAGTTGAACCCACTCTCCCCAGGGATGAAGGTGATAAGGAGACTGTGCCCCCAGATGTTGGGGGAAAATGTTTGTACTTCTAATTTTGCTATATCTTCTCAATAAATATTCTTTTGTTGAAGCCAGAGGGGAAAAAAGTTTTTATGTGATCTCAAATGAGACACAGCGTAAAAAGGACTTGAAAGGCTATTTTATCATTTTTGATCAAATGGTTGATTGCAGGATAAAGACTGATCCCCAGTGTAATATAAATTCCATGAGGGAAGTGATTGTTTCATTCATTGTACTCATGCCCTTAGCAACGAGCACAGTGTCAAGCACAGTAATTGATTAATAAACACTTGCTCTTTGATTGGTTGAGCCTAACAATACAGGAAGATCAGGAGGTTTTGAATTTATCCTCTACATGTGCCAACAAAACTCCTGAGTGTGGCTGAACCAGATTAAAATGTAATTGGGAAAAATTTAATAAAATAAATAAGAATACAATACAACATATTGTTGAGTTGTTTTTCAGTCATGTCCAAGTCTTTTTGACCTCATTTAGGGTTTTCTTGGCAGATACTGATGTGGTTTGCCATTTCCTTCTCCAGTGGATCCAATAGATCTATTTTGTCAGGCAATGAGATGTTAAGCGACTTGACCAGGGCCACATAGCTAGAGAGTGTCTGAGGGTGGATTTGAACTCAGGTCTCCCTAACTCCAGGCCCAGTGCTGATTTTCTAAGTCAATATGCATCCCACAGAGATCTGTTTCTATTTGAATTTGGTACTGCTCACTGTTCTAAAGAATCTGTTAGCATTTTTTCACAGTACTTTGTATCAGTAATTAAGGTAGGACTTTCTTTTACTGTTTTCTCTTTTAGCACTTATTTAATCAAGCGCCCTTGAAGAGTCTGTCCTTTGTTTCTTTGATTAGATCAGGAGTCTTTGCTGACTTGCTTTCCCTCAAAGGAAAGCCTAGTTTACATGGCTTTGAGTCACATGTTTGTGATGCTTTTAGGTCACATGGGTTTGAGTCACATATTGTGACACCCTCTGACCCTGAATAAGATATAAACTCAAAGGCTGGCATTTTTTCCTCGGGGCTCTCACTCACTGGAAGAGTGGTGTGTGACTGGGCAAGCCATTGTAACTGCACCTCCCCCCACCCCTGGCTTGTAAACCCAGATGTTGGGACTTTGTTAAACCCTGGTAACTATGAATTGAGATTCGAATCAGACAAGGTCTGTCTGTTGATGTTTGTAATTTATTTGTATTTGCTCTGAAGTTCAGGGGGCTGGTCTTTTCTCCCTGAACGAAGTGAATGATATTAGTATGTTTAATTAAAGTGAGATTGTTAACCCCTTATAGTTACTTTCCTTAGTAAAGCAGATCAAAAGAAACTGTGCTAGCAGCTCTTGTTGCTGTCCTGTTGGGTCTTACACCCCAATAGCAGCTGCTAGCCAAATTGCTGTTACATATTTCCAAATCAAAATTTTATTTTTTTTTTAACTAAGAGGTGATTTTATCATAATACCTCAATAAATACAGAAATACCACAAAGAACAGTGGTAATCAAAATACCCCCAAAGGAAATACCAAAATGAAAAAAAAAAACATTTCATGAGTTTTATCACATATTGGTTTGCATACAGGAAAAATAGAAAAATGATCAATGGAGAATAAATATTTAGTGATCAAGGAACCCTGAAAGGTTAATTATTTAATAAATGATATCTTTAAGGTTGCAAGGCTGAATGTATAAGGGACTGCCTTTATATATTCAGCAGCCTCCTCACTTATACCATAATTAACCTAAAAATGAGAAAACCAATCAAGAAATGTGAAATAAGATAAAAAGGTAAGAAATGTAAATGTTTTAATAATATTGATCATTTTTGGCATTAACTATGATTATAGAATTTACTATGTAAATGCTAAGATTCAGTAATGCTTTCTTTTATCTTTTCTTTAGATAGGTTTCTTTAATTTTATGTGTATATGTGCACCTTTTCCCACTGAACAGACAACAACAACAAAAGAAAACTCTCATCATGAATATGTACTGCAAAATAAATTTCCACATTGACTTGGCTCTCTCTCTCTCTCTCTCTCTCTCTCTGTCTCTGTCTCTCTCTGTCTCTGTCTCTCTCTGTCTCTCTCTCTGTCTCTCTCTCTCTCCCCACATTTTAAATCAATCATCTTTCTGACAGGAGATAAATATAGTATTTCTAGTTTAGATTAGAGTTTTTTATCTATTATGTTTCTGGTTAAAATTAAAAAGGAAAGAGGATTAGTTTTCTAATTTGAATCAGTTCCTTATATGTTTTAGAAATATTTATTAAAGAAACTTGTTGCAAAGATTTTCCTTTATTAACTTGTTACCCTTTTAATTTTAACAACCTTATATCAGCTTGTGAAAAGACTTTTAAATTTTATGTGATGAAAATTATCCATTTTACCTTATATGATCCTCTATTATTTATTTAGTCATGAACTTTCCCCTTCTAAAGATAGATTCCATGCTCTTCTCCTTTGTTTACTTGCCATGTATCCATTTGGAGCTTAAATTGGTACATGGTATGAGGTGTATATATAACTAATTTTTGACATTTTGCTGTCCAGTTTTCATAGCAGTTCCTATCAGATACTGAGTCCTTCTTCCCCTGGTAACAAGGTTCTTGTTGCTTATCAAACACTATGCTGTTGTGTTTGTATGCTTCTATGTGTTTTATACCTAAACTGTTACATTGATTAACTTCTCTATTTTTTAACCAAATAATTTTAATGATTACCACTTTGTAGTACAATTTGAGCTCTGGTATGGATAGATCCTCTTTCTTTCTTTTCTTGTTTTCATTATTACTCTTGAGAGAATCTTGTCATGTTAATAATGTTTTGGACCTGGATGGAGGAAATCTGGTGAATACTTTGGAATCTATCTAACTCCCAGTGTATCCAAAGATGAATAAAAGAAGATTTTTATTAATCACCTTAGTAAAAACTAAGATTTTAGAAGATTCCATATTTAGAAAAGATTCCAATTCCATAGTGTTGGTAGAAGTACTGTAAGATTAAGGTGGCCCAGTAGAAAGAAGTTTACTTGTGGCTCTTGTACAACTCCAGAGGCAGCTGAGGAGGCTAAAGCAAAGAGAACAGAGAGTTAAGAGTAGGTGGAAAAGATTGTGGTAGCAGTGAAAACAGAGCCACGAGAGGAGAACTCAGTCAAAATTGAAATCAAGGTTGTAGCAATTGCTGGAATCAAGGGCTACGGCTGTTAGGAAGGCTATAGTGCTTATCAGGGCCAGGTCCACTCTCCTTATGACTACTATGTTTATAAGCCAGGCTTTGATGTAGTTAGGGCAGTATAAATTACAGAAACACTGCAAAGTATTGTGCTGGTCATGAAAATAACTACATGGAATATTGAGGTGTTCCTGTGTGGCATAAAGCAGCATGCTTAGTATTCAGAGAAGCAGAATATATTTTATATGGAAATGCTTTGGGTGAACATTAAATTATGTACCAAATTTAACTTTGCAAATGTTCTGTGGCCTGTTCAATATGAATATTATTTGGAATTCGCCCTTGGAAAATGTCTGGAACATTCAAATATCTAGTTGTACTAGGCAGTATGTAGTATGGCCAATACTAAAGGAAGATTTTTAAAAATTTTAACTTGATTGTCATGAATGAATACGAACATTTCCATACGCAAAGGACAGAAACAAAGGACGCCATACAAAAGAAACTGTGAATCTACTAAAAAAAAAAAAGGTCATTTTTTAAAAAGAATATGGCAAATTCAACATGGTAATTACGGCACAACCTTTTTTATCTGTGTCCCCTTCTGAACTTCCTTCTACTCTGTTCTGTATATTTTTAATATTTTATTGATATTTTTGTATTTTTTCTTCTTCTTTTCGTATCACTTCTCACACTATCCTCACTCGCCCACAACACTCATTGATTTATAATTGGAAAGGATCTTAGAGGTCGTCAAGCCCAGTTGAGGAAACTGAAGACAAGAGAGGTTAAGTAACTTGTCCACAGGATTAAATGAGAGAGTTGGGGTTTGAACACAGGTCCACTGACTTTGAATCCAGCACCCTTTCTACTGCGCCAGGCTGACTCTTCCCCCTCCCATAAGAAATAGAATCAGTCCCTTGTAACAAATAAGCAAAACTAATATATATATATTTTATTCTCTAATGACAGTTCATCTGACATCACCTCCAACAGATGCAAATGATGCTTATCAACAGTTGTCTGGAATTAAAACTAGTCATTGAATTCTTCAGTCTTTCAAAGTTTTGTCTTTTACAATTGTATACTGAATGTATAAATGGCTTTCCTGGTTCTGCTTATTGTACTCCTCAACATTCATACAGGTGTTCACAAATTTCTCGGAATCCTTCCCTTTTTTCATTCTTTACAGTACAGTAATATTCCATTAAATTCACATGCCATAACTACTTCAGCAATTACCCAATTGAATTCTTTGCCAAAACAAAAATCACTGCTATAAATATTTTTGTACATATGGATTAATCTTCCCTCTATCCTTGGACTTTTGGAGGGTGGGCTGAGTAGTGGTATTTTTGAGTCAAATGATAGGTACAGTTTTAGGGGTATAGTACTTTGGGGGGTATAGTTCAAAATCACTTTCTAGTGTGGCTCAAGCAGTTCACATATCCACCCATTGCGTATCAGTGTGCCTGTCTTCCCACATCTCCTCAAGCAAATGTTATTTTCCTTTATTGTTGATGGGGTATAGAATCTGAGAACCCCCTTGAACTAACCCTGAATCTTCCCACTTGATCTGGCTTTTCATGCCCAAATAACCTAGCCTAGCCCTCCATTGTCTGATTACCTCCAAATTGCCTCTGGCTGCTTCCCACCCTTGATCCTATCAAAATATCTATACCCAAATCTGTTACTCTTAAACTAGTCTAGCCCTCAGTGGTCTGTCACATCCAGGTAGCCTTCAACTATTTCCCATCCTTAATCCCATTCCTGGAGTCTGACCTTACTCCAGGTCCCCCTCCCCACCCCAGTCACCACAGCCCCATCAAGACCCTTCCTAAACCCCTCCTCCCATCACCCCAGACTACTTGACCACGCTAGACCCCTCCCACAATCTTCCTGTATCTAAATCTCATCTTGCCTCCATGAAGGTGCTCAGATTCAACCTAGCTCAGCTCAGATTGTTCTAGCCACTTGTCAATGCAAGCATCATAAAGGCTCATATTCCTTAAGGGTCTACCTGATATGACGAATCTTTAGTAAACTTTGTTTTTCTTTGGCTGTAAGAAGGCTTGGGTCGAATTCATTCGGCAGGATCCAGTATGTTGGTATTTTGGGGTCCCAAGCACCCCTAAACGCCTAAAACCTCAACACTGTCATCTCTGCCAATTTAACTTGAAGTGGAACTTCAGAGCTTTTTAAATTTTTATTTTTCTTAGAGTTATTTGGATCATTTAAAAATACAATTGTTGTTAGTTTGGGTTGCTTCCCTTGAGAAATACCTCTACGTATTCTTTGACCATTTATTTATAGAAAATGGTGCTGGTCTACATATCATTTCCCTAAGTCATGGATATCAGATTTTTATCAGAGAAATTTGCTGAAATGGTTTGTTCTTCCATTCTCTCCTGACTTCTCTCAATTCTGACTTCACTGATCCTGTTTAAAAGCTTTTCAGTTTTATCTCTTAGAATCCTTTCCATCTCTTGTTTGATCAAGAACTCCCCTATCCATTAATATGAAAAGTTATCTCTGCCTAGATCCTCTGATTTTTCATGATATAACCTTTTAGATCTAGGTCATGTCCCCATTTAGAGCTTATAGTTTTGTATAGTGTGAGATGCTAGTCTAAACCTAATTTCTTCCAGGCCATTTTCTAATTTTCCTAGTAATTTTGTGGAAAAGTGAACCCCTTAAAACAATAGCTGGGATCCTGGGCTTGATCAAGCACTGTGCTTTTACGTTCAATTGCTTGAGTATTTAATCTGTTGTATTGATCAGCTGCTCTGTTTTTTAACCAGTACGAAATTGTTTTGATGATTACTGATTTGTAGTATGGCTTCAGATCTGCTAACAATAACAACAATTATTATTATTATTATTATTACTAATATTCACATTACACTTTAATCTGCAATACTTTATATGTATTATCTTATTTGATCCAGTTCCCCCTTTCTTTCACTTCTTTTCATTATATCCCTGGAGATTCTTGACCTTTTGCTCCTCCAAATGAATTTTGCTATTGTTTTTATGATTCTATAAAGTAATTCTTGAGTAATATGACATGTATGGCATGAAACCTCTAAGTTAACTTAGGTAGTATTATCACATTTATTATGTTAGCATGACTGAACAATGAACAGTTAATTCACCTTTAATTATTTGTCTCTTAATTCTGCTAAGAGTGGTTGGAAGTTGTATTCTATGATATACCATATATGTCTAGGTAAGTGGATACTCACATGGGAGGTTATTTTGAATTTATTTTTTGCTCTATCTTTCTGCTGGTTTTATTTGTAATATACAGAAAAGTTGATTTGTTTTATTTTTTTCAATTTTTATTTTCAGTTCCAAATTCTTACCCTTCTAGATCTGCCTCCATCCATTGAGAAAGCAATCAATATGATTCCCAACATATGTGTGAAGTTATATAAAACAAATTTCCATATCAGCCATATTGCAAAAGAAAAGGAAGAAAAATAAAGTTTAAAAGTGCATCTTAACCTGTACTCAGAGTTCATCAGTTCTTCTTCTGGAGGTGCATAGTATTTTTCATCATGAGTTCTTTGGCACTGTCATGGATTATTGTATTGATCAGAGTAATTAAGTCTTTCATAGTTGATTATCATTACCATATTGTTGTTATTTTATACAATATTTTCCTGTTTCTGCTCACTTAACTTTCAATCAATTCATATAAGTCTTCCCAGATTTTTCTGGAACCATCCTCTTTGGCATTTCTTACAGCACAATACTAGTCTATCACAATAATATACCATAACTTGTTCAGCCATTATTCAATTGATGGGCATCCCCTTAGCTCAGAAATTTTTGACATCACAAAAAGAGCTACTATAAATATTTTTGTACATATGGATCCTTTTCTCTTTGATCTCTTTGGGATACAGACCTACTAGTGGTATTGCTAGGTCAAACTGTGGCAATGCAGTTTTATAGTTCCCTGTCCTTGATCTCTTTGGGAATAGTTCCAAATTGTTCTCCAGAATGGTTGGACAATTTAACAACTCCACCAACAATTCATCAGTGTCCTTACTTTTCCACATCTCCTTCAGCATTTCTCATTTTCCCTTTCTGTCATGGTAGCCAATCTGATAGGTATGAGGTATTACCTCAGAGTTGTTTTAATTTGCATTTCTCTAATTATTAGTAATTTGGAACATTTTTTTTCAAATACTATTGGTAGCTTTGATTTCTTCTTCAGAAAACTGCCTGTTTATATCCTTTAACCATTTATTAATTGAGGTGTGGCTGTATTTTTTATCAATTTAGCTCAGTTCTCTATATATTTGAGAAATTAGACATTTATCAAGAAACTTGCTGTAAAATCTCTCCCTCCCACCCCCCACCACCCACCAAGTTTCCTGCTTTCCTTATAAGTTTGGCTGCATTGCCTTTGTTTGCAGTGATGATTATTTTTATGGATTTATTTTATATCCCACTACTTTGTTGATTATTTCTATCTTTCTTCCTGTTGTTGAATCTCTTAGGTTCCCTAAATGAATCATGTAATCATCTACAAAAATGATAATTTTTTCTTTTTTGCCTATTTCAATTTTTTTTTGTCATTGCATTAGGTAGCACTTCTATGCACACATCAAATAATAATGTTGATAATAGACATCTCTGATTTAAACCTGATCATATAAGACAAAATGGACAATTTTCATTACATAAAATTTAAAGGCCTCTAGGATTTCTTCATTACAGATAATACTACCTCTTAGTTTTGAATAGATAACTGTTGACCATATTAAGAAAGAGCTATTTATTTCTTTGTTTTCTGGTGTTTTGTAACATGTGTATTGCATTTTGTCAAAACCTTTTTCTACATCTATTGATAAAATCTTGTTCCTCTTGTTTTTGTTATCATTTTCTTAATATTGAACCTATATTTTTCATATAAATCTAAATTGATTACGAGTGTGTAATCTTACAAAAATTTTGCTGTAGCCTCTTTGCTAATATTTTATTCAGCATTTTTGCATCCATGTTGTAGTGATAATGCAATTGAAGATCTTTCCCAACTATTCAATAGGGCTCAGGTGAGGCCAGTTAAGAGAGGCAGGCCCATACCTTTGTGATGCCAATCAGTGATTAAAAATCTTTCCCCATACTCTTTTGCCAATTGGACATGAAGCCCTTGAGCCCTAAAAAGAACATATACACCCAGAAGGTAGCCACTGAGAACTGAGAATTCAGCAGCCAGAAGAGAAGCCAGAATTCAGAATTCAGCCCAAAGAGAAGGAGTAAGAACTCCGAGTTCACAGAGCTGCAGAAGAGAGTGCTGAGCGGGGAGTGAAAACCAGAGAGCTGCAGACCAGAGTACTGAGAGGGGAGAGGACACAGGCAGGCAGACAGTTAGGATTCTTGAGTGATTGTTTATGGGAAGGCCTCAGCAGGGGAGGAAGGTCACAGGATGACTTGGCTCTTTGATGTAATACTGGTTTTTTCTTCTTATAAAAAGTAGTATTTTTTTATTATTATAATTTATTTCATATTTTAGTTTTCAACATTGATTTCCACAACATTTTCAGTTATAAATTTTCTCCCCATTTCTACCCTCTGCCCCACTCCAAGATGGCATATATTCTGATTGTCCGGTTCCCCAATCAGCCCTCCCTTCTGTCACCCCATTCCCCACCCCATCACCTTACCCCTTACTTTCTTGCAGGGCAGGATTGCCCCATTCCTTATATATCTTATTTCTCAGTTGCATGCAAAAACATCTTTTTCTTTTGAGCATCTGATTTTAAAACTTTTGAGTTCCAAATTCTCTCCCCTCCTCCCTTCCCACCCACCCTCCCTAAGAAGGCAAGCAATTCAACATAGGCCACGCATGTTTCATTATGTAAAACACTTCCACAATACTCATGTGGTGAAAGACTAACTATATTTCCCTCCATCCTATCCTGTCCCCCTTTATTCAATTTTCTCCCTTGACCTTGTCCCTTTTCAAAAGTGTTTGCTTTTGATTACTTCTTCCCCCATCTACCCTCCCTTCTATCATTCCCCCTTTTTATCCTCTTCCCCCTACTTGCCTGTGGGGTAAGATACCCAATTGTGTGTGTATGTTATTCCCTCCTCAGGTCAAATCCCATGAGAGCAAGATTCACTCATTCCCCACTCACCTGCTCCCTCTTCCCTTCCAACAGAACTGCTTTTTCTTGCCACTTTTATGTGAGATAATTTACTCCATTTTATCTCTCCTTTTCTCCCTCTCTCAATATATTCCTCTCTTATCCCTTAGTTTTATTTTATTTTTCTTAGATATCACCCCTTCATATTCAACTCACCCTGTGTCCTCTGCCTATATACACGTATATTCCCTTCAACTACCCTAATACTGAGAAAGGTCTCATGAATTACACACATCATCTTTCCATGTAGGAATGTAAACAAAACAGTTCAACTTTAATAAGTCCCTTATGATTTCTCTTTCTTGTTTACCTTTTCATGATCCTCTTGATTCTTGTGTTTGAAAGTCAAATTTCCTATTCAGCTGTGGTCTTTTCACTATTTTATTGAAAAGTCTATTTTATTGAAAGTCCATATTTTGCCTTGGAACATTATACTCAGTTTTGCTGGGTAGGTGATTCTTGGTTTCATTCCTAGCTTCTTTGACCTCTGGAATATCATATTCCAAGCCCTTTGATCCCTTAATGTAGAAGCTGCTAGATCTTGTGTTATCCTGATTGTGTTTGCACAATACTCAAATTGTTTCTTTCTGGCTGCTTGCAGTATTTTCTCCTTGATCTGGGAGCTCTGGAATTTGGCTACAATATTCCTAGGAGCTTTCTTTGTGGGATCTTTTTCAAGAGGTAATAGATGGATTCTTTCAAT
Organism: Trichosurus vulpecula; assembly: GCF_011100635.1. Lineage (NCBI taxonomy): Eukaryota > Metazoa > Chordata > Mammalia > Diprotodontia > Phalangeridae > Trichosurus > Trichosurus vulpecula. Next base: position 212,150,923 of record NC_050580.1, on the reverse strand, counting down.
TTCTATTTTACCCTCTGGCTCTAGAATATCAGGACAGTTTTCCTTGATAATTTCTTGAAAGATGATGTCTAGGCTCATTTTTTGATCATGGTTTTCAGGTAGTCCAATAATTTTTAAACTACCTCTCCTGGATCTATTCTCCAGGTCAGTAGTTTTTCCAATAAGATATTTCACGCTGTCTTCCATTTTTCAATTCCTTTGGTTTTGTTTTATAATATCTTGATATCTCATAAAGTCACTAGCTTCCACTTGCTCCAATCTCATTTTTAAGGTAGTATTTTCTTCAGTGGTCTTTTGGACCTCCTTTTCCATTTGGCTAATTCTGCCTTTCAAGGCATTCTTCTCCTCATTGGCTTTTTGGAGCTCTTTTGCCATTTGGGTTAGTCTTTTTTTAAGATATTTTCTTCTATTTTTGGGGTCTCCTTTAGCAAGTCTTTGACTTGTTTTTCATGGTTTTCTTGCATCTCTCTCATTTCTCTTCCCAATTTTTCCTTTAATTCCCTTACTTTCTTTTCCAAATCCTTTTTGAGCTCTTCCATGGTCTGAGGCCAATTCGTATTTTTCTTGGAGGCTTTGACTTTGTTGACTTCTTCTGGCTGTATGTTTTGATTTTCTTTATTACCAGAAAAAAATTCTAGAGTCTGAGTCTGAGTCTGAGTCTGAGTCTGCATCCCTTTTTGCTACCTGGCCATGCCCAGCCAACTACTTGACCTTTGAACTTTTTGTCTACTGCTTGTAAAGAGTACTTTGTCCCAGGCTTTAGGGGATGCACTGCTGTTTTCAAAGCTACTTCTACTCCACTGTCACCACAAGCTCTGCCACAGCAGCGCTTCCACCACCCCACAAGAACCACCAACCAGGACTGCGACCCAGATCCAAGCAGGGCAAAAGAACTCCCACTCTGGTCTGCTACTTCATTCCTCCCACTGTGTGAGCCAGGGACTCCAGAAGCAGCTGATGCTGGAACTCTGGAAGCAGCTGCAGGAGTTTCCTGCTGCTGCTGCCACCACTGCTGCACCACCTCCGCCACCCCCAGGCTGGGGCTGGACCAGTTTCTAACCTGATCTAGCAGTTTTCCCACTAACCTACTCTGTGGTCTTTGGTGTTTGTGGGTTGAGAAGTCTGGTAACTGCCACAGCTCAATTATTCATGGCCCTAAGGCCTGCTCTGGGCCAACTCCCAGTCTGGTCTGTCCTGGCATGGCAGTGGCCCACAGTGGGCTATGCTCCACTCCCAGCACTGTGAGATAGACCCTTCCCAGCAACCATTCAGGCTGTTCTGGGCTGGAGACCTGCTTCCCTCTGCTATTTTGTGGGTTCTACAGCTCTAGAATTTGTTGAATCATTTTTTACAGGTGTTTGGAGGGATTTGGGGAAGAGCTTAAGCAAGTCCCTGCTTTCCAGTTGCCATCTTGGCTCTGTACCACCACCCCCCATCCCCCATAATACTGTGTTATAATCTCCTTGTTGCTACATTGAGGTGGGTTTACTGGTTTTGGAATACAATTACTGTTACATAGAATTGGAACTACTGGTTCCTGGATTTGATTCTTTGGTGCCTAAATAAATGATAAACTTCCTCTGCCTTCTACCCAGAGAGTTTTTCATACTTTGCAATTCTGAACCATATAGGCATGTTCATGGTCATCCTTGAGGTCATGAATCTTGCCTTACTGATACACATGTTCATTAGAGACATTGCTATATAATTTTTAAAAATGTGTTTCTCCCTGATTTGGAATCAGTACCATATCTAATTCATATAAGGACTTTAGTGGGATACCATTTTTTGCAATTTTTGCAAATAAGTTAGGTAAAATCAAGTTAATAACTATTTGATAGAATCCACTAGTAAAACCATTTCATTCTAGGCTCTTTGTTCTTGGGAGTTCATTTATAGCTCTTTCAATTTATTTTTCTGAGATTAGGTTATGTAAATAATTTATTTCTTACTTTGTTCACCTAGATATTTTATGATCATTTCACTTAAGCTATAAGTGTTTGCCAGAATTGGGCATAATTGTATTTAATAATTTCCTTCATTTCCTTTTGCTTTGTTCTGGATAATTTTAAATATTTTTATTTTAAATATTTTCTTATATTGCCATTTGGTTTTCTTTTTTAGCCCATTAAATAATGATTTGCCTGTATTATTAGGCTTTTTAAAAAGGTGCTCCTAGTTTTATTAGTTGAAAGGCTTCTTGGTTTTCAGTTTTGCTTTTCTCTGATTTTCAGAAATTCTATTTTTGTGTTTTTTATTTGTTGCTATTCTAATTTTTTTGTAGTTGCATATCCAATTCACTGACCTGTTCTTTCCAACTTTTTTTTTAATTGATGAAAGTTTTTAGAGATACACATTTCCCCCTGAAGATTGTTTTGGCTGCATCCCAAAAGCTTTGGTATGTTGTCTTATTGTGATTTTCTTTACTGAAAATATCTGTTGTGTTGATAATTTACTCTATGACTCACCAATTATTTAGTATTAAAGTATATCGGAGGCTTATCAAGGTTGAATCAATTCTTCAAGAACCATTTATGAATTATAATTTTATTGCTTCATAGTTTGTGAAAATGTGCTTAATAGTTCTACTTCTCTGTATTTATGAAGTTTTAATTGCTTGGCACAAAATCCTTCTACACATTCCAATTACAGAAATATGTATAATTATTTCAAGTACTATTCAGCAACAACCCAGATATCTGTGAAATTTAACTATTCTTGAATTCTGTTCCAGTTCTTAATTTTTAAAATATTTTTGTTATATTTTTCTGGATCTGGAAAGGGAACATTTAATTTTTTCTGTATATTTCCCCCTGTATTTACATTAACTTTTCCCTCAAAAATATAGATTCTATGCCATTTAGTGTGTTATATATATGCATATAGATTATGATTACATTATCTATGGTAATTTTAAGTATAATATAGTTTTATTATAGTTTAAATACAGTTTGTTCACTCATCTATTTTTGCTTTTGCCTTGTCTGATATGACTGCTCCTTGTTTATTTTTTTTTGGTGGGGGGAGGTATAATATTTTGCTCTGACTCATTTTAACTCTATATGAATCTGCTTCAAGTCTGTTTCTTGTATATAGTGTTGGATTCTGCCTTGTGTTCATTTTGCTACCCTCCTCAATTTTGTGGATGTTTTAATCCTACTTAGTTATTAATGAGAATTGCTTCCCTTGATCATATCCTCTTATATCCTCCCCACCTTTTATTCTCTATCCCCCTCTTTACAATGAAGGTAGTAAAAGTAGTAGAATGTGATCAGCACTAGTAATCTATGATGCCACTCCTCTCCCCCTCCTCCTTTCACTAAGGCCAGATTCTAATCATTGGTTGTTATACAGTTGTTCTCTTCTTTTGATCTTCTCTCCCTCCACCTACACACCTTACAATACACCATTTAAATGTAGAATTATACTCAGCTTTGCAGGTTTTATCCTTGGTTGTAAAGGCCAGTTGTCTTTTGAATTCTGGAATATTGTATTACAAGATTTTCTCTCTTATTAAGTAATTGCTTCAAAGTCTTGTGTGATCCTGACTATAGTTCTTAGGCACTTGGTCTTTTTCTTCCTAGCTGTTTGCATTTCCTGCTTTGACTTGAAAATTATGGGTTTTGACTATGACAAGTCCAGGCATTCTCAATTTGGAGTTTCTTTTAAGAGGTGACCAACAGATTCTTTGCATTTTCCTTTTGCTTTCTGGTCCTAACAGATCTGGGCAGTTTTCTTTTATGATTTCTTAAATATGGCTGTAGAAATATGATTTTTTATCATGGTTTTCAGAGAGGCTGATGCTTCTTAGATTTTCTGTCCTTGGCTTATTTTCCAGGGTAGCTTTTTAAAACAGCAAATATCTTACATTTCCTTTTATTTTTCCATTGTTTTAATTTGTTCTAATATTTCTTGTCTTGTGGACTTACTGAGTTATGACTGCTCCACTTTATTTTTCAAGGTGTCTAATACTTCCATAAGGTCTTTCACCTTCTGCTATAGGGTATTGGGCCTCTTAATTTTTTCCTCCTTAGCTTTTATTTCGTTGCTTAACTCTTCCTTTGTTTCCTCCAGGTACTTTTGTAGTACTTGTGTCCAAACCATTCTTTTCTTTGAGGTTCTGCTTGAATTTGCCATAGACTTACTCTCTTCTTCTGGGTTTATCTCTTGGTAAACTCATATTTTTTTTTCAACTCATAGTATGTGTGTGTGTGTGCGCGCGCATGCGTGTGTGTGTGTGTGTATGAGAGACAGGAAGTTTTTGTTTACTTATGTCTCTAGTCTCAATTTCTGAATTGGATCAGATTCCATTCACTCCTGCAGTGGGCAAGCCCTATTTGGTCCTGTTCCCTCTGTAGTCTGGATAGTTATGGATGTGATGACTAGCACTGGCCCTGTAATCTGCAGGGATTCTGAGTTCTGGCTCAGTTTCTTAGTTGTTCAGCTCAGGCCTTGGCTGCTTATCTCTTTTTTTCTGCACAATTGTCAACAAGGAGTCGGTTTGGTCTCATGCTATAGACTTGTCATCCCCTAATTGGATGCTTTTTGTGTTATTAGCAGGTGCTCTGAAAGATCTAAGATACTGCTCTGTCAATCTTCTACTGTTGCCCAGCCACATTCTGATTGGGTGCCATACTGGACTTGACTGCTGCTATGGCTCTACCTCCCTTAGCTTGTCTTAGTTCATAGCTGCCACAGGCTTCTGACAGTCTTCTTGGGCAGCTCTGGACTGGATGGAGCTTATAGCTGTTTCTCTTTGGTTTTCTTTATCACTGTTTCTTCTGATGCATTTTTAGAAAAGGAAGAAAGGAAGGAAAAAAGGAAGTAAGAAGAAAAAGAAAGGAAGACAAGTATTGAGTACCTGCTATGTGTATCTGGCACTATGCAAAGCACTTTACAAATTATCTTATTTGATTCTCACAATAACCCTGAGAGGTAGTTGCTATTATTATCCTCATTTCACATGAGGACACTGAGTAGAGATTAAATGACTTGCTCAGGGTCACACAGCTAGTGTCTGAGGACAGATGGAAATTCAGATCTTCTTGACTCCAGGTCCAGTGCTCTATCCACTGAACCACTTAGCTGTCTCTACTTGAATGTTTGTAGATTTGGGCTCATCTACATCTTCTCATGTCACTAAAGCAATAATAATAAAACTAGCTAGTACTGGACAGTAGCTTCTTCAGACCTTCTCTGCTAAGGTGCTTCCCCTCCTTTCCAATTTATAGATCATATTTGGCTTGGAAACTGCAAGTCCCAGGCAGAGGAGAATCCTATTCTCTATCACATCTCCATATAGCTCCTTCTGAGAAAGGTCCAAGTGATTTCCCTCCTCTTGGGTGAAGACCATAGCCATAGCTTTGAATGTTTGACTCTCATCAGGCATTGGCTGTTAAAAGCACAGGAGCCATTCCAGCTCCCCAAAGTTCACTCCTCTTGGGGAGGGCGGAGCCCTTTGGATCAATGTCTCCCAACAGACCCTATCTATAGCTTAGGTCATGTGGCAGTCAGATCCCAGTGTTGGTGGAAGCCACAGGTGTTTGTGAGAGGGCAATGATTTTGAGAATTTTCTTAAAACTAGGTTTAGCTTCTTGGCTTGAGCATAGTCTCTTTAATCCTGTGGTTGTACAGATGAGAATGCCTTCTTTTAATTTATTATGTATCTTACATTCCAGGCAACAATTTTTTTTTTGTATTTTGTAGGGTATTCCTTAGGAATCTAATGTAAATTATTTTATATGTGTCTTGACTACCATGATATGGATATTGGTTATCCTGGTTTTAGAGATAAAAAAAAAACACAACTCAAACAAAAAGACAAGTAGTCCAACTCAGCAAAGATGGTCAGCATTTTGCCAAAGATGATTAGCCATACAGTCACCATAAAACATATACCACTGACTGGTCAAATTCCTGGCTAATGCTGTCTTGTCCTGGGTCCTGTTCAATGTCAGCTGATTTCTTGCTTTTCTCCATCTTAACTCCTTTTGCACCAGCATTAATCACCTTTGGCACATCTCTAAGATAATTATCTTGAGCGTGGCCCTGCAACTCATGGCATGGCTCAGGAACTGTCCCCTACAGCAATGCCTCCATCTACTGCTACCAGCCCATTCCTCATTACTCTCACAAGTTAGATGCCTTATACATCCTTTTTTTGTGGCTCTCTTCTAGCAGAACTTGGTTTTATTGGAGGTTTGTCATACATCTTAGGAATTTTCTTCAGTTCTGCATATATGAAGGAATGTGGGCTAAATACTCTCAGAATTGATGACTCCTTCTTCCCTAAGCATGACTAATGAACCTATCATTTCTGTTTTGAATTGAGGGGTCCTTTGGGTGTAAAATGCTGCAAATTAAAGGACTGATTCTTCAATGAAGAAAAATTCTTCAATAATGGTAATTTCTCTGAGCACTCAGCACATTAACCAAGAGTTAATCTGGATCATTATTCCTCTATGGCAAACATTAACAGCCATTTTATGGATGAGGAAACCTGACACTGTAATGAATATCTCAAACTATTATTACATTCATGGTCTACCTATGATCAATGGATTGGAGGTCCAGTGGGCATAGAAAAAAATAAAGTAAAATAAAACATTGTTCTACATACTGTCCAGGATATTTAACCTGCTAGGCTAATGGACTCCATACTTACTATATGAAAAGCTGATACTTTTGTTTCACACACATTTTATCTATTCTCCATCAAAAACAGCCTTGAAATAGATTTTAAACCTAAGGAACTCTAAGGATCTGCCACACCTACAATATGCAAATCACAACCCCTTAGATGATTTACTGATTAAAGGGGATCATAGAAAGAGGTCTGGATTTGGAGCTAAAGGAACCTATAGGGGCCATATCTTGGCTCTACCATTTATGGCCCCTGTGATCTTGGGCAAGTCATTATTTCACAAGAACTCAGTTTCTTCATCTGCATAATAATGGTATTATTAGATAAGATTATTTGTAACGATCTTTTCAGCTCTAAATCTTCAACTCTATAATCTTAGATGATCTATTACTAATAGTAATAGAACAAATGCACTTTAAACAATATGCTTTTAACTTTTCAAAGTGTTTTCCACACCTATTAGATAATTCAAACTCGAATCTAACATCCCTCTATTTATTCTAGATGTAAAATTTGTTAGATTCTTCACTGATTCCTTTCCTCTAAAAACAATTGGTATTTTCTTTTAATTAAAAATTTAGCAAAACAATTGTCTTGCCACTAATTTTATAAGACCTTTCTAAAGCACTACTAACTATGCAGCTGCAATTTTCTAGACATTGCTATTAGTGGTATCTTAACAAGAGAAGACACATTACAGTACAAAAGCTTAGAAATAAGACAAAACATTAATTAGATATAAGGAAAAACTGCAGCACACATTTCAACTACTTTCTCCTTCAAAAGAAACACATGGAAAAGTTTGATTTGAATAATAGCTACTAGTATCCTAGATGATATTAACAAAATTTAAGAGCTAGAAAACCAATTAGATGGTAAGAAAAATTATGTAATCTCAATTCTTTAATAGATTTTTTTAAAAACAGGCCTAATATTAAATGTTTAAATTTAAGTGAGCAGAATTTTTATTTTATGCTTGATAAAATGAATACATTTAAATAATTTAGCAGGGTTCATTTTGGTAGTAATAAAATGCAACACATAGAGAACTTAAGTCATAAAGCCTTTGTGTTCTTGAGCCCTCCCACCATTATTGTTTAATCATTAAGCATTTATTAAGGACTTAATATTTGCCAGGCACCAAGTATACAGAGATAACAGAGGCAATCCCTACCTTCAAAAAGTTCAGTTTTTTTGTGGGGTGGGGGGTGGGAGTGGGTGGAGAGAGTTAACATATATACAAATGAGCACATATAAAATAAATACAAAGTACTTTAGTGGGAGACACTTTATTGGGAAGGGAAAAAGAAAGGCTACATCTAGGATGAGACCTTGGAGTTGAGTTTTGAAGGAAACTAGGGATTCTAAAAGGCAGAAGAGAGGAGGACATGAGGGGACAGCCTTTGGAAAGGCATGGAAATGGGAGATGGAATGCTGTATCAGAAGAAAAGATGGATTTGGCTGGAATAATAGGTAAACCCCCCAAATCCAAGTTTTCACCTATAGGCAAAAATCACCAGTGCCTACAAGCAAAATATTCAGACTAGACTGAAGCAATCATTTCTTCTACTTAAGTATGTGTAAAGACAACTCAGGTGTCCTTTACATGACAATGCATAAACAAAATTCACCACTACTCAAAAAATTAAGGTCCAAGATAGTAAGGTGACCTAGGTAAGCTATCATTTTAAAATAAAATCTTTAAAGGGTGAAATAATAGCTGTTTTGTGCAACATATTATCCTCTGAAAACATGCAAATTTATTTGGCTTAAAAAAAAAACTTGAGAAAATACAAAAACATGGCACAGGAAGAAAACAATGGATTTGGAGAGTGGGTCTGTTCACATCCCATCTCTTATCACTCTTAAGTGTTACCCTGGGCTTTGAGCTTCCTCATTTATAAAATTGGTAGAGTAGATGTATCTAAAAACCTTTTCCACTTTAAATCAGTGATTTGAATTTAAAGTGCAGTAATAAATTGACAGCAAGAGAATATATTTCCTGGAATATACACTCCTATAAATAAGACTACAATTACTGCAACCTTTGACCAAGTACACCTGAAAATTTTAGGAAACACTAAATCCACTTACCAATTAATAAATTCTCCAATAATTTATTTATACAATTTGCTTAAAAATTGAGCTCTCCTAGCACATTTTAAATTATTTTATTTACAAAATTTACACACAATTTTTCAGGAACATATCTATTATGAGGAAAAAAAATGAGGTATATATCCACACAGTGAACAGCAGCTATCTTATAACAGAAAATCCATTATCTAAAACATTGTATATATTACTATTTGGCATAATATAACACTCCTCAAATAGAAAATATCATAGGATTAATTTCTCCAACTTCAAGATTAACATTTCACTTTTTTCACATTTGTAACAGGTGTGTTTTTAGTAGTTGGAGAGAGCTATTGAGTGACTATATCTTATTCATATTGTTTAGAATCTGATTAAACTAGAACACTCCCCCAAGGAGGTCAAAGAACAATGGTCCACTGTGTACCAGTATATTCATAGCAGCAGTTTTTATAGCAGTAGGTAACTGGAAACAAAGTGCATACCCATCAATTGGGGAATGACTAAACAAAGGTGGTATATGAATGTAATGGAATATTATCCAGTAAGGAATTACAAAAATGAACTCAGAGAAACACTGGAAGATCATATGAACTGATGCAGTAGGAAGTAAGAACAAAAAAAATTTAAATGACAAATATACAATGTAAATGAAAAGGTCACTAAAAGGGAGCTGAAATTTGAGTAGCTGAAAAACAAGTAAAAGTACTAGATAATATAATAAGATACACCTCCTTCCCTTCAGCAAAGGTAGATAGGGTACTTCCAGGGCAGAACGTTGTACATATTATCAGACAAAATGACTGAATTGGTTTTTATCTTAACTTTTTTTTTTAAATAATAAGACAGGGTTCAATTCTGGGGATTAGGGATAGAAGAAAAACAAAGAAATTTCCAGAAATGACTGAAAAACAAAGAAAAAGCATCAATAAACTTTCAAAAAGAATAGCTAATACATTTTCAGTGCTTTATAATTCTAGCAGAGGCTTTTCAAAAATGCAAACTATATGCTGCCTTTTATACACAAAGATAAAACTGATTTAAAATCAAAAGAACTTGTGCTTTAAGCTGTTTTTTTTCCTAAGACCAGCTATTAGTGGTTCTAAGCCATCCACCCATTCTTTGACTTTGTGCCCTTGTGATTTAATGCACAGGGATTTAAGGTGACCAACTGGAGTCCAGGTATGTTCTAGCGCCAGGCCAGGACAACACTGACCTCAAGAACTAGCTGTGCTGAACCACAGTTTTAATCAGCCACAGATCTGTGACTTGGAAACTCTATTTTCCAAGAATGTGAGCAGAGCATACAATTCACTAGTCACATGGTACACAATATGCTTTATAATATGGACTGACCACCTCTACAAAAATGACAGTTTAAAGTATTTAAAAACTTATCTAAAATGTAAAATTTCTAAGATTAAATATATGGGTATTTATAGATTTAAAAGGAAAATATTTCATAAAAATATTTCAGGAAGTAAAATGTAGGCACTTAAGGCTGGTTTTTGTTTTTTCTTTTCTGAAAAGCACAGATAACTGCAACATAACCAGAACTAAGGTCCTGCCTCTGGGTAGTTAAGTCACAAAATCTTAAACAATCAAGGACAGAAAACAGTTCTATGTTAAACACATTATTAAGATAAATGAGGATTAACTACACATTTTTCCTCCCAATACAGTTTTTTTCAACTTAATAATTTTAATTTACAAATAATGACTGCTGAGAGGTTTGGGCTTTAATAGCCTATTCTCAAATACTTTTCTCAAAAGTCATTGTTCAAAGTGACAGGATTTGTAGCAGTTTAAGTGACACTACTAAGTTCTGTTAAGATAACAGATTTCATCGAGATACTGCTTTTAAGGATTTTTTAAAAACAAGATTTTTTTAAAGATCACTACGTATCTTTGGGTTACCATTTTACATTGGTTTTTGCCTGTAATTGCAAAAGATTACATTCCATCAATTTTCTAATTATTTTGATACATTAATTGAATGTATGAAAAATCGAGTATCACTGAAACCTCAGTAAACAAAATTTATATATTCAATTCCTTTCATATGATTACTGAACAGGAATAATATGACAAGAGGATTTTTCATACATAAAGGTGAAGTCACCCAACACTCCCATTGGTGATTAATACTAACAATTTCCATGTTAACACTAATATTTTTAAAGTCCTTAAAAATTACAATGTTCTTTCTGAGGCACAGTGTCTTTTTTTCTTAATCTCAAAGCCTTAGCTTGACAACTCACTTAAGTCTAGCGATTACTGTGTAAACAAAAAATGAGCACCTTAGCAACAAATTCAACAGAAAAAAAAATCAAAAATATTTATAATAGAAGCAATTGAGAGTTAAATGCACAGCAAAAGCATCCTGCAGAACCTATTAATACTCGATGTGGATGGCTCATATTTCATGTACTCCTTTTGGAAAATTAAGCTCATGTAATTAATATTCAAAATGATTACCCAACTTAAGTAAAACTACTCTAAGTAGAAAGTTAATGATTAATTTTGTTTTCCTAAGCAAGTCTTCATTTCATTTAAGAAAGAGTAAAAGTGGGGAAGGGTCGGGACATTCTCCTGACAAAAATGAAATTTCCAGATCACAAATAAGAACACATCTGCATTTAAAAGAAAAATGCAAACACAACTTAACCATGTTTTATTTGACTGCATCTTGTTTAGACAGCTTGCACATTTCAAACTTCATTTTAATCCCTTTCTCCAAAGGATAAGGAACAGAAGAAAATAATGCAGCATTATCATCAAACAGCAGTTCAATATTTTTGAAATACACGTGATATTTTATAGATACCCAACTCATATCCAACTCCAATATAATTTATGGTTATGTTTTTACAAACCTGACAGCCCTGTAACATTACAGCACTCAATTTTAGTGATGTCATGGTGCAATGAAAAATAATTTTGATGCACTATGCCAATTAGACCATGTCTCCACTACTGGAAAATGAGGAATTTCATGATTTGGGGGCATTGTAATACACATATCCAGACTTATACATGTCAGCCAATGCCAGGATACAGTGAGACATAAAGTGAAAACCTAAGTGACAGAGACGAACTCCTTTGTGTATACCTGTCAAACAAATGGGGAGATTGTTGGGGAGAAAACAGGAGAGGGAAATCCTTAAAACCAAATCCAAAAAAGGAAATTAATAATTTGTTGTTGCTAGTTTTAACCTGAAATACTATGCAATGTTTTCTGAACTGGGGGCTTATGAATTGTCTGATCTTAATGCAAGGAGAATTACAATTAGATCACACATCAACCACGAACAGTACATACCCATTTTAGCTTCTTTAATGCTAATACGTACAGCTTCTTTATAGCCTGTAATGAAACTATGTTAGGCTGTGAAAACTGTCAAACTGTCAATCTTCAATAGGCAGCACTGTTTTAAAAGAAAGTTGTACCCATTTTGCTCAGTTTTAGTTATGTGATTTTCAATGTCATTTGTAAATACAAACTCAATGGAACTATAATTATATTCAAATGAAAGTCCAACACCTCAAAATAATGGATAGCTAATATTGCGAAATTGGAGGAAAACCCTAATGTATTAAAAAAACAATTCTAAATGCTAAAATGATTTGAATTGAATGGGATTTTAATTTTGATAGTGGGTTGTTACAGTTCAAAAGTTTTGACTGGGCAAAATTTTTGTGCAGATAAAAATATGTAACAAGTATGCATGGAATATGTTGAATTGTATAACCATGTGACTTTTGAACTCAGTCATGTAATTAAGGCTTTGTGTACATAATGCCAAGACAACCGATTCAGTCAGTTCAGTGAAACTGGTCAAACTGAAAGAAAAAAGGTCTACATCCATTATTTCACTGGTCTGACAAGTTAAAATTCTAGTCTGATTTGTGTATACAAACATCTTGCCTTCTTTACCACTGTGCGTGACAGTGGTCTAATCACACTGAATATTCATTAGCTTATAACAGCATTCAGCTCTGAACCATCAATTAAAAAAAAAAAGTAGTGAACTGATAATGTTTATGGACTTTCGGGCAATCAGTCTGTTATTTCAGTTCAACTTCCCTTTATAGTTAAAACATACAAAGTACCACTATGATTGGTACTATTCTTATCATTAAATGCCAGGGCCTAAATGGAAACTGACTGACTGCTTATCCTTAAAAAATGGTCTGTTCTAAAGGTTGTCATGCTGACAATGCTATGTGGGTTCATCTGCACCAATCCTATTTTTTATTGTACTTGTTGTTCTGTGTATGAAGCCTTTAAAAGTGGCACCAGACTAATAGGATTGGGCACTTTTAATAACATCTCTTTAAAACTAAGACAAATGATCCTACCAGCAGAATTAAAAAAATTTTTTTCACCATACATATAAACTGAAAATTTTATTTGAAAAGTGCTTGTTCACTTCAAATACACTGAACTGAGCAAAGAGTAGCTTTCCTTTAAAAAAATTTTTTTTCTTGAAAGTGGAACTTTTTCAAATGTTAATGGAGGTAGGGTGTTTTTTTAAAAGTACAGTAATTATAGTGACTAAAAAAATAACAATTAAATTAAAACCAAATCCTAACAGTATATAGTAAGGCAAATCTGAATTCTGAAAAAAGTATGTTTTCTATAGAACATTCTTCATAGTGAGTGCATCCCTTTCCATGGATACTTAGGTTTTCCAGTTATAGAAATAAACCAATATTGGTTTATTGCTAAAATCGAATAACAATCAATTTATCTTAACAAGCTGTTATATCATGCCAATCAACAAGTTAGCAAAACACAATGTGACCAATGATGATTGGTGGATCACATGGTGATCACTCACCATGATTGATGGGTTTTGTTTTTTGTTTTACAAAATCCATGTAACTCATTTTAAAAAAGGATGTATACTCTTCTCCCTTTTTGTTTTAGGAGGGAAAAAAAAAGATAGATCCTCCCCCAGAACTTGCTCACATAGTTTAGAGGAAAAAAAAAGCAGCTGAAATAGATAAAATACACCTTGAAATTTATTTCCAAGACCAAGAACTGAAAATTAAAGCATTTTTAGAACACCGAAGCAATCTGAATCCAAATCAAGTGAAAAAAGTTCCAACTGCTTTATAAAAGCTGTTTCTCACAGCTCATAGCAATAATTTTGATTAAATAAAATCATACCAATTTACATTAATTTTCTATTCCTTTCCAAAAATCCCTATCAAAAAGAAAAAGTGCATCCAAACCCAGCAATTTACTGGAGCCTTCAAGTTCCCAACCGCTTTCCCCCCATCCCTTTTTAGTAACTACTCAAGAAATTTCCAAACAGCTTCTATTTTTTGTTGTATAAGAATAGTTCTGTCTCTTGCCTGGGAAAAGTATCCAAATTATAAAATCTGAAATAATTTATTATCAAATTCAGAATTTAAATAAAAGCAGTTTTCTTGCAAAGACATTTTAAAAGGAAATAAAAAGGAGGCATGCACTAAAAAATTAGAGATGAAGACAAATATACTTATTTATACAGGCACTGGGAGACGCAATTTAATTGTTACTGTTACTCATTGTAACACACACCCCACCCTACAATACACTTTTTTCATTCACTAATCACTGAGGTACCAATATTCAAAAATGGAAAATTCAATATTGAAAAATAAAACCTAAAATTGAAGCTTTCCCTCCCCCCAGAAAACTATGGCAAATTTTGTATGAAATGTTAGTATACTTAGAGAATTTTACAATCTAAATTGGCTTTTTTCAGGAACAAAAATTAGGTTCCACATACAGGTTCTGCGATAAAATGTTCACTGTGTATATAACGTTGTCAGTAGACTTGCAAATGAACAAACAAATCTTGGCTAGCAACTGGCACATCTCGCTGGTACCAAAAGAACTCTTGAAGTTTGAAACAATCTTTAATTCAGAACAAATGTGCCATGCCATAGTGCAACAAATATGTGCGACACTCAAATGAGACACTGACGGGTAAGAGCTGCATGGAAATTATGAAATCCACCTGCAAAGCAATTCTGTACAAATTGCATTGCATGCAAAGGCCGACTGTGCGCTGTTGGAAGTTGTTCCTTCATGTGATAGTTTCTTTTAACGCAGCCATAGTTTAAGACGCAGTGCATCAACTCCATTTAAATAGTATCTGAACAGCCTTTTATCTCGCACAAAACCAAGATTTTCATAAAGTTTCAAAGCAGATTTATTTGTTATTTCCGTTTCCAAGACAACCTTCAAAGAAATAAGAAAAAGCTTTATTAGTTGTTTCAAAAAGTAACATGATGTGAAAACTTAATTGTCTGACTTGAACAAAATCTGACTACATTGCACAAAACAGTTACTCAGTATTAGTGATCTGAATGCCTATAATAGCAAGTCAACGCAGTTTACACATTTTTCTTTCATTAAAAACTTTCAGAAGGCAAAACAGTTTAGGAAAAAGGAGAAAGAAGACATAAGTAGTTATCCTTATTTCTATACTTTAGTTAATTTTACGTATTTCCTCTAACAAAATACAATTTTACCCAAAGACTAACAGATTTGCCTGGAAAATAAACATATCAAAATTTAATAGAAAGATAGCACAAGACTTCTACCTGGCCACCTGAACTGTTCATTATAATTTTCTTGTGCTTTTCTTTTTATGAATTTCATCTTACTATAAAAAGGTGAATTCAAAAGTAATGCTCCAATTCAATTCCTTTTGTCAGTGCAAAGGAACCAACTAAAAACTTCAAAATGTAGCATATAAAGTTCTCTCCAATATACTTCATATAACACTGAGCTCAGCAACGGTCACTGAAGAAGAGTCCCTTAAGAGAATATTCATACATATAAAGTAATATCCAGACTAGCATCTATAAATTCAGGGGGAATAAACAGCACCTATAATGTTAACTTACCCAAATTAATCACCAAACTTGAAGCAAAAATGTGGGCTGAATCACATCCTAATATACGAATGAGAGATACCTTTTCAGAAGAGAACCTATTGCTTTACTGGGTCAATGTTTTTATACTTTTCACCACCATCAGTATATGCAGCGTATAAAGAGCTGATTTATATAGCTTAATGACTTCTGAGGTAATGATTACTAATCAATCAAAGAAAAAAAAGGATTTGTCAGGCTGGCATGGGGAAAAACTTTATAGGTTTTAACAATCTCCTTTATTGACCACCAGTTCATTCATTTCCAAGTCCTGAAATAGATAAAGCAATGTGAAATCCACTGTTTGTGCTCCTACTAGGTTCTATTATTACTTTAGGTTAATAATTTTATTTTTTGTACTTTTGAAAAGGAGATTGTTTATGAAAGAACTAGTATGACAAAATCAAAAGTTATGAAGAGAGAAATAGGAAACTGTCACTAATCAGTTATGTGATTGGGGGCAGATTCACTGCCTTCTGCTACAGAACTTAGTTCCTCTATACAAAGAGAGGGGTTGGATTAGAGGGTATCTAAACCTTCGGGTTTAAAAGTCTCATTACGGAAAATGTGAAAAATTAGAAGCACATGAAGATCAATTACTTATTCCCATTCTTGACAGTAAAGCCCAAAGTAAGATTTTAGTACTGAGCACAGACTTGCACTGCACAAGCAATCAACTGATCACTGATAAGTCAATGTGTTCTTAAGAATGTAATTTTTAAAATTTCAGGCACTTCGCATTTGTAAACATTAAAAGTGAAATGAGGGGCAGCTAGGTGGCGCAGTGAGCAGAGCCCTGGAATCAGGAGTATTTGAGTTCAGATTCGGCCTCAGACACTTGACACCTTTACTAGCGGTGTGACCTTAAGCAAGTCACCTAACCAATTGCCCTGCCTTCCCCCTGCAAAAAAAAAAAAAAAAAAAAAAAAAGGCAAAATAAAATTCAGATTAGATTTTCAGCTCTATCCCTACTTCTATGACCTTGGAAAAGTCACTTGGCGGGGAGCGGGGGGGACGGGGACGTACTCCCCTCAGGGCCTCAGTTTCCTTAGTTCTAAAATGAATGGGTTGAACTCAAGGCCTATAAGGTCCCTTCCAATTTTTAATCCAAATATATGATCTTGAGTCCTTTTATTCAGTGTCAAAACCAAAGCAAAACATATCCTACAAGGAATTTGTTTATTTTTAAAATACCAATTTAAAAATTTTCTTGGGGGAAAAAACCCAAAACCTCAAGCAGTAGTAGCAGCAGCAGCCACATCTCCCTAGTCTTCATAACTCTACTTTCTCCTGGTTCTCCTACTGTATAATTACTCTCTCCAGTCTCTGCTGGAAAGCCCTCAAACAGTGGGTATGCCCCCACATGCTGTCTGAGGTTCTCTTCTCTTTTCTCTCTTGAGGATCTTATCAGCTCCTATGGGTTTGGTTACTATGCATATGATTTAAAGATCTATATATTGCGACTCTCCCCAAGCTTCAGGCCTCCCCTTACTAACTTCCTATTGGACATTTCAAACTATATTCCAGAGACATCTCAAATTCACCATGTTCAAACAGAATTCATTCCACTTTCTCCTAAACCCACCTCTCTTCTGAGCATCCCCATTTCTGATGAAGGCACCACATTCTTCAGTCTCTCAGGTTCATAACCTCAGTGTTACCCTCTTACTCTCCCTTACCCCAAATTTCTAATCATTTGCCAAATACTGCAACTACCACCATTAACAACTCCCACATATGACCCCTTCTTTCTACTCATACAAGGAACCACTTTAGTTCAGGTCCTCAATATCTCTGGCCTAGATTATTGCAACAACCAACTGATCTTCCCGCCTCAAGGTTATCCTCCACACAACTGACAAAGTAATTTACCTTAAGTACAGACCTGATCATGTGACTTCTCTACTCAATAAACTTCAGTGACTCTCTAGTCTCTAAGATCAAATATAAACTCCTATGTTTAGCTTTCAAAGTCTTTCACATCCTGGTCCCAACCTATCTTCCTAACCCTCCTATACATCCCCTTCTCATGCTCTGCAATCCAGCTAACCTGGCTTCTCTGCTCCTCACACAAGGCACTCTCTATGCCTTTGCCTTGGTCATTCCCCTTGCCTGGCTTGTGTGCACTTCCTCCTCACTTCTCCCTCACAGAATTATATCTTTCAAGACACTTTCAAGCACTACTTTCTAACATCAAGCCTTTCTTGATCCCCACAACAACTACAACTCTCTCTCTGATGTATTTAAGTATTATGTTTAATCTCTACACATTTAATCTGTATAGTCTACACACACACACACACACACACACACACACACACACACACACACACGCCTCCCCTGTTAGAATTTACATTTCTTGAGAGTAGGAATTGCTTCACTCTACTGTATCCTCACTGCCTATTACTGCCTGGCACATAGTAGGCATTTAATAAATATTGATAAAAATTGTTTTTTGAAATTCTGATATTAGGGACATAATTGAATTTCCATCAATCTGAACTGTACTATCCATTAGAAGACTGGGTAAATCCTTCGCTGAAATCCTGTCATATGGTCATTATTAAGAGTACCAAATCAAAACAATTAAGAGAAATGCTGAGAAATGCTAAAATTGCAGTTCTTAGTGAGAGAATGGATTAAACAAACAAAAATGACAATCTCAGTTTTGGGAAAAAACAGCTTAGAAGTCCTTAAGGAGCTCATATAAACGTCACTGACAAAAGAGGAGCTCTTTGATTGAATCTTGACAGCATTTCATTAATGCTTTACAATTTGTCTACAATTTATAATACTCATTTGAAGTTACTAAAAATTGCATAAAAAGAAGCTAATTTGACACAGAATCCAAAAGGCCTCCCTATACCTGGCAAGTCATCTATTCTGAAATGTGGTTAAGCGCTGAAACTCAGATTTGTTGGCATCCTAATAGATTGCTCAAATAAAGAACAGTCCCCTAAATAAGTTATGTAGCTAACTTCAACAAAATATAAAATTTCCTAACACACACATAGAATTTCCCAAGGAATGTCATCAATTTCAGGCACTAAAGAAAACAGAATAAAATTTTTGTAAAACACTAATTAACAATATGACTAATAAAAATTACTGAAATCATGGTTTTACAGAACAGCTATATTTTTAGGGTCCAAGGTACAAGATTACTGTATAGATGAACTATACCCCAATGAAGTTCTTTGATCATGAACAAATCTGCTTTATACTGAAGTCTACTTTATAATGAATGGTGTTAAAGCAAGATTCCTGGTTATTTCTATTTTCAGAAGAGATATTATATCATCATTTTCCCTAATTAATGAGCTAATACAATACTTTGCAGCCTGGTTTAAAAAAATAACACAACAACCTACTTTATTCTGTTCCTGCTCTAGCAAACTAAACTATATTGCATCAATAAATCTATTTCATGAAATCATAGAATTTGGAGTTAGAAATAACCTCAAAGACTACTAGCCTAATGCTTTCGTTTTGTAGACAAGTATTTGGTGTTTTGTTTTTGTCAAGGAGGGAGAATAAATAAAAAATATGTGTATTTTTGGTTAAGGGTTTACTTAAATATAAAATAGAATTGTGCTGTAACACGGTAAAAATAACGTGGGCCTTTTCCTCCTTAAGTTTGTTACAACTCTAACTAAAATGTTTCCGAAAATCTTCCTTTCAATCAGGATCAGTGTGTCATAGATTAAGAGCTGGAAGGTCATCTAATCCAATCCTCTCATTTTATAGTTAAGTATGAGGTCCATCCAATAACTAAGTGATTTGCCCAAGGTTACGCAGGGTAGAGCAAATCTTCAAAATCAGGACTTCTGACTCCAAACTAAGCAAAACTTCTATCGTACAATATTAGTGTCCCTATATAGTATATCCTCTTCTAATGCTTGTTATATATAGTCTAGTTTAGACTGTCGGAAACAGTTGCCTTATGTCTTCTGCATGATCTTTTCTATTACTGAAAACAGCATTAGCTAAGGTAAATTGTGTTTTAGGAAATAGACCAGGATTTGAATAGAAAATTGGCAACACAGTACAACAGGTCAGCATGTACCATCAAAAGCATGGAGAAATTCCTCTTCAGAACTGATGTATGTAGCCTCTTGTTTAAAAAAAAAAAAACTGCATTTTTTTTTTTTTGCTTAGAATTAAAATATAAGAGGAAGGCACCACAAATTGGGACATTAAAAATATTGTACATGACAAGAAAAATAAAGGCTTTTGGCATTTTAATTCAAAAGTATTACAAAATCATGCAATATATAACTTAAAATTCATTAGAAATTTTAATTTTCTATAGTCATAGATATGTAGGTTTGGATGTTAAAATAATCTGAATGTATACTTTTATTTTTTTTTAAATCTCTGATTTCAAAACATTTTAGAAATTTAACCTTTTACAGAAAATAACTATACAGGGTATACTTAAAATCTTAATGTAGTTTTAAGTTTTTATATCCTAAAACTATACTAAAACTTCTGGAACACCTTAGCTAATAATAACCACAGCTTTCACATGTATAGCACTTCAAGCGTTATTCTCCACCTTAAGGTATTTGAAATCTCTACCCAATCACCCCCAAGATATAAAAGTACAGTGCATGGGCCTGGTAGAGGGCTGCGATTATCATCCAAGGACCAACCTAGCTAAGTACAGAGGTTAGTCGATAAGTGATTGGGTGCAGTGGCCAGGGAGGGTGTGGGGTGGGGAGGGGATGAAGTCACAGAACTCATGAAGTCTATCTATACGACACATGAAAAGATGGTGATTTTCACTGGTGTACAGTATACACTCCAATAAAATGACCAATTCGTGAAATTAAATATAGGGCTTACAATGCATTAAAAAAAATTCTCTCATCTGATCCTCCCAACAGCTTGAAGTAGAGAGTATAAGTGTTAGTATCCTGACTTCACACATTAGGAAACTGAGGATCAAAGAGTTTAAGTGAGAAGCGGTATGGTATGATATGATGGAAAAAATTAAGGGTTTGGAGCCAGCAGACTAAGGTTCAAATTTAAGCTCTGCCACCACTCACTACCTATATGACCTTGGGCAAGTCAAGTTAGTTGATTATTATTTTCCTCATCAGTAAAGTAGTGTGATGGACTGAGGACCTCTGAGGTCCAAATCTATATTCCTATGATTTGTGCAAGATCACATATCTAACTGATAAGGCTGAAATTTAAACCCAAGTTTTCTGACTCCATGTCCAGTGTCCTTTCCAATATACTCCATGTCTTCTAAAAATGCATATGTATTAAGAAGTTTGCAATTGGAAAAAGAAATACTTATTTGTCAAGTTGGTCAATCACCTATTAAGCTTTCTACTCCTTTCTAGGAAGTTTAGGGGCAAGAACATGTATATGGATACATTCTTATCAGTCACAACTAGAGCCTATTGTTACATGGTCAATTCCAAGCCAAAGCTTCACACGATTAATTCATTTCATATTTATAAAGCCATATAACCCCTTGTTTTAAGACCAATTTTTCTCTTTTTACATTATAACTTTTCATTCATTTATATTGTATGGTCACATTTCACTTTTTTAATGTAATACATCACAACATCTTCTGGAAGTCACTGGTGTCTTTGACTCAGGTTGTTGCTGACCTTGCGTTAAAAGCATAAGTGATAATTCTTCAGAGCTTAATTTACCCTATTGTTATTTATCCATGGATACACCTTGAGTAATTCTGATTAATTTTTCAGAACAAATCAAAAGTATAAATTAATGGTATGTTACTGTCTGCCATTTTAATGGTGGTTATACATTAAAAATCTATATATAGGGAGCCAAGATGGCGACTGGAAAGCAGGGACCTGCGTGAGCTCCCTGCCAGGTCCCTCCAAAAACCTATTAAAAATGGCTCTGAACAAATTCTAGAACTGTAGAACCCAAAAAATAGCAGAGGGAAGCAGGAATCCAGCCCAGGACAGCCTGGATGGTTGCTGGATGAGGTCTATTGCGCATGCAGAGGGGAGCAGAGCTCAGCGTGGGCAGCGGCAGGACCAACCAGACAGGGAGCTGGGTGGAACAGGCCCTAGAGCCCTGAAATCAGTGAGCTATGGCAGTTACCAGACTTCTCAAGCCACAAACACCAAAGACAACAGAAAAGGTTAGTGGGAAAAGCTTCGGGGGACAGAGTTTGTGGTTCGGCCACCACCCCAGGGGCAGCAGGGGAGGTGCAGCTACAGAACTACAGCTGCAGTTACTTCTGGCCCCAGGCCCAACTGGTGGGAGGAATTAAGGGGCGGATCAGAGCAGGAGTGCAGAGCCTGCTTAAGATTTGCGTCAGGTCTGGGTTGGTGGTTCTTGAGGAAGGAGGAGTGCTGGTGTGGCAGAGCTGGCTGTATAGAAATAGCTCTGAAATCAACAGCGCATCCCCTCAAGCTTGGAACAAAGTACTCTTTGCTCTACAAGCAATCACATCCTGACAAAAAACTCAAGAGTCAAGTAAGTTGGCTGGGAACATGGCCAGGCAGCGAAAACGCACTGAGATTCAGTCTCAGACTTTGGAATCTTTCTTTGGTGACAAAGAATACCAAACCATACAGCCATGAGAAGTCAACAAAGTCAAAGAGTGTACAACAAAAGCCTCCAAGAAAAACATGAACTGGTCTCAAGCCATGGAAGAGCTCAAAAAGGATTTGGAAAAGCAAGTTAGAGAAGTAGAGGAAAAATTGGGATGAGAAATGAGAATGATGCAAGAAAACCATGAAAAACAAGTCAATGACTTGCTAAAGGAGACCCAAAAAATACTGAAAAAAATATTGAAGAAAACAACACTTTAAAAAATAGACTAACTCAAATGGCAAAAGAGCTCCAAAAAGCCAATGAGGAGAAGAATGTCTTGAAAGGCAGAATTAGCCAAATGGAAAAGGAGGTCCAAAAGACCACTGAAGAAAATACTACCTTAAAAATTAGATTGGAACAAGTGGAAGCTAGTGACTTTATGAGAAATCAAGAAATTATAAAACAGAACCAAAGGAATGAAAAAGTAGAAGACAATGTGAAATATCTCACTGGAAAAACCACTGACCTGGAAAATAGATCCAGGAGAGGTAATTTAAAAATTACTGGACTACCTGAAAGCCATGGTCAAAAAAAGAGCCCATATATCATCTTTCAAGAAATTATCAAGGAGAACTGCCCTGATATTCTAGAGCCAGAGGGTAAAATAGAAATTGAAAGAATCTACAGATCGCCTCCTCAAAAAGATCCCAAAAAGAAAACTCCTAGGAACATTGTCACCAAATTCCAGAGCTCCCAGGTCAAGGAGAAAATACTGCAAGCAGCCAGAAACAAACAATTTGAGTATTGTGGAAAAACAATCAGGATAACACGGGATCTAGCAGTTTCCACATTAAGGGACCGAAGGGCTTGGAATACAATATTCCAGAGGTCAATGGAGCTAGGATTAAAACCAAGAATCACCTATCCAGCAAAACTGAGTACCATTCTCCAAGGCAAAATATAGACTTTCAATAAAATAGAGGACTTTCAAGCTTTCTCAGTGAAAAGACCAGAGGTGAATAGAAAATTTGACTTTCAAACACAAGAATCAAGAGAAGCATGAAAAGGTCCCCCCATCTGTGTGCAGTGACAGCTGTGGCCCTGGATACAGGAAGACAAGTAAGGAGGGAGAACCTGTCTCTTGCTTCATTTGTTCCCAGTGCCCAGAGGGGGAGATTTCCAATCAAATTGGTCAGTGTTTGCATGGGGCTCCCCTTGTGAGCCTTCTGGCACAGAACAGCATGGGGTTGGGCTACTGGAGTCACATGAAACCCCCAGTGGTATCAATGCCACAGTGACAGGATATAAACCACCAAGGAGAGTCAGGGTAAATGTCATGGGAGAAGCACACATAGGTGAAAATACTGATGCACAGGCAGTGAATGATACCTGTCATCATGTAAAGGATAAGTAACAGTATCTCTCTCTCTCTCTCTCTCTATATATATATATATATACACATATATAAAATATATATGTATGTGTATATATATTTTTTTGTACACACATATATGTATATATGGTATATATATGTGTATACATACATATATACATATATTTATATGTACGTAAACATATTTAAACAGATGTCTTCTTCTATCCATTTGTGGATCACAACCATTGTCCTCACTCTGGGACTGAGCACAGTGAGATAAGGAATGGGGTTATACTGGAGCCAGCTCATTGTCATCTCTCAGAGGAAAATATTAAATTTTCAGTGTTAAGTATTTACACAGTGGATATAAACCAGTGTTACAAATTAGTGATTGTTGTGTTTATTGATTATGTAGATTAAAAAAGAAATAGAATATGTTAATAATATATATTAAATTTTTAAAAAGTCTACATAAAGGTCAAATGTAATTATGTTTAAAAGTATATAGACACAGAACTCTATTCTTATAAGAACAGAAGTCTACCCTTGCAAGCAAAAAAAAAAAAAACAAACAAAAAACCAAATACTTCTACAATATAACAGGAATAGTCACACAAAATTCAATCAAATTTTCACTTCCCAAATGAATCAATATAGCTATTGCATGCATAGTTTTAACAGGAATTAGGTAAGCCAATCTAAAATTTATTTAAAAGGTTTCTTTCCTCCAATTCCTTTTGGTTGGCTGACCCTGAGACGGTGATTGTGGGTAAATGCTGAATATCTTTGGCTACAGGAACATGCTAAGGTCTAAACTGACCGAGCAAATGTGGAGTAAAAAAAAGAAAAAGGCAGGGAGGAATTGAGATGGCTTGACCAGTTGGATTTACAATGCTGAAAATTTTCTAGAGTAATCAAAGTGTCTATGGATTCATATTCCTTAACTTTTTGGGTAAAGTTCAACTAAGCTAATAAAGACAAAAATACACATTATTTATAGTCAATCATCCAACTTGATGAGTAAGTGGCCTTTATATTCTTGGAGATCAAAACTTTCAAGGTCGTTCTTAGACTACATATTCTTACGGGTAATTTTGTTTCTGTCAAAAGTAATCTGAATAGCCAATACTTCTGCAAATGTAACAAGTTTTTACTTTTCTACATTGTAATCTTTCAAATTTTTTCATTCATACTGAAGCTTGTCCTTCAAGTTTCTCTTATTTCTTGGCATTCTTACTCTACTCAGGGGTGATATGAAGCAACTTACATCTGGCATGTGGTAAGCGTTCAAAAACTTCTTATGAATGAACAAGTCAACGTACCAGTTTTCCGGTAGCCCCTGAGAAAAATCTATATATGCAAATATTTGACAAAGAATAAAAACTTTCTAAATCTATGAAAGGTATAGAGAAAAAAAATCATTGTACTAAGGACTTTCTAAACCTATGACCTTGGACAAGCTACTTAACCACCAAGTCTTGGTTCCACATATGTAAAATAAAGGGTTTGGGCAGGTTTAGCAGTGTCCCCTTTAAGCATAAAAAGTTCTATAATTAATAATTGGTGAGGAAGAAAATGAACTCCAAACTGGGAATCTACTCATTTTTTTTTAAAAAGGCCAATTCATAGAACTAGGCATAAGATTCCTTGATAAAGTGACATTCTCTAATCAGCAGGTTGTCCTGTCCCATAATATCTCTAAAGAACCATTCATCTCACTTATCTCACTTTATTTGTATATGTAATTTAGATCTCTAAACTTTAGTTGTAGAAGAACTCTTTTAATTTATGGCTATTCCAAAGTGACTATATCATAAGGTCATGAACACTGAGGTGCAAGTTTCATCAATTTTCATATGACTGATGTTTAAGGGACTATTTTCTACATAGAGTTACATTCAAAGGCTCCACACCTAATAGTTAAGATTATACATAGGACTACCACAATCTGGAACACAAGATTATTTCTCACAGAGTCCCAAAATGGGTGATACCACTCAATGGGGGGCACTGGAACAATCCAGGGAGTAGTAGCAGCCTCGGGGACAAGTGGGGGTGGTGGAAGCATAAGGAAAAAAGAGAAGAAAATTTTGAAAAACTGTGTGTACATGTTTCATCTGTTGTGTAACAGAGTTGAAGTTGTAGTGATTACATTATTTTCCAAATAAACACACGAAATGCAAATTATAACCTATTAGTGGTCAAGTCTGCTGACAGCTGTTAACAAGTGAGTGTTGGCAGGTGAGTATGTAGCACGTAGTTGGGAAGTCCAGCATGCAACGGCAAGAATATGTGTATATAATGACTTGTTTACAATATAATACTATATGGTTACATGATGCAATGTCATCAAAATTTCGATGCAGGAAAAACATCACAAATTTACAACAAATTATTAAATCTAATATGTGTCATTTCACATTTTTTGAAATGACACAAGTTTCAGAAAAAAAAAAACCCAAAACATTTAAGGGTTAAAGAAAGTAGCTTTCCAGGGGGGTGCTGAGTAATTCTGTAAAAGGGCGCAGTAGGCCAGATAAGTTTGGGAACCTGTTATGGTATTTAGGGCAGGACTTTTTTGTTTTCTCTTTTAGAATGCTAAGGTAATCAAGTACCTTTGATGAGTCTTACCTTTTAAATGTAGTGGCAAGCAAAGTGGACTTTTTATTGTCTTTTGTTTCTTTGATCAAATCAAGAGTCTTTGATTTACTTAGGAAACAAGAATGCCTAGTTCACATAGGTTTGAGTCGTATGGTTGTGATGCCCTCTCACCCTGAGAAGGGTATATAAGATCTGAGGTTGGTGTTTTGTTTTGGGGCTCTCACTCACTGGAAGAATGTTGTGTGATTTGACCAGATGAGACTGTGGGTAGCCATTGTTAATAGCCCCCTGGCTTTGAAAACCTAGATGCTGGTGCTTCTCTTTTTGGTAACTATGTATGTGATGATGTGTTGATCAGACAAAGCCTGTCTGTTGATCCGTTTGTAGTTTCTGTTTGTATTTATTCTGAAGTTCAGGGTGCTGACTTTTTCTCCTGAACTAAGTGAATGATATATGTATGATTAATTAAACTGAGACTGTTGACCCTTTAAAGTTGCTTTCCTTAGAAAAGCAGATCAAAGGACCTGTGCTAGCAGCCCTCCTGTGTGCTGGCATTGTTGGTCTTACACAGCCACAGCAGCTGCAAGCAACATTGTTGTTACAGAACCTCTGCTCTACAAATAAATTCCCTATTATTTTTAGGCTGTTAAAGGTTCTGACTACAACAGAGCAACTTGTTTTTGCCTACTTAAAATCTTCCTCACATTTTTTCTTATGGTGTGGGTTGTCCTTTCTTTCTCACATTTTTCAGACTAAATCCCTAAAATTTCACAACTTCTCAAACTTTTCTACCAATAAAGTGAGATATAGTAGAATTCCACTCAGAAACCAAGTATGATTAAAAGCCATTTGCTGGGACTCTAATGAACTAGTCCACAAATTCACCTCAAATCTGTACCTTCCTTCACTTGGAATTTTTAAAAATTGCCATCTTGAAGTCCTTAGATGAAATGGGAAAAGTCCCATAGGAGTGGAATGGGAAAATTGTCCAAACCAGAAAAAGAATCACTTAAACTTTAAAAGGAGTCCCTCAATTTACAAACATCTACAACAGTGTACAACCCATGGAGTTTTTCACATTTCAACCATTAAGTATTAATGATTGTTGGCTTAAAAGCAATAGAAAAATAAACCACAGATGATGAATAATGACTTTATGATAAAACACAAAACAAACATAAGATATAACATTCATATGAAACCATATTTTCCAACTAAACTTTTCAGAACATTAAAAAAACTTTATGCATTAACCATACAAACCAAAGCCAAGAGGAAAAAAAAAGCAATGCCTAAGAGTAGGGGATTTATAACATTCACTAAGATAATATTCCTTGTTTTCTAGGTAGTCCCTGGAAATTACCTCTCTTCCCTATCAGGAGATTAGAGTATATTCTGCCATTCAGAAGTCTTCTCCAACCTGTTTGTTATATATGAATATAAAATCTGACTTGTTTTCCTAATAAAGTGATCAAGCCAGCAAGGCTGTAATGCAAAACCAGAGCCTCCTACTTATCAATGATCTTCAGTTTTCACCTTAAAAATTTCAGTTGCCAGTCATAATGTCTTTACTGAACTTAAAGCATAATTTCATAATTTTTTAAATCATGTAGTCAACTGTTAAAATTCCCTATATGTGAATTATCTACTTAAATAGTTTCATCCACAAATGATTTCAAATCTCAGGATGTTTTTTTCTGCTATATATATATATAAGCATGTTTTTTTTGGGCATCCTCAAAATCCAATTTCCACTAGTAACCTATACAAACTATGTAATCAGGAAGATAAACCTGCAGGGGAAAAAAATTCCCTAGTGTTTTACAAAATGGTTTGCAAAAGTGGGGCAAAGTGGAGAAATGTTTATTCAAATTAAAGGTTCCCTTCCTTTATGATCTGTCTTCTTTAGAAAACTACTACCTCAATCTGACGTCACCATTCCCCTTTGAATCTCTTTCTAAATTCTTAGGATCATAAAGATATAGAACTACAAAGGATCTTAGAAATCACCTTCACTTTAGGTATAATCAAATCAATCTGAAGCCTAGGGAAGTAAAGTGACTCATTCAATGATATACACGCGGGTAATTAACAAAGCAAGAATGAGAACCCAGCTGAGTCTTCTGCCTCCAAACTCAGTTCTCTTTCTACTGTGCCTCACTACCAGAAGTGGCAGAATAGTTATGAGAGTTAGAAGATTGCTTTTTGAGTTTATTTCGATGCTACTTACTAGCTACATGATCTTGATGACTCATTCAACTTGAGTCTCAATTACATCATTTACAAAATGAGGATAATAACACCTGCCTTTCCAATCTTAAAAGTTTGTTATAAAGATCAAAAGAGTTAAAAAACATGAAAGTACTTTGTAAACTTATAGTTTACACACAAATACTTCCAGACTACTGACTCACTGCCATCTCCTGCCATGTAATTTCACAGTAACACTGCAGTATGACAATGGTAAAATCATCATCAATAACCATTTATTAAATGCCTGCTATGTGGCAAGAGATCAAGTGCTGAAGATTAAAAAAAAATGCAATCTTAGGCAAAAATGCAGAGAGCTATGCAGGTATTTTTCAATTTTTATAGGTTTTCCATTAAAAGTTTTTCAAGTCTGGGTAGCCCTGTCTCTGGGGTAGGCAGTTTTCCCCACTGTTAAAAAAAAATATTTACAGGGAAATTAAAGATAGTACATATAATTAAATTAGAATAATAAAAATAATTGAAATTTATATAGCTTTTTAAAGTTTGCAAAGCTCTTTGCATACATTATTTCACTTAAAAATTCAATATAAGCTACCTTGGTTGAAATGATATTTTTCCATGAAAAGTGAGAATGAGATAGTAATTTTCTGAGAAAGATACATAGGATTATTATTATACATAATTATTAAGAAACCAATTTTTTTAAATGTTTATTGAAAATACCTACATCAAATCTTACTTAAAACTTTCACTTATGTTTCCATTAATATCTCAATGTATAAAATATTTATTAATTTTCCCACACATGTAATAAGTTAAAATTATTTAAATCTCTCAGGAAACTAGGCTATTAGACGTTCATAGAGACTTACCTCATCACAGTCTCCTTCAACCATGGCATAAATAGCTTTCTTAACCAAGTTAGTACCTAGAATATAGATTTCAGTGTTAGCAAAGTAAAAATACAGGTATTTCTTTAAAAGTCTGAGTTACACAATTCAGAACAATGCAGAAACACAAAATACCAAGGTTTATATTGAAGGCAGCCTCAAAAACTACCTTATTGGCAGCAGGCATATGTAATATTAAAGTCTGAATTTACAGACCTTAGACCAAGTATGTCCCTATATCTACTACCAGTAGAACTGTCTACCATGTGAAACACTATATAAGTCATAGGTAGCTAAACACCAAGTTAAGCTGACAATCTCTAATCAGCAACCCCAAGAGATTCCAAAGATTCAAATTCATAAATTCATGGGACCTATGTACTGTTACAAGAAGTATTCCAGCCAATCTTCCAGATAAGAAACAGTTCTGACTCTATGATTGTCTTTGGAAAGACAGAAGCACGAAAGAAAAATAAGGATCCAACTGATTTACTGGAGATGGGAGCAGGGCCTAAAATAGACTCCCATTGAATTGTCTCAGTCATGCCTGACTCTTTATGACCCTATTTGGGGTTTTCTTGGCAAAGATACAGAAGTGGTTTGCCATTGCCTTCTCCAGCTCATTTTACAGATGAAGAAACTGAGCTAAACAGGGTTAAGTGACTTGCCCTGGGTCACACAACTATAGTAAGTGTCTGAGGCTGCATTTGAACTCAGGTCTTGGGATTCCAGGCCTGGCATTCTATCCACTGAGCCACCTAGTTGATTTACTGGACCTTAAATTCTACAAACCACTGGATCTCATGAACACTAGGCTAGTTAGGACAAATCTGTGCAGTGGGTCTAGGATTATTGATATTTTGATAATTAAAGTTTCAAAAAGAGTCTTAAGTTTAAAATGTCCTTATAATAATTTTCTCATGTTATAAAATTTAAAACAATAAAACTAAACTGGTTTGTTTACATACCACTTTAGAGTCCTTAACAAAGAAGATTCTTCCTTCTTAAATTTTCCCCTCCCTCCTCCCACTTGCTCAAAATCAACACACCCTACCAAGGCACCAGGTAAGGCACAGCCATGGGGTCCTCTTTCAACCTTCTGCCAATTCCCCTTCCACTCTCATCTCTATCCCGAAGAAAGGATACCCAGAATTTCCAAGACATATCCTTAAGGTTCACCTACCCCAATCCCACCGCCTTGCAGAGCAGAAATAGCTTCTCATACCACTTGGATGAGCTAGGAGTTATCAACTACAATCGTCTTGGCAAGACCAGGCCTTATCATCCGCCCTACTACTGAATCCTAAGGTACTCCAGATTTTATGATCTATGCTGCTGCAGGCCCTGCCATCTGACCTGCAAATTCATTCTAAATACTCTTGGGCCTTGTCATCTGTTCTGCTGCTATACCCTTAGAACTTTGGGGTCTTCCTATCCACCCTGAAGCTGAACCATCCTATATGTGTTGTCTCCTCTAATTTGAGGAACAGCTTCTTGAGAAGAGGTTTTGTCTTGCTTTTCTAATTGTGTCTTTCCCCTCTCTACCTCCATAGTGCCTGGCACTTAGTAAGCACTTTAAAAATGCTTTTTCATTCATTTATCCTTTAAATAAACTTCAGGAAGGCTTATTACACTAAACAATTATACTACCTTATTATACTACATAATTGGTGAAATTACTTGTTTACTAATATAGCTGCATGTAATTTTTCCTATTATATCAGTGACATATTTGCATCTTAGGAAAAACAAAATTTACATTTAAACAAAAATTTCATTCATATTCAGTTATATTAACAGGTTTCAAAGGAATTTTCTGGAATTTTTCTGAAAAATGTGTCAACAGTACAAAGATTAAGTAGAGTCAAAAAAGGACCATAATATCAAAAGGATCATAAAGGTTCAAAAGAGCTATTACTTAGTTAACTTC
This sequence comes from Trichosurus vulpecula, assembly GCF_011100635.1. Classification (NCBI taxonomy): domain Eukaryota; kingdom Metazoa; phylum Chordata; class Mammalia; order Diprotodontia; family Phalangeridae; genus Trichosurus; species Trichosurus vulpecula. Next base: position 212,119,706 of record NC_050580.1, on the reverse strand, counting down.
TTGGACCTCCTCAAATGATACCAGTCTTTTTTTTTTTAAACCAGTTCTTCTTAAATACACAGAAAATAGCAGTCTTTGTCTACAAAATAAGTTCCAAGTCATAAAAATTTAACTTTCTTTATAACTTTCCAGTCCACCCTAAGTTAAATTTACAATCATGTTGAATTTTCAAGCTGGCTTGCACACTTAGCTCAGAAACAGGTTTAGAAAACCAAAATTCTTGGTTTGTTACCAGAAACAGGGGCATGTAGGTGGTACAATGGATAGAATGCCAGACCTGAAGTCAAGAAGACCAGAGTTCAAATTCAGTATCACCTAGTAGCTGCCTGACCCTGCATAAGTTTCTGATCTTTAAAATGGGGACAATATCACTTACTTCCCAGAGCATTTGTGAGGATAAATGAGACAATATTTGCAGAGCACTTTGGAAACCTGTAAAGTGCTCTATAATTGCTAACTATCAGCATCATCATCATCATCAATGGTACTTCATACTCAAGCTGTGAAACATTAACATAGCCCAAAGGCAGAAAAAACAGCTATCATCAGGTTCTCTAGGAAGAATCACACATGTTGCCAATGGAAATTACTTGGGAATGTTGTCCGAACTCATTCTGCCTTCTATTTCTGTATCTTTGTTTATAAGCATAACTTGTGCTTGGAAAAACTACCCTTTCTCCTACATTCAATTCCTCAAGGCCAAGCTCAGGTCTTCCAAGATGCCTTCCAGGATCCCACCCCAATCAGCAGAGACATCTTCCCCTTCCTAACTTTCCCAGGACACTTTATAGAATCATTCTCCATTGGCTTAACTAGCCAAAAGCTTAAAAATTAATATATGCACTTAACCTCTTCTCCACTTCCCAGAAAAAAAATTAAGATTAAGGATGTTATTTTTCTTCTTTCTATGCCCAATGACTTAGAAATAGTAGACATGGGTTTGTGGAATTGAATTTCTGGGAAGTTCAATCCCTAATCATTCCTGCTTCAGCTGTCAAACATTGGTCAGATAACTCTTGCCTATTGATTCCTCTGTCACAAAAAAACTAAATAAAACCGAGTTAAAGTTATATGGACATGTTTTTGACAAGTCACAAAAAAGACAAGTTTGAGATTGTAGAATGTATCAGTTTTTATTTTTTCTCCACCTTTCTGGGTCTTCCTTCTAGTTATGAGTTGCTAGTGATTAAAACAAAAATTTTATCCAGATCTGAGGTATACTCAAAGTTTCCTTAAGGACAAGTATAGAAGATACAATCATGACTCTGTGAAATCTATAACATGTATTAGAAACATCTTAAATATATTCCAAAAGCATTTATAGGTGGAAAAGCTCTCCAGAGGCTTAGAAGAGAATCTCTTCAATAGGCCTTCTTTCAAGTTCCAACTCAGGTGGCAGTTCCTACACAAAGCCTTCCCTGATCTTCTCCAACCAACAGTGATCTCTCCCTCCACATTCCTCTTAGCACTTTGTCTGCCTCTCTCCTTTGCATCTAGCATTTTCCCTTCCTTGTACCCATGGTTTTCTGTGTATGTTCTCTCCCTCCCACCCCCCCCCCATTAAAACCATGAGATCCTTTGGAATAGGGACTGTATCATATCTATGTATCCCAAGCACTTGACACAGGGTCTTACATATCACAAGTGTTTAAAAATATGTATGAAGTGAAATTGAAAAGAACTAAAGTAGAAAAAAATTCAAAAATACTGTAATTGTTTTAAGTAAAATTTTCCTGTCAAAATGAGAGCTCTTTAAGTATCATGAATGGGCACCCAGTCCATTAGCTTATTTTCCCTAGTTTCATAGGCACACTTCTATATACCCCTTTCATTTTCATTGGCCGTGGTTTCAAAACTTAAAAGTATCCAATCAATGCTTTAACTACATGAATAAAAATTTTTTTCTTACCAATGCCATTTCTCCTGTATTTGGAATCCACTGCTAACATGGCTATATAACCTCTGCGGAACATCTTTTTGTGCATATCCAACTTGCAAACGATGGCACCTACACACTCCTCCCCTACCACGGCCTTAAAAATAAATGAACAATTATGAAGTATATGTTCTCATCCGATATAATACATTTCTACAATGAAATAGCTCTAAGCCTTTCAATGCTATGTATTAGGTAAGAACCTCAAGATAGCAAACAACAGACTAACCATATCAGAATTTCCTTAACAATCATAACCTAGGAACTCCCTGGGACATGCATTTCTTATTATGTTATTATACTCATTGTTAAAAGCTTGAAAAACAGGTCAACTAACTCATCTTGCACAATGTAGGTATTGAGTAACTATTGATTTGACAACAAAATGAATAAGAATTATAATCTTTTGCATGAACCATGTAAGCAAATATCTGTCTTTTGGGGAAAGGAGATAGAAGACATGTAGAAAAGAGAAAAACCACTGATTCAAGACAGGCTTAATTCTAGTACTCTATGTCACCATGTATTACAGTATACCTCAATATTGAATTTCTTCGACAAGTTTACTAGAAAGAGCAGATATAATCATATTGGAATAAAAGTGCATGACATATTCTTTTGACCACAGGTCTTTAAAAATGTGTTTTGAGTCATGTGTCATTCACTTTTTTAGAAAATGAATTTACCTTTACTAATAGCCTTTACTACACAGAAAAGAATTCATTAAAAGGAGGATATGTATTTTGAATCCCAAAGGAACTTTAGTTAAATGCCAAAAAGACTGTATGTAAGGCAGTCTCACCTATAAGGCAGTCCTAATTCATAGGCTTTGAGAAGAGCATTATGTAGCGAAGAAGTTCCAGTATAAATTTCAAAACCAGAGGAATACAAAATTTTAAGATTTTAAGCTTATTAGTGCTTCTTAGTTTTTCCAGAACTTTGTGAAAAACCAAACAAATATTTATTAGCTGCTGATTTCACAAGCATCTTAATTAATAGTACTGAAGAGATGTTTCACAAAATTCTAGTCACAAAAAGTTCAAGTCAGGCTGTCTCCTAACAAATTTCATCATAGCAGTATCTCCACCCATCCTTGGACTGGCATGGATGAACTGTGATCTGCATCACTGGAAAAAATATTCAAATGTTTATAGATACTTAGGAATATCAGAGTATCTTAACAATTAAATATTTCATGATATAACATTTGTAGCACTAAATGTCTCAAGTAAAAAATTCAGTTTTGTACTTAACAACGAACTTGCCAAGAAGGAACTAGAATCCCCCTGGCACTCCTCCCAAAAAAAGTGATAGAATCAAGGTTAAAGAGAAAACAAATTACTGAGATGACATACTTCTAAAATCTTTCATTTTGCTCTTAAGGGAGGAAAAGTTCAGATTGTAGTAAAACACAAAACACCATGACTTAAAAAAAATATTTTGGAAACTGATTTTAAAAGTTCTACCTTGAGAGGCTGTATGATACAGTGGAAAGGTGTTTTGATTTTTAAACTGGACAGTGGCCACAGTTCAAATCCTAACTCTGTCACTATCTGTGCGACCTCAGAAAAGTCACAACTTCTCAGATTTAGTTTACTTAAATACAAATTAAGGGGGTTATACTATAGGATCTTCCATCTCTAAATCAATGACCTAACAGGGACTTCATAGAAAACAAATGACTAGAACACTGTTTCAGAATATGTTTTATCCTAAACTCCATGTCAGTTAAATATATTTGATGATCTCATACAACATAACAAACTAGTTTAGTTCCTGTCATAGTTCCCCAAAACTATTTGGTACTAACAAAACCCTGAAATTTTTATTTGTGCTTTCATAACTCGAAACAAATTATTTTGATTCATTTTGATACTTCTAAGCAAATTTCTTTCTCTACTAAGATTCAAGGGTTAGTTTCATCCCAGGGGAAACTTTGTACATACTAAACGTGGATCCTGTGGGAAAAAACAGAATTTTAATCATGACAGAATCTTCCCCAGAAGAACGCAAGCACTTTGAGACGAGGGATTCTTTCTTCTTTTTGTATTCCTAGTGGTTGGCACATAATTAAGAGCTTAACAAATGTTTGTTGAATAGAACTCCTATAATCATGATGAAAAAAAATCACATACAAATCATATCTTATGTGGTAAAGTAAATGGCATATTTATAACTTGACCTGAATAAAAATACAATTACACAAAGTAGTATTTGACTTAAGTTGTTATTCATTTTAAAAGTTATATAATTTAAAGAAAAATAAATACAATCCTTAGACAAAAAAGGAGAAATAAAAGCAATACCAAAAACAATCTGAATGAAGCAACCTACTTATTAGGAAACCTATTGATGCTAACCAATATAAACTGAAATACCACGAAAACAAAAAACAATCAGATAGACATTAGTATCATTTCCTAGAGCTGTAACTTTCAAGTGGGAAAATGCCCATATAATTTACTTTAATTATCTAGAAAAGTAAGACGAATTTTTATTAGTAGGGACTCCTGGAATGAACCCAGTTTACATGAATAAAATCTTAGGAAATCAGTATCTCTCTAAGATTCGAAACTGTGAAATCACCCAACTGACAGTATTAAAGTCATCGAAAATACTCAATCTAATACAGCTTCCTATTAACAATTAGATTGACTTCATTTAGTTCATCTCTGGCCTCTTAGCCAAGTGAAAACAAGCAGACAAAATTAGTAGTATTATCATCTACAAGAACAAAAACACAATTTTATACAAAAAGGCCTAAGACTTAACATAAGTGAAAAATGTCTTAGTACATGCACTCTCAATCTATTACTACTGAATGTTGATTTTTCTAAGTAAAGGAAATGATCTTTGAAATTGAAAAAAGGTCAGTACTGTTAATCTGAGAGTAGATGTTATCAAATTCTATAAAATCACAAAGGACATGAATTGGCCAAACATGGACTTGTTCACAAATCCAGAGAAAGACCAATTGAAGTTTTGGATCATGAATGTTTAAGACAAATAAAATAAAGTGCTACTTTATACATCTAATACATACATATATGTATGTATATACGTGTATGTGTATATGTGTGTGTATATATGTATATATACACACACACACAGAACTCATTACCAAAGAGATGATACATATTGGGAAATAACAGTTTCAAAAAACTTTTAGATAAATTCAAACATGGTGATAAAAAGAAATATGTAATACTATTTTGCCAATGCATATCATTTTTATGGTACGTGCCAATTTCATGTTATCTTCATTTAATCCATTAGAGGTTACGATCATCTTAAGAACTCCCTAATGTTTTTAAGTTGTCAGGGTAGCCAAATACACAATCTTATAAAATAACCTTTGGAAGTTCACGTCGTGAACTGGATTCAATTTCACTTATGTTCATAAGATCACAGACATTAGAAAGAGGCAATACAACACGGTGGGGAAAGGGCTTGCCCTAGAGTCAGGAAAACCCAGGTTCAAGTCCTGCCTCTGACCCATAATAGCTCTGTGACCATGTACTTCAGTGTCACGGGACACTTTCAAAGGGGAGATATTCTGATATGAAACCAAATTACCTCTAGCATAGTACCAAAATTAAAAGAAAACACATAGCTCCAAAGAACATTAGTCATTGTATTGTCCAACCTTTTCATTTTATAAAAGAGGAAACTAAAGCACACAGAGGATGTGATTTAAGTTGGTACAAGTGGTAATAGGCCCCATATTTCAACCAAGGTCCTGTGATTGATAAACTAAAGAGGGCATAAAAAGGCGAAAAATAGAGATGGGATGAGCCTCGAAGCTAGGGGCTCCAGGGGTGAGGAACCTGTGGCCTCAAGGCCATATGTGGCCCTCTAGGCCCTCAAGTGAGGCCCTCTGACTGAGTCCAAACTTCATCGGAGTTGTTCTGTGAAGTCAGGATTCAGTCAAAGGGCTGCACTTGAGGACCAAGAGGGCCACATGTGGCCTTGAAGCTGCAGGTTCCCTACCCCTGGGCTAGACCAAGCAATAGATTGGCAGAAGAAATTAGGGAGGACATGATAGTTGTCTTCAAGTATTTGAAGAGCTGAAGTGTTTACTTATTGGGAAGATTCCTATACAGGTTAACACCTGGATGAGATAGATTCTAAAGTGTCCTCCAACAAGAAGATTCAGTGATTCCACATCTGGTATTCTTTTCAATCTACCATTTGCCTATTCTTGAATCTAAATTTTGATTATGAAATATAGCATCAATCTGGTAGTCAAAAGCCTTGGGTTGCCACTATATTCTTAGTCAAGAGACAAATTCCATGGACTTCAGTTTCCTCATTTATAGATAAACGAATAGGTTAATCTAGATAATCTCAAAAGTTTCTAGCAACTCCTGAGCTCCATAACTATGCAAATATTTGCATTTATTTGTAACAGTTCTAGTTCTTAATGGAAAACCTAAATTTTAAAAACTCCCAGGAAAGGAACAGCAAGTTCTAACTGGACTCTAATCTTCATTGTCTAAAGATCTAGATATGCAAGCACAAATCTTGCCTGGAGAAATCCCAAGTTTTGGATATTAAGCCTCTGTACCTAAAAATTAGCAGGAAAATCAAAGACCCTATAAAAATCATGAAGTATGTCTTCTTCAATATCTAACTACCACAAAAACTTCTCCTACAGAAGTGACATTACAGTTCTATGGAATAAAAGAACACTAACTGTTGAGTGTCTAAAAACTAAATTAACAGATAAAGTTTAATGTATTTCCATTAAAAATCTAGCTTATCACAAGGAATGTGGCTATTTCTTTAGTTTACCTTGCAATTTAATCAGTTTTTTAAAATAAGAATAACAAAAAAGGTAAGCTACATAACTATCTGGTATTCCTGACAGAATTAGAAAAATATATTTTAAATATTTAAAGTACCAAATGAAATGACTGTTTCTTAAAAAGTAATTCCCTCTCTACTTATCAATTTGGAATCCTACAAAAGCCCAAAGAAACCCATTTTATATAATGGCAGATTCAACATAAAGTAAAAGAAACCACTACCAATCCTAAGTCTATGTAAGGATAGACTGAAAATGGTACCTGTTAGTCGCAATTATCAAGTCCTTTTCTCAGACTAAAAACACCTAAATGAAAAATACTTTGGGGACTGACCACTTGTAACAAAAGCAATTAGCTGTAAAACTAATAGAAGACGGTTTGGATAGTAAGTAAAAGTTACTGATACTACATTAAACCGAATGAAAAACAGTGCTAATGGAGTGAGTAGTAGCTAGTTTCCCGTTTCAAAATCATAAAATAGTTCTAAGAATTTGGGGGATAACACTTCCTTTTACTGATTCTAAGGGACAAAACAAATAATTTATTCATATTTACACAATAAAAGTCATGTATGTTCACTTGTAATCAAGCTTAGTTAATAAGTTTTACTGCTACCAGTGGAATTTCTTTTATAAAAACTAAAAGCTTGGGCAGCTAGGTGGCCCAGTGAGTAGAGCACCAGCCCCGGAGTCAGGAGGACCTGAGTTCAAATTTGGCCTCAGACACTTGATACACTTACCAAATGTGTGACCTTGATCAAGTCACTTAATCCCAATTGCCCTGCCTTCCCCTCTCAAAAAAAAAAATAATATTAACTGTAAAAACTAAAAACTTGCTAGCTGAATGCATTAAAAAAAAAAAAAACAACAGAGATACAGATCTCCTCTCAGTAACTGGAAAATTTTGCTAACTTAAAATGCAGCAATCATTTTTACTAAATGTACATGGCACACAAAAGCCCAATCAGTAACAACTTCATGCCTGGTTTTCTACATCTTACACAAGTGCATTTCCTTTACTTCAAGCTCTAAGCTAAAATAAGTGTTAGTAGCACACCAAAACCCAGGCCAGCTATAGTGAACTGTCCTAAAGTTAAAAAAGACAGGAAACCTCTATGACTACAGAACGTGTTTGTAAGATTTAATGCTTCCATTTAGCCACATCATTATAGACAACCATGCTCATCAAAACATGTTTTTGATTACTCTATTAGCACCACAGAAATTTTTGGATACATTTCTCCACTGAAAGGTTAATACAGCCTGTACCTGAGTAGAATCAAGCTCAAAGTTAATTAAAGTGCTTTGAGGATGAAAATATCTTCTCAAGACTTGGTTAAAACACAATTACTACAGATGATATATGACACAAGACCCCCAATCCCTTCACATTAAACTTCCATTACATCAATATAGCTGACCCTATCCATGATTTCTTACCTTCAAAACGGTTTAAAAAAAAACCTTCAAATAATTGTGTGTATACATTTACTTCGCACCGCATTCTGTACTACGAAATGCAGGGGGGGGGTTTAGGAAATGTGTCAGCTGCCGCACATTCCCTCCCCTGTATGGTCTGGAGCCTCTGAGGGGTCACCCCGTTTTTCTCCTTCCACCCACTTACCAAGAAGCATAGCTGTGGCCAGTTGTGGATAAAATATCTATAGGTATAAATGGAGTAGGGTTCAGACAGATCTTTGGTGATCAGTCTCATGATATCGGGCATTTGTAGCTCGGATTCATATCGGACATATCGTATCGTCCGATCCTCCTCAGGTTCTGCCTCCCTGCCAGAGGAGGTTGTTAAGCTGCAGACAGCTGTCAGGGACGAGGAGAGCAGCAGCAGCGACTCATCTTCCTCCTCCTCTTCCTCCTCCTCCTCCTGCTCAGTCCCTCCAGCCAGTCCATTGCGGGCCGCCGCCAGGCCGCTCGCCGCTGCTGCTGCTGCAGCCGCCGGCGCCGCAGGGTTTGGGGGCGCAGTTCTTGCATTATTGGGGAGAGTGTGAGGGGGTCTCTCACCGGGGGGCTGCCCTGCTCTTTTGGTTGCAGCGGCCCTCGGATTGCCGTCGGTGGTGTCGGCGGCGCCCACGATCTTGCTCTTAAGGGAGGCGGCCGCCCGAAGGTGTCTCAACTCGGGGCTGATCAGCCCGTTGAGCTGCTGCTGCTGCTGCTGTTCCTGCAGCTGCTGCTGCGCCGGCGGAGGCAGAGACGACGGCGGCGTCTGCGGGCAATGGACACGCTGATGCCCCTTGGAGGCAGCCGCCTCGCCGGCCGGGCTCCGGCCCCTGCCCCTGGCCCTGCCACCACCGCCTCCTCCTCCTCCTCGGTGCTCCTCGTCGTCCTCTTCGTCCTCGCTGCAGCAGACCGGGGCGGCCCCCGCGGGGAACGGGCAGCGGGGCTCGGCCGCTGCCGGTGGCGGCGGCGGCGGAGGGAGGAGGCTGCTAGGCCCGGGCGGTATCTCCGCCATCCTAGAAGCGACACAGACCGAGAAAGGAGCCCATGAGTCCGGGCCGCTTCTCTAGGTGAAGGGAAAGGGGGCGAGGGTGGGGACAGGGGAGGGGAACAAAGACGGCAACCGTCCCTCCCGGAGCAGCTGCCCCCAGACCCTTTATTGTGACCCCCCGCCTCTCCTTTTACAGCGCCGCCCAGCTGCCCGGCGGCACCCTCCGCCACCTCCTCCCCCAGCGCCCAGGCCGGGCCGCCGGGCCTGCCGCCCCCCTCCCCTGCGTCTCCTCGCCACTAACCCCACACCAGTCCCCGCCGCCGCTCCTCCTCCTCCTCTGCCTCCTCCCTCTCCTCCTCCGCTGCCGCCTCCTCCTCCTTGGCCGCGCCGCCGCCGCTGCCGCTGCCGCCACCTCCTCCTGCTCGGCCACCACTGCCGCTGCTGCCGCCGCCGAGTTTTTTCACTCAGTCTCCCCTGCCGTAAAGCGCCGTCGCTGTTACCCCCCGGTAAAGTTTCCTGTCCCCAGCTTTACGACACTTCCCTGCCTAGCGGCTTTCCGAGTGCTCAAAAGGAAAGCGAGGAGGAGAAGGCGGGACAGACCCACCTGAGCTGGGCGAGGGTAAGGAGGGCGGTTTGCTGCGGTCTCGCCGCGCAGGCCCTTCCCCTTCCCCTCCCTCCGGCTACCGCTGGGTGGGGCTCCCCGGAACCTTGGGCGGGGGTGGCGCGGCCGACCTTGGGGCCCTGCTCTCCCTCCGCCCACCACCAGCAGCCCGCGTCCCCGCTCACCTTTCCAGTCTCCTCTGCCGGGCATGAGTACGAGTGGAGAGTGTGGGGCTGTGGGTCAGAGGTGCGCCTTCCTTCCCTTCCTCCCGCTGCTCCCTCTTCCTCCGCCCCTTCTTCCCAGGTCCACCCCCAGCCCCAGCACGCTGGAGTCCGGGGAATTCCAGATCCCCTTCCCCGGACTGCGAGTGCCTCTGAGCGCCCGAAATCTCCCTAAAATGTTCAGGCTTCCCATTCATTCAGTCCGGTCTCAGCTCTAACGTTTGCCCTGCTTTTGAACGAGCTCCTCTCAGTAATAGGAGGCGGTAGAGGGGAGGGGAAGAACGAAAGAAGAGAGTGCGAATCTCTCTGCTGAGCTATATAGAGAAAGCTGGGGATTTCCTGCATCCGCGTCTGTAGTAATGTTTCAGTCTAGTCCAGAAAGTTAATTTGAGGCATTTCTCTTCTCCGCAGTTATTTGCTTATTAACGACAGAATCGTCCTAAACTTTACATTAAAGGGAAAGGAATACCCCCGCCCCGCTGGCATTGCGTTTTGCAAAAGCCTAAAGATTTAAGTTCTTCAGGGGTGGTAATTTTACGCGTCCTAGATGTTACAAATCAAATTACTAAAATAAAAAAGTGTAATTACAACAGAGAAAATTTACATATAATTAATGGTACAATACTACATATACAATCTACTACATGCACTCCGATTACATATAAGAATGTAAAAGAATCTGGAACTCAAAATCATGCGGAACTGAGTGTTGTAAACTAAAAATAAAAAATCTTAATAAAAAAGAATGTAAAAATAGATGAAGAAATACAAAAATATTAACAGAACAAAATACAAAACAATTCAATTTCAGGAAAAAAAGAATTGAACTACCAAAGGGAAGAAAGAGTAGGGCCAGGTATATTTACAGGTGAATTCTATTAAACTTAATGAACAATTAACATCATTAGTATGCACATTATTTTGAAACACTGAGGAGAGTGGGGTACAGAAACTACTATACTCTTCAGGAGACAAATACAATCCTAAAACGTTAAGGAAGGACAAAAGCAAGAAAAAGAACTATAGACCAATATCACTAATGCATATTGATTCGAAGTATTCAAATAAAAATCTTGGCCAAAAAGACTACAGCAAAACAAGCCCCGAAAATTGTCTCTACGTTCTAAAAGGACCTATTGATGTTTTGATCTACTTGATTCATTTTTGTATTTTACTTAAGTACATTAAAATCAGATTTCAGGCTTTTGACCTACCCCTCTTCTTTCGGCAATAATACTACATGATCGTGCTACAGGAAATGTAACACTGAAAATGGATGTCTTAGAGTACAAATCTGAGTAATAACATTTTGAATCATGAAATATTAATGAGTCTACACATTTCAAGTGAGTAAGAACTTTATGGAAAGTTTTATTTGAACTTGAAGCATAAGACCGTTCTTCCTCACGTTATTTAGATGGTGCTGCATTTGCTAGTATTGCAAGATGGAGGACTATTGGATTATATTTACATATTTCTAAATTTTAATTTGTTCTCATGCTTAAGGTAATTGTGCAAATAGAGGAACACTTTGCATACAGCCAAAAACTTAGCTCCTATTGAAAACAATCCAAATCATTCATAAATACAAGGAATGTAGTAGAATTCAAACTCAAAAATAGCCATTTACCTGCTTACTTGTTGCTGTTGACTGGAAGTTAAACAAAATATTTTGTTTCTGTTTAGAGTGAAAGGCAACAGTGTTGCACTGGTCTACTATGTGCTCTAGCCCTTTAGGTAAAGAAATGGTTCTCACTTAACTGCGACAGAGATAGGGCAGTAGGAGCAAAGAGTTACCATAATCCAATTCTCCTGCCTCCCCTCCCCAACTGTTTGCTTAGCAACCACTGGGCTACTTTTACTGGAGTTCAGTAGAATTGACCGCAACTCAAACTTACTTAGTGTTGAGAATTCCTTCGTCATTCTTTCTCTAGCCATTCTGCTTCTTCCAAAGTTCAGGCCTGTAGTGCAAATAAGTTGTGTGATTCACTGGAGGCAAATTTAAAAGAAACAAAAAAACCAAGAACTATTGGTAGAGTTAGAATGATGTATAATAGGTTGTTTTTTTTTTTTTTTTAAGGATTCTGCTCCTGGTTCATACATTTGGGCAAGTCATTTAACCGTCCTCTGTCTAGAAACATAGAAAAGCAAAAAATGTGGCTCAGAAAAGTTGCTAAAGAAGATGGCAGCATGACAGGATCTAGAACTTAGATCCTCCAAAGTAAAGCTCTAAAAGTAGTGCAGATTTTGAGAAAAAAATATTAAAGACCAGCCTCTATAAAATCCTCCATCAGTCCAGGACTGTTCAGCATACACATGCGTGCCCTCTGCCACACACACACACACACAGAAAAGAAAAAGTGCCAGAGTCCCCCAGAAGTCCTGAAGGGAGACAAACCATGGTAAGTGGGGGATGCAGTGCACAGAAAAGCAATTAGGTTCCACAGGAGTGGAAGAAAAAGGTCCTGAAAAGAGCCCAACTTCCTGGCCAGGAATACTAGAGCTCCTCTAGAAGGGAGAAAGGCCTCAGTGAAGGGGTGGGATTCAGCAATGAGAAATGGGGGTGGGGTGACAGAACCCTGCCCTCCTCTAAAGAAGTGGGGCCTGCCATGTGCCAGGCACCGTATTAAGCACTTTACAAATATTACTTCGTTTGGTCCTCACTACAGCCCTTCGAGGTAGGTGCTTTTATTATCCCCATTTCACAGCTGAGGAAGATGAAACAGAGGTTATGTGACTTGCCTAAGGTCACACAGGTAGTGTCTGAGGCTAGATTTGAACTTAGGTCTTCCTGATTCCAGAGACAGCTTTCTATCCACTGTGGCACCTGGCAGTATCCAGATAGTTTGGGCCTTTTCCTGAAGATAGTAAGGCCTAGTTTTAGCAACCACACTGAGGTCCAAGCAGGGCTTGCCCACACCATTCAAAGTACAAGACCTGCTTTTTATTCAGGTGCAAACCCTTAACCCATTCACTAAATCTGATGATTTGAGCAAAGCAAAGAAGGTGCCATATACAAATAACTTAGACTAAAAATTGCCCCAGGGGTAAATCTTGAAGACAGTAATTCCAAGCAGAGCCTCAGAGAAAAAAAGTCCTGAGATTAACTACACCGCAGTGCCCAGGGAGAGAATGTGCACCAGGGCAATGGCGGATTCCAGAATCCTACTAGGGCAACCTCAGACCCATACCAGGACACCTTCATGGGGACAGGTGCCAACTGGCAGCTTTGTCATCCACTGCTCAGTTCTGAGTCACAGATCCAGGGTGGAGTGAGAGAGGAACCTGAGCTAGGAGTGGTGTTTAGAGGTAGGGAGGTCCTGGGATGTATATGAAGAAAAGAGGAAGTTCAGAAGACATTAGGAGCAGCAGCATTGTGGTCCAGACCCCAGACTCAAAGCAAGATTCCTTGCTTTGCCCAGCCTGCAGAGCAATAACCAGGGTAGTAATCTCAGACCAAATAGGAACTTAGAGTTCTTCCACTTTGAACCAATAGAGCTTTATAGCTGTCTGAAAACAGGTGGAATCCAGGAGTCATCCTCTTAAACAAGACCTGAATTCAGGTTAGGAACATGCAGAGCTCAGACCAGGGGCCCAACAATCAGACATTGCCCTGGATTATACTACTTTGGAAACACTGAAAACTTGCACATTCCCAATCTGCCCTTGAGATCTAGAATCAATCAACACTCAATACCCCAAGAAAGGAGCAACAGAACCACTTTACGCATTTCTTCTGGAAATGTAGCAGAGCCCATCCCTACCATCAAGTCCAAAGTAAAGAAGGTTGGAAGAATGGACAGACAAAAAAAGAACCTCACAATAGTGACCTATTTTGATGGAAGAAATGTGCAGACACAAAGGAAGAAGAGAATGACTCCAAAATATCTATAAGCAATGCTTCAGAGAAAAACATAGATTGGGCACAAACTCAAGTAGAATTCCTAGTAGAGAAGAAACAAGGAATATACATATATAATATATGTATGTGTGTATATATGTATGTATACACACACATACTCAGAGAGAGAGAGAGAAAGAGAGAGAGAGAGAGAGAGATTTGATAACTAGAATGAGAGCACTGTAGGAAAAAATTGGAAAAGAAATTGGTGATATGGAAGAAAGAATTGGAAAGAGAATTAACAGGTTAGCATAAGATGTTCAAAACCTTGCCCAAGCAACAAACATTCAGAAAATTAAAATGAAGCCAATGACTCCATGGGGCAACAAGAGATATTAAAACAAAATCAAAAGGCTGAAAAAATAGAAGAAAATGTAAGGTATCTCATAGCAAGAGGAACTGACTTGGAAAAAAGATCAAGGAGGACAAATTTAAGACTCATTGGGCAATCTGAATGCCATGACAAAAATAAACATATAAAAATAAAAGACCTAGATATCCAGAAAACTCCTCAAATTTCAGAACCAGAGGGAAAAGTAGAAATAGACTAAAGATTCATGTCCTAAAAGAAAATTTCCCAGCACATCATAGTCACAATCAAAAGCTTCCAGGTCAAAGAAAAAATACTTCAAGCAGCCAGAAAGAATAATTCAAGCGCTGTGGAGCTATAGTCAGGATCCTGCATGATTTAGCAACCACCACTATAAAGGAGCAGAGAACTTGGAATATGATATTCTAGAAGGAAAAGTGGCTTACAGTTAAGAATATATTACCCAGCAAAACGGTCAGAGCTACATAGAAACTTTGAAGTTTAGTCAGGAGTGAAGAGAAACATAAAAAGGTAATCATTAATGAACAATGAAAAATATCTAAACAAGGATAAATTGCTTACGTTCAAATATGGAAAGATGATATATGTCTCCCCTCTGAACTTTATTACCTTCATCAGGGTTCATAGAGGGAATCTAATTAGACAAGGCCTGGGAGTGGTTCTGTTATGTCTTGATAGACAATTTTAAGAAAAGGAAAGAGAAAGAAAAAAGAATATACTGGAGTTGGGGGTAGGGAAAGGAAGATTAGTGAAAATTGTATAATAGGGGTATACAAGTAGACAACTTTTAAAAAAGGAGGAGGGAATGGAAGGAGTGGCTGACCCTTGAATCTCATTTTCCTCTGAACTGGTCAAAAGAAGGAAGGATGCACCCACACACACTTATATTATCTTTAATATGTGTCTCTGTGTGTATACAAACATGCACATGTGTACACAACATTTCACTCAACAGGGAAATAGGAAGGAAAGGGGAGAAGGGGGAGAGGAAATTAGAAGGAGGGTAGATTAAGGAAGGAATTAGTCCTAAGTAAAACAAACTCTTAAGGATACATATTTCTAAGGACATATTTTTAGTTCTTTTTGAGGTGGCAAAGCATGGTAATTTAACGGAATGCCCTTATATTGAGGAATGGATGCACAAGTTATGGTACATAAATGTGATAGAACACTACTGTGCTGAATTCTTGTCAACATAATGACCAACCAGCATTCCAGAGGACTAATGATGAAACATGTTACCCAACTCCTGATAGAGAGGTGAAGGTGAAGGACTAAGAATTCAGAATGAGACAAAAATTTTTTTTGGGACATGGCCAATGTGGAAATTTGCTTTGATTTACTCTGCATTCTTGTAATAGGTTTTATTTTTCTTGTGTTCTTAAGTTATTGAGGTGTGTGGTGGGGGGGGGTGCAGATTTTGGGTGGGCCAGTGAGAAGGTAGATCTTGAATGATTAAAACAAATAAAATATTTTTGAAAAACTGCTGCTTGCCCAGTATGGACTGGATTTTCTACTGAGTAAATGATGCAAGGTCATACAAACAAGTTCCAGAGTTGCCTATTATGTGTTTGGTGATTCAAGATGGTCCCTTCAAACAAAAATGGTATGGCACAGGAGACTACTGCTAAATAAAAATGATACATTAAAAATCACCCTTGTTTGTGTCCCTCTGGTGCCAGTGCCCTTCACAAACAGG
The DNA here is from genome assembly GCF_011100635.1 of Trichosurus vulpecula. Taxonomy (NCBI): domain Eukaryota; kingdom Metazoa; phylum Chordata; class Mammalia; order Diprotodontia; family Phalangeridae; genus Trichosurus; species Trichosurus vulpecula. The sequence continues at coordinate 212,103,767 of NC_050580.1, read as the reverse complement.
TGTTGGCTATTCCAGAGATTGAAGCCTCCAATCCTGAAACCCTTCCTCTTTCACTAGCCCAGTAGGCCCCCACCTATAAAGACATGGATCCTTTGGAATGCCATTTTGCTGGTTTACTGACGGTTCCATCTGTTATGAGATCGGTATATAAAATTAGACTTCACTAGCCACTAATATGGCAACAAGAGATACCCTTGGGAATGGGGGCCCTGGCAAGTCTTCTCAGTAGGCGGAGTTTCAGGCTGCATGGTTGGCATGTGAGAGAGCCTGGAGTAAGGGGGCAGAGAAAATCTTCATCTACATGGATTCCTGGGCAGTGGACATGTTTTTGCTCAAGTGGTCTAGAATCTGCAGAGCACAAGCCTAGGTAATCAAAGGCCCTCACTTTTGCAGCCAGGATCAACGGAAGAATTTTTCTAATGCCTCCTGCTACATATAGTTATTTATATAATATATCAGCACCCATCAGAGATAGTATTTGCTAAACAACCAGCTTGGAACTATTACAAGTACAGCAGAGGTTGGGTAGTGGATCCTTTTTCCAATATGGACATAGAAGTGGTAAAACAATGTTGTGCTGGACACGGGTCTATATGGTTCCCTCTTGCTAAGAACAAGGCCACTATTCCTGCTAACCTTTACTGGTATGAGTTGGAGCACATGTCTAACCCAAGTGGTTCTCAATCTGTCCTTAGCTGCCAAAATGACATTTTCCTATTTCAAGGCAAAAGATTTGCCCCTGCTGATCAATAACTGCATAATCATGCACCTGACTGCTCATGTCATGTGTTTAGCTTCATAGAAGCAAATCAATTCCACCACAGAAATGAGAAGGGCTCTCCAGTCCAGTGAATTCTGAGATCAAGGCTCCAGGAAAATTTACCTGAAAAGACTGGATTGGTTTTGGAAATAGTTCTAGTGAACCTTCTCTGTCTTTTCCTTAGTCCTTCCCCAGCACAGAGTCATCTTAGCATCAAGGTTCATGCCCCCTTAGAAAAAACTGTATACCCTGGAGAAATTGCTTATGTCCCTTCAATAAATAGGCTTCCTTTCGTCTGTGATGTTTCAGAGAACTCTTTCCCAGAAAGTGCTTAGGTGACAAAAGGGATGGTATTATTGGGGGGCATTCTGGTTTTTAATAGCATGGGAAGAAGCTAAACTGTGATTTTATAACTATGATGAATATATATTTACTTTTAAAAAAAGAGGGGGCTATCTTCCTTTGTGGTAGTTCTGAGTCTATGGATGGATGTGAAGGAGAGTCCTTTAACTCCTGTGGAAAAAGGAGGAAGTCCCTCCACAGGGGCTGCTAAGGAGACAAAGATTTCATATTATTCCCCAGATGTGGCTCTCAGGGAGGGGTGAGCCAGGGAATTCTTAGTGGGTGGGAGAACCTTGGTATTAACCTAGATTCTGGTATGCATGCAAAAGACTTATGGTCTCTCAGTTACTTCACTATAGATGATCCTGATGGGTGACAAAAATTTGCTGACTGTGCTAGAAGTCATCATCTATGTTGTCATCCTAATGTTCTTGGTGCTACGCCAGCTCATCATCATTGCTTTACCTCAGGGGAAGAATCTATGACTATGCTGGAGGTATTATCATCTGTGCTATGTTCTTGATAGTACTACTATTACCCCAGCTCATCATCACCTTTTTGCAATGAGTCTTACTGTGAATTGCAAAGACTTAGCGTCACCCACCACATGGATCATAACACTGAGATCTAAAACTCTTTTGAATGAAGGGTAAAAAGATTAAGATTTTTGACTTCTGTTAATCCACATTGTTTTATTTCTCTTTATGGTGACTCTTGGCAGGGCGGAGAGTTGTAGTTTTTTTCGTTTTCTTCTCTGTATAGTACTGCCTATGCCAGGAGGATTATCCACTAAAAGCCCAAAAAACATTTAAATGGTAGAAGGTCTTCTAGAAGGTCTTTAGGATCCTGCCACCATGGATCAGGGTGATACGTGATAGGACCAGTGTCTACAAAAATTCCCCTTTCTCCCCTGCAACATGGAAAGCTTAAGCTTTACCTCCTTTAATTCACTTCCTGGTGGCTTCTGGCTATGTTGATGTGGTTTTTTGGTCAGCTAAGAGCATAAAAGGTTACGTGGGGTTAGGTCCCTTTCAACTTGTTGGATCCCAGACGACTGCCTAACTTGCCATATCCTGCTCTGTTGACCAGATGTTTCCATATGGATTTGAGGGATGCTGCTTCTATAGAAGCTAAATACTACTGTTTCCTTCTTGCATGTCCTTACTATATCAGGGCTAACTAGACCTCCTTTTATTAACTGTCCAATAATTTATCAATAACCAATTTCATTTTAATATCAAACCTGCACTAAGAGTATGAGTGTCAGTACCCCCCTCCAACCCGTAATGATTATCATTTAGCCCCTTCCAATTACTTTCGAGGTTTCTATTGACTCCTATGTTTTTGTTTCAAAATTTCTGCTCATCTGTGACCTTTTCTTTAAGAATATTTAAAAGTTTTCTATTCCGCTAAAGGTCTTTCCCGCTATAGGATTATATTTGAAAGATAATTTATTCTTTGTTGAAAACCATTATCTTTCACTTTTTGGAAAATCATCTGCCAAAATATTCTCCTTATAGTATTAGCTGCCAGTTCTTGTGTGATCCTGACCATAGTACTAAGGAACTTGACCTCTTTCTGGTGGTTTGTAATAATTTTTCTTTCACTTGGAAGCTCTGGATTTTGGTTATAGCATTTCTGGGACTTTTGATTCTGTGAGAGACAAGGCACTGGGGCCCTACAATTCCAGAGTTGTAAGTTACCTGGGCTAAATGTTCTCTACACATGTGCCTCACTAACATTGCATTTTAAGTTTATGGTCACTCTTCCCCCATGGACACAGCGTGTGTTGGTGAAAGTATGTACCCCAGATTTATGGGAGAAATATTTCGTAACTATTTTTCTTGCTGTGCCATTTAGTAAACACTTTTGTTAAGAGTTAATTGAGTCTTCTGGCTGATTTATTAATTGGAAGCACATTAGTGGGTGCTCAGAAGCTACAGTATTAGTAGTGTAACCACCTGCAAGGATTAGCCCTGGAACTGGAGGTAGTACCTGCCCTATTGGCAAACCTCAGTTTTAGATCGTCAGCACAGGTTGGGTTACTACATTTGCTTCAGTTTTCTCATCTGTCAAATGGTCTGATAATACTTGCATTACTTACATTACATGGGCATGAGGAACAAATTACGAAAATGCTTTTTAAGCCTTAAATTTCTACATAAACATCAGCTATTATTATTTTCATTATTGTTCCATCGATACTTCTGATATTGTGAAAGTTTTAATTTTGTATTCTGTCAGATAATAGGGGTAGAGGGAGGCTAAAGGTATAGATTACTCTGCATGACATATGAGAATTGTGTAAAATTTAACCAAAGGATGAACGTCATATGTTGTACTTCACTATCTTTAATCTTGGAACTCTATAGGAAATGTTTGCAAACAAGACTTTCTTGTGGGTACAACTTTTTCATTTACATTTTCCTTTTGAGATTTAAGAAGGTAACAATCAAAGGCCCCACACAATATTGATCTCTGTCTCTGGTGGCATAATAGCTGGAAATATATATTTCTATGCATAGATTCCTGTTTGTACATCTCTAGACTGCAATTAAATAAGAATTCTTGCATGGGGGTGAGGAAGGGAGTCAGAATTCACTTGGATTGAGAGGGTAGTGCTTGCAGAAAAGATAGTTATAGGTGAAGTCAGTAACTGTCACCCCAAGGAGGAGACAGGATGGAGATAAAACCTAGAAGGCAGGTCGCAAGAGAAAGGTATCACAAAGATTGGACTATAGGAGTGATGGAGGTAGGATTGGGGAAAGCCTAGGAAAAAAGTTCCAGGAAATGAGAGGATAGCAATGGGTAGCTAGAGAAAAGCTTCCAGGAGGAAACTTGTATCCCTTTCCCACTCCATCCCTGATCTCAGCATCCTGGGGATAAATCTCCAGTTGCCTTATCCTGACCAATCTATTGCTTCTCAGAAGGGGCATAAGGTATCAATACTAATCTTAGTTTCATTATTCTTATCCTTACCAATTCCCTAAACCCCCCTAAGAAATAGAGGTACAGTCTACCATATACATAGGTATAATATCTATCCTATGTCCAGTGCAAGAATGTGATCTTCCCATTTGGTTAGTCAGTTATTTTAATGCAAGCTTGCTCATTCCAGCAAAAACCTTGGTCTTACAATTATTGTTACTTAAAATAATTGATTGCTTACAAATTAATTGTTACCATAAAAAATCCCAGTATTTCAGGGTTAAAGTGTAATACAGAATAATTATTCTTTAGTTTGAATAATACATACCTTAGAATTGGTATATAGCAGTTTTCCATATTTGCCTGCTCATTTTTGTACATTCATATGGCCAATACCCTAGTTCAAGACTTTAAAACCCTTTGCCTAGATTACTGAGATGAATAATTGATCAGTCTCCTAATGGATCAGTCTGCTTTCATTCTCTTTCTTTTCCAGTCCACTTACCACATAGCTGCCAAAATAATATTTCTAATACACATATTGTCACCCTGTTACTCAAAATCTTCAGTAGCTTCCTGTTGCTTCTAAGCAATACTGCTCTTCACAATCTGGGCCCTGCATTCCTTTTACTCAATCAGTGTGCCAAGCACAGCGGTAGATTCTGGAGGTACCAATATAATGAGTGAAACAATTTCTACTCACAAAGATCTTATGTTCTAATTGAGGAGACACTAAAGACTTATACAAATATATAGAGGTAGATTGCAAGGAAAGGCTCTAGTAGTTGGGGTATCAGGGAGGCTTCATATAGACTTTTTTAGCTGTGTCTTAAGGGAAGAGAGGTATTCTATCAGGCAGAGTGAGGAGGAAGGATATTCCATACCTCAGGTTTGGTATGTGGTCCAGGCAGGAGGACAGCTAGTCAAAGGCATAGAGATAAAAAAAACCAAAGTATTCTGTGCAAATAACAAATAGAAGGCCAATTGGGCTGTACTAAAGAGTACAAGAGGAACAGTAATGTATGAAGCCAGAAAGATGTTGAAGCCAGAATATGGGAGGGTTTAAAAGCTAGAGGAATCTATATTTGCTTCTAAAATAGGAAGCCACTGGAGGTTGTTGAATAGCTGAATGACATTGTCTGGTCTTAAGGAAAATTATTTTGGTAGGGTTATAGAGGATGGGCTGAAGTGGGGAGAGACTTGAGGTAAGGAAGCCAATTAAGGGACTGTTGTAATAATCTAGGTGAGTAGTTATATAAATAACTGAAATAAGATGATGGCTGTGCAAGTAAAGAGAAGGGATTGGATATGAGAGATGTTCTTGAGTAGAAATGGCAAGACTTGATAACTGACTGGATATGTGATTAAGAATGAGGAGTTGAAGATAATGTCATGGTTATAAACTTGGGACAGTTGCCAAATAGTAGTATCTTCAACAGAAATAAAGAAGTTTGGAAGCAGTATGTAATTAGCAAGAAAGATGAGTTCTGTTTTGGACATATTGAGTTGGAGATGTCTCTGGGATATCAATAGAGGACAACAGGTGGTACAGTGGATAGAACACTGGTCCTAGAATCAGTAGGACCTGAATTCAAATCCAGCCTCAGACACTTACTAGCTGTGTGACCCTGGGCAAATCATATAACTCAAATTGCCTCAAAAAAATCTAATAAACAACTGGTGATATAGGACTGATGTTCAGGGGGAGTCTGGGACTAGGAGTTATCGACATAGAGGCTTATGGAGTTGATGAGATACAGAGAGGGAAAGAAAGAGAGGGGGAAGAGAGATAGCAAGAGAGAGAGAAAGAAAGAGGGGAGTGGAGGAGAGAGGTTAGAGAGAGAAATGGGAGACAGAGACAGAGAGAGGATAGAGCCTCATGGAATACCTAACTTGTTTCATCAAGCACTCTTTTTCAAACATTTTATTTCCCACTTCTTCAACTGGAACACAAGTTCTAGCCATACTGGCTTACTGCCTATTCCTTGAATTTGACATAGTAGAAATTTGTGTCCTAACATTATGAGATTTTTTTGTTCAATTAAACCCATTCCCCACCCCCAACTCTGAGAGAGATTTAAGCTATCACAATCTTTTGACTTTTGAACTTGAGTCATTCCTGGAAGTTTTAAAAAGAGACAAACAGTCTGAAGAGGAAGACAATACAGCACATGGAGCAGAGCAGATACAGATAACAGAACCAAACATCATGGATTTCCTGCAGGCATCATGCAGATGTGGCTCTGGAGTTGTACAAGGCTTCAGGTCAAAGCCTCCATTTCATGGAGCAAAGAACTTGGGCAGATGTGAAAGAGTCCAACTGCCCCTTAAAAAAACCCCACAAACTTTTTTTTTCATTTCCCCAAATTGCCCGCTTCATGCCTGTTTCAGGCATCCTATATGTTTTCCTAGTTCTTTATCTAAAGCTGTATCTTACCTTGCTTTTCAATTCATATAAGAATCTATGGTTAATTATAAGTGCTTATACCGTAAGAACTTATATACATACACATATATATATACATTTAGACATTTTACATATATCAATATATGTGTATGTACATATATGTGTAACAAATGTATATATTTGTTATATGCATATGTGTATGTGCACACATGTGTGTGCATAGTCAGTAAAAAAAAAAGAAACCAGTAACCTAAATTCACACGTGTGTGCATAGTCAGTAAAAAAAAAAGAAACCAGTAACCTAAATTCACATCATTATTAGAAAGAAAAAGGTAGGGGACCTTATCCTAGTAGTCAGACTTCTGATCTGGGAGGTTAAAGCTATATGCAATTTTTATTAATAATCCACATTTAAAAAAAATTCCCAAGAGTAGCAAGAGAAACATGGACACCAGGGTCATTTTACTTGTTGCAGCAGAATGTGGCTGCTCAGGATCCTTAAGCAATTCAGCCTCTGAGGCAGAGAGAAACTTGTAATTTGGGAAGGGTTCTGGATCCAGCCAAACTTTATCCTCCACAGAGACACCTAGTGGTTACATTGGGCTTCCATTTCCTCTGTGATTTTACACCGCAAAATACCCTTTATTGACTAGTTTACTAATCCTGCCCCAAAAAAGGAAATGAAGTTAGTCTGGCATGATCTATTCTTGAAGATGCCTTCTGGCCCTTTGTAACTAATGCTTCCCCTTCCAGAAGTTCACAAACCATGCCTTAATGATGCATTCTAGAATTTCCCCAGAAATTAGAAGTCAATCTTGTTGGTATTTAGACTGCAGATTAGATTCTCTTCCCTTTTTTGAAAATCAGGACAACTTTTTCCATTCTCCAAACTTGTGGTAGCTACAATAGCTACCAATTAGGTCTAGTCTTGTTAGCTGTAATGTTTCCATTCGCACTGGCTCAGTGATCACATTGGCTAGATTTTTCAGGACCCAAGTGATATAGTTCATCCCTGGCAAGTGACTCGAATTTGTCAAGGGCAGCAAGGTATTCTGTCAGCTCATTACTTATCTTGGGTGTTAACCCTCTTTTAATAATTTTTGTTTTGTTCAAAGTCAGGTCCTCTGTCTTCCTAACAGGACAGAAACAGGGCTGGGGAACCTGCAGCCTCAAGGCCACCATGTGGCCCTCTAGGAGCTCAAATGCAACCCTTTGACTGAATCCAAACTTCATAGAATAAATCTCCTTAATAAAAGGATTTGTTCTGTAATATTTGGACTCAGTCAAAAGGCCACACCCAAGGACCTAAAAGACCATATCTGGCCTCAAGGACACAGGTTCCCCACCCCTGGGCCAGAAGCACTGCTTTAGTACTTCATCCCTTTTGTACATTCTAAATCAAGGTGGTTTTTATTTATTTATTTTATTTTAGACTTAAATACAACAACTTAAATACACAATAGAGAAAAGAAAAAGAAGCATATTATAAACTTAAATACAAAATAAGAAAAGAGAAAAAAACATGTCATGCACATAGCAGAAGATAAGAGGATTCAAAATATACAGCAATACATTTCCATTTCAAGAAAGCCTGTGTAATAACTACTACACATTGTGATGAGAGCTGTCCATCTTTTCTTTGCTTCCTTATAAGTTTTCTTTTGTTCTCTGCGGTGTACTTTTTACTTTGTTCTTTTTCCCCTCTTCTTCTCCCCTTCCCCCAAAGGCTATAATTAAGTGCAGATATACTTATATATATACAGATATACATACATACATATATACACATATACATACTTACATATATAGACCTACACTTTCCCTAACAAATTCTGCTCCTGATCTTTGTTTTTATGTTTGTGCATATCTCTTATCTCCTATCTCTCTTGACTCCTCTGCTTTAATTCTACCCACTATCTTGTCCACCTATTACTTAACCTACTCCTCCCTCTAAAGATTCCTCCCTTATCCTCCCTTCTTATAAATCTAAACACTCTTCTATACCCCTCCTTTGACCTCTTCCCTCACCCTCCCCTCTAGAGATCCTTCCCTTATCCTTCCAAGGATCCCTCCTTTATCCTTCCATTGCCATTAATCTAAACACCCTTCTATATCCCCCTTAACCTATTCCCTCACCCTCCCATCTAGAGATCCCTCCCTTATCCTCTCCCCCCTCCCTATCCCCTTAGCATTTTATTTCTTTCTGAATTTAGAAGACTTTTATACTCTTCTAGATATGTATATCGTTCTCTCTTGAACCTATTCCAGATGAAAGTAGATTTCCAGAACTAACAGCCCTCCTCCCCCGTCTAATTCCTCTGTGTCGGTTCTTCCTCTTGCACTTCATTTGTATAATTACTCTTTTTAGCTGTTCCTAAATAGCTTTACTTTTTAAAGTCATATCATACTCATATCTATCCCAATCTTTCTTACAAACTAACAAAATACTAATAATAATCTTAGATATAGGTTTTACATTTTACTTACTTAAAAGGTAAACAGTCTGTCCTTATTGAGTCCCTTGTAATTAGTCTGTGAGACCATTTCTCACTATTTGGTGAGAATAGATTTCAAAGGGCTTACAAAGAAATTACAGTAGATTCTTATAAACTAAAATTCTACAAGGGTAGTCAGTCCAGGTGGGATGAGAAGCCCACAAAAATGAAATTCTGATGACACAAAAATGAAAGAATCCCACTCATAAAGAAAAAGAAGAATTGTCAAAGGGAAAGGCACAATTGACTCATCAACAAATTGGGTTTTAAAAAGGCATCTACAGAAAAAGAAGCAAAGGCAGTTAACAGAGGGCAAATATAAGAGTGAGACGTGGTCCTATTGTAATATTGTTAAGAGTGAAAAAAAATTCTAAATGAGCTGAGGTTGTTGAGGAAAACCAAAGAAAGTGGAAAGGCTTTGGTTCTTTTTAAAAAATGTACATATTAGGAAAAAAATGAGAATTATAGAAGGAACAGAATTGCTGCTTGGAGAGGATGGTTAGATGATAAGAAGTGATGGGAAGACAGAGTTGCTTGACTTATTGTGCTCCTGCTTTCTCTGCGAAGTAAAATTATCTATAACATGAAAACAGAAAAAAATGGCAACAAGAAATTGATAACTAATATAAGTGAGGAGAGTGTCAGCATCTTGCTATCCCTTTTGATAGCAGGTTAGGTCATCAGTATGGAAGAAAACAATCTATTTTCTGTGTTTTAGACAAAATCTGTCAAAAGCAACTTATTAATATATCAGCATTTCTATTTAGAAAGAGATTTAGGTTGGCAAAGTCCTTCATCTAATTGGAACATCTTGTCTGACCCAAGCAAATTCCAACCTACATTTTACAGTAACTTTGAAACAAAAAAAGAAATATTACAAGAAAGCAAAATAAAGATGCATAATATAGGATTTTTGATTTACCAAGTAGAACAATGATTTATTAACACTGACTCACCCTAGGAGTAAATTTCTTCCCTATCTGTCCTTAACTATTTTCCTAAGTTCAAGATGGTCACAAATGAGAAGTTACCTATCTTAAGACAAACCATATAATCTGGTCTCCAGGGAATGAAGATCATTCCCTGAAAATGTCTCCTATTCAAGGATGACTGATTAGGCCTTTGATTTAAGAGAAAGCAAGGACTTGAAACCAGGCCACTAATATTATTTCTTAATATTTCATGATACAACTGAGACTTGAAGCTTCTACACCAGGCCAGATGAACTACATTCATTCTCAGGTTTTAAAAGATCTGATGAATGTAATTGCTGAGTCACAATCAGTTATCTTTGAAATATCACGAAGAATGGAAAAGGTACCACAGGATTAGAATAGAGAATGTATTGTTCTGATTTTTTTAAAAAAGAGTTTGACTTCATTCTTGGCAAAATTCTAGGATGTGTTATTAAGATGATTAGTATATATCTAAAAAAGGAAGCAGCACTCACAAAGAACCAGTATGATAAACTCACCTCATTTCTTTCCATTTTTTTGGTAGGGTTACTAGATTGATAATCAAAGGAATGCTAAAGATAAATTTTACTCACAACATATTCTAATGAAGCATTTGACAAAGTCTCATGTTATTCTTGTGGAAAAGATGTATAGATGTGAGCTATGCATTGTCATAATCGGGGGGATCTGGAACTGAATGAATGCTTGCACTCAAGAGTAATTGTTAGTGGTATATTTTCAAGTTGCAAGTTGGGCTCTAAGGGGAGTGTTCCAGAGATCTATGCATGCTTGTCCCCAGGCTGTTTCATACTTTTATCAATGGTTTGAACAAAGGCTACATATGGCATGCTGCTCAAGTTTGTAGGATAAAATATTTAACAAATTGAATGAGAGACTGAAGATGAAAAAAGATCTGGGCTAAATAGAGTATAATGAAATCTCATAGGGATGAATATAAAATTCTTACATTTGGATTAAAACAAATCAACTTCACAAATAGGAGATGAGGGAATCATAGTTAGGGAGCAGCTCATTTGTCCAAAAGCAAAAAGATCTGGGGGAATTTTAGTGGACTATAGGCTCAATGTGAATCAGCACTTTTATACAACAGCCAAAAGAACAAATACAGTTTTAAGCTGTATAAACAGAAGCTCCGTATCCAAGTGTGTTGTACTCAGGCTGCCTTGTTTTGGCCATCATATTCTAAGAGGAACATTGATAAGTCATAGAACATCCAGAGGAGGGCAGCCAGGATGGTGAAGGGCTTTCAAGTTCATTCCATTAAAGGATCAGATGAAGGGATGGTCATGTTTAGCCTGGAAAGGAGAAAACTTAAAGATTCTGTGACAGCTATCCTCAGGTTGGGAATTAGTAGAACAGTTAGATTTCTTTTCTTTGGCCTCAGAGGGAAGAGCTAGGAGCAATACAACTAGTTGCAAAGAAGTGAATTTAAGCTTGCATTTCAGAAATAGAATAGAAAATTGTTGACTATATTTGAACTTGGCATTGAGACTTCTGGGAAGTAAAAGCTGGAAGAAATTCCATCTTAACAGAAACACCATGTTGGAGTGTTGGAGGGGAGGCACCTCTGTAAGGCATCCCTCCATCACATACCCTCTATGTATTGGAACTCTTGTGGGCTGCTGTTACAAGACAATGATAATCAGAATTTATGGAAGGGAGATTAATGACAACTGACTGGTGAGGTTTGACACGCCAGGGCTTGCTGGGTGCTGTGCTTCTTCTTCCTGTCTTTTAAGGTGATTAGCTCAAAGCGCTTCACTATGGTATTCTCGTAACTAGTCTCACCTTCCCTCTTACTTAGGGGAGGAAGAATTAGAAGCCTGCCCTACCTGCTGCCAGCTAAAAGCAGCCAGTGCATCTTTACATTGTTTACTAACTGATTGTATACCTCTGTGTTCTTGTGCACGTCCTTATGTCTGATAAATGCAAATGCAAAATTTGGAGGCTGCCTGTATCCTAGTGTAATGTGGGTAGGGGTCTGGCACATGCCCAGATCACTTGACATGATATCAGCTTAGATAGCATTTCTCCATATGGAAGGGTTATCAGGAGACTGCTTCCAGGAGAATCATGATGCTGTACGGGGGACGCACATGAGTGGAGAGTGTGTCTCTCTAGTCAGCTAAGTGGTTAGAGTGCTGGGCCTGGACTTAGGAAGAACTGAGTTCAAATGTGACCTCAGACACTTACAAGCTGGGTGACCCTGGGCAAGCCACTTGATCTCTGTGTGCCTCAGTTTCCTCATTTGTAAAATGGAGATAAATAGTACAACGCAACTTCTAGGGTCGTTGTGAGGATCAGAGATAACATATGTAAAGTACTTAGCACAATGCTTGACACATAGTAGGCATACCATATAAATGCTAGTTAATTATTATCATTATCTGATGTTGAAGAAAAGGCTCTAAGACTGACTGTGGAATCACTTAAAAAGATCTTCCAGCATCTATCGATTAGAGTTTGTTGGCCTCAGCACTCCTGGGAGAACTCAGTGAGTAGTGAAGGGCCTGGAGCCAGAGAGCTCCCTGGGAGCTTGGGAGTTTTGCCAGGGCAGCAATGATGCCCCGAGGCATGAGGAGGATAAAGCCTCATTCAGCATCCATTCATTTCAGTCTAGGTTTCACAGGCAGCACAGCGTCAATACCTTGAGGAACAAAGTGCTTTTGGGAACCCAGCCCAAGGGCAGCAGAGATGATCTGGCAGCCATGCCACATCTGGACATGAACTTGTTGGGACTATGTGGGAAATGAGCTATTTCTGGGATGATCCACACCCCTCTCCCCAGACGAAGGCAGTATAAAAGGGGGTTATGACCTCAGGGCATTGGAGAAAAATATTTTTATGTTTGTTCTTGCTGTATCTTTGAAGTAAATACTCCTTTGTAAAAGCTACCCCATGTTAATTAGTTAAATGGAACTGGGCTGCTAATCATTGGGCCCCCAAAATGAAAGGAACAAGGTTGGTGGGGGCTGGAGCCAATGGCAAAGGATAGAGATACCCACAAACCCATCTTGGTACACTAGAACATTGAGTTGGCAGAGGTAGTCTGCCTGGTGCTAAGAGAATGGGTCCAGAGCTTACATTATGCTTTAGATTAAATAAAACATTTACTCATCAGTTATGATGTGCTAGGCACTATTCTGGGAATACAAATACTGTACAAACAAAAAGAAAGTCTTTGCCTCAAGGAGCTTACATTCAAATATGTGAAGATAATATGCAAAAGGGAACTGGAAAGCTAGGAGTAAGGCCGGGGTAAGGGGAAAGGTACCTGAACAGGGGCAAGGTAGAAAAGTCTGGAGATTCAGGAGCTGAGCAGGCTTCGCAGTGGGCATGGCTGGTGTGGTATCAAATGGAGGTTCTGGCAAGGAGCTCACCAACTGATTAGAGGAGGATACCATGTAGGTGAAGGCACATCCAACAAGAGAAGGTGGTTGTGGTGGAGGTGCAAAAGTTTGGAGAATGAGGAGCTGAGTCAGGTTACAGGTGAGCGTGGCTGGCATGGGTACTTTCTCAAATAGAGGTTTTTGGGGAGCAGCCCATGGAATGTGCGATTAATGTTGGTGTGGTTAGAGCTTTGGGAAAAGGTTTTACCCCTTTAAAGAAAAAGGAGACATCTTTCAGTGTGAGGTTGGGTGGCTCAAGATAATATTACCCTCAGAGTTTCTCAACAAAATAAATCCTATTTACATGTGGTCAAGCTGTTATCTCTTATATAGAGGTCTTGAAACAAAAAGTAGCTGTTCAGTTTAGGGATATGTTGTAGAGAGGAGTCTTGTTTCGGTATGGTTTGAAAGCAATAGCCTTTCAAGTACCTTCCACCTCTGGGGTTCTTTGTTGCTTTGCACCTTTATGGTTGCCATCTCTCACATAAGTTACTGCATGAATATAAAAATAGATTATATCAGAGTGTGTGGGTATACATATACATATACATACATACATACATACATACATATACATATACATATATATACACACACATACCTATGCACACAAACACAAATGCACACATATATTCATTTTTATATGTATGTATACACACATCATATGTGTATGCATATATACACATATACACTTATACACATACACACACACACACAGATATACTATAAAATGATGGATGGCATTGCTAGATGTTTCTGTTTGGATCTTTTGCCTTAACTTCAGCCATTTGTGTGGTGGACAGAGCAATGAACTACAACTGAAGATCTGAATTCTCATTCTAACTTTGTACTTATTGGCAATGTGACTTTAGGCAAGTTACTTAATTTCTCTGAATCTCAGTTTACTCAGCTGTCAAAAAAGGGTGCTGCTATCAACCCTGCCTTCCTTACAGGATTGTTATAAGGATAATATGTGACGAAGTACTTGTAAGGTATATAGCACAACATGAACATCAGGCATTATTAGCATTTTATGAATTTGAAGAGTAAAAAGGAGGAACAGTCTATAAAATTATACTAAAATAGAGCTTCAAACTGCATTTGAAAATATGTTTTTTTAAAAGTGTGAACCAATGTACTTCATCATACTGAGTTATGAGTCAAGAACTTAAAATTTCTGAATTTACATTATTTGAATAAATTAAAATATTGGGACTGAACTTGAAAAATAATCATGATTTAACCAGAGAAAACACAAGAGGGCAATCTTGCACAACAATAGTGTGTTTGCAGAAACAAACAAAAAAATCCCTCTAAATCAAATGAACTTAATGTTCAGTAGGAAAAAAAATAGGTGAGACATTGATGGTATTTATGTTTTGCTACACATTTTGGCAATATAATAGCTTGCAAAGAATGACTATCTAATGCTCAATGATAACATCAATACAAATAAATTGCATGAATTTTAGTTATTTTCTTTTATCTTAGAAAGAAATGGATTTATCTTCCATTTGTATCCCTGATGAGTTGCCTGGTTCTTTGGTGCACTAAGGTTAGACATCTGAAATAAGAGGAAATAAATCTGACACAGAAGAGATCTCTTAAATCTTGCCTAATGCTGAGTAGATATTATTTTAGAAATTATGCAGAAGGGTAAACTGGAAAGAGAAGAGTCATGGTCTAGTGATCAGGAGACTCTTAGACCTTAATCCTTAATCTTTAACCAGACCTTTATTTCCTGGCAATTAAGTGGAACTGTGCTTTCAACTGGCAATGCCCTCAAAATTGAGAGCAAAGAGAAATGGCAGATTTAGTTCAATTACAAGTACATCTTTGTACCTACAAATTTTGAAGGAATTGTTATTTCACAGACAAACCAAAGCCAGAAATACAGCAAGTTCTGTTTTTGAGGTAACTCATTTCCTACCTAAAAAAAAATCTAAATTAGAAGTTTCTTTTAAGATCATTAGAAAACAGTATCAGAAATAAATTTTCTATTATTTTTTCTCTTCTAGGTCATCTATGCAAATAGTGATCCATTAATTTCAGCAAATGTGTACTTAAAAATATCAGTTCCTGCGTGTCATTATGACCTTGGCCAATCCTGTCTCAGGCTAGTTTAGTGATTTTGGTTTAAGATTAAAACACAGTGAGATCCTCACCCAGTTATAAGATGCAAAAACTTTATTTACAATAGAATCTGAAAGGATAAAGTTCCTACTGAAATTCAAATAAAAAATGACTCCCCTCTAGCCTAGCAATTGATAGTCCTCTGGTGGGAAAGATGTCCCAGATGGGAATTCTGATAAAATTTTGGGAAACTATTATATTATTATAGATTATTTTATCTTTTCGGGCAGTAAGGAAACCAAACTAGTATCGACCTCAAAAATGGCCTCTCCTCTCCACCATAAAGGAAAACCAGCCCAGCCTGCATAAAACCAGGGCCACTGTTACCACAGAGGGTTACTTTATAATTTATTTTTGTAGAATCAACCCTCAAGTGGTTCTTCCCAGGTGATCAAAAAAAGCTGATTTTGCAATTTAGGACCACTGCAATTTTCCACAGTAGGAGTCTCACATATTCAAGCGGTCCAAGCAGTAAGAAATAAATCATAGCTGTATCCCACTTCTAATTTGTTAGAATTAACAACACATTTCCATTCTTAAAAAAATTAGTAAAACAATTAAACATTAAACAACATTTTCTTTTAAAGATGCTACTTTAGAACTACTTTTAAAAGAAACAAATGCTATAGGTGCAATTTGTCCCATCCTCACTAATCCCTAACTTTTCCTTTGTTCTAATAATTAATCCTAATTTACCTTTAATCTTAATTTCATTGTCCACAGTCCTTTCTGATGATTTGTCCTCAACATCTGGACTAGCCTGGTGTCAAACAAAGCACTCTAGCTTGCTCATTTTTGATCTTCTCCTACTGCTTAGAACTTCAGTCGTTGCCATGGAGAACAAGAAGGATAGCAACAATAAGAATCTTCTAGTGTCTAAGTAAATTCAGAAGAATCAGAAGGGCAAGATCAGATAAATATGGTTAGGAATTTGAAACATAAACAGAACCAAAACCTTTTCATTTTTCCCTAGAACAACTAAATATAGCAGATTGAGGTAACTCTTGGTCAAGCAGTGCCCAACTACTGCAACTTAAGTGTACCTCTCAGTCACTGTTATCATCATCCTGGCTTTGATCTCTCTTCCTTTTAAGCACCCCCTTATTCTGCTCATTTAGTTTCATGATCTACATTCCCAGCTGGTGATTGTGACTTCCCCCCACAACTTTTCTGGGTTTTATCATTGTAGGAACCCTCCCACCACCTATCTTCCAACTCTCCAAATCTGGAAGGCCATCAGCCAGTGCCAGGAGACCCTTTTAATCATTGATGTTGGTGAGCACCGGCCCCAAGGAAGGAAGGGTATACTCTTGCTGGCCATTTTCCATTTGTCCTAGCCATGCGAGGTTCATATATGTTAATAACTAATATTTTTACAGGACTTTGGTAATAATCCTTTAAGAAAGGTAGTATGACAATCTTTTGCCCCATTTTACAGGTAAGAAAGCTGAGGTTCAGAGAGGTTAGATGACTAAACCAGTCATATAGCTAATAGTTTTCAGGGCTGGGATTAGAAATAAAACTGATGATGATGATGATGGTGACAATGACGATGCCAGTGATCTCTCTCTGGCATCATGCTTCTCCCTGCTTAGCTGTCTAAGTTCTCTATGAAAAAAAGTTTATTTTTACATTTTCTTTTCACACAGAGCTCAAGAATCCTAGTGTAAGGGAAAGGACATTGCATTTAAAGTGTAAAGACTTTTAAATTCAAGCTCCGGCTCAGCCACTTCCTCACTGCGTGATCATGGCAAATCACCTCATCTTTCTGGTCTGAACTTCCTCGTCTATAAAAAGAGACAAGACCTACCTATTTTTACCTATGCTAGAGGTTGTTGTGAGGATTAAATAAGGTATATGTGAAATTGTTTTGTAACTACAAAGCAATAATAATAATAATAATAGTAATAATCAATAATAATAATAGCTAGTATCTATATAGCACCTACTATGTGCTGGGTGCTAAGCTCTTTGCAAAAATATTATCCCATTTGGTTCTCACAACAACCCCAAGAGGTAGGTGCTAATGTTATTCCAATTTTATAGTTGAGGAAATTGAGGTACACAGAGGTTAGGTGACTTGCGCAAGGTCAAACAGCTAGTAAGTATTTGAGGCCAAATTCGAACTCAGTTCTTTCTGACACCAGGCCCAATACTTTTAATAATAAAATATTACGTAGCACCTTAACATGCGCCAGGTTCTGTGTTAAGCGTTTTATGTATAGTAACTCCTTTTTGATCCTCACAACAACCCTGGGAGACAGGACCTATGATTATCCCGATTTTATAGATGAAGAAACTGAGGTAGATAGAGGCTAAGTGACTTGCCCAAGCTAGGAAGTATCTGAAGCAAATTCGAACTTGGGTCTTCCTTCCTAACTCCAGGCTCAGTGTTTTTATAAGCAATATACTGTTTCTGTGCATAAAGGAATAGCTGTATGATTTTCCCCGAGAGTAATCCAACAGGCAGTAAAAGTCCCCTTTATTTTATTTCATTTTTCCTGTTAGTGTTTATTGAGCGTTGTCGACCTGAAAGTTTCATTAAAGGCGGCAAACAAGCTAGGTGATATGTAAATTCATATTGTTTATTCCCTTAAAGCTAGCAGAATACATACATGTATGAAGCCAGATGAAATCCCACTGACTGTCTGAACAAAAGAATGAGAAGGCTTAAATACATTTTAGAACAGTCCCAACTCAGCATGTCTATATTACTCAAATTTATGATCTACGTGTATGTTTAACCATGAAACAGGAAAAGAACTTTTCTTAATTGAATAGGTTGTAAATACAATAAGATAAGAGAGTCGACAAAGTGTCAATTGAAATTACAACTGAGCCATAACAGTATATGTCCACAAAATATTAAGATAGGAAAAAGTCCCATTATTCAAGACAGTGTCTCAGGTTAAGGGTCTTATCCTTAATGGCCATGAACAGAGGAAAGAGTGTTTTTAAGTCAGCCTCATCTGGGCTTGTTGACATAAGAAGAGGTATTCTCTGAGTTTATCCAGAGAACAAAGAAGCTGTTAGGTCCAGGCTCTTCTTCTGGTTGATTAGTTCAGGCTCTGGCCCTTATTGAGGTTATTAAATTGATATTAAATGATTATCAGCATCTTAATCCAGAACTAGGAATGACTTGATTTGTGTACGTAACAGAACACTGAGAACCAATGCCCCCTGGCAGATAGGAAATTTCCCCCATGTTCCTCTATAGCTGTGGTTCTTCATCTTCTTTTATGAATCAGTCTAATGAAGTCTATGTACCCCTTCTTAAAATGTTTTTAAGTGGATAAAATAAAATTGATAGGATTAATTATTAAAATATTTTAAAAATATACATATTTCATGAACCTCTGCTTTACCGGCTCCTTTGGAGAACTGTTTGGCCCTTGAGACTAACAAAATAGCCCCCTTCCTTCCTAAGAGAGAGAGAAAGGGAGGGAGAAGGCACTAAAAATGAAGAGTGTGGAGATAAAGGACAGCATGGTCAGAGCTGGCCAGATGACACAGGTATGCAGGAAGGAAGAACTACTAACATATGTTTCCAAGAGTAAGCTGGCAGAGGAGCAAAAGCTGAGATACTAAGGCAAGGAATGACTGGTCTGTGTAAGAGGGACATGCAGTAGATTCAAAGTTGCAGGGACCATTCATGCTCCTGAGAACAGAAATGATGATTCCTTATACCCTTTACTTCCCCACCACACCCTCTTGCTCTCTCGGAAGAGTGATGAACCTGTTTCCCAATCGCTGCTATTTTGTTTAATTTCTATTTCACCATTGTTTTAAAAGTTGGTTTCTCTAAGATAAAGTAGTTAACCATTGCATCAATACTTTTCTGTATTGTTACTCAAACACAATAGGGGTTGAAGTACACCAAGGGGAAAAAGATGTAGATTCTCTTTCTAATTGCTGGTTGAGGGAGGGAATTCCTTGGCATGGGATATTCAGAGCTGAAAAGTAAAGAGAGAGAATTGTTAATTCATAATTTTATAACTTCTCAAAGAAGTGAGAAAAACATGGATTTGGACTCCCCTAGGCAAATGAGATTAGTAATTTTGGTGGTAGAAAGGCCAGGACAAACTGGAGCTCTCATGCAGGTGGGTAGATTGAGCACTGCCCCTTAGAACTGTTTCTTTACTTCTTGAAAGGAAAAACAAGCCACACCATTGGAGGTGAGTAGTGAGAAAGTTGTGACTATCATGAGAAGCAGAGGAATAGAAGGTGAGGGACCAGAAAGAAGAAGTAACTATGCCTTTCCTCAGTAGGACATCATCTACCACCGCCTACACATAAAATGCTCTTTTCCTTCTTTAACAACCTTTTGTGAATTACGAAGACTTGAAGCAGAGATGTGGGTATCAAGAAAGATTTCCTTAAACTGTTTTGTTTTTGAGGTTACTTCAGCCAAACAAAAGATTTTTTTAATATAACTAAATTATACTATTTTAAAATAGAGATTTAAATGTATTTCACTATAATCTTCTTAATGATTCTTCTGGTTAATGGATTAGAAGGAGCTTCTTTCTCCTATAGTGATCTGCTCTCCCAAGAGTTCAATTATCTTTATGTGGATGACTTCCAAATCTATACTGTATATCCATTTCTAACTTCCTCCTGAACTCTGGTCTTGTACAGTATGTATGCTGATCTTCTTTATTCTGATATCCAAGAGGTGTTTCAAATTTAGCATGTCCAATACTAACAAATTCTAGAAGTCAAGGCAAGAACAACAAAACACACCTGGGACAATCAGCACAAGGGACCTCTCCAATCACCATTTAAAGATTAATTCAGATGATAAGAGGAACAGAAGACTAGACCTTAGAATAAGACCTCATCTTCCTGATGTCCCGGTCCTCTTTGAGAAAGACAAACAACAACAACTCTATGAGGTGGAAATAGAGACCCTCAGGCACTGGGCTGAGCTGTTGCTACTTCTAGAAAGAGAAGACAAGTTGGGGTTAGACTGGAGCCCAGCTAGGCCAACCAGCTGCTGGTTGGGAATGGGTGGAAGTCCCACCTTGTAGCTTCCTATTTTAACTAAACTATTTTTCTTAACCAGTTCCTAAGAAACAGGTATTTCTGCCTGTTAGAGTGTAAATGCTGTCAATGTCTTCTAAATTTAGATCTCTTTGGGCAAAGCTCCATTCACCTACCCTGATTATAGCTGTGCAAAAATGGAGCTCATTTTGTGGTGGCTTAAGAACTGGAAATTGAGGGGATGCCCATCAATTGGGGAATGGCTGAACAAGTTGTGATATGTGAATGTAATGGAATACTATTGTGCTATAAGAAATAATGAACAAGCAGACTTCAGACAAACCTGGAAAGACTTATATGAACTGATGCTGAGTGAAGTGAACAGAACCAGGAGAACATTGTTCAAAGTAACAGCCACACTGTGCAATGACTGACTTTGATAGACTTAGCTCTTCTCAGCAGCTCAAGGACTTAAAACAATTCCAAAAGACTCATGATGGAAAATGCCAGCTACATGCAGACAAAGAACTATGGAGTCTGAATGTAGAGCAAAGCAGACTATTTTCTTTTTTTTCTTTCTCATGGTTCCTCTCATTTGTTCTAATTCTTCTATACAGCATGATTAATGTGAAAATAGGTTTAATGGGAATGTATATGTAGAGCCTATATCACCATCTTGGGGAGGGGAAAGGGAAGGGAGGGGGAGAAAGTTTAAAACTTATGGAAGTGAATGTTGAAAACTAAAAATAAATAAATTAACTTATTAAAAATGGAACTCTTAAGCCAGCCCCTTCTTTCAACTTCATATCTCTGGAGGGCATTATTATCAACAATAAATAACAACAATTCTACCAATGACTCAGCTTTGCAAACTTTGCACCAGCTGAAATTTTTCCTCACTGACCACTATTCCATACTTGCTCAATTCCTAAGTTCTATCATCTGCACAGCACATTTCACATTTAAAGCCTTCCACACTTTGAGTCTAGTATAACTCTCCAGATATTTCTTATTAGGGGAGAAAGGGGAAAGGAATAAGTATTTATATCATGCCTGCTATATGCCAGGCACTATGGTAGGTGCTTTTTGCAAATATCTCATTAGATCTTCACAACAACCCTGTAAGATAGGAGCTATTATTATTCTGTTATTATTATTATTATTATTATTATTATTATTATTATATGCTATTATTATTATTCCTCATTTTATGTTGGGGAAACTGAGACAGGCAGAGGTTAAGCAACTTGCCCAGGATTACACAGCTAGTAAGTGTCTGAGGTGGGTTTTGAATTCAAGTCTTCTTGACTCCAGTCCCAGCACTCTATCTTCTGCACCAGCAGTTACCTCAACCTTTTTATTACAACCTTTAAGCACAATATATTCCAAGAAAACTGGCTTACTAGCTGACCCAGATTATTCTAATACTTAGAATGCATTCTCTCCTCACTCCGACCTCTTAGAATTCTTCCTTTCTTTTGCTGGGAATTCCTCAGCCCAGAGGTTCCAGGGTTCTCCTAGTTCCTTCCACCTTGGTCCATTTAGCTGAAGGTCAATAAATCAGGAGACAAGGCTAGAAGAAAAAAAGTTTTATTAGCATTAGCTGATTGGCAGTTGCCAGGTGGATAGCAACTCACTGATCAAAGGGAGATTATGCATGTATAGAGTTTCACACTGACTAAGGGTGATACTGGGAGCTTATCCTGTCAGACTGTTCAGCTACTTTTTATATTTGGAAGGTTGGTGATAGGGACAGGATGTCAGGTGATTTGGGGAGAATGTGTTAACTTTGGGGTCTTAGGAGTTACAAAAATAAGGTTTTTTCCCATGGGATAATGCATTTCTCTGAGATTAGTCTTATCAGAATATCCTGTTGGGGCAGGAAATTTCTAAGATAATAGAGGTAGAATATATCTAAGATAGAGTAGAATCTTCAAGATAGAAATCAGTAAGCCCCATCCTTCCCTTGACAGCCTGAGAGTCTCTACGCAAGCCTAAAGTTCTCTTTCTTTAACCTGTAAGGTTACTTTTTCTGAGGAGATGTTTCCCCCAAACTCGCAGGTCATTTCCTCCACACCTTTAAGATGCATCTCCTTTGTGAAATCTTGTTGCTTTTGTTCACCAGTCCTCTTTCCCCAGATTATCTTGTTTTTCCTTATGTGTGTATATCTTGTGAGAGACAGTATAGTTTCAGTGGATCAAACATCAAGAAATCTCCAAATGAAGGAAGATCCAGATAAAGGATCAAGGTCCAGGTCCTGTGACCCTGGTTATGTTCTTTAGCTTCTCAGTGCCCTTAGGCAATTCTCTGTGGAAAACTTACAGAACCTCTGCAGATTTATATAAATAGAGGGTGGTTCCCTATGTCAGTGAAGTTACACATGAATTTTCTTCTGAAAAAAAAAAGATCCAGTTATTAGACTTCTAGAGTTAATAAATATACAGGAATCTTACTCTAAAATTTGGTATTAAATAGGCCTTTGATCCTTTTGATGAGTCATTTTGCTAGTCAGTTAGTCAATCAACTAACAAGTATCTATTACAGTAAATGTTTGTTATGTGCTAGACATATTGTCTGCTAGGAGCTGTCCATGTTTATAGGGGTATAGGATCACCCCCATTAAAGCTACTGGATTGTGGCTCCCCTTGGGGAGGTTAGGTGGGCTCCCCTATCCTGCTGGCAAGTCAGCATCAGTGACCAAGCTGGCTGGTCTGCTCTGGCTAAGGCTGGCTGACTAGTGGCTAAAGATATGGGTTTTTTTTAAATACAAATTTTAAGAAAGGAGTTGTTTTGCTAGGCATTGGGGTAGGAGGGCACATGCATTGCAATTACATTCACATATAATACGGGGGCTTTAGGAATTTAATTAACAACTCTTTTGTGAGAGGAGGTCATAGGTTTCACAAGGAGAATAGGTCAAGGGGACTTAGGAGTTATAGGTTTTGGTACAGGGACCTACAAAATAGCTTGAACCTGGCGTAGTTCTCCCTCTGGGGAGCCCATCTTGTGACAGCTGGTTGAGGATGTATATACAAGAGGGGGTGCTAATGCTGGTGCGGTAGGAACAATATTGACCATGTAAACTACTCCTCCTGCTAACAACAACATCCACAACAGCAACAGCAATAAAAATAGTAAAACTAACATTTATATGGAACTTGTTAGGTGAGCGTAACTCAGCATAGCTGAGCATTTTACAAATATTCCTTCATTTGATCCTCAGAGCAACCCATTTTGCAGATGAGGAAACTGAGGTTAAGTGATTCCACCCAGGGTCATACAGCTTGAGTCTGAAGCCAGATTTGAATTCAGATCTTCCTTCCTGACTGTAGGCCTGGTACTCTATCTACTACACCATCAGCTGCCTCAAGAGGACTACAGCTAGGGGAAGGATTCTTAAGTAAAGGAGAAATAGAAGTGACTCTAGAAGATAAAATGGATAATTTTGGTTACATAAAATTGAAGTTTTTGTATAAGCAAAATCAATGCAATTAGAATTGGGAGGGAAGAATTTGACTGGGAAAAATCTCTTCAGCAAATTTCCCTGACAAAGGTCTAATATTCAATACATATATGTATATACATATACACATCTATACACATATTTGATACAGACGTATGAGAATAAATAAGTGAAAAGGAATTTTGTGTTACTGTGTGCCCAGAATTATATATAGATAGAAAAGCAAAGGAGCTTACATCTAAATGGGGAAAACGTAAGTGGAGAATTGGTGACTAGGGAGAAGTATTTTATTCCAAAAAGTTTCAAGGTGGTCAGTGAGACCATAAAAGAGTTTGCGGATCCAGGAACAATGGTGGAAGTTCATGGTTTTAGGTTTAGTAATGGTTTCTGTATGGTTTCTATTATGTTTACTATGTGTGTTTTACATATGTGTATATATATGCATATACACATATATAACACACATTTACATGTGCAATATGTGTGTGTATGTGTATATATGTATATGTGTGTATATAATGTATGTGTATATGGGTGTTTATATATATGCATACATATATATATATACGTATGCATATACTCAATTATACCACTATTGTATGTAACACAGATAATAGGTCCCCACAACAGTGTAATTCCAGAAAAATTGTACAGTGGGCCTTACATAAGCCTTCATAATGAAACACCTTATGTGTCCTACACTTTCTGTGTTCTATTTACAATTCACACTGTGTAGGGGCCTCATACCTCCTACCTAGGTGTCAGGCACTTGACTTCTTTCTGAGTTTGACTTATTCATTCCAACCTGTTCACATACCAGTCATTCATTCATTCAATAATGCATTTATTAAGTGACAAATATGTGCTAGGCACTGTGCTAATTGCGGGAAATACACAGAAAGAGAACAGACAGCCCTCAAGGAAAAGTCTCTTATGGAACTCACAGTCTAAAGAGGAGACAATATGCAGACAACTATGTACGAACAAGGTGTGGACAGGATAAGTTGGGGGTAATCAGCAGTGGAAAGGTATTACCACTGAGACAGATTGAGAATTGCATCTTTTAGGGGGGATTTTAGCTGGGAATTGAAGGAGGTCAATGAACCTAGGAGGTAGAGATGAAGAGAGATATCATCACAGGTATGGAAGAATGAAAATGACTGGATGTAGCAACAACCATACTGGCATACCCAGGATGGCTGCTACTGCAGGTTCTTTTATCTGCTTTTACTAAGGAAAGATAGCTGTTTCAGGGGTCAAAAGTCTTTCTTTTTTAATCACATAAAATACAAACAGAGGAAATACAGAGAAGAGAAATAAAGACCAACAGACAGGGCTCTACTGCCTGAATCAAAGTTTTACACCCATCACTGAATCGAGAGAGCCTTTACCTCTGAGGAGTCAGAAGGTTCCGAACATACAGCCACTCAGAGTCTTGACCAGGGAGTCACAATATCTTTCTCATAAGTGAGCCCCCAAAGCAAAAGCTCACCTCTCAGAATATATACTCTTTAGGCTCAGTGCCTAATTAGAACTGAACAAAAGGTGTGTATACCTTCCTACAAGCAAGCAAACTTCCCTTAATGGGCTCCACATGAGGCCTGTTGATGGGTGGGGAAGATCTTATTCCCCATTAACCTTACACTGGAGTCTAGAGATGGAGAACAGCAATGAGGATAGTTTCACTAGATCATAGAATATGTAAGGGTGAGTAAGGTATAAGAAGAATAGAAAGTTAAAAGATGACCAAATTATAAAGGGTTTTGAATGCCAACTAGAGGATTCTATCTTTAGTCCTGGAAAGACCAGGGAGCCACTGACAGACCTAAAATACTAGAGGTGGGTCACAGCACAAAGTAATATTAAAACTTTCTTGGGGGCAGAGTCAAGATGGCAGAGTAAAGGCAAGGATTCACCTGAGCTATTTCCCCAAATCCATCCAAATATTTTTAAATAATGACTCTAAACAAATTCTAAAGTGTCAGACCCCACAAAAAGATGGAGTAAAACAATTTTGCAACCCAAGACCACTTACAAGGTCGGCAGGAAGGGTCTGTTGCACCAGGGTGAGATAGGATCATAGTGTGGTGTAGGGGTGTCAGCACAGACTCAGCCCCCAAAAACCAGGAGCAGGCCTCAGGGCAACTGAATCAGTGTCAGCAATGGTCATTTCCAGACCTTTCAGCCAACAGATAGTAAGGCAGACAACATCAGACAACAGGTCAGAAGGAGATTTACAGGGGTTAAGAAATAGGCTTGGGGGCAGAGCCAAGATGGTGGCTGGAAAGCAGGGCCTTGCTTAAGCTCCCCCCAAGTCTCTCCAACACCTGTAAAAATGGCTCTGAACAAATTCTAGAGCTGCAGAACCTGCAAAATAGCAGAGCAGCCCAGGACAGCCTGGATGGTCGCTGGGAAGGGTCTGTTGTATGGAGCTGGGAACAGAGTGGAGCACAGCCAAGCGCCAGGACCAAACAGACTGGGAGCCAGGTGAAACAGGCCTTAGGGCCCTGAATCAGTGAGCTGTGGCAGTTACCAGACTTCTCAACCCACAAACACCAAAGACGACAGAGCAGGTTAGTGGAAAAACTGCTAGATCAGAGTGAGAGGAGTGCGTGGTTGGCCCCAGCCCCAGAGACAGTGGAGGTGGTGCCACTCTGAGGCTGCTTCTGGCCCCAGGCCCACCTGGTGGGAGGAATTAAGTGGCCCATCAGAGTGGGAGTGCTTTGCCCTGCTTGGATCTGGGTCGCAGTCTTGGTTGGCGGTTCTTGGGGGAAGAGGAGCACTGATATGGCAGTGCTTGCTGTGTAGAAGTAGCTCTGAAAACAGCAGCACAGCCCCTAAAGTACTCTATACTCTACAAGCAGTCATACCCCGACATAAAGCTCAAGCAGTTGGCTGGGAACATGGCCAGGAAGCGAAAATGGACTCAGATTCAGACTCAGTCTTTAGAATCTTTTTTTGGTGACAAAGAAGATCAAAATATACAGCCAAAAGAAGTCAACAAAGTCAAAGAGCCTACATCAAAAGCCTCCAAGAAAAATATGAATTGGTCTCAGGCCCTGGAAAAGCCCAAAAAGAATTTGGAAAAGCAAGAAAGAGAAGAAGAGGAAAAATTGGGTAGAGAAATGAGAATGATGAGAGAAAACCATGAAAAACAAGTCAATGACTCGCTAAAGGAGACCCAAAAAAATACTGAAGAAAAGAACACCTTAAAAAATAGACTAACTCAAATGGCAAAGGAGCTCCAAAAAGCCAATGAGGAGAAGAATGCCTTGAAAGGCAGAATTAGCCAAATGGAAAAGGAGGTCCAAAAGACAACTGAATAAAATAACACCTTAAAAATTAGATTGGGGTGAGGGGGTGGAGCCAAGATGGCAGCTGGAAAGCAGGGACCAGCGTAAGCTCCCTGCCGAGTCCCTCCAAAAACCTATAAAAAATGGCTCGGAACCAATTCTAGAACTGCAGAACCCACAAAACAGCAGAGGGAAGCAGGGCTCCAGCCCAGGACAGCCTGGATGGTCTCTGGGTGAGGTCTATCCCACACGGAGCTGGGAGCTGGGGGCTGGGAGTGGAGCAGAGCAGATCCCAGTGTGAGCAGCACGGCCCAACCAGACCAGGAGCTGGGCAGAATGTGCCCTACCACCCTGAATCAGTGAGCTGCAGCAGTTACCAGACTTCTCAACCCACAAACACCAAAGACAGCGGAGAAGGTTAGTGGGAAAAGCTGCGGGAGTGGAAGGAGTTCGTGGTTCAGCTTCTAGCCCCAGGGGCAGTGGAGGTGGGGCAGCTACAGCTGCTGTTGCTTCTGGCCCCAGGCCCACCTGGTGGGAGGAATTAAGTGGCGGATCAGAGCAGGAGTGCACAGCCTGTTGACGATCTAAGCCCAGTCCGGGTTGGGGGTTCTTGGGGAAGGAGTAGTGCTGGTGTGACAGAGCTGGCACCTCCCCCCCAAACGTGGAACATAGAACTCTTTAGTCTACAAGCAGTCATACTCCACTGAAAAACTCAAGGGTCAAGTTAGTTGGTTGGGAATATGGCCAGGCAGTGAAAACGCACCCAAATTCAGTCTCAGACTTTGCATTCTTTCTTTGGTGACAAAGAAGACCAAAACATACAGACAGAAGTTAACAAAGTCAAAGAGCCTACAACAGAAACCTCCAAGAAAAACATGAACTGGTCCCAGGCCATGGAAGAGCTCAAAAAGGATTTGGAAAAGCAAGTTAGAGAAGTAGAGGAAAAATTGGGAAGAGAAATGAGAAGGGCATGAGAAAACCATGAAAAACAAGTCAATGACTTGCTAAAGGAGACCGAAAGAAATACTGAGAAAAATATTGAAGAAAACAACACTTTAAAAAATAGACTAACTCAAATGGCAAAAGAGCTCCAAAAAGCCAATGAGGAGAAGAATGCCTTGAAAGGCAGAATTAGCCAAATGGAAAAGGAGGTCCAAAAGACTACTGAAGAAAATAGTACTTTAAAAATTAGATTGGAGCAAATGGAAGCTAGTGACTTTATGAGAAATCAAAATATTATAAAACAGAACCAAAGGAATGAAAAAATGGAAGACAATGTGAAATGTCTCATTGGAAAAACCACTGACCTGGAAAATAGATCTAGGAGAGATAATTTAAAAATTATTGGAGTACCTGAAAGCCATGATCAAAAAAAGAGCCTAGATACCATCTTTCAAGACATTATCAAGGAGAACTGCCCTGATATTCTAGAGCCACAGGGCAAAATAGAAATTGAAAGAATCCATCCATCACCTCCTCAAATAGATCCCAAAAAGAAATCTCCTAGGAATATTGTCACCAAATTCCAGAGCTCCCAGATCAAGGGGAAAATACTGCAAGCAGCCAGAAAGAAACAATTTGAGTATTGTGGAAACCCAATCAGAATAACCCAAGATCTGGCAGCTTCTACATTAAAAGATCAAAGGGCTTGGAATATGATATTCCAGAGGTCAGTGGACCTAGGAGTAAAACCTAGAATACCTACCCAGCAAAACTATCATGTTCCAAGGCAAAATATGGATTTTCAATAAAATAGAGGACTTTCAAGCTTTCTCAGTGAAAAGACCAGAACTGAATAGAAAATTTGACTTTCAAACACAAGAATCAAGAGAAGCATGAAAAGGTAATCAAGAAACAGAAATTGCAAGGGACTTACTAAAGTTGAACTGTTTTGTTTACATTCCTACATGGAAAGATGACATGTATGATTCATGAGACCTCAGTATTAGGGTAGCTGAAGGGAACATGCATATATATATATATGTTTATGTATATATATAAGTGAATGTGTATGTATGTATATATCTATGTATATATATGTACATATATATATATACATATATATATAAAAGAGAGAGAGAGAGCAGACACAGGGTGAGTTTTAAGGGATGAGAGAGCAACATACTGAGAGAGGGAGATAGGGAGAGATAGAATGGGGTGGATTATCTTGCATAAAGGTGGCAAGAGGAAGCAGTTCTGTGGGAGGAGGGGAGAGGGCAGGTGAGAGGGGAATGAGTGAACCTTGCTCTCATCAGATTTGGCCTGAGGAGGGAATACCATACATACTCAATTGGGTATCTTACCCCACAGGAAAGAAGAGGGAGGAAGATAAAAAAATAAAAGGAGGGGATGATGGAGGGGAGGGCAGATGGGGGTGGAGGTAATCAAAAGCAAACAGTTTGGAAAGGGGACAGGGTCAAGGGAGAAAACTCAGTAAAGGGGGATGGGTTGGGAAGGAGCAAAACATACTTAGTCTTTCACAACATGAGTATTGTGGAAGGGTTATACATAATGATATGCATGTGGCCTATGTTGAATTGCTTGACTTCTTAGGGAGGGGGGGTGAGAAGGGAAGAGGGGAGAGCATTTGGAGCTCAAAGTTTTAAAAACAGATGATCAAAAAAAAAAAAGTTTTCGCATGCAACTAGAAAATAAGATACACAGGCAATGGGGCACAGAAATTTATCTTGCCCTACAAGAAAGGAAGGGAAAAAGGAGATGGGAGGGGAGTGGGGTGATAGAGGGGAGGGCTGACTGGGGAACAGGGCAACCAGAATATATGCCATCTTGGAGTGCAGGGGAGGGTAGAAATGGGGAGAAAATTTGTAATTCAAACTCTTGTGAAAGTCAATGCTGAAAACTAAGTATGTTAAATAAATAAATTTAAATTAAAAAAAATTATATTGGAGCAAGTAGAGGCTAGTGACTTTATGAGAAATCAAGAAATTATAAAACAGAACCAAAGGAATGAAAAAATGGAAGACAATGTGAAATATCTCATTGGAAACACCACTGACCTGGAAAATAGATCCAGGAGAGATGATTTAAAAGTTATTGGACTACCTGAAAGCCATGATCAAAAAAAGAGCCTAGACATCATCTTTCAAGAAATCATCAAGAAAAATTGCCCTGCTATTCTAGAGCCAGAGGGTAAAATAAAAATTGACAGAATCCACCAATCGCCTCCTGATAAAGATCCCCAAAAGAAAACTCCTAGGAATATTGTCACCAAATTCCAGAGCTCCCAGATCAAGGAGAAAATATTGGAAGCAGCCAGAAAGAAACAATTTGAGTATTGTGGAAACATAATCAGGATAACACAAGATCTAGCAGCTTCAACATTAAGGGACTGAAGGGCTTGGAATATGATATTCCAGAGGTCAAAGGAGTTAGGATTAAAACCAAGAATCACCTACCCAGCAAAATTGATTATCATGCTCCAAGGCAAAATATGAATTTTCAATAAAATAGAGGACTTTCAAGCTTTCTCAGTGAAAAGACCAGAGCTGAATAGAAAATTTCACTTTCAATCACAAGAATCAAGAGAAGCATGAAAAGGTAAACAAGAAAGAGAAATCATAAGGGACTTACTAAAGTTGAACTGTTTTGTTTACATTCCTACATGGAAAGATGATATGTATAATTCATGAGACCTGAGTATTAGGGTAGCTGAAGGGAATATACATACATACATACATACGTACATATATACATATATATGTCTGTATATGTATATGTATATGTATAGACAGAGGGCACAGGGTGAGTTGAATATGAAGGGATGATATCTAAAAAAATAAAATCAAATTAAGGGATGAGAGAGGGAGAAAGGAGAGATAGAATGGGGTAAATTATCTCACATAAAAGTGGCAAGAAAAAGCAGTTCATTGGAAGGGAAGAGGGGGTAGGTGAGGGGGAATGAGTGAATCTTGCTTTCATTGGATTTGACTTGATGAGGTAGTAATATACTCACTCAACTGGGTATCTTACCCCACAGGAAAGTAGGGAGAAGGGGATAAAAAATGGGGGGATGATAGAAGGGAGGGCAGATAGTGGGAAAAATTAATCAAAAGCAAAGACTTTGGAAAAGGGACAGGGTTAAGGGAGAAAACTGAATAAAGGGGGACAGGATAGGATGGAGGGAAATATAGTTAGTCTTTCACAACATGAGTATTGTGGAAGTGTTTTACATAAAGATGCATGTGTGGCCTATGTTGAACTTCTTGCCTTCTTAGAGAGAGTGGGTGGTGAGGGAAGAGGGGAGAGAATTTGGAACTGAAGGTTGTAAAAGCAGATGCTCAAAAAATTGTTTTTGCATGCAACTGGGAAATAAGATATACAGGCAATGGGGCAGAGTAATCTATCTTGTCCTACAAGAAAGTAAGGGGAAACAGATTGCGGGGGAGTGGGGTGACAGAAGGGAAGTCTGACTGGGGAATGAGGCAATCAATATATGCCATATTGGAGTGGGGGGAGGGTAGAAATGGGGAGAAAATTTGTAATTCAAAATCTTGTGGAAATCAATGCTGAAAACTAAAAAATATTAAATAATAAAATATGGAATTAAAAAAAAAGCTTTAATCTAGCTTTTACATTCTTCTCTTTTACCTCATCAAGAGGCTTCTTAATTCTTCACTTTCTGCTGGCAGAGTGGTATCATCTGCCTATTTGGGATTGTTGATATTTTCCCCAGCAACCTTAATGATGGCTTTTGATTTGTTCAGCCTGACATTTCGTATGATGTACTTTGTATATAAATTAAACAAATAAGGCGACAATTAAAAAAAATAGGCTGGAAAATAAGGAAACAACAGAAAAAATTCTGACTATAGAAAGTTACTATGGTGACAAGGAAGATCAAAACACACATTCAGAAAACAACAAAGTCAAAATTCCTGCATCTAAAGCCTCAAAGAAAAATGTGAATTGGTCTCAGGAGATGGAAGAGCTCAAAAAGGATTTTAAAAATCAAGTAAGAGAGGTAGAGGAAGAATTGGGAAGGGAAATGAGAGTGATACAAGAAAATCATTTGAAAATGAGTCAATGGCTTGGTAAAGGAGACACAAAAAATAATAAAGAAAATAACACTTTAAAAAGCAGAATAGGCTAAATTATAAAAGACATACAAAAATCCAATGAAGGGAAGAATGCCTTGAAAAGAAGAATTGGCCAAATGGAAAAAGATATACAAAAATTCATTGAAGAGAAGAACACCTTAAAAGTAGAAATGCCCAAATGGAAAAGGAGGTACCAAAGCTCACTGGAGAAAATTATTCTTTTTTTTAAAATGTATTTAATATATTTGGTTTTCAGCATTGATTTTCACAAAAGTTTGAATTACAAATTTTTTCCCCTTTTCTACCCTCCCCCCCACTCCAAGATGGCGTATATTCTGGTTGCCCCATTCCCCAGTCAGCCCTCCCATCTGTCACCCCACTCCCCTCCCATCCCCCTTTCCCTTATCTCTTGTAGGGCAAGATAAATTTCTATACCCCATTCCTAGTTGCATGAAAAAACTTTTTTGTTGTTGTTTTTGAACGTCTGTTTTTAAAACTTTGAGTTCCAAATTCTCTCCCCTCTTCCCTCCCCACCCACCCTCCCTAAAAAGGCAAGCAATTCAACATAGGCCACATGCGTATCATTATGTAAAACCCTTCCACAATACTCATGTTGTGAAAGATTAACTATGTTTTGCTCCTTCCTAACCTGTCCCCCTTTATTGAATTTTCTCCCTTGACCCTGTCTCTTTTCGAAAATGTTTGTTTTTGATTACCTCCTCTCCCGTCTGCCCTCCCTTCTATCATCCCCTCTTTTTTATCTTCTTCCTCCTTCTTTCCTGTGGGGTAAGATACCCAATTGAGTGTGTATGGTATTCCCTCCTCAGGTCAAATCCGATGAGAGCAAGATTTACTCATTCCCCCTCACTTGCCCCCTCTTCCCTTCCTACAGAACCACTTTTTCTTGCCACTTTTATGCGAGATAATTTACCTCATTCTATCTCTGCCTTTCTCCCTCTCTCAATAGATTCCTCTCTTATCTCTTGAATTGATTTTATTTTATTTTTTTAGATATCATCCCTTCATATTCAACTCACCCTGTGCCCTTTGTGTGTGTGTATACATATATATACACACACACATATATATACCTACATATATACATAAATAGACACACGTATGTATATATATGTATACACACACATACACACACACACACACACATATATATATATATACATATATATGCATATTCCCTTCAGCTACCCTAATACTGAGGTCTCATGAATCATACATGTCATCTTTCCATGTAGGAATGTAAACAAAACAGTTCAACTTTAGTAAGTCCCTTATGATTTCTCTTTCTTGTTTACCTTTTCATGCTTCTCTTGATTCTTTTCACTGAGAAAGCTTGAAAGTCCTCTGTTTTATTGAAAGTCCATATTTTGCCTTGGAGCATGATACTCAGTTTTGCTGGATAGGTGATTCTTGGTTTTAATCCTAGGTCCATTAACCTCCGGAATATCATATTCCAAGCCCTTCGGTCCCTTAATGTGGAAGCTGCCAGATCCTGTGTTATCCTGATTGTTTTTCCACAATATTCAAATCATTTCTTTCTGGCTGCTTGCAGTATTTTCTCCTTGACCTGGGAGCTCTGGAATTTGGTGACAATGTTCCTAGGAGTTTTCTTTTTGGGATCTTTATCAGGAGGCGATCTGTGGATTCTTTCAATTTCTATTTTACCCTGTGGCTCTAGAATAGCAGGGCAATTCTCCTTGATAATTTCTTGAAAGATGATGTCTAGGCTCTTTTTTTGATCATGGCTTTCAGGTAGTCCAATAATTTTGAAATTATCTCTCCTGGATCTATTTTCTAGGTCAGTGGTTTTTCCAATGAGATATTTCACATTGTCTTCCATTTTTTCATTCCTTTGGTTCTGTTTTATAATATCTTGATTTCTCATCAAGTAACTAGCTTCCACTTGCTCCAATCTAATTTTTAAGGTAGTATTTTCTTCAGTGGTCTTTTGGACCTCCTTTTCCATTTGGCTAATTCTGCCTTTCAAGACATTCTTCTCCTCATTGGCTTTTTGGAGCTCTTTTGCCATTTGAGTTAGTCTATTTTTTAAAGTGTTGTTTTCTTCAATATTTTTCTCAGTATTTCTTTCGGTCTCCTTTAGCAAGTCATTGACTTGTTTTTCATGGTTTTCTTGCATCGTTCTCATTTCTTGTCCCAATTTTTCCTCTACTTCTCTAACTTGCTTTTCCAACTCCTTTTTGAGCTCTTCCATGGCCTGAGACCAGTTCATGTTTTTCTTGGAGGCTTTTGGTGTAGGCTCTTGGACTTTGTTGAGTTCTTCAGGGCATATGTTTTGGTCTTCTTTGTCAACAAAGAAGGATTCCAAAGTGTGAGACTGAATCTGGGTGTTTTTGCTGCCTGACCATGTTCCCAGCCAACTTACTTGACACTTGAGTTTTTTGTTGAGGTATGACTGCTTGTAGAGCAAAGAGTACTTTGTTCCAAGCTTGAGGGGATGCACCGTTGATTTCAGAGCTATTTCTATACAGCCAGCTGTGCCACCCCAGCACTCCTCCTTCCTCAGGAACCACCAACCTGGACCTGATGCAAATCTTCAGCAGGCTCTGCACTCCTGCTCTGATCCGCCACTTAATTCCTCCCACCATGTGGGCCTGGAGCTGTAAGTAACTGCAGCTGTAGTTCTGTAGCTGCACCTCCCCCGCTGCCCCTGGGGCAGTGGCTGAACCACGAACTGTGTCCCCCGCAGCTTTTCCCCGCTAACTTTCTCTGTTGTTTTTGGTGTTTGTGGGTTGAGAAGTCTGGTAACTGCCACAGCTCAGTGATTCAGGGTGCTAGGACCTGTCCTGCCTGGCTCTTGGTCTGGTTGGTCCTGCTGCCTCCCACGCTCACCTCTGCTCCCCTCCACTCTGTGCATGATAGACCTCATCCAGCAACCATCCAGGCTGTCCTGGGCTGGATCCCTGCTTCCCCTCTGGTATTTTGTGGGTTCTGCAGTTGTAGAATTTGTTCAGAGTCATTTTTTATAGGTTTTTGGAGGGACGTGGTGGGGAGCTCACACAAGTCCCTGCTTTCCAGCCACCATCTTGGCTCCACCGAAAATAATTCTTTAAAAGTTAGAATTGGGCAAGTGGAAGCTAATGACTTTATGAGACATCAAGAAACAATCAAATAAAATGAAAATAATGAAAAAAATAGAAGAAAATGTGACATATCTCATTGGAAAAACAACTGACCTACCTAGAACATAGATCCAAGAGAGAGAATTTAAAAATTATTGGGCTACCTGAAAGCCATGATCAAAAAAAGAGCCTAGACATCATCTTTCAAAAAATTATCAAGGAAAACTGCTCTGCTCTAGAACCAGAGGATAAAATAGAAATCAAAAGAATCCATTGATCACCTCCTAGAAGAGATCCCAAAATGAAAACTCCCAGGAATATTATAGCCAAATTCCAGATCTCTCAGATCAAGATAAAAATACTACAAGCAACCAAAAAGAAAAAATTCAGATATCGTGGAGTAAGGGTAACACAAGATTTAGGAGCTTCTACATTAAAAGATTGGAGGGCTTGGAATATGATATTCCAGATTGCAGAAGAGCTATGATTATAACCCAGAATCACCTATCCAGCAAACTGGGTATAATTCTTCATGGAAAAAAATGAACATTCAGTGAAATAGAAGACTTTTAAGCATTCCTGATGAAAAGACCAGAACTGAATAGAAAATTTGACTTTCAAGCAGAAGATGTAAAAGAAACCTAGAAAGGTAAACAGGAAAGAGAAGTCATAAGGGATTTAATAAGGTTAAACTGTTTATGTTCCTACATGGGAAAATCTCCTAAAAACTTTCTCATTATTAGGGCAATTAGGAGTATACATAGCAGAAATCAGAGGTGGGAGTTGAAGGCAATGATTATCTAAAAAATAAAAAGATGGGAAAGAAGAATGCACTGGGAGAAGGGGAGAGGGAGAGATAGAATGGGACAAATTATCTAACATAAAAGAGGCTTGAAAGAGATTTTACAGTGGAGAGGTAAATAGGGAGAGTAGGAAGGGAAGCAAATGAACCTTATTCTCATCAGAATTGACTCAGAGAGGGAATAATATACGTACTCAGTTGGGTGAAGAAATCTGTCTTATCATATGGGAAAGTAGGAAGGGAAGGGGTGAGAGAAATGAGGGGGTTGAAAGAAGGGAGGGCAGTTTGGGGGAGGTAAAAATCAGAAGTAAAACACTTGAGGATGGATAGAGTAAAAGGAGAGAGACAATAGGATAAAAAGAGGGAAAATAGAATGTAGGGAAAAGCATAGTTGGTAATCATTACCGTGAAAAAAAATTTACAGCGATTTTCTCTGAAAAATTACATTTCTCAAATATATAGAAAACTAGTCAAATTTATAGAAATAAGAATCATTCTTCAATTGATAAATGGTCAAAGGATATGAAGAGGCAGTTTTCAGACAAAATAATCAGAGCTATCTATAGTCATGTGAAAAAAAATGTTCTAAATCCCTATTGAGGAGAGAAATGCAAATTAAAACAAGTGACTGGCACATAGCATATTCTCTCTCTCTCTCTCTCTCTCTCTCTCTCTGTATATCTATATATATACATATATATATCTATATGTATATAGATATATATATATATATGTCTACTACCTCACACCTGTCGGACTGGCTAATATGACAGAAGAGGAAAATGACAAATTTTGGAAGAATGTGGGAAAATTAAAACACTAATGTACTATTGATGAAGTTGTGTACCAATTCACCCATTCTGGAGAGCAGTTTAGAACTATTTCCAAAGGGCTGTAAAACCATGAATATCTCTTTGGCCAAGCACCACCCCTACTAGATCTGTATCCCTAAGAGGTAAAAAACAAGAAGGAAAAGGACCTATGTATACAAAAATATTTATAGCAGCTCTTTTAGAGGTGGCAAAGAATTGGAAATTGAAGGGTTATCCATCAATTGGGAAATGGCTGAACATATTGTTGGGTATGATTGTGATGGAATACTATTTTACTTTAAGAAATGGTGAACAAGATGCTATCAAAAAACATGGAGAGACTTACATGAACTGATGTAAAGTGAAATGAGCCAGAACCAGGACAACATTTTACATGGTAACATCAATATTTTATGATGATGTATGGATAGCTTTGCTCTTCTCAGCAATACAACGATCTAAGACAACACCGTAGGACTTATGATCAAAGATGCTGTCCATGTCAAAGAAAGAACTGGTAGATCCTGAATGTGGATCAAAGATACTTTTTCTTTACTTTATTTTTCTTGTTTTTTTGTCTGTGTTTTCTTTCACAGAATGACTTACATGGAAATGTGTTTTTGCATGACTACACATGTACGACATATACAATTGCTTGCCTTTTCAATGGGGGGATGGAGGAAAGGAGAGAATTTTAGCTCAATATTTGAAAAAAAGATGTTAAAATTGTTTTTACATGTAATTGGGGAAAAATAAAATATTAAATAAGATTTGAAAAAACTTTGTCAAGGTACTAAGGGTAACCCTGTTGAGGAGCAATATATTTCCCCTACTTACCACTCTAGCTATAAAATCTCTACCCAATGCTGTTCCATATATGAAACCAGGTACAATAATGATACTTTTTGATCTCAAACACAACCATTTCAATAATAATGCAAAAGAAACAATATTATAGATATTAATAGGATAAAGCAAACACATTAATAATAACATACATTACAATATACTTATAAATTTAGATCACACTATTCCACTAGTATACTCAATATCCATGGGGAAGAATGGGTATACCTGGCAGAGAAACACATGAGCAAGGAAGACTCATGTGCTTAGGATAACTCATATCTTTTGACTGCTGTCTTGAATGTTGTTGGTCCATTCAGAAACATGAGCACCACATGAAACTGCTTCTCTGTTCACTGCTAGGTTGTTGACCCCTCACTACACTTCAGATGAGGAAATCTTTTACCTTGCCTTGCCTAATAAAGCCTTTACAAGCTCTTCCAGTTAATTATCACCCTTAAAAGGGCATTTAGAAAGTGTTAATTCTCAATGTGAATGACAGCTCTCTTTAAGCCAGAAAGTGGCAAAGCCAGAGAATGGCTACCTCTGGGCTATTAGTATCAGCCTTGCCAGGTATTCATTCACCATATGTTATGTTGTCCAATCCGAACAGTTTACAGCAACACGGCTCCAGCTCACAGGGATACCAAAGCAGCTACAAAATCCCTTCTACTTTTCCTTCTCAAGGCAGATGTAATAGTAGAAAGTAACAAGCCTTCACCTTTTTTCCAACTCTAGGTCATAGTTGTCAATGTCCATTGGCCAATAAAGTCAGTTATTTCCACAACTAATCAAGAATTGAAATCTTCTGTTGATCCACTGCTTCTCCCCACCACAGTTCTTACAGAGTAGATTTTCAGCCCTTATCTATTTCTTCAGTTATTCACTGCAGGTTCCTCTTTTTCTCCTGCTGCAGTTGTTGCTGTTGTATCTTCAGTCACTTAAATGAGAACCTCCTAACTCTCAGAGACTTACCTTTTGCTTGAAATGTCACAATTCCCCAATTTCCTTTATCAAATTAATTTTATGACACCTCAGTATCCAAATGTTTATATTATTTCTCATTTTCCTAGTTTTACCTTCTTTAGTCATAAAACACACATATACAAATTATCTAAAATATTATCATGCTTTGCAGCTCTCCAAGATTGTTTCAACAGGGTTGTCCATCTCTTTAGTTCCCTTGAAACTTTCTTTACATTCTATTTCTCTCTGTCTCTGTCCCTCTGTCTCTGTCTCTGTCTCTCTCTCTTTATCTCTCTCTCATAAATAAAAGCTCTTTCTTTGATTCTTTATAACATTAAACTGCTCCTACACAAGTGAGGCATCACTCCTCCTTGTTGACACAGGGATTTAAATCTTACTTTCTCTCCCAAGCTGTCCAAAATCCCATTTGAAAGCTAAATTTCTTCATATAAATATGTTAGCAATGTAAACAGGGCATTCCAAAAGTCTTAGTACAATGTTAAGCTACTGGAACACTCTGTATTAAAACAAAATTCTTTTTTCTACTCATATTAGGTATCAGTATGTTCATCTACATCAGCAGCAATATCCCACATCTTTTGCCAACTAATATAAATCCCTTCCTACATACAATCCCATTTTCTTCCCTTTTTTTCATTAACTGTTCCTTATAAAAGGGACCTTAAAGAGACAGTGTATCTTACATATGCGTATATGCTAAAGAGGCTAAAGACAGAGAGAAGGTCCCATATGTGCAAAAATATTTATGACAACATCTTTTGTTATAATGAAGAAGTAGAAACAAAGTGGGCACCTATTAGTTGAATAATGGCCAGACAAATTGTTTATATGAATGTTGTGGTATTGAAGATCACAGTATTATTTTGTAGTAAGAAATGACAAATATGACAAATAAAGAGAAACCTGGGAAGATTTTCATCATCTGATGTAAAGTGAAATGAAAGAAGGCAATATGGTATCTGCTGAGGGTGGGGATTGGGGGAGGGGGATGGCAAGGAGTCAACCTGAAAGTGTTGTGGGCATCTAGGCCCCAATAACATAAGGTGAACATTTATCTATCATGGCAGGAGGATCCAAGGATTGAATCCAAGGAAGTCAATATATTGATTGGTTTTAAATCGTTTTTCCTATTCGATGCAAAGGAATATTTCTACTGAGGAAAGGTGGAAGGCAGAGTCAGGATAGCAGAATGAAACCAGCATTTTTGCCAAGCTCTCCCAACACACTCCTCTCTATAACAACCTTAAAAAATGCCAACCTGAATTCTGGACAAGAAAGCCAATTAAAAATCACAGTGAAGTCATTTTTTTCCGGCTCAGAGAAGCTCAGGAAACTAGAGAGGTCTGCGGATACTGTAGTGGGGATTGACAAGGAGTGAACATCAGACGTGTTTTTGGCTGTGGTGTCTATGGCAGCTGTGGCAGCTGAGACACTAGGAGCCCAGTACCCAGGGATGGCGACTGAATACAGGGGAAAAAAGAGATCCCAAGGGACCCTTCTAGCACAGGGCTCATCTAGCAACAATGACAGCTATCACTCTGTTCCAGGTCGCAGTTCGAGGGTAGAGAAGAGTGGCTACAGAGCTCCTGCCTGGGAAAGGAGAACACAGATCAAGAAAGCAGTGACCAGACCTCTGCCCAAATCATACCACATTGGCAGCACTGAAAACTTAGAGATTCCTCAGACTGAGCTGTGAAAGAAGCAAAAGGACATAAGAGAACAGAAGCTCAGGCCAGAATCCCCCCTAGAGGTGAGCATGGCCCAACACAACGCAAAATCCAAAGTCAAGAAATAGGCTGGAAAAATGAGCAAATGACATGAAAAAACCTGATTATATTAAAAAAAACCCAGTTATTAGGGTGACGAGGACACTCAAGACATAAACTCAGAATGATGACTTGAAAACATTTGCATGCAGAACCTCAAAGAAAAATACAAGATTGGGCATGAGCCCAACAAGAATTCCTAGAAGAGTTTAAAGAAAGAGACCCCCCCCCCAAAAAAAAGAACAGAAACAAAGATTTTAAAAATCAAATGAATGGTAGAGGAAAAATTGGGGGAAAAAATGAGAGCTATTCCAAAAACTTATGAAAAGAGAATTAACAGCTTGGTAAAAACGACACAAAAATACTGAAGAAAATAACTCCTTAAAAATTAGAATTGATCAATTGGAAAATAATAACTCCGTGAGGCAACAATTGAGAGAAGGTGTTGGTGAGTAGCAATATTGATGCAGAAACAGAAGAAAGGAACATCAGTGAAACACATTAGAAATACAGAAAAGATAGTAGAAGGGACAGGTACAACAATTTAAAAACACTCAAATTCAGTAACACAAGTTCACAATTTCAGTTTC
Source organism: Trichosurus vulpecula (assembly GCF_011100635.1). Lineage (NCBI taxonomy): Eukaryota > Metazoa > Chordata > Mammalia > Diprotodontia > Phalangeridae > Trichosurus > Trichosurus vulpecula. Next base: position 212,062,638 of record NC_050580.1, on the reverse strand, counting down.
AATCCTTTCTTCTGTTCTTTGCATATTGAAATGTTCTTATTTGTTGTTAATGTTTGTTAATTTCATAATAAAACTAGATTATAGGGAATTCCTCTTTCCTTTTCTCCCTCTCTTTTGCCCCTTCCTTCCTCCTCAGTCAACAATTCAATATCATGGGTACATGTGAACTCTGAGGGCTGTCTCTTCACCTGTGAATAGACTTCCTTTTTTTTGCAATAATGGTGAGCTAGGGGTGGTGGTGGTAAGGCAGTGTGTGGTACATTTGTAAAGCATTATCACAAATGGCTTTTGTATATAGTTATGGAATACTTTTCAAATATTTGCCCTCAACGTTTATGATAGTTGAAAGAGCAGGGTTGTGATAATATATGTCATTTGGGAAGTACAATCTTTCTAATATTTATTCATTATAAATTATGAAAAAGCATTTTCTAGTACAGATAATTGGAAACTCTTCACATTAGTATTCATCCTTTTCACAAAGTGTATCACTTTGGTGGTGATACTTCCAAATACAAATATTGAAGATTCATATTCTCTCATTCCAGACTGATGAATGCTAATGGGGTCCAAAGGCAAATGAGAAACCACTGGGTCCTGTTTGGTTAGTGCATCTGGATTGAAAATCACACCCTACCTCACTGGGCAGAAGGATGACTACTTGACTATGATTTCAACAACCTAGAGGACATTTTGTTTGAAAAAGAAAAGCTAAATGAAATGTTCTTTCATCTGGTCTAGTTGCACAAAAGATGCCGTGCTGAACAGACATTGGTTGTATATGTTCCCAATGTTTCCAGAGGCTTGGAGGTTGTTTAGGACAATCTAGAAAGTTTTTCTCTCTAATTCCATGTCCCCTACTCCTTTAAGATTGATTCATCAAAGCATCATGAACTAGAAAATGAAATTTGAAAAGATCTTCTGCTTTATTTTCTTAAGAGCCTTTTCTGAACCTTTTGCTCAAAAGAGCATATAAAAGTGGGTTAATAGCTGAATTAAGCAACACCAGTCACTTAGATATTGTCTGCAACTGCAGAGGAAGTGTCCACCTACTGTTTACCATTGTGATTGCCTCCAACATGCATTCCATTATGTGGGGGATCTAGCAACAAAAGAAAATAAAAATCACCAGAAGTAGATGAAAGGTGCTATTGTGTTCAGGAGAAGGGGAATTGCACATTTCAAAAAAAAATGCCCTGATTTTCCCTTTAAGGAAAAAAAAAAAGCTGGGTAAGTGTAGAGTATCAGTACTGTTTTGGGAACACCATGTGTTCTGATATGAGATATTTCTCCTGAGGTGTGCAATTACCTTTTAGAAAATTCTTGCCTTTCCTGTCCAAAGAAACCTATGTTTGACTTCACCTTTCTCTGTAATTTGACATCCACTGTCATATATTTACCTGGCATGATCCCTAGCTAAATGCACTCTATTCACACAACAAAACATCATCATATAAGGAGGAAGCAAGAAAAAGCAGGACATCATAAACCTTGGGTAGGCTAGACTGTGTCTCAAGTTGTTCGTTGTGAAGCTATATATTTCTGTAAGTATTCACAATGCCCATTCCATCCACAAAGGATGGGCATCTTGTAAAGATAGCTGGCATATTTATCCAAATCATGTTAATTTAAAAAAAACAGTCTGCATTATAACCAAATTAATAACCAATAATGGTGTCCTATGCGCCCAATGCATAGCCAGAATGAGCCCTGAAGATGTGTAGGAGACCCTAAAGGCATATCCTGTATATGATCATTAATACTTCAGCAGAAGGGATTGGATATTACTGAGTAGATATACCTAAAATGCACTTTGTAATACCAAAGTTTCCGATGTTATAGAACTGAGACCAGAGGATAAAAGCTATCTGTAAATGATGGGGTAAAAAAAATCTTTGGATAAACATCAGTAAATAAGATCAGTCATGCATTTTCTTAATACAATGAATTTAAACATTTCTAATCACATGTCTAGGGCTAGAGGTGTTCAGATGAGCAGAGATCTAACTACTCCCTCTGGGATGGCACCCACCTTTTCATGGGCAGAGTTACTGTTTCCCCACTCCTCCCTTCAGCCAATCTCTGTTCTCCCTCCTGATGAAAAGGAAAATTCTATTGGAAAAATAATGCCCTCCTCACCAAGCTTCCTTTTTGTGCCAATGTTTTAACTCATTTGTTAATGTGTCAGTCAATAATCATTTATTAAAATGCCTACCATGTGCCAGGCACTGTGCTAATTGCTTGGGATACAAAACAGGTGAAAAAACAGTCCCTGTCTTCAAGAAGCCCACAGTCTGATGGGAAGAGACAGTCAAACGTGTGTGTGTGTGTGTGTGTGTGTGTGTGTGTGTGTACAAGATAAAGAGGAAATAATTAACAGAAGAAAGGCAATAGAATTAAGAGGGATTGGAAAGACTTCCTGTATAAGTATGAGGTCTCAGTTTATGTGGTTTGTTACCCTGCTTGTGGAGTTCATAAAAATATTAAAAATCAATAACATTAAGTTTATCACTCTTTTAGAGGCAGCTAGGTGGTACAGTGGTTAGAGTGCTGGACTTAAAATCAGGAATACTTCAGTTTAAATCCTGCTGCAGACACTTAGAAACTATGTGACCCTGGGCAAATAGTTTAATCTTTCAGTCTCAGTTTCCTTATCTGTAAAATTGGAATAATAAAGGCATCTACTACTTCACAGTGTCGTTCTTAGGCTCAAATGAGAATATATGTAAAGCACTTTGTAAACCTTAAAGTGCTATTCACATATGCATGTTAGCTATTATTATCATTTAGGTCCTGAACCACCAATAGAGAGGGGCAAAAAAAAAATTACTTTTCTTAATAATTTAGATCAAAGATCTATCCTATTCTTTTCACTACATATTTCACAGTCACATCCCTTTTTTTCCTCTGGTTTTCTTAGAAATTATAATTACACAGATCCCAAACAGTTGTCAATCATAGAGTCAGCAAATTCAACATTAATTAAACAGGAATATAAATGTAACTTAAAAAACAAGAGAACCTTTGGAAAAGGAATGCACTCTCCCTGGGAGGAGAGAGGGAGACAGGGAAGAGAGACAGGCAATTCACCATCTGTATGAGTTCTCTGCCAGGGGAAGTTCAGTACTGATTAGACATGCCTCTTGTTCTCAGGCTGCTCCATCTGTCCAGGGCGGGCAAAGGTAGCAGTAGCAGCAGTGGAGTCCAGTGGCTCTCCAATACCATCCACAGCAGCCATCCTACCTTTAGTCTATCTCTCTGGCCTCTGTTCTTCATTCCAGCTCCTCATTCTCACTCCCCAGATTCTGATCCAAATCAATGCTGAGTGTCTCCACTCACATTTCTACTCACATCATTTCTACCTTCCTTTTTCCAGAACAGGAAAGAAGCTTATTATATTTTCCTCTGAGGCAGTGACAGCCTCTCTGCTTCCAAAGGCTCATACAGTCTGCCAGCAGAGACTTGGACTTCAATCCCCACTGTTACACATTCAAAATTAACACCCACTCCCTGAAGTAGCAGGTATATTTTGGTGTTGCTGGATATAATTTAGCTATAAGGCAGCAACTACAGCTTAATAATTTATTCATATTACATAGTACCTCACCAAGGGAAGAATTCAGATAATGAAACTATTCAAAAACCTCTCACAACAAACACTATATGAACATACTTATATTGAGAACTTTGTGGTTATTCAGTCATTTTTCAGTCGTGTCCAATTCTTTGTGACCCTATTTGGGGTTTTCTTGGCAAAGATACTGAAGTGGTTTGCCATTTCCTTCTCCAGCCCATTTTATATATGAAGAAACCGAGGCATACAGAGTTAAGTGACTTGCCTAGGATCACATAGCTAGTGAGTATTTGAGGCCAGATTTGAACTCAGGAAGATCTTCTTGAAGTCTTCTTGACTCCAGCCAGGCTCAGCACTCAATCCACTGAGCCACCTAGCTGCCCAAATATTGGGAATGTAGGTTGAACCTCAAGGAGGATAATTAGTACCCTCAATATTCTTTCCTAACAGCGAAACTCCTGAGCCCTAGAAAAGAGAGTGAAGCTGATGTAGTGGTCATTTATAATGTGATGATAGATCCCAGAACATTGCTAGCCAGGACAAAAGAGTTAGAACCAACTCCTAAGGTAGGGGAAAGCACCTCAAACAGTACTCCTAGTTTTTGGATCTGTAGTATTTTTTCTATCTACCATGCTGCTTGTGCTGAAAGATATGAAGTCCCTTCTTGGTAACAGTAACCATTGTTAAAATAAATTAGAAGATACTTTTAGATAAAAAAAAAAAACCTAACCAGTGTGGTTCCCATTAATAATCAGTAGACAGATTTTATCAAAGCCATTTGTTAAGAAGGTATATGACTTTAAGAACAGTTGGTACAAAATATTGTACCTTCTCCCCAGACCTGGGGTCCACTATCCTATAAAAACACACAGTGTCCATGGGAAGAATGGGCTTAAGCTCAGAGTACAGTAATAATGGTATGCATGTGCATGATACAGGTGTAACTCACAACTCCTGGTACTGAAAAGTCCTTTCTTGTGGTATCCTCACATGGCTCACTTTAGGTATAGTTCTCTGCTAGGCAGATCATTCAGGATTGCCTCCTTTATTGAAGTTTTTAGTCATTTCTTCTATCTATCATAAAATATGATGCTACCCTAAACTTTTATCCATTGTCTCTTTTGGGATCTTTCTTTTCTGTATCTCTTCGCTTTGATACAGACTCCTTTCCTGTTATCAGCCACTGTTCTGCTGTCCTTTCAGGACATTTGGCTCTATTCAAACTCACAAGGACGCCTGAACACTTCCTTTTTGGGGATACTACCTTGCCTAAGATCAAGAATGAATGAAGAGAAAGAGGCAGTCACATGTTCATGGTTGGTATAGCCGGGTGGAGAAATAGAGTCTTTCACTGACCTGTTAGGAAGCAGGTCCCAAGAAAAAGAGTAATAAGTGGGGCAGGTGGCTCCTTTTGTGGATTGACTAAATTCCACATCAGTAGCCAGTGAGGGGGTTCTTCACCATTACATAGTGTAAGCCCCTCAGTTATGCATGGCTGAAGTTGGCTTTCTCCAAATTTCCATGCAGTGCACTGTTACTAGGGAGGGGACATCTGTGCATGCTATAATGACTGGCCTCCAAAGGCCAGTCTCCCCATATTATGGTATTTTTTTCTAATCCATCTTTCTCCATCTATTGTACAATAGTATCAGGTAATTTATCAAAGTCTTAACTAAAATCTCATTAAACTATATCTGTAGTGTTCCTCTGATCCATCTTGTCAAAAAAGGAAAATAAGAAAATAAGGTAAGACTGATATGCCGGTCCTTGTTAAAGTCATGCTGGCTGTTTGTTGGGGTTTTTTTTTTAACCACTCCTTCCTTTCCTAGCACCAACTTTCTCCTTAATTTTCTCAGGAATCAAAGTTAAAATTACTGGCCTATAATATATAGACTACTTTTTCTCCCTCTCAAACCCTTCCTCCCTACACCTTTAAAAAATCAAAACAATGTTTGACTTTCTTCAGTCTATGCTACCTCTTTAGATTCCCTGTGATTTTCCCAGTATATGAGGCTTTCAGGCACTAGTCTACTTCTTCAGTGTGAGATGCTGGCATTGTTTCAGACAATAGATTTGTACTCTGATGTGGAAGAGGACCAAGCATTTTGTAGGGAGGTAAGGTTCTTTAGATTGGTTTCCCACGTATGATGTCAAAGGCAGTGGAGGTGGGCAGGCACCAATTAACAAGGTTTTATGGAGGACAGAAAAATCAGAGTAATGGTGCCAAGGAGGAGAAAAAGCATTTCCCAAAACACAGACAGCCTGCTGGGAAAAAAAAATCCCCATCAAACTAGGTTTTTTTCTTCTTCAGACTACCACAGCAGTGAAACAGAGATGAAAATTTGAGAATATGAGCTTTCATATCCATTTTCTGCCAATGCCCATGAGAAGTCTATTTTTTTTATTTCAGGCACACCACACACACACACACACACACACACACACACACACAATATCTAACTGGTATAATTGAATAAATTGTAAACCACTTTGATAAGGAAATATTACTAAATAAACCTAAGGTATCCCTGTGATGGTATACAAATATTAAGATGTATATTTTGCTACTATGACAAAATTATTTTCAATAAAAATTCATTTATAAATACTTTATTTAAAAAATCTCTAAATCTTTAAATATATATATCAGTGAGCCTGGAGTTCAATAAATATTGAATAATTGGACTCAACTAAAATTTGCTATGCTCTTTTTGCATTTAATAGTGTTCTTATGTTCAGCTTATCCTCAGGAGAGTTTTTTAAAAATTTATGTCATATACCTCACTTTTTATCATAACTCCCCCCAAGATATGTACATTATAAGTGCTATATTGTTAATTATCCTAACAGAGATTTCAAATTCTAAAAAATTGTTTTATTAAGTACATAGCTTTTCCTTCAAGTACTAGATTCTATGTTGTTTGGGGCACGTATATTTAATACTGATTTTGTTTCATTGACTGTGGTACCTTTAAGCATAATTTAAAATTTTCTTCCCCTCTCTCTATTAATCATGTCTATATCTTCTGTTGTCTAAGATCATGTTCGCCACTCCAGCATCTTTAGACTTAGATGAGGCATAATTCTTTTTATTCCATTCCTTTGTTTAAACTCTATGTTTAACACCTTTTGTTTTCAGTGCATATCATGTACACACCGTATTGTTGGGTTTTGTTTTCTAATCCCTTCCACTGTACTCCATTTTATGACTGAATTCATCCCATTCACATTTACAATTAATTGGACAATTTCAGAGATGGCAGGAAACTTAGAGATCATCTGGTAAAAGGATTCTCAACTTTTTTTTATATCATAGATCCCTTTTGTAAAGCCAATGTATCTGTTCTCAAAATTATGTTGTTTGAAATATATAAAATAAAATGCAAGGGATTACAAAGGAAATCAAAGGTTATTTAAAATAAAGATGTCATTTAAAAAATTAAGAATGCTTGATACAGCAAATCCAAATCTTTCAATTTACAGGCAAAGCCCAATGGTGTGAAATGACTTGCTTATTATGTTTACAGAGGTAGCAAGTAGCAGAGGCAAAATTTGCTCCCAGGCTTTCAACATTCTTTACACCACCTTGTGAAGTGATTAGACCAAAAAAAATTAGTACCCTCACTTTATTGGTATGAAACTGACCCAGAAGGCAAATATATGATTTTTTTTAAGAAGAAATGATCTGAAAAAGAAACCCACTGTACCTATTTGAGATTTTTGTCTTTGTTTCTGCAGTAACTAGCACACAATCAGCATTTAATGTTTGTCAAATTGAAAGGAGACAAAGTGAATTAGACTGTAACATAGTCTGAAAGGTTAGTTTGTCCCCTTTGGCTACATAATCACATTACTGATCATTAATTATACATGTGGATAAATTTAAAAAGCCAACTCTATTTCATTTTGTAGTATTTATTTTTCCACATGGACACAGATAAAATAATTTTACTTATGTAGCCAGTTTCCTTGTTGTAAATGCACTCTACAAATTACTTAGAAATCTTCCATTTTTAGGCTTGGCTAAGTAGTTTTTAATTTTTATTTTTCATATGGTGTAGAGAAGACCTGTAATTCATCATTTCTGAGTACTCCTGGTGTGGAAACAACCACCACCAATGCAGATCAACTACCATCTATAATTTATTGTTTTATAGCATTGCCTAGGGGCACTGAGAGATTAAATGCCTTCATGTCATCAGCCAGCTAGTATGTGTCAGAGGCAGGACTTGAATGCAGATTCCTCATTCCAAGTCCTCTACTATGCTATTCTGCCTCTCTAACTGCCTGTATCTCAAGGAAATAAAGGTTTAAGGTAAAATTTGTGCATTCACATTTTAAAAACAATTCTTGTTTTCAATCCTTTTAAATTCTGTTTCAGGAATTAAAACTGAAGTGACTTTAATATCTAAAAATATAGAAATTCAAAAATAGGAATGGCATTTTCTTATAAATATATAAGTGGATTGATATATGTATATATATTCTCAAATGAAAACTTGCCACCTTCAAACTTTATTGTTGACAGAGGGAATTAGCCTCAATCTCAGTTATATCTGACTTGTGATCTCCACAAAATCAAATGTCCTTTTCATTTGTGATTAAAGCAGAAAGTTTAGAAGGTCTTCTTTAGATTATAGCTCACTCATGAATTTGTGACATGTCTTTGGGCAAATTGCTTAAGCAATTTCTGTATTTCCTGTGTGTATAATGAAGATAATCACACCTCACAGAGTGCCATGATTCTTGAGATGACATTTTTTAGGACTTTTGAAATTTTTAGTTATAAACTATAATCAAAAAGCAAGATAATGCTTAGAAAAGCAATTTCTGTCAAGATAAATATTTATAACACATATGTTCAAATTGTACACTTATATAGATGTTTGTACACAAATGCATCGAAATGAAATTAAGCTTTTCTACCAATTTTAATCTCACAGTCCTTCATGAAGAACTTGACCCCATGCTGTTTTTTTCATTTTTATCAGACTCAGATAAAGGCATTAATGTCACACCTATCAAATTTGCAAATGACATCAAACTAAGACTGATAGCTCTTTGAAATTTTTTTTTAATTCCTGTTGGTTTTCATACAGAAGTGGACCTTGCACATGGAATAAAGACCACCTCCCCCCTTCCTAAATACTGTTTGTTCATTGCTGTATGTTTGGCTTATTTCTATTATGGAAAGTGGTTCTAGTTCAAATCAGGGACTCACAAGCTTTGAAGGACTAAAACACTTATGCAAAAGTATATAAATGGAATCATTTTCACAAATATAATAGATACTGCTTCAGAATGGAACACCAAGTATCCTGACCTTCACTGCCTGAAGACCAAGGATGTTATATTTCACACACCTCCCTCCCAGCCCCCCTCGCACCCCTACCAGGGTTCTTCAGTACCCTAAAGGGAATTTGGGTATATCTAGACTCTTTGAAAATGACTCCAGTCCCCACTGATGGTGTTCCTTCTGATCATAGGGGTAGGTCTCCTGCACCCCAGTTGTGATTGGTTACTAACAAAGAAATATTTACTTCAAAAAGTATGATCACGAATATACAAACTGACTCCCCAACATATGTGATATAATTCTCCCATATACTACATCAGTCTCTGGGGTAGGAAAAGGCACTAGGTTTACAGCTTGTGTACCCTGGCACCCTGGGCTTGAGTACCAGGCACCCTGGCTTCTCTGCTAGACTGGCTGGCTCAAACACCCTACCTGGAATCCTAAGTCTAGTGGGAATTCTACATCCCACACCTAAAAACTGAAGATAAATGAAACAAAAAAGAAACAAACACCCCAGGCTCATTTCTCAGAGCTGGAGTAAAAGGAGAAGGGAGGTTTCCTGTTCAGTTCATGGTGCCTTGTGCTATGCATGTATGGTATGTTATCTTCACAATAGCAAAGAGCTCTAAGGAAAAAGAGAGGCTGTCCAGGTATGGCTAACAGGTTTTGGTTAAGTAGCCAATCAAAAGAGGTTATTCCCACCCACATGGTAAGGGATACAGGATGTCTTCATGTTAAACAATCTGGCATGCCCCCGGCAAACTTCGTACAAAAACCAAGCAAACAAACAAACAAAACCACATCATCAACAAAAACCTGTAGACTGGAGCCAATTTTTCTTTGACCTGAGAGGCATTCTCCTAGCTAATGTGTCTGGCTGAACTTCCTAATGGCAAGTCAGTTTTTATTCTAAGTAAGGACTCTCATTATCTAAAGGACTTAACTGATTGGAATAGAAAGGAAAAGATATCCACAGTTGGGATGGCAAGATCTTGCCAGTTACTTTTTCTATGAATTCCAAAAGCCAAAATCTTGAAAGTTGCTATGCCTCACAAAAGTTGACTGTGCACTATCCCACAGAACCAACCAGATGAGTATGAAACTACAGGCCAAGCACAGATAACTAGAATCACTCCTCTAGAGACTTCCTGCCAAGCTGACACTGGACCATTAACAACTACTCTTTGAAATAGTTGTAAAAGCCATGGTGAACAGTGTTACCCAGACAACAAGGTGTTCCATCTTAATCGCTAAATGCTATTAATAGCTAAACTGTCACATTCAGAGTATCTACAATTTCTCTTTTTCTATGTCTGAACTTTGCTACCTACACATATTGGAAATTTAGGTTTAAATAAAAGTCTACAAAAAGAAATTATGGTATATGCATTTTTGGATGGTATAGAATAAGCTAGAAAATATCCTGAAAGTTTAAACTAGGCATTTAAATGAGGAAATCATCTGTTTGTATTCTTCAGTGTATACATTAGCTAGTTTGTCTGAAGGACTTCCCTAAACATTTGTCATGTCTAGAATATTCCTGTTTTGTTTCATTTCATGGAAGACTGTAAGAGAATGGAATGGATACAAAAGCATAATTTCATGTCTATGCATTTATACATAAACTTCTATATGAATATCTTTTCTAAATGTGTCTTATAAATATTGATATCTTGATGGAAATTATGTTTCTAAGTGTTATCTTGCTTTCTATTAGTTTATGCTTAAAAATCTCAGAAGTCCTTAAAAATGTCATTTTAGTAACCATGACATCCTGTGAGGTATGATTATCTTCCTAATAAGGAAACAGAAACAGCCATTGCTTAAGCAATTTGCCCAAAGCCATGCCACAAATTCATAAGTATGCTATAATTTAACCTGAATGTGCTAAAGGGGGCTGCTTTAATCACAAATGAAAAGCACAGTTGATTTTATGGTCATCACAAATCAGATATAACAGATTTATTCCCTCTATCAAAAATATAGTTTGAGGTTGGCAAGTTTTCATTTGAGATTATATATGTAGCACTTATGAACTCTTTATCACAATTCCCACCCTTACTGGCAAGTCGGATTCCCAAAGCAAAGATGCATCTTCCCCTCAGGGATATCATGGTACCCCTGAGAAGATGGGATATCTTTCCAATACAGTACTATCAGATCAAGCCTCAATTCTGATGTGTTCTCCCCAATAGCAATCACCAATTACACTTAGTATTTCCCTTATATCCTTGATAGTCTCTAACGGTTATTGCCTTAGTATCACTTAACCAATTAACACTAATTAGATTTTACAAAGGGATATTCACTGAGAAGATATAGCAAAAACTGAGGTACAAACGGCACCCCTCCCTGAACTAGGGGCCCACCTTTCTTTTATATCACCTTGGTGTCTGGGGAAAGTAGTCTTGAATTTAAAAGGGTTGCTAAAAAGTATTTTCCCCATCCAATTCATTTTGAAATGTAGCATATCTCATGGACAAAGTCATTTCCTTGTTCACAGAAACCACCATCTCAGTATTAACTCAGTGTTGCACTGGGTCAAGAAGTTCACTAGGGTTTTGCTCTTCACCTGGCTCAGCTGATTGAGTCTTAGTGTTCTCTCAGCCTTTCAAGGCTCATGAGGTCATGGCCTGGTCCTTTCAATTTTCAATACTCTACCTAAAGCCAGAAGTAACAGCAGGGCCATGAGCTTATGGCTTTATGTTGATTCAGATGGGAACCCAGGAAGTTAGTGGCACTCTTCCCACCAAGAGGCTTTCAGCAGTTATTGCCTTCTCATTCAAAAAACAAGTGGGAATGAGTAAGATCAAGTCATTGGATCCTTTTATATGCATCCCCATGTATGAATATACAGAAAATGCATATTTCCATTTTAAAATCTCTCTGTATTTGGAAATTAAAGTAATTGTTCATGATTACATCTGCATGTATGAATATGCAGAAAATGCGCACTTCTATTTTAATTCATTCTTCTATTTTAAAAGCTCTCTATATTTAGAAATTAATTATAGTTTTAAGTCCTAAAACATGTTCTGTGTCATGTGAGTAACAAGATGATGGTCAAGACCTCTCCACAGAAATAACAGAGATAAAGCAATTTCAGCTATTTCCATGGTCTAGGAAACTCAGAATCCAAAAGAAAAGGATAAAAAGAAAACCAACAGCAACAACCCATGAACTGATTCTCATTTACTCTGAGCTCAATCAGCACCCCTCCTCCACCTCTCACACTACCCTTATTGTGGCTACAATAGCAAAAACAGGACACAAGCTTACAACAAAACCTACCCCCACCCAAATCCCCCACCCTCTTTCCAATGGTTTAGAGACCTCAGCTCCAGGCTGTAGCCTGCTGGGTGTTGGATCTCTCTAGCATTAGCACTGGAAAATTGTGAATTGTTGAACTGAGGAACAGAGTGCATAGGATAGGGCGCTAGGAAAGTACATGGTGTGTGTGTGTGTGTGTGTGTTGGGGTGCGTGTAGAGTGGAGAGATGTGATGCAGAACTCCACCAAGCCTGAGGGAAATCTTACTGGGGACAATTCTGACCATCCAAATGTCAGTTTGGGCAGAGACTTAGGCTAGTGAACTCTGAATTGCCCAGCATGGGAGGAAGCTGAGAAGCTTTGAGATCAAGCCCCCAAGGAAACCTCAGTCAGAGGAGAGGAAGTCAGAAAGTGAATGATAAGGAAAATAAAGGAGGGGAAGGGAGATTGAAATTAACAAAGATTTCAGGAAAAAGAATACTCACGGACCTTGAAAATAAACAGACAAATCAATAGGGAAAACAGTAACTACAGGAGGAAATATGGCCTTCAGAGCTAGTAAACAAGTTTAGACATCTAGGAAAGAATACTGCAAAACAAATGAAAACATTTCCTGTGGAATTTAGGGAGAATATGGAATTACAATATGCTGTTCCTGAGTGGTTCAAAAGAGAAATGAGAAGTATGAAAGCAGAATTCATAGCCTGCATAGTAAAAATAAGGGGCAGAATAGAAAAAAAAAAACCGGAATATGCAATGGCATGCCTCACTAACAAAACAAAAGAAAGAACAATAGTTTGGAAATATAAATACACAGAACTGAAGGACATTCCAGAAGAAGAGAGGGAAAAACAATAACATTCAAAAGAAAAATAACATTCAAAAGAAAATTTGCTCATACAAGCAAAACATACTGATCTTGAAGACAGGATAAGTGGAGACAACCCTAAGATCAGTTTCCCAAAATAACACTACAGAACAAAATATGTCAATGCCATAATGAAGGAAATAAGAGAAGAGAATTGTCCAGAACTTCTGAAGGAAAGCAAATAGTGCACCACTACTCTGCACCCACTAGAAAACAGGAGGGAAAAGAATAATGCATTCCAAGGAGCAATGGAGTGCAGAACACAGACCAGAATGACCTACTCTGCAAATCTGAGCTTAACCATACATGGAAAGGTTGTGTTTGTCTCCTGTTCTTGAGGAGGACCATGCCATCAGGGAAATGGTGACATGACTTGCAGTTGACTTTGATTTGAGTGAGTGAGGGCTGTGTAAGGTCATCAGCCTCACTTTCTCCTCCGGAGCCATCTGGGACTGTTGAGGGTTGAGGGAGCCAAAGTCCAGGAACCCCAAGACTGGAGTTCCCAAACAGGGTCATTAAGGGGGAGTACCCCTCAAGGACCCAAGTACTGGAGAAGGTTGGGGCCATCTGGTGGCAAAGTCAAGGTGGCAAAGATTTATTATGCTTTACAGTGGGCAAGAGTTCTCAGGAAACCTGCAACCTTACAGGGGTGCAGGAAAGATTTTATAGGAGATTTGGGGGTGAAACATATCAATTAGGTGTTTTGGGGTGGGATTAGGGAATGGTTAAGGTGTGGTCAGTTCTTAAAGGAACATGCACTTTTTGTATCTACTGCGCAGGTATCTTACCCAGAGTTCACTGGGAAATAGCCCCGGGGGGGGGGCGGTGACAAGAAGGTGTGGTTTTTGCCTTGAAACATCATTGTCAACTAACAATCTGGGCTGACTGGAAATATCCAGGTTGCTTCCATCAAATGTCTTGCTAGACAAGATGAATGTAAGGGAGTATACATATGTCTGGGTCTAGCATGCACATGATAGGCCAGTGAGTAGTGAATATCTTTATGACCAAGTACATGGCCAGTTCAGCACGTACACAGGGAGTTGGACAATAAATTCTATAGGCCGCAGTATCAGGAGGAGAGATAAGTGTTTTGCTAAGGCATACTGCCCTTGAACTAGAGAGGAACTACCTGAGACAGTATTTTGAGGCTAGGGAGAGATGTGATTTTAGAACTGGATGTGGTTTTGGAACTGGGTTCCAGGCACAGGCACCCAAGCAGAGGCTAAGGAGAAATATGATGTTAGAATTAGGGTCCAAGCACAAGCACCCAAGCACCCCATCAGAGCCAGTGGCCTGATATTCACTAGGACTACTGGTGATGCATTGGGAGACCCTGGCACTTTTAGGCTAAGGTCTCTAAGAGGCAGATGGGACTTTCTGGACAGAAGCTAGCAGCACCTTGCCTGCTGGTAGATCATTTTTCGTGAGATTATATTACAACATGAAGAGTATATGAAAGAAGGTGAGAGGCAGGGGGATAGGGAGGAGTGTGTGATGTGTTGGGGTCAAATCAAAGGCTATCAGTGAGGGGAATGTGACCTCTATGGTCTCAGAAAGAAAAGAGGAGTGGATAAGGAGTAGGGGGAAGGGTGAAAAGGGGGAGAGAAAAGAAGGAGAACTTTGGTGGCGGGAGAGGGTTCTGCTGATACTCCTATGAGTGAAGAAAGATGATCTTTGAAGGGAACTGGAGATGATACACTGGGTATGGCCTGGGGGATTTGGTGCTTGAAAAGTCTACTCATTCTACACTGGGAGGGGAGGACATTGGGCCAACTGGCACCTTGGGAGTAGAAAGCATGTATCCAAGGAGGACATTTTGAAGTAAATGTGGAGAAAAGGTAACTAGGGGAGGGTATAGATCAGTGATAGGCTGCATAATAATGGATGTGGTTCAGGAGAGGTCTTTTCAAGGGACAGTATCCTCTTTGTTACTTGCAATAATTAAACATGTGGGAATGAGGCAAAATGGAAAAGGGGAATCCATGAGACATGCTCCTCAAGGCAGTGGCAGAAACCACTTGGGGGAGAGAATTAGCTAGATACTTTGATTGCATGAGGATTACAGAGAGAAGAAAGAGACCTGATAATTACAGGGGTCATGAATCATAGAATGAGAACTTAGAGCAGGGGTGGGCAAGGCCACAGGTTCCCCATCCCAGCTCTAGAGTAAGCTGAAAGAGAAGATGGATGATGAAGAGAGTGAAATCCTTTTTTGGAAAGGGACACACACAAAAAAAAGAAATTTAAAAAACAAATGAATAAGAGTAGTTGAAGGGAAGGAAGGAGAAATCTACTTGATTAATTGAGAGGAAGATGTGGGGAGGAGCGAGAATTATATAACCATATAAAAGCAGGAGAGAAAAAAAAAAGCAACTAATAAGTAAGATCCTAAATGGAAAAGGATAACAAACAAGAGGAAGAGATGGGGGGATTGGGGGAAAGGGAAAGAGAGCCAGTGCATTAGAAATAGATATATAACCTTAATATTAAAGATAATATTATAAAAATATTAGAAACAGATCATATACCTCTCACAGCTATGGGTAGGAGAGGTATTCTTAACCAAACAAGAGGTAGAGGCAATTCCAAAAGATAAAATAGCTAACTTTGATTACTTGAAGCTGAATAGCTTCTGCACAGACAAAATGAATTCATCTAGGATAAAAAAAGGGAAGTAGTTGAATAGGAAAAAAATCTTTTTATCAGGTTTCTCTGATAAATGTTTTGTATCTAAACTATATGACTAGTAGCCTTTCTTCAACAAATAAATGATCAAAAGCTATGAACTAATAGTTCTCAGAAGGAAAAATGCAAATTATTCAGAACTGCATGAAAAAAAATGCTCCAGCTAACAATAAAATAAATGCCAATCAAAAAAACCCTGAAACTTTACCTCACATCTTGCAAATTGGCAAAAATGACAAAAAATGGTCAGTCAATGTTGGAAGGGTTGTGGAAAAATAAGTAGGTAAAATAGAAAGAACAGAGAAGTGACTAGCAACTCCAAAGAACAGAGGAAGATAGACATTTATTTTTTCTCTGCTTTAGGGCAAGCAGAAAAAGGGGCCTCTCATGTGAGGTAGCTCAGTAACCTTCCTTACTTGGGAGGTTGAGTAATATAAAGGGAATGACATCAGATGATATGGGAACAATGAAGGTCATATCTTTGGAGTGACCTCTGTACTGCCCAAGATCTGGTCTTTTCTGGGATAGAGGTGTTTTCCTGTAGTTAATCTCATCATCATCATCATAGTTAATATTTAGATAATTCTTCCTTTGTGCCAGACACTTGCAAAGTGCTTTACAATTATGCTATTCTTTGATCCTCACAATAACCCTGGGAAGTAGGTGCTATTATTATCCCTGGTTTACCATTAGAATGTCTAGGTGGGACCAGATGTCTAAGATAGTAGAGGCCTCCCTGTGCCATGAAATCAGAGTGGAAAGTCTTTATTTACACAACCCTGCAGGGTACATTTCTTTGACCTCTAAGGCTACTATTTCTGGGGAGATCTTTTCCCCAAACACACAGAATACAGAGTTTGTCCATTGGAGCTTCCTTGCTGGGATCCATAAATACTCAAAAGAGTTTGAGCTAATCATCTAAGCAGGAAGAAACAAGTAAATAAAGAATGCCTGGTATCCAGATTTCAGACTATGCAATTTAATTAAATATATGTAATTAATATCAAATATATATATACATATATGTATATACATATATATGTACACATATATATACACACACAACCCCTAGAGCAGGGCTTTGTAATATTTAATGCAGAGGACGGAATGCTGGACCTATAAGGAGACCTACGTTCAAATCCACCTTCAGTGTGTGACCAAGTCACCTAACCGCTGTTGGCTCAGTTTACTAAGCTATAAAATGAGGTTAATAAAAGTACCTACTTCAGAGAGTTGTTAGTTTCAGCTGAGACATTTGTAAAAGCATGGTGCCTGGTGCATTGTTGTTGAGTCATTTTTTCAGTTATGTCTGATTCTTCATGACCCTATTTGGGGTTTTCTTGGTAAAGATACTGGAGCTGTTTGCCATTTATTTCTCCAGCTCATTTTATAGATGAGGAAACTGAGGCAAACAGGATTAAGTGACTTGTCCAGTATCAAATAGTTATGTGTCTGAAGCCAGATTTGAACTCAAGTCTGTCTTTTGTTTTCTATTTTAAATTTTTTTATTTATTTAATATTTTTAGTTTTCAGCATTGATTTTCACAAGAGTTTGAATTACAAATTTTCTCCCCATTTCTACCCTCCCCCCACTCCAAGATGGCATATATTCTGGTTGCCCCATTTCCCAATCAGCCCTCTCTTCTGTCACCCCACTCCCGCCCATCCCCTTTTCCCTTACTTTCTTGTAGGGCAGGATAGATTTCTATGCCCCATTGCCTGTATATCTTATTTCCTTGTTGTATGCAAAAACTTTTTTTTTGAACATTTGTTTCTAAAACCTTGAGTTCCAAATTCTCTCCTCTCTTCCCTCCCCACCCACCCTCCCTAAGAAGGAAAGAAGTTCCACATAGGCCACATGACTATCATTATATAAAACCTTTCCACAATACTCATGTTGTGAAAGACTAACTGTATTTTGCTCCTTCCTATCCTGTCCCCCTTTATTCAATTTTTTCCCTTGACGCTGTCCCTTTTCAAATGTATTTGTTTTTGATTACCTTGTCCCCATATCTGCCCTCCCTTCTATCATCCCCCCTTTTTTTATCTCCTTCCTCCTTCTTTCCTGTGGGGTAAGATAACCAATTGAGTGTGTATGTTATTACCTCCTCAGGTCAAATCTGATGAGAGCAAGATTCACTCATTCCCCCTCACCTGCCTCCTCTTCTCTTCCTACAGAACAGCTTTTTCTTGCCACTTTTATATGAGATAATTTACCCCATTCTATCTCTCCCTTTCTCCCTCTCTCAATATATTCCTCTCTCATCCCTTAATTTGATTTTATTTTTTTTAGATATCATCCCTTCATATTCAACTCACCCTGTGCCCTCTGTCTCTCTATATGTATATATTCCCTTCAGCTACCCTAATACTGAGGTCTCATGAATTACACACATCATCTTTCCATGCAGGAATGTAAACCAAACAGTTCAACTTATTAAGTCCCTTATGATTTCTCTTTCTTGTTTACCTTTTCATGCTTCTCTTGATTCCTGTGTTTGAAAGTCAAATTTTCTATTTAACTCTGGTCTTTTCACTGAGAAATCTTGAAAGTCCTCTATTTTATTGAAAATCCATATTTTGCCTTAGAGCATGATACTCAGTTTTGCTGTGTAGGTGATTCTTGGTTTTAATCCTAGCTACATTGACCTCCAGAATATCATATTCCAAGCCCTTCGGTCCCTTAATGTAGAAGCTGCTAGATCTTGTGTTATCCTGATTGTGTTTCCACAATACTCAAATTGTTTCTTTCTGGCTGCTTGCAGTATTTTCTCCTTGATCTGGGAGCTCTGGAATTTGGTGACAATATTCCTAGAAGTTTTCTTTTGGGGATTTTTGTCAGGAGGTGATTGGTAGATTCTTCCAATTTCTGTTTTACTCTCTGGTTCTAGAATATCAGGGCAGTTCTCCTTGATAATTTCTTGAAAGGTGATGTCTAGGCTCCTTTTTTGATCATGGCTTTCAGGTAATCCAATAATTTTAAATTTATCTCTCCTGGATCTATTTTCCAGATCAGGGGCTTTTCCAATGAGATCTTTCACATTGTCTTCCATTTTTTCATTCCTTTGGTTCTGTTTTATAATATGTTGATTTCTCATCAAGTCACTTGCTTCTACTTGCTCCAATCTAATTTTTAAGGTAGTATTTTCTTCAGTGGTCTTTTGGACCTCCTTTTCCATTTGGCTAATTCTGCCTTTCAAGACATTCTTCTCCTCATTGGCTTTTTGGAGCTCTTTTGCCATTGGAGTTAGTCTGTTTTTTAAGGTGTTATTTTCTTCAGTATTTTTTGGGTCTCCTTTAGCAAGTCATTGACTTGTTTTTCATAATTTTCCCGCATCACTCATTTCTCTTCCCATGTTTTCCTTTACTTCTCTACCTTGCTTTTCCAAATCCTTTTTGAGCTCTTCCATGGCCTGGGACCAGTTCATGTTTTTCTTAGAGGCTTTTGTTGTAGGCTCTTTGACTTTGTTGACTTCTTCTGGCTGTATGTTTTGGTCTTCTTTGTCGCCAAAGAAAGATTCCTAAGTCTGAGTCTGAATCTGAGTCCATTTTCACTGCCTGGCCATGTTCCCAGTTTTGTGTTGGGATATGACTGCTTGTAGAGTAGAGAGTACTTTGTTTCAAGCTAAGGGGATGTGCTGTTGTTTTTAGAGCTATTTCTACACAGCAAGCTCTGTCACACCAGCGCTCCTCCTCTCCCAAGAACCGCCAAACCAGACCGTGACTCAGATCTAAGCAGGCTCTGCACTCCTGCTCTGATCCACCACTTAATTCCTCCCACCAGGTGGGCCTGGGGTGGGAAGCAACTGCAGCTGTAGTTCTGTAGCTGCACCAACCCAGCTGACACCAGGGCAGGGGCCCAACCATAAACTCCTTTCACTCTGTCTCCTGCAGTTTTTTCCCACTAACTTTTTCTGTTGTCTTTGGTGTTGGTGAGTTGAGAAGTCTGGTAACTGTCACAGCTCACTGATTGAGGGCACTAAGGCCTGTTCCACCTGGCTCCCTATCTGGTTGGTCCGGGCACAGCCCACTCTGGGCTCCACTCGCTTCCGCTCCCAGCTTTGTGTGATAGACCTTACCCAGCCACCATCCAGGCTGTTCTGGGCTGGAGCCCTGCTTCCCCCCACTTTTCCATGGGTTCTGCAGTTCTAGAATTTGTTCAGAGCCATTTTATCAGTGTTTGGAGGGTCCTGGGGCAGAGCCCTAGGCAAGTCCCTGCTTTCTAGCTGCCATCTTGGCTCGGCCCCCCCTCCCCAACTCAAGTCTTTCTGACTCTAGGTCCAGTGCTTTATCCACTGGGCCACCTAGTAGACACTTAATAAATGCTTGTTTTCTATGTAGTAAAGTCCAGTCTGGTAAAGCTCATAGACTCCTCAGAATAATGTTTTTAAATGCATGAAATAAAATATATAGAATTGCAAAGGAAGTGAATTATATAGGCATACCATGGAGATATTGGCGTGTCAGTTCCAGACTACTGCAATAAAGCAAATAGTATAATAAAGAAAGTTACACAATTTTTTTTTGGTTTCCCAGTCCATATAAAACTTATGTTTACCCTGTACTGTAGTCTATTAAGTGTGAAATAGCATTATGTCTAAAAAATGTACATACCTTAGTTTAAAAATGCTCTATTGCTAAAAAGAAAAATACTAAGCATTATCTGAGCCTTCAGCAAGTCATAATCTTCTTGCTGGTAGAGGGTCTTGCCTTAGTATTGATGGCTGCTGACTGATCAGGGTGATGATTGCAAAAGTTTTTTTCTTAATTTCTTAAAGCAAGACTTTCTTAAAATTTCTTAACTTCTTTCTTAAATTTTTTAATTTCTTAAATTTCTTAAAATAAGACTACAATGAAGTTTGCTGAGTCTATTGACTCTTCTTTTTGCTTGAACACTTCAGGGTTATTAATCGGTCTAATTTCAATATTGTTGTATCTCAGGGAATAAGGAAGCTCAAGGAGAGGGAGAGAGACAGGGAATGGCTGGGTCACCTGAACAGTAAAAACACACACAACATTTTTTAAATTTGCCCTCTTATATGGGTGTGGTTTGTGGTGCCCCAAACAATTATAATAGTAACATCAAAGATCACTGATCAGAGATCACCATAATAGATATAATAATAATAATGAAAAAGTTTGAAACATTGCAAGAATTACCAAAATGTGACAAAGAGACATTATGTGAGCACATGCTGTTGGAAAAGTTGTGCTGATAGACTTACTTAATGCAGAGCTACTACAAATTTTCGATTTGTTTTTTAAAAAAAGCATTATCCAAAGCACAATAAAGTGCAATAAATCAAAGTATAGCTGTGTTGAAACAAAGTTTTCTGTCTATCCATCTGTCTATCTGTCTATCTGTCTGTCTATGTATCTGTCTATCTGTCTGTCTATGTATCTGTCTATCTATCTATCTATCTATCTATCCATCTTTTTAAAAACTGAATACACACACCCCAGCTTAAGAACTTTTGCTATAGAGATTTTATCCATCAGTATATACCCTAGACCAAAACTGAAAATGGTCAAGTAGAGCCCATAATTTACTAAGAGGAGGGCAGCAGGCTAGATTGCCCATGGGAAATTTCAGAGCTCTTTAATGACCCCAAACTTCCTGAAACAAAGGAACATCTATCATTTTAACAGGATTCTACTGGAGGTAATATACAGATGGAAGTCCTGGAAGAGTACAATCTCTGAAAAAATAAAATTGACTATCATTCAGTGGCAATGGCAATAGAGAAACAAGTAGTGGTGGGGATGGGTGGTTGTACATGGGCCTCAACAAATAACACACAATTATGAAGGAAAAGTGGAATAAAGGATAACTTCAAAGAAATGTCTGAGAGAAAAGAAGATAGCTTGATCATATAGCAAGAGTAAGGGATAATTATTGAAAGACATGTTTGGTACATCAATACCCTTCTGATATCAAATGAAAGAAAGGAAGGCTTTCGTATGCTGGCTGAATCCCTTGTGGGCAAGGGAAGTGGAACAGAATAAGCATTTATATAGTGCCTAGTATGTTCTGGGCACAGTGCTAAGTGTGTTGTGAAGATTATTTCATGATCTCATTTAGTCCTCGCAACCACCCTGTAAGGTGTGTGCTATTGTTACTCCTTGTCTACCCTGATCATGTGAAGACTTCAATGAGCAGATGAGGAAAATTTGTTCCAATGGCTATGAAGGAGGCTGAAGCAGGTACTATGGAGTGCTTAGAGCTTGGTCAGACATAGAAGACATCAAGGTCATCCGCTGCATCTTGGGCCTTCACCGGTGGTCTTGACTTTTTTCTTATCACTGCGCTTTGGTGATTCCACAAGAAAGTGTAAGGCTGATGACTGTGCAATTCTGCCTCACTTAAATCCAATTCGCACCTAAGTCAAAATATCACCCCCTGACGTCATTTCTGTTCTTTGAAAACAAAGGATGAATAACATTATTATTTCCGTTTTACAGTTGAGGAAACTGAGGCAAGCAGAGTTTAAGTGACTTACCCAGGGACAAACAGCTAGTAAGTGTCTGAAGCTAAATTTGAATGCAAGTCTACCTGACTCTAGGCCCATCCCTCAATTCACAGTGCTGACAAGGACAAAAATCTCATTTATTAATGAGTTGAAATCAGTACAATTCCTTTTTTTTTTTTGCAGCGGGGAAGGCAGGGCAGCTGGGGTTAAGTGACTTGCCCCAGGTCACACAGCTAGTAAATGTGTCAAGTGTCTGAGGCCAGATTTGAACTCAAGACCTCCTGACTCCAGGGCCGGCGCTCTACTCACCGTACCACCTAGCTGCCCCAATCTGCATGATTTCAGTGGATAGAGTTCTGGATCCTGAGTCAGGAAGTCCTGAGTTCAAGTCTAGCCTCAAGCACTAGCTGTATGACCCTGGACAAGTCACTTAACCACTAGATGCCTCTGTAAGATGAGGATAGTAATTGCATCTAATTCTCAGGATTGTTATAGGAATAAAATAATATTTGTAAAGCACTTTATAAACCTTAGAATGCCGTATAAATGCTAGCTGTATGGTTATTATCATTGGTGGGGGGGAGCACCCACATTAATGAGATCAAAGCTCCATTGGAGTAAGTGCAGCTCTCTTGTGAGATTTCTTTTGAATCTTACTTTTGTGAGTCATCAACATTTCTTTAACTGATATAAGACAGTTGACACAATGAGGAGGCCAAAGGAGCAAAAAACTGCCTAGAAAAATATTTGATCTTCTCACCAAGTGAAGAGATGTGGAGCCAGAGGTGACACTGGGTTGGAAGCCACATTTATTTGCAAAATATTACAAAAAGGGATGATAGAAGATTATGAATAATATTGCCTCATAAAACAGAAAAGTGCAGTGGAGGGGAAAATAAGCCTGTAGAAAGCTTGGCATGAAATCAAACTAAGCCACATAATACAAAGAACACACATACTTGAAAACGGAAGGAAGATGACAAATAAATGTGTCATAGGACTCTCTACACTCAGTCTTCATACTATGTGTGGGTTCAGTGTGGGGAGCTTTGAAACAGGAGTGGAGAATGGCCTTCATGCAAACTCAGTAAGAACAGTTGGTGAAGTGAGACAGCAAGCAGAAAGCTGCCAACATACTGATGCAGCTGGAACTGAGGACTGCCTGCATGAAAACTTTGGAAAGGTGAGAGTGGAGAACTGCCCATGTGGGGATTCTGCCAGAATCCAGGAGCAGCCGGCAGGAGCTGGATGACCAGGAACCCAGGATCTTGGAGTTCAGCCCCCGGGGCAAGATGGAAACTTTGCGGCAAGGCACCAAGTGTGCTTTTTTGCTGCCTTCTCATGGGAGGTTTGGGACCCAGGGGGAGGGTGGGGTTGACTATGGTGGGTGGGAGGAAGTACTATAGACCCCCCCCACCCTTTTGGCTTTGTTGCCCAGCTGCCCCTCAAGACTTGGAAGTAGGGTGCCGGAGCAGTGTGGGGAGAAGGAAACACCGCCAAGATAATTTTATTTGGACTTTTTTGTTTGTGTTGGGACTTTGCTAATTAAAGCATACAGGTACCCAAGGGTTCCAGGAGGAAGCTTGCAAGGGCAGTGTGGGGAGAAGGACACACCCTCAAGAAGGATTTTGCTTGTACCTCTGTATTTACTAATGAAGATTGTAACTTGCTGTGTGACCTAGGGGTGTATGGTGTTTGTTTTGTAAACAAGTGTTTTGGGAATGACACTGAATGATATGTTTTGTTACATTGTGAATGTTATGCTTTAGTTCCTTGATTGGATCACAATGTATAATGCTTCTGTTTGTTCCAGGATCCATGGCTATTTAGATTGTGTAAACAGAAGGATCTTGGAAAGGGGTGGAGTGTATTGGTAATTAAGGTGGGACTTTTTTTTTAAAATTTTTTCTCTTTTAGGGTGCTAAAGTAATTCAGTCTTACTAGATGCAAAGCCCCAGAACCACACCCTTTTGCTGATTAGGTGTGAAGCCTTCAGGTCCTAAGAAGGGTGTATAAACTCAGAGGTTAGCATTTTGTTTGGGGCACTCACTCACTGAAAGAGTTTTGGTGTGGAGACTCTGGGCAGCCACTGGAGCCCCCTAGCTTTGAAGAAAACCCAGATGTTGGTGCTTTTCTTTTTGATAACTATGTACATGATGTCTTGATGAGACAAAGCCTGTCTGTTGAATTGCATTATTTGATCTGTTGATATCTTCTGTTTGTAATTTGAATTTGCTCTGAAGTTCAGGGTGCTGGCTTTTCCCCCTGAACTAAAGTGAATTATACATACATATACATATACATATACATATACATATACATATACATATACATATACATATATACATATATATATATACACATATATATATATATGTTTGATTAAAGTGAGATTGTTAACCTCTTAAGGTTGCTTTCCTTAGAAAAATTTAAAAGGACATTAAATACAACTGTAGCAGCTTCAATTTAACTCTGAAAAATGGCAGATGGACAAAAGCAAAGATATTGTCTTTTACTCTAGTACCATTTCTTAGAAAATTAATCACTTTAATTAATTAATTAATTTGCTAATAAATAAATTAATAAAGAGCTAATGAATCAATCAACAATTGATTATTTGCTAAAATGGTCACCACAATGAAGGTGGTGAAAGTACCCAGAAACAATCTGTCATCAAACAGATCTTCTTGCCAGAGGGATACAGCTGTCAAGGGCAATTTTGATTCTACAAGTTAAATTACAAAACATGATAGATAACAGAAGACAATAATCCAAATTATCTTATTTAAAAAAGAAAATGTCAATGAGGAGAGAATGAACCTATAAAGCTAAATCGAATCATCTCAAGAGCTTTTATAGATGAAAGGAGAACAGGAAAACAAACTTGAAATGGAACAGATTTTCTTACTTACTATACTGATTCACCAGATCAACATATAAACACATTTGGATCCTAGCTTCTTAATACCTGCTATACCATGTGACAAACTGTAATAACAATGTTGCTAGCAGCTGTTGTGGGGGTGAAAGACCAACAGCACCAGCACACAGGAAGGCTGCTAGCACAGGTTCTTTCAACTGCTTCTCTAAGAAAAACAACTTTAAGGGGTTTGCAATCTCACTTTAATCAAGCACTCTGAATTTCAGAGCAAATACAAACAGAAATTACAAACAGAGACAATATAAACAGATCAACATTTCTGTCAAACCAAATGACAATATACATAATTACCAGAGAAGCACCAACATCTGCATATTTTTCAAGGCCTAGGGGCTCCTTAACAATGGCTACCCAGTGTCTCATATGGTCAAATCACACAACACTCTTCCTGTGAGTGAGAGTCCCAAACAAAACACTAACCTCTGAGCTTATATACCTTGTTCAGGATCAGAGGCTATCACAACTATGCCGCTCAAACTTATGTGAAGTAGGCTTTCTTGTTTCTTGAGCAGGTCATCAAAGACTCCCAATTTAATATAAAAAAAAAACCAAAGGCCAAACTCATCAAAGGCACTTGATTACAACAATGCTCCAAAAGAGAAAACAGTAAAAAAAAGTCCCACCCTAATTACCAATACACAAACTGCCAAAGATACTTAAGAAGATGAAAACACAGAGATAGTAAAGAAAGAAGATGGGGATAGATGCTGTGCTGAAGTCTAAACAGCAGAGAGAGGAGAGAAGAGAAAGGAAGATGCAATGTGAGAATTTCCTAGAAGTTGGGATTTTTCATAAAACTATTGTTCTGAAAACAATTTCTGTTTGTGCTAGAACTCTGACTTATGTCAGCAGAATTCAATAAATTTTGCATCAAAGGCAGCTGAACAAGTGGACAAATAGTAATATAATGAAAAAAGAAAGGAAATTCACAGAAAAAAATTCGGAAACGAATTGCCCCTTAAAGAGGAAGCTACTTTTGTGCTTAAAGGGATGATAATAAAAATTCAAAGGCAATACCTGGAGAGAAAGCATTTAGTAGTAGATAGAAGAAGAAGAGATGGTTGGCAATGGTTGATTACTCCTTGCTGAGAGGTGCTGATGTTGGCATATGTTACCTTGAAGTCAATAACAGGGAGGTGTGTTGTCTTCCTACAGCACATATAAAAGTGTTAAGTAGAATATCCTGAAATTTGATAGCTCTGACAAACGCTGCCAAATTCTCCTGATTATATGAATGATACCACTGCAAGGTACCCAGTAAGTGTGGGTAGGGATTATGAAATGCTGCTCACGAAACTGGAAACAAGAGGTATGGGTAGTGTTTTTTTGTCCTGTTGAAGGTAAAGGATTCAGAAGACAATGACAGATTAGGAAATTGAATAACAGGTTAAACAGATAGTTATCTTAGAATGAGATTTAGATTTCTAATCCATGAATACAACTGTCCGTCATCACATGGAAGAATGGCCAATTTGTTGACTTGCATTGATGATAATTGCATCATCATTATAAATTTATCTTTTGAACTAATGAAGAGAATTTCAATTCTTCCTCGAATTCCTATCAACATAAAAAAACCTGGGAGGCAAAGCCAAGATAGCACAGTAAAGGGAACATTCTTGCTGAACTCTTTCAATGTTCCTCTCTAAAAAACTTTAAAATAACACAGAATTCAATATTTAAATCAAATTTAAAGTGGCATAATGAAAAAAGGGTTGGAGTGAGACGTTTTTCCAATGTATTGTAACTTAAAAGTCAGAAGATATCTGTGGGACTTGAATGGGGAGTACAGTGTAACAACACCAGTTGTGGGCCTTGGAGGCTGTGGAGGAAGAAGCAAGAAGCACCAGGAACTCTTACTGCCCAGAGGCCAAAAGGGGACTGAACATTTGGCTGGAAAAAGATTCTAGGAAATCCTTGTACTAGCACTGGGTAAAGGACTGGGTGCCATTTGGCAACTCTGTTACCCATTACCCAGCTTTAGATCAAAGTTTCTGCACAGAGAGAAGTTGTAGTTATGAGAGAGCAGGGATCCTACCTGGGTAAGGACCAGAGCACAGACCAGGAGAGCAGTTACCACATCTCTCCCTGGATCACACCACCTTGGAAAAACTGACAACTTAACAGTCTCCTGGCACTATCTGGGAAAATAGCAGGGTGAAAAAGCCTGAAGCTTGAGACAGTGACTAAACAAAACCTAACTCTAACGTAATGTTTAAAGTCAAGAGATAGGCTGACAAAGCAAGCAAACAAACAAAAAGAACCTGGCCATCAAAAGCTACTCTGGTGACAAGGAAGCTCAAGGCACAAATTCAGAAGAAAAAGTTTCAAAGGGGGTAAAAATCTGCAAATTGGACACAAGCCCAACAAGAATTCCAAGAACAAAGAGATTTTTAAAAAAGATCAAATAAAAATTTTTTAAATCAAATAAGAGGAGAGTAGAATCAGGGACCTAGTTGAGTTCTCCCCCCAAACCCCTCAATATACCTGTAAAAATTGACTCTAAACAAATTGTAGAGCAGCAGAAGCCACAAAATGACTGAGTGAAACAGATTTCCAACTCAAGACAATCTGAAAGGCAAACAGGAAGGTTCTATCACACTGTGCTCAAAGCAGAGCGCAGCCCAGCCTGGGCCATGCCAACACAGACAGGACTGGAGCAGACCTCAGGGCACTGAATCACTGGCAGCTGTGGTGGTTTCCAAACTTCTCAACGCACAAACGCCAACAACAGTTTCAGAGGTCAGTGGGAAAGCTCTATCACCTGGGTGAGAGAGGAGCTTGGCCGGGCAACAGCCCCAGCCCCAGGGTGGTGGTAGCCACTGCTACAGCTATTTCTGGAGCTCTTGGCCTACAGACAGTGGGAGAACCAAGCATCTGATCTGGGTGGCAGTCCTGGGGTGAGGAGGAACACTGGCATGGCAGAGCTGGTGGCTGTCATGGAGAGGGAACCATCCTTGCAGTTCCAGGGCAGAAAAGAGTGCTTGTAGTTGCTCATGGACCAGAGCAGGCCAGGAAAGGAATAAACACCTCTCTTTTGATCATACCACTTTAGAGCAACTGAGATTTTACAGGTCCCTCCCCTTAACACACTCCACTTAACAAAGAGCTCAAAAATCAAATAATTGGCTGAGAAAATGAGCAAACACAGGAAAAAGAATAAGACTGTAGAAGGTTACTTTCTTGGTGAAAAGATTTTTTCTTATGTCTTTGGTGGTGAGGAAGATCAAAGCATACAACCAGAAGAATATCAAAGCATACAACCAGAGGAAGACAGCAAGGTCAAGGCTCCTACATCCAAAGCCTCCAAGAAAAATATGAGATGGTCGCAGGCCATGGAAGAACTCAGAAAAGATTTTGATAAGCAAGTAAGAGAAGTAGAGCAAAAATTGGGAAGAGAAATGAGAGAGAGGCAAGAAAACCATGAAAAACAAATCAACAACTTGCTAAGGGAGACCCCAAAAATGCTGAAGAAAATAACACCTTTATAAATAAACTAACCCAGATGGCAAAAGAGCTCCAAAAAAACCAACAAGGAGAAGAATGCCTTAAAAAGCAGAATTGACCAAATGGAAAAGAGGTCCAAAAGCTCACTGAAGAAAATAATTCCTTAAAAATTAGAATGGAGCAAATGGAAGCTCATGACTTTATGAGAAATCAAGAAATTATAAAACAAAACCAAAAACAAAAAGAATGAAAAAATAGAAGACAATGTGAAATTTCTCTTTGGAAAAATGACTGACTTGGAAAATAAATCCAGGGGAAATAATTTAAAAATTATTGGTCTACCTGAAAACCATGATAAAAAAAGAGCCTAGACATCATCTTCCAAGAAATTATCATGGAAAATTGCCCTGGTATTCTAGAACCAGAAGGTAAGATAGAAAATGAAAAAACCCACCAATCACCTCCTGAAAGAGGTCCCAAAAGGCAAATGCCTAGGAATATTGTCACCAAATTCCAGAGTTCTCAGGTAAAGGAGAAACTATTTCAAGTGACCAGAAAGAAACAATTCAAGTATTGTGGAAATACAATCAGGATAACATAAGATTTAGCAGCTTCTACACTAAGGGATTGCAGGGCTTGGAATATGATATTCCAGAGGTCAAAGGAGGTAGGATTAAAACCAAGAATCACTTACCCAGCCAAACTGAGTATAAAATTTCAGGGGAAAAATGGAATTTCAATGAAATAGAGGACTTCCAAGTATTCCTGTTGAAAAGACCAGAGCTGAATAGAAAATTTGACTTTCAAATACAAGAATCAAGAGAAATGTGAAAAGGTAAACAGGAAAGAGAAGCCATAAGGGACTTCTTAAAGTTGTATTGTTTACGTTCCAACATGGAAAGATGATGTGCATAATTCATGAGACCTTTCTCAGTATTAGGGTATTTAGAGGGAATATAGCTACATATATATCTATATATGTATATCTCTATCTATCTATCTATACATATACATATACATATATGTGTATGTATGTATATATAAAATATATATGTATGTGTATATATGTATTTGTAGATATATATTTGTAGATTTATGTGTATGTATGTATATATGTGTGTGTATGTATGTGTGTATGTGTATATGTGTATGTGTGTGTGTGTGTATTTATACACATATATACTGAGGGCATAGGGTGAGCTGAATATAAAGGAATGATGCCTAAAAAATAAAATTAAATGTTGAGAGGAATGTACTGGGAGAAAAAGAAAGGGAGAGGTAGAATGTAGCAAATCATCTCACATAAAAGAGGCAAAAAAGAGCTTTTACAACAGAGAAGAGGGGGGAGGTGAGAGGCAATGAGTGAACCTTACTCTCATCAGATTTGGCTTAAGGAAGGAATAACACACACTCATTTGGGTATGGAAATCCATGTTACCTTTCAGGAAAGCAGGGGATAAGAGGATAAGAGAGGGGTGATAATAAAAGGGACAGCACATTGGGGGAAGGGATAATCAGAAACAAACACTTTTGTGGCAGGGCAGATCAAGGGAGAGAGTGGAATAAATGGAGGGAAGAACAGGATAGAGGGAAATATGACTGTTATGGAAGTGTTCTGCATGGCTACACATATATGACCTATATCGAATTGCTTGCTTTCTCAATGAGGGTGGATGGGGAGGGAGGATGGCAGAGAATGCAGAATTCAAAGCTTTAAAAAAAATGAATGTTAAAAAAATTGTTTTTGCATGCAACTGGGAAATAAGATGTACAGGCAATGGGGTACAGAAATCTATCCTTCCCTACAGGAAAATAGAGGGGTGGGGGAGGGAAGAAAGGTGGGGTAATAGAAAGGAGGTCAGATTGGGGCAAGGGGCAGTTGGAGTACATGCTATCCTAGAGTGAGGGGAGGGGAGAATTGGGAAGAAAATTTGGAATTCAAAATCTTGTGTAAGTGAATGTTGAAAACTGAAAATAAATTATACATACATACACACACACACACACACAGACACACACACACACACACACACACACACACACACACATATATATATATAGAAAATCAAATAATAGAAGTACTGGAGAAATTGGGAAATGAAACTAAAGCTATTCAAGATAATTATGAAAAGAGAATTAACTTGGTAAAAGAGGTACAAACCATCACTAAAGAAAATAACTCCTTAAAAGGTAGAACTGGCCAAGTGGAAGCAAAAGATTCCATGAGACATCAAGAAACAATAAAACAAAACCAAAAGAATGAGAAAAAGAAAAGATGTGAAATATCTCATCAGACAAACCACTGACCTAAAAAATAGATCGAAGAGAGATAATTTAATAATGGACAAGCTGAAAGCCATAGTAATAATAATAATAATAAAGCCTTGACATCATATTTCTAGAAATTAAAGAGGAAAACTGCCCAGATCTCTCAGAACCAGAGGGCAAAATAGAACTTGAAAGAATCTACTAGTCACTCCAGAATGAGATCCCCAAAAGAATACTCCCCAGAATATTATAGCCAAATTCCACAGCTTCTAGGTTGAGGAGAAAATAGTGAAAGCAGTCAGAAAGAAATCATTCAAATATTGTGGCATTGTAACAACAATGTTGCTATCAGCTACTGTGGCTGTGTAAGACCAATAGCATCAGCATGCAGAAGGGCTGCTAACAAAGATTCTTTGATCTGCTTTTCTAAGGAAAGCAACTTTAAGGGGCTAACAATCTTTAATTAAACATACATATGTCATTCACTTAGTTCAGGGGGAAAAGATCAGCCCTCTGAACTTCAGGGCAAATACAAACAGAAATTACAAGCACATCAACAGACAGACCTTGTCTGATGAAATCACAATTCATAGTTACCAGAGAAGCACCAGCATTTGGGTTTCAAAGCCGGGAGGGCTATTTCAATGGCTTGCCCAGAGTCTTGTCACCCACATCCTTTCAGTGAGTGTTCCCCCAAAAGTGAAAAGCTAACCTTCCAACACATATACTCTGCCCAGGGTCCTGGGGGCTTGAGGCTCACCATCCAGGGAGTGGGAAAGCACCACATCATATACAAATCAATGACTCTCCACTGCCCCAGTGCTGAGAAGCATTCCAAGACAAAAGATCCCACTTTACCTGCCCCATCCAAACAAAGGCCAGACTCATTAAAGGCACTTGATGGCAAAAAATCCTTGCCTGATTACCATTACAGGCATCAATCAGGATTGTACAAGATTTAGCAGCTACCATAACGAATGAGCAAAGAGGGTGGAATATAATAGTCCAGAAGGCAAAAATGTTAGGATTTCAACTAAGAATAACCTAGCCAGTAAAACTGAGTATAATCCTACAGGGGAAAATGGATATTTAGTGAAATAGAGAACTTCTGGGCATTCCCAGAGCTGAATAAAAAATTTAACATTCAAACACAATGCTTGAGAGAGACATAAAAAGGTAAACTTATGTGAGAAATCAGGAGGAACTTAATGAGGTTAAACTGTTTATATATGGTATGTATAACCCTCAAGAACATTATCACCATTAGGCCAGTTAAAAGGAATCTATTTAGACAGGTAGCATGGGTCAGAGTTTATTATGTTGGGATGATCTCAAAAGAAAAATGGAAGGCCAAGAAAGAAGGATAAGGTGGGAGAAGGGGGAAGAGAGAGGAATAAGGAGGAACTGGTAAAAATAATGGGAGTTTTGGAGGGTACGCTCATTGAAAGAATGTGGGTGACAAGACTCTGGGCAAGCTGTTGAACCAACCTCCCACCTCCCCTGCCCTCCCCCCCCCCCCCCGCTTTCTAACCCAGAAAGATGTTGGTGCTTCTTCTCTGGTAACTATGAGGTCTGTCTGTTTCTGTTTGTATTTGCCCTGAAGTTCAGGGGGCTGATCTTTTCCCCTAAATGAATGATGTGTGTATGTTTAATTAAACTGAGATTGTTAACCCTTTAAAGTTGCTTTCCTTAGAAAAGCAAATCAAAGAACCTGTGCTGGCAGCCCTTTTCTGTGCTAGCAGTCACAGTAGCTGGTAGCAACATTGTTGTTACAAAATGGCATAGTCATGGCAGGATCTGCAGATTAAAAGGAAAGTATGGAGTTTTGTGTACTGAGATAGTGGTTGGATGTGTCCCAGTTATTAGGCTGCTCTTTGTACTTATGGTGGCTATTTTTTCTGTGGAGCCCCAGAGGCCTGAAAGAGAACAGGCAAGTAGCAGTGACAGGAATGGTTTCCTTGGAACCCAGTGCAGGGGCCCTGGGAGATAACCTGTCTTTCCCACTCTGTACCCCACTAGCACTCTGGAGGAGACAGGCCAGAGCAGAAGCTGTGGGAGGAGAACAAGCAGAGGCTTGCAGGAGGTGGGGATGGCCAGAACCAGGGCTTGAGTGGATTAGCTCAGCTCCAGACTGTGTTGGAAGGGTAAATGTCCTGAGATTGTATTGTATGTGCAACTTTGAACCAGGAGTGGAGAAGGGCCTAGACTCTATAGGAGCAGTTGGTGAGGTGAGACTACAAATGAATGACGGTTGCCTACATACTGACCCAGACAAAGTGGAAGACTGCCAGTGTGAGAACTTTGGAAAGGTAAGATGGAAAGCAGTGAGCTGCCTTTGAGCTCACTTTCTTGAGGTGAATACAAAGGTGGACAGCTGCCTACGCTGGAATCCGCAGAAGCCAGGAGCGGCCAGCAGGAGCTGGATGACCAGGAACCCAGGAGCTTGGAGTTCAGCCCTGGGGCAAGATGGAAACTTTGCAGCAAGGCACCAAGTGTGCTTTTTTGCTGCCTTCTCCTGGGAGGTTTGGGACCCAGGGGGAGGGTGGAGTTGACTATGGTGGGTGGGAGGAAGTGCTGTAGACCCCCAGGACCCCACCCTGTTGGCTTTGTTGCCCAGCTGCCCCTCGAGACTTGGAAGTGGGATGCTGGAGCAGCATGGGGAGAAGGACACATCCCCAAGAGAACTTATTTGGACTTTTTTGTTTGGGACTTTGCTAATTAAAGCATGCAGGGTGAGGGTTCCAGGAGGAAGCTTGCAAGGGCAGTGTGGGGAGAAAGGCACACCCTCAAGAAGGACTTTACTTGGATACTCTGTGTTGACTGAGGAATTTGTAACTTGTAACTGTGACCTAGGGGTGGATGATGTTTTGGGGATGATACTGAATGATATGTTTTGTTATGATTTAGTTCCCTGAATGTGATTACAATGTATAATGCTTCTATTTGTTCCAGCATCCATGGCCATTTAATTTAGATATTGTTATGCCAAGGATCCTGGAAAGGGTAGATTATGTAATGTTAATCAGGGTGGGGTTTTTTGCTGTTCTTCTCTTAAGTGCCTTTAATGAGTCTGGCCTTTGTTTGAATGGGGCAGGTAAAGTAGGATCTTTTTTATCTTGGAATGTTTCTCAGCACTAAGACAATTGGGAGTCATTGATTGGAAACAATGTGTAAGGTGGTACTAGAGATTAACTTTCCCACACCCTAAATGGGACTTTTCACTGTTCTTTGTTTGAGTGCTTCTCAGCACTGAGGTAATCAAGTGCCCTAGGGCCCTGGGACCGGTATATAAGATCTGAGGTTGGTGTTTTGTTTTAGGGCTGCACTCATTGAAAGAATGTGGGTGACTAGACTCTGTGCAAGCTGTTGAACCCTGCCTCCACCCCCCACCCTCCACTTTGTAACCCAGATAGATGTTGATGCTTCTCTGGTAACTATAAGTTGTGATTTGAATCAGACAAGATCTGTCTATTGATGTTTGTAATTTCTGTTTGTATTTCCCTGAAGTTCAAGGGGCTGATCTTCTCCCCCTGAACTAAGTGAATCACATATGTATGTTTAATTAAACTGAGATTGTTAACCCTTTAAAAAAATAATGGGAGTTTTAGAGGGACTTGATCAATCTATCTTAGAATTTGTGATAAATTAAGGATAGGAAAGCTGGGTTGCATTCTATATATTGGGAGAACAGATTTCAAAAAGTTCAGAGAAAACATAGGAAGACTAGGAGGGATGTAAAGCTCTCAACAATAAAATTTTGAAGACATAGAGAAATGATATAGAAGAAAAGGAGCTGTTACCTAAAGAAAACAATGTGAATGCATAGAGAACTCACTGACCAAAAAGAAAATTTAGAACCAGATGGTGGATGATGAATACAAAAACATGAAACAATCCTTTAAAAATATTATCAAATGTACCAAAACTGAAAGTGAGCTTAGTATAGGAAGGAATTCAAAGGAGTGGGGAAAAATTGTTTTTAAAAAGCTATTGTAATTTGATATTCAAGCTTGGTTTATATTCATAAAATTCTTTACTGACAGAATGATTCCATGCTGCGTGTCTGTATGAGAGACTATGTTGGCATGAGACCTTTGGAGAGCTTTCTTTCTGCTTCAAGAAAGGGAACATGTGTCCTAGAACTTCTCCAGGAAGAAATCCAGACAGAAAATTTAAGGGCAAATATCTAGTGTCTTCATCTCCAACATGTCCCAGATTTTCCACTTACTTCCATGGAGACTGGAGAATATCACACTGGGTAAAATCAGGAATTGTCTCTCTTTCTGTCCCTCCCTTTGTCTCTGTCTGTTTTTGTTAAACTAAGGTATCTTGGTCCCAGTAAGAGAGTTTAATTTGTGTATTGCCTCTATATTAATCTGTATATTTCACTTACTTCTATTTGCTATCTGCTTAGATAACTGAGTTTATTTGTATTTACTATTTGTGATAGTCTTTTATATGACCAGTGCTTGTTGAGAAGGAGTTCAAACCTTTATATATAAAGTGTAGTCTTTGTTCTTTAAGGGATAGCAGTCAGGAAAGCAGTTTGAATCTAAAGATCATTTCCCCAGAGTGGTGGAAGCAGATAAATAAATATAATTCTAGTCTGGTATTCCATCTTTCTAAGGAGAATAGAGAAGCTAGCTTTGTGATTTAGTCTCTTGCTCTCCTCTAGGTGGGAATCAAATTCTACCTTGAAGAGGAGTGTGATAGATTCCAGAGATATCTATTTATGTCTCCCTGTGAGCCACCTATAGACAACCCATATAGGCATACATATAATTTAGCATAACTTACATAGCAAACACACACAAACACACAAACACACACACTATAATACATTGGGGAAAACAGAATAATCAAAAGAAGGATTGGATATTGGATTATTTCTTGGGGTCATGAGACGATGATAACAGATGAAAGAGAGAAGGCTTAATTACTCAAATATTTCACTTAATAGCTCTCACAGAGAATGAGCATCAGTCTGGAAAGGTAGGACAGAAATATACAGTAGAAACTTAGTACCCAAGCTAAACAGTCAGGAAAAGAATACCTTCTAGTCCTTGACAAGTTGATATTATCAGGCCCAGGAAAATTAAAAGAAAAGTAAACACGGGGTGGCTCAAAATTCTGAATGTATTTTTAAGCTATATAATTGTTAAGCCACTGTCAATGATCTTTGAAAAGTCATAGAACTTTTTCAGTTAACAAGCATTTATTTTCTCTACTTCCTACTTCCCTCCCCACATTGAGAAAGAAAAATAGAAAAACAAAAATATGCACAACCACACAAAACAAATGAGTGGAAAATTTCAACACTCTGCTAAAAGAACGTAATAAATTAAAACCAAAAAAAGAGGGGAAATTGCCATTTTTAGTAGAGTGCTGGGAAAAAACCAGATTTGGTATTTTTATGTAAGCAACTAAAGAAAGGAGTAGGGGACATAAATTCCCTGATTTTTCTTTTAATACAGAAGAAACAGTCATTCAGCCAACCATATACCATATACAATTGAGTTGCAGATAAATTCAGAAAGGCAGATATTAAAACTATTTTTGAAATCATAATATAGTAAAAGTTGTGGCAACAAGGGAAATGAAATAAAAAGAAGAAAGAGGAGGTGGAAGAAGATGATGATTTAGACCATATATCATATGTATATGTATACACACAAATGTGCATATTTTATCAATATAAAGAAAGGAGGATAGGGAAGGTCTTCTTTAATATAACATGCTTTATAATTTGTTCTAATATTGATTTTATTGGGTTGATGAACTTCCAGTGAGGAAAATCCCTCTCCCAATGCAAATGAGCACCTGCTCTGTAGCTTAGAGAACTTCTTGCTCCACTGAGAAATTAAATTATTTTCAGTGTGAATGATAGTACCATAGAAATAGAACTGAAGGGGATTTTAGGGATCGTTAAGTCTCAACCATCATTTTATAGGTAGGAAACTTGAGAGCAAAGAAGTTAAAGATTTGCTTGAAGTCATATAAGTATTAGTCATTAGTCAACAAATTATTAGTTTTTAGTTTCCATAATGGCCTGAATCTTTTGATCATAGCCTTGTTACTGCTGATATGTATATGTGGGCACTATGTATATATTTGTTTTGGTTCAAACTCATGACTCTAGCAATGTAAGAAACTCCTAATATGGAAATTCTCTCCACTAAGGCAGATCAGTATCTTGTCAGTACCTTCTAGTTTTAGAGGATTTCCATGGAACCTGAGATATTCAGTGGTTTGTCCAAGGTTACATAGTATGTGTCAGAGACAGAACTTGAACCAAGGTTAGGCTCAGTTTTATAGGCCAGGTTGTTTTTTGGTGTCAATAAATTTCACATTCTAATTTTGTTTTCTTGAGGCTATGGAGTAATGCCAGGCTATTCTGATTGTTTCTCCATGGTATTTGAAGAGTTTTTTCCTAGTTTGCTGCAAGATTTAGTTTTTCTTATTGTAGTTCTGACATTTAAGAACAATGTTTTTTGGTGATTTAAACTCAACTTTATTTTCTGTTGATGTTCTTTGGAGTCTATACAGCTGATATTTGTCATCTGCTTCTGCTATTTTTGGCAATTTTCCTGTATGATTTCTTTGAATAGGGTGTTCTAGTCTTCTCTCTCTCTCCCTCTCCCTCTCTCTCTCATATATATATATATGTATGTATATATATGTATATATATATATATATATATATACACACATATATGTGCACACAAACTCATACATACATATACACATATATGTATATGTAAGTAAACACAAGGAAATTTGTGGGCTGCATCCAAAGTTACTCAGAGAGAGATAGAGAACTATACAATCTCTACATCAATAAAAGGGGAAAAAACTAAATAACAGTTTTTTCACTTAAAATTTTTTTAAATAAATAAATTCATACTCTGAAAACAAGCACAAAGAAAGATATAAAAATAAGGAGAAATCAAATAGAAATCTTGGGATGATGACAGAGTGAGAGGCTTTGTAGATTTAATTTCTCTTCAAACCACAGAAAATAATATGAACAGAAGTCCCTCAATTTCAGAAAAGTTATTAATGATAAGATAAATTTTAAAAATCTACCACTCAAACAATAAGCTAGATTTTAAAAAATAAAATTAAACAACACTCTCTTTTTTAATTTAGAGAAACTTAAGATGTTTATAAACCAATACAGTTAATTGAGCAGGAGCAGGAGAACAGTCTGTACAATGACTACAACTTTGTAAAGGAAAATAACTGTAAAAAGCTTAAGAATTCTCATCAATACAATGACCAAAACCAACTCCAGAAGAAGGAATATTGAATCATGCTTCCTACCAGAGAGGTGATGAATTAGAGGTACAGAATGAGATGTAAATATTCAGACAATGCCAATGTGTGGATTTTAAACAACTCTCACAGGAAAAAAAGAAAACAGAAATTCTAACTACAAGAAAAAAACTATGGTTCTGATTTCAAACTTGAAAATATTGGCAATTTTTTTTCCAGTCCTTCCAGTTGCTAATGATATTTCCCTTCTTAATTTTTTAAAATCATTATACATGTTTTCTTTCCCCATTAGAATGTAATATCCTTGAAGGAAAGGACTCTTTTCTTTTTGTCTTTGTATTTCTAACACATGGTATGGCACTGGCTAAGTAAATAGCTGTTGAATTGACTGAGCTCTATGCCACTAAATCTTGGTGATACTTATGAGCTCAGAATTGCCATCTCTATTGTCTGTGGTATTCTTCGTATCTTTCACCGTATTTGATAATTCCACTGTCTGTATTAACTGAGCCTTTGGTAAAAGTCACAACAACTTCAACTTCTCTGTTTCTTTTCCAGTGTTCGTTGTTATGTGGTCCTTGGACTAATAAAAGACTCCAAATTAGTTGTCCACACATTCATAGTCATTCAGTCAGTTAATCAATAAGCATTTATTAAGTCCTTACTATGTGCCAGACACTGTGCTAACCATTAGATTACAAAGAAAAGCAAAAAAAACAGTCCTTGCCCTCCAGGAGTGTACATTGTAATGGGTTGTCACATTCTAGCACAATGATTATGTTGAAAAATATGAATTGTAACAGCAGCAGTAGCAATACATGTCAAACTCATGCTTATAATTTCTTTGAAAAACTTCATTAACCTATTTCTACATATAGCACTCTTAAGAAATAGCTTTATTTAAGCTTGTTCCATTTACACCCTACCAAATTTAGAACACTGCATTCCCAGTAATTGTGGGAATTATTTTATCTTTTGCCTCCCACCATGAGAAAATGTTGCCTAGAGCTAATATTGGGTAATGTACCATGGCAATGAAATACACAATAGCACATTTGCTTTGCTTTATATACCCTTAAGATAATGAAGGGACAGCTTCTCTTTTGCATGGAGATTCTTTTGCATGTGAAAATACAACCTCCTCTTCTATAAAATACTGATAATGTCAGGGAACATAATCCATATATCATTCAAGAAAAAAAGATTTTTCCAGGTTTACATAAAAGTAGGAACAGACTCTCTCTGAGGATGCCTAACAGCTGTGTGGCTTTGAAGGTGTGGAACATAGGTCCCAGACATTCTCTAAAAAGTGAAGCAATTTACCCTGTTCTGCTACCCAGCTCATAGAAATACATAGAAAAGGAAATGAGAAGGAGGGAAGGAAGGATAGAAGGAAGGAAAAAAGGAAGGAAGGAAGGAAGGAAGGAAGGAAGGAAGGAAGGAAGGAAGGAAGGAAGGATTTTTTAAGCATTTATTAAGCATCTACTATGTATGAGGCACTGTGCTAAGCACTTTACAGTTATTGTCTTGTTTGATCCTCACAACAATGCTGTAAGATCAATGCTATGATCATCCTCATTTTACAGTTGAGGAAATTGAGGAGGATAGAGGCTATGACATGCCCAGGGTCACACAACTAGTAAGTGTCTGAAGCTGGATTTGAATTCAAGTCTTCCTAACTGCAGACCAGTATTCTATTTACTGTAGCACTTAGCTGCCACCTTTCAACTCTGTTTATGGGTGGCCCTGAAGAAAGCATGTGACCTTTATGTGCTTCAATTGCCTCATTTATAAGATGAGGAAAAGAAGATCTCTTTTTTTAATGTAACGGAATATTGTAAATGTCCAGCATTCAGAAAAGGAACACCATGTAGAAATGTTTTCAATGTAGATGCCCCAAAGATCAGCAAGACCTTACGTAATAGCAAGCAAAGTGAAACTTTTTATTACCTTTTATTTTTGAGTGCTTCTCAGCACTAAGCCAATGAAGTGCCTTTGGTTGAGCCTTGCCTTTGTTTCCATCAAAAGTCTTTGATTGGATTAAGAGTCTTTGATGACCTGCTTGAGTTACAAGAAAGCCTAAGTCACATGAGTTTGAGTCGAATGGTTGTGACACCCTCTGACCCTGAAGAAGTGTGTATATACGTATGTATGTATGTGTGTGTATATATGCTAACCTCCAAGTATACATACATGCATATATATACACATATGTACATACATATACATACACATACATATACATATACACATATATGTGCATATGTATATGTTTGTGTATGTGTGTGTGTGTATATATATGTATGTATGTATACTTGGAGGTTAGCATTTTGCTTTGGGGCATACTCACTGAAAGAGTGCTGTGTGATTTGACCAGACGAGACTTTCAGTAGCCATTGGAGCTCTCCAGCTTTGAAAAACCCAGATGTTGGTGCTTTTCTCTCTGGTAACTATGTATGTCATGTCTTGGACAGATAGCTAGAAGCCTGTCTGCTTATTTATGTTATTTTGCTCTGTTTAGATAATTTCTGCTTGTGATTTCTGTTTGTGTTTTCTCTGAAGTTCGGGGTGCTGACTTTTTCCCTTGAACTAAGTGAATGATATATGTATGTTTATTTAAAGTAAGATTGTAAAGCTCTTAAAGTTGCTTTCCTCAGAAAAGCAGATCAAAGAATCTGTTGCTAGCAGCCCTCCTGTGTGCTGGTGTTGTTGGTCTTACACAGCCACAGTAGCGGCAAGTAGCATTGTTGTTACACCTTATCATTACTGGCTCCTATATTATTAGGGAAAGAAAAGTGTTCAAAAGTTCAAGAGACATAGCATGTCAACTGGAAAAAAAGGCACTCAGAGGGAAGCATGGACCAAGAGAAAATGTATTAGGTCGGCTTGATTCAGGAATTCCTGGGTGGCTAGGTAGCACAGTAGTGGATAGAATGCCTGCCCTGGAGTCAGGAAGACATCTTCCTGAGTTCAAATCTGGCCTCAGACATTTCCTAGCTGTGTGACCCTGGGTGAGTCCCTTAACCCTCTTGGCCTCAGTTTCCTTATCTGTAAAATGAGCTAGAGAAAGAAATGGCAAAAGTCTCCATTGGCTTTGCCAAGAAAACTCCACATGGGATCATGAAGAGTCAAAAATGACTCAAGAACAAGGGTTCCTACCTTACGTTATTCCAATTAGGTACATGCCCTTTTTTTTCTCCTTCATTGTATATACAGATATAAGACATAAGATATAAGACACTGCTCCTGGGGTACCATTTGAAAATTTAAACATGTCCAGATATCTTTTGCCTACTTGTGGCTACACATGTAAACTGCAGGGTCTGAGCTCATTCTCCCAAATACCCATTCACACTTGCAGTTTGGATCTCCAAAGCGTACTGCTGTTTCTTCCCTCAGGAATGTAGGGATAAACTCTGAGGAGCTGGAGGGTGTCTTTCTAAGCTATAGTTCATGACCCTCTATCAGTGTGTCCCTTCAATGATTATCAATTGATATCAGTCAACCAGAGGAGCAGATTTTGAGAAATCTGTATTTACAGTGGTGGGAGATTAAGAACAGTAGCTACAAACATCCCTTCCAAGTTGGGATACACTTTCCCACAAGTACCTACAAAGTCTAAAAATTGGGCTCAAACTTAAGAGTACTTGTGAAGAATGGTAATTCATAAGGGAGTAGAAGTGAGTAAGAGTTCTAGAAGTCCTTTTGCTGGAAGTCTTTATCTTCCTTTCATGGGCCCTTTATGAAGTTCTCCTTATGGAGAGTGTCACTTTCTTCTCATTTACTTGTAGGCCATCTCATTTTCTTAAAGCCACCTTCTTCAGTGTGTCTGGTTTGTTTTTGGCTCTGTATTCAGACATTGCCAATAGCTGTCACTATTACCATTTTAAGGACAGTTCTAGGATACCAATGAGAAGTCCAAATCCTCAGATCCTCTGAAATTCATAAGGTCTCCTCTAGTGAAAGAGAGGAAAGCTCTATATTCCTCCCCCAAGTAATTGTTTCTCAGGAACTTGACTGGAACTGCAGTGTCCTTTAACCCACCAGACACTTGAATGCTGGGTTCTGAACTGGTTTGCTATTTTAGAAGACCCACAAGATGTGACAGGTAATAAATTAATTTAATGCCCTTGAGTGATTGATTCAGTAGAGATATTATTCGAAAAGGTGTCAGGGCCAGAATATTTGAGTAGGATGGAGGTGGTTTATTGATTGACTCAGTCAATGGTCACCCTTACATATGACTCATGACTGCATTTAGTTCCCACCCGATTGGTTGCTGAATCAGAAAAGCTGATGACTCAGGATTCCACACTGTCTGGTAGGATGCAATGCTAGTTAGGAGGTAGAGGAAAAGTCCTTCCTTACCTTGGCATAATGGTAAGGCAAACTAGGCCTCAACTGCCATATGAAGCATGGAATTCAATTAGCTGGGATTGTAGTAGAACTGCCTGACTCCATTTTCTCTCCTTATGTGTTTCTTTTCCTCTAACATCAATGTTGTGAACCTTGAAGGCTTGTGGATGCTGAAAACAAAGGCAGTTATAGCAGTAGTAGTGGTGGCAGAACTAGGCTTATGACAAGCAAAGCAACAAGAAAGCATCAGCATTGGAAAGGGAGACCACCAGAAGGAAGATCCCATCTGGTATTTCACCATAAAATGCTAGTCCAAATGGGAAATGTAAAAGAGCTAGCTATGTTTCAGAGA
This sequence comes from Trichosurus vulpecula, assembly GCF_011100635.1. NCBI lineage: Eukaryota > Metazoa > Chordata > Mammalia > Diprotodontia > Phalangeridae > Trichosurus > Trichosurus vulpecula. The sequence goes on along the minus strand of NC_050580.1, from coordinate 212,019,834 downwards.
GGCTTAAGTATACAATACTAATAGTGATAAATTACCAAATTCTGTTCTAAACATTCTATAATTCTTTATTGCTTAGCATTTCTTCTTCTCTTTGGGAATAAACTACCTATTTCAAACTTGATTCATCCTTGTACATTGGATTTTTTTTTTATATTAATCTCCTTGCTGGGGAAAAACCATGCAGTGGAGCCCATAAACATTTCTATACTTAGCACAAGTAGCAACTTTCCTCAGGGTAACCAGGATAGAATGAGGTGGAATGAAGGATTGAGAATCCAGTTTCTCATTGTGAGAAGTCAGGCAACCCTAGAGAAATGAACTAGTATACAAGAACGTGGCAGGATACAGAGTAGGAAGGGCTGGTAGCCTAAACCCCTATAAGTTCTAGCCTCTATTCTAGCTTTATATGCATGCTATGTTATGGGTATCTAAAGAATCATAAATGACTCAAGAAGACAAAGTTAGAGAACTGACCTGTCATTTCATTGCAGTGGAAAATTCCTATACCAGTGAAACTCCCTATGTATTCAAGTCAGTACTTTCTCTATAACTTTCGGTCCTGGAAAACTGAGTGGTTAAATCATTTCCCCAATTTCATGCAGCCAGCATGTATCAGAAGCAGGACTTGAACCCAAGTCTTCCTGGCTTTGAGACCTGTTCTCTAACCATTAAGATGTGCTGCCCTTCAGCATGACTCAGGATGCTGATAGTTATAGGATGTTGTGTTGGCATGGACCCACTAGCATGTATGCTTCTTGAAGGTAAAGACTTTTCATTTTTGTCTTTACAGCCCAAGTTGTCTTGATCTGTCTTGCCACTGGACTCTGATGACTCTGGAGGAGAGAGTGAAGTTGATGACTTTGCACAGCTCTGCCTTGCTTAAATCCAAGTCACTTGCCAGTCAAGACATCGCCCTCCTGATGTCATTGATCCACTTCGAGAATGAAGAATGAACAACAAGAATGATCTATACCTCCACGGACTGGCACACAGTAGCAGCATAATAAATGTGTGTTGAATTGAATTCATGTGAATTAGCTATTGTTTAGGTCAATTACCTTACTTAGGTGAGGAAACTGATAGGATTAACCACCCGGTTTTCCTGAGTAACCTTTTTTTAAACAGCCATATCAATATATTTAAATATATATTCTTTTTGTTTTTAAACATGTCCTTCTCTTCTCAACCTTATTTGTTATTGAGTAAAAGCATAAAATTAACATAACTACTTCTACTGGTAAGAATATATAATAAATTCTCTGAAGTAACTAGAATTCCACACTGTAGTGACAGAGTAAGATTTCTTTCTGGTGTTTTTCAGAATACTAGGTGAACAGCTGTGGCTAAGCCTTAAACTGGAGGTGAAGCCAGTCGTTATTCTGAAATGGCAACCTTCTAAAAAGCAATGGAATAATATCTGGAGTTAGCAGTCATTGGTTTTGTGCACCCCATAGTGACTGCCAGTCATCTGCTGGCTTTTGTCTATTCTTTGTGTAGAGCTTGGACTCAGCTTGAGTCCAAAGAAACAGCAGCCAAGGCTGGAGCCTATCTTTCTGTGGAGAACATAGCGTTTGATGTTTCTGGACATCTTTGGAACACACGACTCCTACCCTGAATACCTGCTGCCTTACATGCACTTCTCACATGAAAGTACAGGACTCTTAAACTGTACCTTCCACACACTATCCTACCATTTCTAACGCAGACAGGCTGTGTTTTCAAACAGTTGGTTGTCTCGTTGGTATTTGAAATGGAGTAAAAAAGCACTGTGGGGTTATAAGGAAAATGGTGATTTCTCTGAGGTGACAACTCGCTGATTCAGAGTATAGACTCCCCTTGGTTTTCTGCCCTTGTGCTCTCTCTCTACTGTATCTCAAGCTTCTTCTTATTAGTAGTGCAGCCTTTAGTCTAGGTTATTTCTATTTAGACTAGCTAGCCTTTCACAGGTTCACAACTTCCTGATCAAAATAAATATTTCAACGACTTTGTTAGGAAGTTGCCAGCATGAATGCATTGGTTAAGCTTTTAACAATCTTCATGCTATGTCATTCACTATAGCCTGCCGGAAAATCTCCTTTATTTTATTTGTTTGTGAGAGTTTTCTAGCTCCCCTTTTCCATAAAGCCAGGAGGCGCATTTAGGCTGTGCACAAAGCAGTAATCCTATGGGCTTTGTTTTGGCCCAAAGACTTTTTGAGAAACTTTGATAATTCCCCAGTTTGCCATTTTTGAAGTTCATGAATAGCATAAATATCCACACTTACATTGTAATTTCTTCAGTATTCAGTTTGGAAATTTTTTCGACCTATCTTTTAAAACATTATATTTCACATCTCTTTAAGGAATATCTCACTTTATTTGATGAGTGCTTCAAGGATAACACATGGTCATGAAATAAAAACGAAATTCTTTTACAATAACGTCAAGTGGCTTTGTCTAATTGCCCCGATTATAATTTTAAATGGATTTTTTAAAAACAAGAAATTGTGATAGCAATGTATATACTGACACCCAACATTTGTATATTGGAGCTGACTGAGAGGCCGCTCTGAACTGCATTGCTACTTTGTCATGTAATCTTGAGTAATGAGGGTTTGTTCCCACCAAACACAAGTTTCCAATTTACCATGTGGGAGCTCAGGGTATCTGCTTTCTGTTATGTATGACTCATTGCTGAGGGGCTTGCATTACTGATGATGAAGAACCCCCTAACTGGCTACTGAAAGGAAAGCACTCAATGAACCTTTTAAAAAGAGACCTTTTCTGGCTTACTCTCTAGGTACAGGATGCAACTCCAGTGAGGGATGGGAAAGGCAAGGGATGGGAAAGGCAAGGAAAGGATCCTTTCTTTGCTCATGTGGCCCTGGCACTGGGGGTCATAACTAGATGAGATTGTGCCCGAACTCTGGAAGCCCATGTTTCTTTCAGGTTTCCTTTCCTTCAGCAAGTAACTTTGTGAACTTGTAAGGTCTATGGCTTCATGAATTGGGTTAGGAGGGCTTGCCAGAACAACTGTAGCAACTGAAGCAGTGGGCTGGTAGAAAGTGAAGTGACTGTATGGAGAGAGAAACCACGAGAAAGAGTATTAGGCTTGGCTGTTCGAATGGACAGTGCCTGGTGAAATGTAAAGTGTCTAACTGGCAGCATTACGCAACTGTTTTACATTCTGATGAGGCTTAAAATATTAGCTTCTCAACTGATTGTAACCATAGTTATAAGTTAAGATACTGAATGTGGTTCTATTTACGCTATTAATGTGTACCGAAGTCCTCTTACGCATGGCATTGGCTTTCTTTTGAATAGAAATAAGCTACCTGCCCCATCCCCAAATTTATATCATACATTGGGTACCTCTTTTACATTCCCCTTTGGGGAGACCCAGAGAGAGGAACTACAACTTAAACTATAGGTGTTCCTAAAGTCTGGACACATAGGCAAAAATGCATATTTTCAAGAAATGAAATGAATGAAATTTTCAACAGCATTTTATTTAATTGGAATATTAACAAATAACATCTTCAATTCATTTGTGATGCAAAGGTTGATGCGCTTTGCAAGATTCACGTGAACTCGGTGCAATAACTCCACATTGCCGTCTATTGCCTATGTGTCCAGACTTTAAGACACCCTGTGCAGTTAGCATTGCCCTCAGAACTCTGGGTTGGGCATTTGTTAACCAACCAATGTGTATTAGAATGGGGAGCCTACTCTTCCTAATTTAGGGGCTTTTAATCTGAAATTCATTGACCTCTTAGAGTCTATGGATAGATTTTGGGGTGGAGGTGTCTAGGGACTTGGCCGGGGGAAAACAATTACACCTTCATTTCAATAGAATTGCTTTGTTCTGTAATTGCATGGATTTTCTTCTATGCATTTAAAAATATTATTCTGAGAAGAAATCCATAAGCATCTTCTAGGGAGGTCAATGACACAAAAAGTTTAAGAATCCCTCCTCTAATTAGAGAAAAGCTCCCTTAGTAAGGAACCCATTATAGCATGGGTAAGGACAGAGAAGAGAGGGTTCTTCAGCTCCTAAGCTCCCAATAGTGGTTCCTTTATGTTAGGCATGGAGTAAGAATCTTTAGTAGTTTGTAGCTTTAAATGGAACCACTTGCTCTCATCTCTGGAAATTAGCTGAGGATGAAATTAGCAAGCTAAAGAAATGGCCTGAAATCCTTACTTCTTACATACATTCTTCTGGGGTCATTGGCTTGGCACCTTAGTCCAAGAAAGCCTACCTCATACCTCCTTAACCCTTCTTTTTCTTCCTACTTTTTTTCTTGTCTCTCTGGGTGCACTTCTCCCACCTTTCCACATGGGGCTCTCTACTTCAGAGAAGTAGGGAGCAGAATCATAACACAGCTGCCTGGTACAGAGCAGGGAGCAATGGTTATCATCTTTAGCACAGCCTTGTTTTAAGTTCCAGGAGTTGTAAAATGTACTTAGGCTGGGCACAACATAATTCCACAGCATTGGCTCTAGGCAGAATTGTGAACTAGACAAAGCTCATCTTTGGCATTCAGAATTCTTCACCTTTTGCCTCCTTCTGTCCACTCCTCTCCCCACCCCTCCCCACAGACTCTCTTCTCCTTCTAGAAGCTTAGTGTTCTCATTCAGTCAGTTAATAAACATTTATTAAGCACTTACTGTGTTCCAGGCACTGTGCTAAGCTCTGGAAGTTAAAAAAAGGGCATGACAGTTCCTGCCTTCAAGTAGCTCACAATCTAATGGAGACAAGAAGTAAATATGTATAAGCAAGTTATATATAGGATAAATTGGAAATAATTTTTTTAAAAGAAGGCATTAGAATTAAGAGGGGCTGAGAAAGGCTTCCTGTAGAAGATGGCATTTTATTTGGCACTTAAAGGAATCCAGGAGGTAGAGATGAGAAGGGAAAGCATTCCAGGCAGTGGACAACCAGAGAAAATGCCCCTCTCTATCAAAAAAAAAAACCAACAAAAAACCAAACAAACAAAAAACCTCTTCTCAGAAAGTTTTGGAACACTCTCGTAGTCGAATTTAAATGGTGTCTAACAGCTTAATGTATTCCCTCTCCCTGTTGGGTTTACATTTAAACAGAGATTGGAGGAATGAAGGCTTTAGTAATATAATTTCAGGAGTTTGATTAGATATTCTATCCCTGACAAAGCATAAGTAATTTAGCCACTTAGCTGTCCAGTTCTAAGCTCATCAAGATTCTCTATTCCTGATGCCACCACCAGCTCTCATATTGCAGCCCAGAGAGCACAGTTTTTCCAGTGCCATCTGAAATATAAACTGATATTTAGGATCAGAACAACCTAGGAGATGACTTATATTTGTTCACTTTGCTAACTAGTGAGAAATATAGAACAAAAATACTTTGTTAATGATTTCACTACTGTACTAATCAGATTGCAATATTTAATAATGATGACAGATTAGATTATGATCATGAAGACAGTTTGATATATTTATAAAATCCAATAATCAAAAATCATTTTATGCTCCCACAAACAAGACATTTATTTGCTTGCATAAAGCCCCCTCCCCCCTTTTTTGTTAATGGGTTCAGTATCTTCTATAATTTGTGTCTTACATAATCAGCTGTGTAATGAAGATACAGGAAGAAGTCAGACATCCAGAAAAATCACAAAATTCTAAATCTTAAAAAACCACTTCTTCCCTAGGCTTCTTAGATCAAAAATAAAGTGCCTGGTTTCAACATATTTCACCCATGTTTATCACAAAGCTTTCAGCAAGTAACTTGAAGAGATCATCTCATCCATTCCCTCTTTCTCTCATTTTAAATAAAAGCTACATAGAACAGGATTTCATAATCTTTATCAATGACTTGTTTTGGTGATTATGACAATGTTATTGACAAATGGGGTCTCTGCAATAATAATAAATAGCTGATATAGTGCTTACTATGTGGTAGACACTGTGCTGTTATCTCATTTGATCCTCACAACAACCCTAGGAGGTAGGTACTATTATTCCCATTTTATAGTTGAGGAAACTGAGGTTAAGTGATTTCCCTGGGGACACAGCTAGTAAGTATCTGAGATCAGCTTTCAACTCAGGTCTTCCTGACCCCAGGCCCAGCATTCTTTTTCACTTTTATCGGTAGAAGAGACCTCTTTTATTTTTTCTCTGGCATACCATACATCCTTCATGATAGTGGCAAACACCTTTGACCAGAATATAGCTTTCTGTTTTTATGCCATGATTAATAATGAATAACCACCATATTGTCAAATTGTTTTTGTCAAATTTTCATATTGTTTTTGTATCTCTCGTGGAATATCGTACGATCTTAACCTTTCAGATGAGAGACAAATCATATTTTATGTTCAATAAACAATAAAGATAGTGATATTCCCCACACATTTCCCTCATTGCAAATGACATTGTGATAGTTGCATCAATCCCTAGAATTTTACAGGGCCTTGTAAATGAGATTCACAGCCAAAGAAAAGGAATTGGCCTAAAAAGCCGTGCTGGAAAAATAAAGTGGAAAATGAGAGGCATCATGTCAGGGACTAGACAATAATTGACTTCTGGGCACCACATTTTAGGAAGGACAATGACAAACCAGAGAGCATCCAGAGGACCATGTTGTGTCATGATTGGTTGGAGGAACTGGGAACACTTAGCCTTGAGAAGAGAACACTTTTGGGAGGAGGTTGGGTGATAAACATGTGAGCTGTCTAGACTTTTTTTTATTAGTAAATTTTATTTTTAATTTGTGTAATAAGATAAGCATTTCCATAACATATTGCAATAAAAAGATGATTGCACATGAAACTGCAAATATCCTATGTACAACTTGCTATTCCTTTCAAATGTATGACAAAATTATCATATAAATTTCTTGTTTTTGATTCCCTCTCCTCTCCCCAGCCCTGCCCGGAGATAGTTATCATTAGCACAAATAGGTGTGTGTGTATGGATACATATACATATATGTATATATGTGTGTAAAATTATTCTATACACACTTCTGTTTATCAGTTCTTTCACTGGATTCAGGTAGAGTCTTTCTTCATGTGTCCTTTATAATTTGGGTGTTTATAATGGTCAAATTAGCTTATTCGTTCAAAGTCATTCTTCAACCAATATTCCTGTTACTGTATACAATGTTTTCTTGGTTATACTCATTTTGCTCTTCATTAGTTCATGCAAATCTCTTCATGTTTTTCTAAAATCATTGAGCCCATCATTTCTATTTTTTCTTTTTTTTTAATATTCAGTTTATTTATTTTCTGTTTTCAACATTCACTTCCCTAAGTTTTAAATTCTGTCCCCCTCTCTCCCCAAGCTGTCATGCAATCTGATGTGGGTCCTACACATACATTCCTATTAAACATATTTTCACATTAGTCATGTTGCATAGAAGAATTATAATGAATGAGAGAAACCATGAGAAAGAAAACAAAACAAAAGAGAAAAGAGTCTGCTTCGCTCTGCATTCCGACTCCATAGTTCCTTCCCTGGATGTGGATGGCATTTTACATCATGAGTCCTTTGGAAACATTTTACGTCCTTGCATTGCCAAGAAGGGCTAAGTCCATCAAAATCAGTCATCTCACACTGTGGCTGTTACTGTGTACAATGTTCTCCTAGTTCTGCTCACTTGATTCAGCATCAGATCATATAGGTCTTTCAAGGTTTCCCCAAAATTTGCCTGCTCATCATCTGTTATAGCACAATAATATTCCATCACAATCATATACCACAACTTGTTCAGCCATTCCCCCACTGATGGGCATCCCTGCAGTTTCCAGTTCTTTTTTTAATGCCATACTATTATTTAAGATTTATATACTTGATTTATGTAGTTATATGGCTACTTATTATCATGTAATTTCATTTTCTTCCTTCTATCCCTTTACACCATTGCATGACAATTCTAGAATATGCGTCTTTTTTTGCATGATCTTGATAGTATTTTATTTTTTCCCCATTACATGTAAAGAAAGTTTTCAACATTCACTTCTATAAGATTTTGAGTTCCAAACTTTTTTATCCCTCCATCTCCTGCTGTCACTCTTCCTAAGATGGCAAGCAATCTGATATAGGTTATACATGTATGATCATATTAAACATATTTCCATATTAGTCATGTTGTAAAAGAAGAATCAGAACAAAAAAGAAAAACCAAGAGAAAGAAAAAACAAACAAAAAAGGTGAAAATAATATACTTCAGTCTGCATTCTGACTCCGTAGTTCTTTCTCTGGATGTGGATAGTATGTTCCGTCCTGAGTCTTTTGGAACTGTCTTAGATCATTGTATTCCTGAGAAGAGCCAAGCAACTTCCAGTTTTTGCCACCACAAAGAGAACGGCTATAAAAATTTTAGAACACATAGGTTCTCTTCCTTTTTATCTAGTTATCTTCAGAAACAGGTCAAGTAGTGGTATTGCTGGTTCAAAGGGTATAAGTAGTTTAATAACTCTTTGGGCATAATTACAGATTACTCTCCAAAATGGTTAGAGCAAGTTCATACACTTCTGTTTGGTCTCAGAGGTTGGAACTAGGTAGAAGTGGCAATGAGGAAAACTTAAGCTTGAGTAAGACAAAAGCTTCCTAACAAGAGCTATCTAAAAGTAGAGTATCATACCTCAGGAAATTATGAGTTCCCCAACAGTGGAGGTCCTCAAGAAAAGTTTAGGTGACATATTATACAGGGGAATTCTTGTTTGGGTACCAGATCAGCTGAGTGGACTTTAAGGTCTCTTCCAACTCTGAGATTCTATAAAAAGTACCTCACATTTGAACAATAACATTCAATTTGATGGACCCCTGTTAAGCTAGTCCATTTGTAGCTATATCTGGTTATCTATATCTATCTAGTGAGTATAGTACTATATATTCAGTCCCAATGGAAAATGAACATCAACAAACATAAACCCTTTAATATACATTCCCATCTTTTGTCACCTTTGCCAATTTGTATGGTGTGTGGTGAAAATGCAGGTTTGTTTTTATTTGCATTTCTCTTACTATTAGTGATTTGGAGAGTTCTTTAAAATGTGTGTCAATAGTTTGTAATTCTTTTGAGAACTATTTGTTCATATCCTTTGACTACTTATCTATTGGGGAGGCATTTGATTATGTTAATTGTGTATATATCTTAAATACCAATCCCTTATCAGAGAAATTCAATTTTTTTTATTTGACAGTTTCAATTCTTATCCAAGGTGTTTTCTCATGCAAAATCTATCTAGTTTCATGTAATTATTTATCTATTTTATCTTTTTAAATTGCTTTTATTCCTTGTTTGGTTAAGAATACATTTACTACTTACAGCTGTGAAAGTTATATGATCTGCTTCTCTTCCAGTGTTTTGAGAGTATGATATTAAGGTTCTGTAACCATTTAGACTATATTGTGTAATGTAGTGTAACTTGTTGGTCTAAGCCTAATTTCTGCCAGACTGCTTTTCAATGGGGATTTTTTCCCCAATAGGAAATTTTTCCCTAAGTAATGCATATTTTCTGGTTTATTGAACACTGGGTTATTGAACTGCATTTTTCCCCCTGATTCTCCTTTTTCTAGTCTAGTAACTTATTTTTCAACCACTATCAAGTGATTTTTGATGATTGCTGATTTATAACATAGTTCAAGGTCTAGCAGTGCTATTCCCCCTTCATCTCTACCTCTTTTTTATTATTTCCCTTGATATTTTAGAACATTATTGTGCCAAATGAATTTTGTTACTATTTTATCAAATTCTGTAAAGTATGTCTTTGATAATTTACTTGATATAGCCTTGAAACTATAAATCAACCTTGATAATGTTTTTATCATAATGGCACAACCAAGCCATGACCACTGAATATACTGCCAACTTCTTAAGTTGTTCTTGATTTTCATAGGGAGCACGTAGCAATTTAATCTAGAGAAGTATTTTGTGTTTGGGTAGATTGATCCCCAAGTATTTTGTGCATTTTTAAGTTTTTTTGGATGGGATTTCCCTTTCCATTATTGTCTCTAAGATTTTGTTATTATTAGATAGAAATGTTCTTGATTTTTATGTGTTTCTTTTGTGACCTGAATGTTATCTGAAGCTGTTTGCTCAACTAATGTCTTTGCTGATTCCAGAGGTCTTTCTAAATAAACCATACTGTCACCGGTAAATAGAGATATTTTTGACTTCCTCTTTACATATCTCTAAGTCTTTAATTTCTTTCTCTTGTCTTATTGCTATTTCTAGCATTTCTAGAATTATATCAAATAATGGGGGAGAAAAGGGAGAATGAACATCCTTGCTTTACTCTTGTCTTTATTGGGAAGAGTTCTAGTGTACCCCTATTGCATATGATACTTGATTTTGGTTTTAAGATAGATACTTTTTATGATAATACAAAGGTCCCTCTATCCTGTATTTTGTAGAATTTTTAGCAAGAATCAGTGTCATCAAAGAGTTCTTTTTTAGAAATCAAGATAGTTATGTGGTTCAAGATGTTTTTGTTCCCATGATTGTGTTGATTGTTTTCCTATTGTTGAAACATTCTTGTATCCTTAACTTAAATCTAGCCTAGTCATGTTGAATGCATGGTCTTGGATGAATTGCTATAGTCAATTCAACATTTATTTAAACTTTTAAAATTAGTATTTATTAATGATATTGATTTATCAATAACCAACAAAATTCATTTGGTGCAATAAAAGTTCTAGAATATCATGGGAAATAATAAAAAAGAGATAGGGATGAAGGGAGAAAAGTACTTCCAGACCTCAAACTATTTTTCTTTACTTTACCTTTTCTTGGTTTAAATTTTAAGAAATATGTTTATATCATAGAAGGATTCTTGTAGGGTGCTTCCCCCCTCAATTTTTAAAGAATACATTGTTTAGTATTATTATTAATTGTTCTTTAAATTTTTGAAAGAATTCTCCCAAGAATCCATCAGAAATAGTAGTTGTTTTTTTTTTTTCATTTGCAGCTAGTTCTATTTCCATTTCTGAGTTTAGATTATTTATTTGATCTTCTGTCAGTTTGGGTATTTATGTATTTTAAGGTATTTCTCTATTTCTTTTGTCTTATCACTTTTGTTGGCACATAACTGTACATAGTAGATAGTGATAATTCTTTTTAGTTCTTTTTAAAAATTATTTATTGTCTGTTTTGTTATTTTGATTTTTGCTTTCTTCTTTTTAGTCAGTTTATAAAAGGTTTATCAATTTTGCTAACTAGTTTTTAGTTTTGTTGATTATTTCTGTAACCTTTTTGGTTTACAATTTATCTATTTTTCCCTCTAATTTTTAATATTTATTCTTTTATGCTCTTTTATTGGTTGGCTTTCTAATCCTCTACTTTTACTATTTTGATAATGTGCGGTTTTTTTTTCTTTTTAGGGAGATGCATTTTCCCCATGAGGATGGCTTTATCTATGTCCCAGAAATTTTAGTACATTTTTTATCATGATCATTTTCTTTCAAGTGATTATTGTTTCTATGATTTGTTCTTAGTGTCACTTATTATTTTGGATTCCATTCTTAAGTCTCCATTTGGGTTATTTTATTTTGTTTGTGTTTATCAACTGATTACTATTTTATTGCGTTATCGTTTGTTAAGCATGCGGTTGCTCAGGCATTTTTCAGTCATATCCAACTCTTCATGACCCCATTTGGGGTTTTCTTGATAATAATACTAGAGTGGTTTGCCTTTCCTTCTCCAGCTCATTTTACAGATGAGGAAATTAAGGCCAACAGGGTTAAGTGACTTGCCCAGGGTCATACAACTAGTAAGTGTCTGATGTGAACTCAGTAAGATGAGTCTTTCTGATTCCAGATCTGGCACTGTGCCAGATTCACTTTGCCACCTAGCTGCTATGTTTGCTATTTCTGTTCTTTTTACATTATTTCCAATATTTTGCCTTAATGCACAGTCCATTTTTGTAAAAGTTTCATGTGGTGCTGAGAAATATGTATATTCTTGAGGTAATCTCATTTAGAAGACACCATAAGTATTTAGTTCTAGTTTCTCTTACATTTTAAACAATTCTATATTTTCCCTTTCATTTATATTTTTGCTAAATTTGAACAAATCCAAGAGAAAGACATTAAAATCACCTAATATTATAGTATTGCTGTCTATGTCTTCAGTTAATTCAGTTCATTTTTTTCCTTTACAACTTTAGATGCTATGACGTTTGGAGCATATAAGTTCAATATTGACAGTGGTTTGTTTTTATGATTCTTTTTAGCATAATGTAATTTACTTCCTTACCTTCACCTTATGAATCTTTATTTTTGCTTTGACTGATAGCATCATTGTCACTCTTACTCTTATTCATTTACCTGATGCATAGTAAATCTTGTTCCAGCCCATCATTTTAATACTGTGTATGTCTTTGATTTTTAGGTATGTTTCTTGTAAGAGACAGATTGTGGGGTTTTATTTTCTTATCTAATCTGCCACTCTTGTTTTATTGGATTACTTAATCCATTCACATTTAAAGTTATGAGAGTTAGGTTTAAATTTTTCCTCTATTTGCCTCTAATATTACTTTTTTTTTTCAGAATTGGGATTTTTATTCAGCTTCCTTTTTCATGACAACACTTTTACTCCAGTTATTTTTATTTATTTTACTTTAAGGCAATCCTATTCCTATAGGCTCTCTTCCCCTTACCCTTAATTCTCCCTCCCCTCACTCCTTTCCTTATTTTTGGAGCTTTATTTAACTTATTAATTCCTTTTTATTTACTTCTTTTATATAGTTATCTAATTCTTCTCTCTTTTTCTCTCAGGTCAAGCAGTTAATTAAAATTCCCAACTTAGAAAAGGAAATATAACCATAGGAGCTAAAAAAGAAAAAAAAAACTTTTCCCTGATGGATTCAAAGGACAATTCTATCAAACTTTCAAAGAACAATCAATATCATTATGATACAAATTATTCTTTAAAATTAAGAAAGAAAGCATTATACCAGATTCCCATTATGAGGTAAATTTAGTTTAATACCTAAATTAGGAAAAAATAAAGCATAGAAGAACAGATCATTAATGAATACTAATTAAATAAAACTTTGTCTTAGACTAGAGTCATTCAGCCAGAAAAATCAATCATCATGACCAAGTTGGATTTACAACAGGAAATCAAGGATAGTTCAACTTAAATAAACATACTTCAAACAATAACATTCCCAATTACATGGTTATCTTAGTAAATGTAAAAAAAAGCTTCCACAAAGTACAGTGCTCATTTATGTTAAAGAAAAAAATCACAAAGTATAGGAAGGGCCATTATTTATGTATTACTAAAAAAAACCCCAAGCCCAAAAGTAAACATTGCATGCAAAGGTGATACGTTAAAAGCTTTCCCCCCCAAAAACGCAAGACTAAAGCAAGGGTGCCCACTCTCTTCCCATGAAATTTAATAAAAACTGGAAAACATAAATTAATTAAAAATAACTCCCTATTGGATAAAAATTCTGGGAAAATTAGAAAGCAGTCTGGCTAAAACTGAAATTAGCTCAATATTTTATACCATATTTCCAATAGATTTAGTAAGTGATCTTAATATTAAAGATCATACCATAAATTTTTTTAAGAGAAGTAGATAATGTAGCTTCCACAGTTATGTGTAGTAGATATATTTTCATGCAGATAAAGAGAGAGATAATTACAAAAGATAAAATTGACCACTTTAGTTGCATAAAATTGGAAAGCTTTTATAAAAACAAAATTAATAGGTCTAGGACAAGAAGGGAAGGGTATGGTATCCAAAATGTATAGATAACTAAAAAGTACACACATGCACATGCATACATACATTCATATATGCATATGTATCATGCATATGTTTATATATGATTAATATAATATATACACATACATAAACACATACATACATATTTGCATACATATTTGTATGTGTATGAGAAAGAGCAATTTTTTGATAGATAAACAATTAAAAGACATGAATAAACATTTCTTAAAAGAATGGGAAGCTATAAGCAGCCATGCGAAAGAATACTCTCAATCACTAATAACATGAGAAACACAAATTAATACAAGCCTGAGGTTTTACCTCACAACCAATAAATTACCAAAGATGACAAAAGGCAGGAATAGTTAATGTTGGCTAGGTTGTGGAAAGGCACACAAAAGTATTCTTGGAATTATTTATTAAAAATGATTAAAATATCCATACTACTTGACCCAGAGATTCCACTACTAGGCATAAATCCCAAGGATGTGGGTCATTGATTTTTTAAAAAGTACTATATGCACCAAAATATTTATAGTAGCACTTTTGTGTTAACAAAGAATTGGAAACAAAGTAGATGCCTGGAAAAGAAAGACCTAAATTAACTGATACACAGTGGAGTGAGCAGAGCTAAGAAAACAATATGTAAAATAACTGACTACAACAGTGTAAATGGAAAACTAACAGCCAAGAAGCAATCAAAAGTCAATGCTGCAGAATTACAAAGAACAAACATAACCCTAAAGAAGAGATATTAGTATGCACTCCTTTTCAAAGATGTGAGGTCCACAGGTTTGAAACATTGCATGAATTTTTAGACTTTTTCAATGTATTAGTTGGTTTTGCTGATTTTTGAAAATTTTTCTTATTCTGTTTTTTCTTCAAAAGTATTCTTTATTATATAGGATGGATTTGTGGATGTGAGTAAGGGGAGAAAATTAGGTTATATAAAAACAAAAGTTATGAAAAGTTATTTTTTAAATGTTTCAAAGGCAGTCCTCCACATCTAGTGCAGAGGTGTTGTGTGGCTCAAAGGGAGGCATAATAGACATCTCTAACCTATTCTTTACACACCCTTGTCCAAGGGTGACTTTATTTTCTTCCAGGAGGGGAAGCAGGAAATTGGGGCCAGAAGCTTGGCTGCCCTGCTCCCCTTAGAGAGAAGGGTACCAGGCTAGAATTACATCTATATATTCCCTTAAATATTATTAGTCTAGGGAATGTGATTTGCAGGTTCAGGTTAAACTTCTGATCACTGTTCATTAGTGGAGGAAACAGGTCCCCAAGTTTTATAAGCAAGACTTGGCTCCCTTCCCACCAAATATCAGTTCCACAATGAACATACAAAGCAATTACCAAAGAAATCCATTTATCCAAGTCAATGGCAAAACAAAAATCAGAGAAAGTATACATAAGACAATACAGATTGAAAGAACTGTCAAATTGGGGAAAAGATAATTCTGCTCAACCAAGAGAGACTCTCAGATCTCTCCCAAGGAGAAATTCCCCAGAGTCTGTAGTGGATCAAGTAAAGGGTTAAGGATATGATGGAGACTGCTAGCCTCTATGTTGGCTTTTTCTTAGTCTTATTCTCCCTTCAGCAATCTGAAGTGGAGTTGGCAGTGTCCATATTCTCTCTACATGCTACAAGACCGAAGTGCCCAAAGTGACTGCAGCATCCAAAGAGCCTGAGGAGACTCAGAGAAAGCACAGCTCTCCTTTCTCTGACTTTCAGCTTGGAACTTCATGTAGGAGCAGGGAATTGCTCTCCACCAATGAGGAGAGAGTCCCACACCAATGGGCTTTAGGACTCTGGTTACACAAAAAAGAAAGGATATTTTTAAATTGTGGAGCAGGCAATCCAGAGGGTACAGTAGAAGGGTAGGCTAATCTGTAGTGTAATATCATGGGGGGATAGAGGGGTAGAGAGGGGTGAAGTAGATGTGAATAAGGGAATAGACAACTGGGTTTGGGGAAGCACATGTTTTCTTTAGCAGCTAGGTGTTCAGAAGGGAATTAGTATTAGGGGGTGGGAATATATCAACCATTAAGAAATGAGTCCAAGCAGAATTAAATCCAAGTATTTACCATATTTTACTACAAAATTGTCAGCAGATTTTATGCCAAATATTTTCGCAAAAAAGTGGGTTGCAACCATTACGTGAAGCTTTTTTTTTAAAAAAAATTGTGCCAGTATTACTACTACACAAATATTTCTTCGTCAATTTGTGGAAACTTGCCCATTTTAAGACCTCTAAACCCATGTCTAGAAAGGTTTGTGTTTTTTAGCTTTTTTTTTAGTTTCCACTAGTCTCGCACTAACTTTTCACTCACTGAAAACTGTCTTTCTGCACCTGTTTCCCTGTTGTTCGGTGAACACAATCATTTTCAGCTTGAAGCCTACAGAATAATTTTTATATTTACCCATAATTTGAAAGAAATGCTTAGCACATTAATGTATTGCTGGCAGATGAACTGTACAGTTTAGCTAGCACTGGAAGATGTAAATCTTACCATATCCTGTGACTTACTCATGGCAACTTCGTCTGCCCACCTACTTCTCTTGAGCCTGTGGCTTTTCACTGGGTTGAGTGACAATACTGTTAATGCTGTAGTGCTCTAAACAAACCACGTAAGTCAACTTTCAGAAATATACTAACAATGTTGAGAATTGTTGTTGAGAATTCTAAGCTCGTAGCTTGCAGTGAGTGAGAGATGAATGCATATCCATATGACACTGGTGAATACATTGCTGCTCTGTTTACCTTTTAAGTGGCATGATGAACAGAATTATACCATGCAACAAAAGGTCATAAAACAGTCTTTGGGTTGAAAACAACAACAACAACAACAACACAGGGTGTGACAATTATGTGGTGAAATATGTGGTAGTGTTTCACTTCAAGTCTGAGTTCAAATCCTACCTTAGACACTTACTAGATGTATGACCCTGGGCAAGTCACTTAATGTCTCTCAATCTGTTTCCTTATCTATAAAGAGGTAATAGAATGCAGCTGGTTCTTAATGCCCCTTCTAGCTTCATGCTTCATAATCTGATCCTATGAGTATTGGTAGATGGATTTATTCAAAGAATTTAATATTAACTGCTAAGATGTTTCTGTACATCCTACTCTCTGGGCATATTATAGAAATAATTTAAATCTCTAAATATTGAATTTGTTGTTATTTAGTCATTTTTAGTCATGTCTAACTCTTCATGACCCCATTTGGGATTTTCTTGGCAGAGATACTAGGATGGTTTGCCATTTCCTTCTCCAGCTCTTTTTATAGAAGAGGAAACTGAGGAAAATATGTTGCAAAGGGTCACATAGCTAGTAAGTGTCTGAGACCAGATTTGAACTCAGGAAGATGAGTTCTCTTGACTCCAGACCCAGCACTCTATCCACTGTGCCATTTAGCTGCTCCTAAAGATTGAATTAAGCTTCTGAATTACATAAATGGACATCAATTGTAGCCAGGTTGATTGTGGATAATGCAATTAAGTAATGATTCAGTTAGGGTTAGGGCTAGGGTGTGCTACTTAGTTTTGATAATCTCCACTTATTTCCTTTACTGCTTTTAATCATCCTTCTTTGCAATCTCCAAAGACGCCTGTTGAGGTAGCTTCTAGGTGTTACTATTTTCTAATACAAGACTCATTATCTTTCCTAGGATTTGGAAACTCAGGATTCAGAATGTTTCTACCCTTTTACCCTCTATCCATCTCAAGATTCCAACTGTTTAAGTGTAGTGCTTACTTGTTTTTGAGTTTACTGCTGACTTAATCTCAGATAGCTTTTTAATACAGAAAATACTATAATATTTCCTGCTCTGAACCCATTAGCATTTATTTTCGCATAATTGTGTTCTGAATAGCAGTGAACTTGTTCAGGAGAATGAATGATAATTTTACTATTTCAAAATAATGAAATATTTTCTTGCATTTTAACAAATATCATATAGTCACACTGAGACACCAGGAAAAACTGCAACACTGTTACCTAAAAGTTCTACCTATTAACATTTTATTTTCTTCTTGGTAGAAACATGCCATATTTGCATTTTTGAGCCTGAATAGTTTTAATTCAGGTTTTATTCTATAAGCTCAAGAGGAACATTTACTTTGTTTTCACTGATTAGTTATACAATTATTCCTTTCAGATATTACATGAACCATGAACCATAATATTATATTCCTTGCTAATACATTTTGGCAAAGGTATTTAT
This sequence comes from Trichosurus vulpecula, assembly GCF_011100635.1. Classification (NCBI taxonomy): domain Eukaryota; kingdom Metazoa; phylum Chordata; class Mammalia; order Diprotodontia; family Phalangeridae; genus Trichosurus; species Trichosurus vulpecula. The sequence continues at coordinate 212,001,906 of NC_050580.1, read as the reverse complement.
GTGAAAACATAATACATAAATGTAATGAATTTCTCAAATGAGTACATTGTTAATATATTGCAATCACAGCTTTAAAAAATGCTAGTAAAATTCATTAAACTTTTCTCAATTAGCAATTTGACTTTTCTAAAAGAGTTAGTGATAGAAAATGATAGAAAAAAAACACAGCTAGTCATTCCTATCCTATCATATTGCTTTTCTTAGCAAATGTACTATTTGAAAGAGCACAGAAAAGGAAGATTCCAATTTTGATCAACCTGATACAGTGCTTACTAGCATAGGATTAAGCATGGTTCTAATGGACTTTACTTGTTTCCAATCCTTCATAAAGTAAAAGGTGGATTTGGAACCAAAAGCATTTGAAGAGAAGGCACAATCTATAAAACTCATAAATTGGGAGGCAGACCTTAAAACACACAAAAGTACAGTTGCTTTTATAAAACTTAATTTAAGAAGAGTATTAGATTATTTTTTCACTATATCATTTCAATCCTGCTTTAAATCTATTAACCAAATAATGTCGTTTGATAAACAAAAAAAGGAGTGACTTAGCATTTTATTTCTCCTTCAATTCAACATGTAACTAAAAGTAACTTTCCCTCTCTGATTTTCCCATTAAGGATGGGGGAATGGTCCACCCTTCCCGCAATTCAACAGAAGAGTTTCTCTTTCTTCAGAAAGAGAATGACCCCAATCCCTTGTTTGGCTTGCCAAAAGCCCTGAACCTGGAGGTATTTATTTGGATAGTGTAGAACTGAAGTGAAATGTTAAATGTCCATGCAGCAGTCCTGCAAATTCATTCATATTGTGAAACTTAAGTTTTGACTTCCTGGAAGATTAAAAAGATAGTTATATTACTGTGTCTGCTTATTTAAATTTTGATTTTTGTCAATATGAGCTTTGGTATTGTGTATTTAGGATTTCTTTTGTGTAACAGAAATAGATAGCTATCCTATTCCTGGTCTACATTGTACTCTACTGCCTATATTGGGGAGAGCCTAGGCACAAAACCCGACCTAAGTTTTAAGCAATTTTCCCTGAGACTCTTGGATAGGGTCACAAAGAGGCAAAGAGTACAAGAAAAAAAGTCCTGACCTAATGTGGTTGGTGGCCCTGGATGAAAATGGAAAGCGTGTATCTCTCAAACCCCACTAAGCACAGCATCAACAAAGCTTGGATAATAATAGAGATTCCACCAACTCCTTTATTTTTCTCTCTAAGGTAAACCTGCATGCCATCCTTCTTCCATTTACAATCAACTTCCTTTATCTTTTGGTTTAATTTAAAATGAGAAAGTCAAAATGAATATGGTTCAGTTCCATCATCTGGCTGTTGGTCCATTAATTGTTGGACAAGGATCTCATATTTATAACATCAACAATGAATGCTTATGGATGATCTAATTCTTAGCACCATGCCACCATCACTCTGTCATAGACGCTGAAGAATTGGAAGGGGGAGGCCTAGAGGAATGAGGGCTATTTGGTAATTTTTGTTTGTTTGTTTCAAACTTGGCCATGGGTTTTAAAAAAAGGTGGCGGGAGAAGCTAGTAGCCTATTTCCTGGTAGTGGGCCTCTCTATACTTGCCTAGTTCAGCATTTAGACAGTAGGGATAGTCTGTTTCTAGAATTACACCTGAAGCTTTTCCAGTACAAATTGTCAATGTTTGCACTTCACTGACATAGTTTTCAAAAACCTGGGGTCACCTCTATGCCATGATAAGGAATGGAAAGATATTGCAAATGATTCAGAATTTTAAAATCTTTACTGTATATTCCTAATAAAGATGCATGCTAAGAATAATAAGATGTATTCTATGTCCTATATTAAGTTCTGAGGCACATAATAGGGGCTTTTTAAACAGTTTAATTCTATCTATGAGTAATGAATTTTAAAAGTTATTCATTTTATTTCTGAACTTAGCAAATACCAAATAAAATGGACATTTCCATATACATGGTAGAAAAGGAGGAACGAAACTGCCTCTCTTTTATTATGTATAGCTTGCTTTTCTTCTTAAATTCATAATAAATTCAATCTATAACTTTAATAGCTTTCCTGCTTGTGCTTCTTTCCAGGCTTCTTTCTGTTCTTTTCTTCAATTTCTTTTGAAAAAGGCCTCAATGATCCTTTTTTCTTTTCTTTCTTTTTCTCCTCTCTGTACCATTCATATCTTAAACTACTAATATTTCTCCATCCAAATCTTGAAGTAGCTGGCTTAGAACTCTTGAGATAGATAATTTCTTAGGCTTTTACTATGTGCTAGGCACTGTAATAAGTGCCAGATAAGAGAAAAAATGACAGTCCCTATCTTCAAGGAGATTACATTCTAAAAGGCACAGATAACACATAAAGGGAAGCTGGAAAAGGGTTGGTGGTGGGGAGCAGAGAGAGAGGATAAAACCTCAAGTCGTTGGTGAGGAGCCACTAATGTGGCTGAAAAACTGAGGGGATCTCCGCTATGCTGGAAATTCCAGGAGGATGTTGAAATAATCCATCTAATCATTGTTGAAGTCCTCAATATTGTTGAGTGTGTTGGAACTCTTCCCTCCTCTCCTTTGGACTTATCTTGGTAGGAAAAGACTTCACCTCCAGAATCAAATACAAAGTTCCCCGTTTGGCATTCAAAGTTCTTCACCACCTGGAACCTTCCCACACTTCCTATTTTCTTATACTTTCCTCCCCTCAACACATTCTATAATGTAGCTACACTGATCTACTTGCTATGCCTCACACATAACACTAGAAAACATAACACTAGAAGACAGTTGTTTTCATGCCTGTCCCCCACAGCTCTTCCATAGCCCTGGAATATTCTCCATTCTGACTTTTCCCTCTGAGTTTCACTGAATTCCTTCAAGTTTCATTTCAAATCCTACCTTCTTCAAAGGGTCTTTCCTAGTCCTCCAAGCTGCTAATGTCTTCCCCTCAGATCTTACATCAATTCTGTGTATATCTTGATTTTAGTTAGGTATTTACATGTTGTCTCCCCTATTCAAATTGTGATTTCCTTGAGGGTAGAGATTGTGATTGACTTTCTCTGTATCCCCAGTACTTAACATATCTTTCACAAAGTAAGTGCTTATTGACTGACTGACTGATATTTGGAGAAGATGACTACCACCAGGAGGATGAACCCCAAGCTATGTTCTGTTTTTCCAGAAGATATGACCATTGAGGGAGTTTCTTGGCTAGTATAGGTCCAAGGTAAAAGTGAAATACCTATTTGGTAGTCTCAAAAAATGTTTCATATTTGATGTTTTAAGTATCAAACTCCAGAGAGTGTATAAAAGGAGTGATACCCTATTATATCATGCTTTAAATATTTTTCATTGAGTGTGTATGTGTCTTTTGCGTTTTAAGCATCTATTGAAGTTTGAGAAAATAAATTGAGATTACATGTAGATACAGACATAGATAGACTTTGCTTATGGGGATGGTAAGGTCACATAAGAGCTTTTTAGAGGTGGGGCATGTCTGTAGGTAGCAGAGAAAGAACCAAAGGCTGAAGAAGGATTGAAAATTAAGACTAAAGAGCACAAGGTCACATACACATATATATATATCTATCCTTTTAGGTAGAACTTTGTTAATCTCGTCTCGAAAGGTTTCAGACAAGCCTAAGCTTGTACATGTACGTGTAATGGAAGGTAATCGAGGAGAACCTCCCTCACTATTTTCTAAACCTTGGACCACATCTGAAAAGTGTGCTCTGGCTCAGTGTTGAAGGACTTTCACTTTGGGATGATGCAGCAACCTCTTATTGGTTCCCCATGGACTGATACTTTCACATGACAAAGCAAGTCCCTTATTCATCCATGATCAAGGTGGAGGATAGTGGTGCTGTGCATAGGGAGAACAACCAAAGACCTCTGATTGCACATGTCCCTTTGCAAGACTCCTTTACACAAGAACTTAACTCCAGAGGAAATAGTCAGTTTAGCAAATCAATCCCAATTACATGTAGCCCCTGATTACTGAGATCTGGCATCACGGAAACCTTAGGTGGCCTCCTGGAAATCACAGAAACTTTGTATGGCCTTGCCAAGATCAGAAATTTTGGAAGACTTTCTCAGGAATAGAAAGAATCGTAGGGCTGGATTCTTGGTAGACTCTGAGGAGAGCTTAGTTTACTTTGTACTTACAGTGGTGTTTATAGAAGTTTTCACCTAAGTTTTGGGGATATAGGTAGGAAAGTCAGAGAGGAGAGATAATATAAAACCAATGATGCTGAACCAACCTCAACCCTTCAAGTGTACCCCCTAGAACCCTGAGAGGCAGATGTAGCCAACCTCACACTCTGAGAGAATGAGGATAGAATGCTCCCTAAAGTAATTTCATCAAAGCACTCAGTATGCTCCTAGCAGCTCTGAGCCAAGGTGAGAAACCCTCTCTCACATCCCTGTGACTTGAGGGTTCTTTCAAATTAAACTGCATAGGATTTCAAAATTCTCCACTGGAAGAAGAGTAGGGAACAGCAAGAGGCAAGAGGTTGTATGTCGAATCTTAAAAGAAAAAAAAGCACATTTAGTTCATCTATCTAAAGAAAGGTAAAGATCAAGGCTCCATATCTTATAGTGGGGGGAAAAAAGAAAGCTTATAACATACAGAAGTCACTAGTCCCTTTGTTTGCTATTGCTTAAGTTTATATTTGGTACAGTGGGCCATCTCTAGTTTATAGTCTTTCTAGTTAATAATAGTCTTTATTTAGTAGTGCAACCCTTGGCAGTCATCACTCTCCTCGGAGGGAAGGCTAATGTAATACTCACTGAGTTTTCAGCAGCGGCTGGAAACGATCAATAGGTCATAAATAAACCTACCACCACACAGGAAAGACAATGAGATTATATATACTCCTACCACCTCCAATTACAGTAAGAGCAACAATTATAAGGCTGTACTCCTACAGCCACCCTAGGGAGAAAATGAGAGAAAAATGTGCCATTAGCTTAATGAAGAGAGAGCAGCGGAGCAACATACACATTTTCTCACTATTAGCTCCCACAGCGTGCCACCAGCACATAAGGGAAGCAAGAGTTGCAGAGTAACAATTAAACTTTCTGACAATTAGCCCCTACAATGTAAATTCCTTGAACCCAAAGTGTTCAAGATTCAAAGATTTCAAAGAATCTCATTTCTAGTTTCTCACCATTTGCCAATAAAATTTGAAGAAGGTCTTTCCTTGTGAAAATTGAGGGAGCTAAAGCTAAGGGCTTTTTTAAATTTTGAAGATAACCTACACAACATCTTTAGATTGCATATATAGAATGATTGCATGTATCGTTTGAATGTCATGGTTAGCAAAAGTGATGAGGTTCACATAGATTAAAGTTAACCAAAAAAGGTGGAAAAATCTACAGGGTAATGTTCATACACCAGCCTAATCAGGAAAAAGATGCAGAGGATTAATTTGAGTAATTTTGCAGAATTTGGCCTTCATGAAATCTCTGGTATAAAAAGAACATGAAAATGAGAGTGCAATATAGACAATGGCTGCAAAAGCATAAATGAAAACATCACTAAAAGGAAGGCTAATTCTGAGTAATGACAAGGGTGAAGGGTCAGGGAAGGGGGAAATCAATGAATCTAGTGAACATATAATGACACACATTTCCTCCCCACTGGAAGATATGAGGAATTCCTGGGACAGACTGTTGTCAAAAATGGTCACTTCATAGGCAGGGCAGAATTCATACCCTAGAAAGTGTATAAAATGTTACTCCCTTCCAACTGCGTAGTCACCACCACAACTAGTAAAGAGTTAGGAACTCAGGAAGTTGTTCCCTGAAGGGAGTAGGAGGTCTTACACAACTCCCCCTCCAACGAGCCTGTTATGTTTCAGGAACAAAGAAGCCAAACCTACCCTCCCCACTTTACACCAGTATTGGAATGAAAGATGTCATTAGAAAGTTGTCTAGCTCCAAAGAGAGTACGGAGTCAGTCATGACTACCATGTAAAATGGAGAAGGAAATGGTAAACCACTCCGGTAGCTTTGCCAAGGAAACTCTAAATGGCATCACAGAGAGTCTTACGTGACTGAAAAACAACTTAACAGCAACTTAACACCATTTTAAAAATTAAGAAAGTGCAAAAAATTTTAAAATTAGAGAAGTGCATGAGTATTCAGGGCACATCCAAATTTTCCTTTGGCCTATTAGGTGGTTACCATTATTCTAATATTCTGGGCCTCAACCAATACTACGTGACAATAAAGAGTTTTGCTTTTAATCTGGTTTAGAGATAAGAAATTATTATTATAATTACTATGCTGTTATTATAGGTTAAATTTCCATTTAGTTGAGGTTTCTGTGCAATATACAATATTATTTTGCCTATTGTGTGTTCAAAGTAGTCTTGTCACAGCAACAGCATGACAACATGAAAAGCCTTATAGCAAATAGGTAAATACATGTCTTTTGTGAAGTAAAAGGGGGTAATTATTTCAGCTCAGTACATTTGTAGGCAAATAGCTAAAAATCAAAATCAAAATGTTAGAAAATATTGAATACTGATGATAATAACTACAATGTTACACTAAGACTGAGACTCTCTGGGTTAATAAGATACCTAAAAGCTTCCTTGATATCAGATCCAAATGGAGAACAGCCCATTATTTTTCATCTCTGCTTTAAGTAGCATCATGTTTAATAGTTTTATCATTTTGGGGCATCAAAACTGAGTATGTATAGTGAAAAAGACCCCCCAAATATGATCATGTTTATAAATTTTTTTATAGCTTAGGTAGCAAAACCCAAATTGCTGGGTGAGGCAATTTGACCTAATCAAATGAGTATTGGATTTATAGTAAAAAGACCTGGATTTATTACTACTGATATGGCCTTGACAAAATCACTTTATTTCTCTGGACCTTAACTTTCTTATCTAGATGATTAGATTAGATAACCCTTAGGTTGAGTCTGACTTATAATCTATGAGCTTACTTCGGCATCTAGCACTGGAAATATTTCTGGATTCCTTTGAAGGTGGAGAATTATGTGGATGAAGTGTATCTGATTTTTTTAATAGAAGAACTTACATATCCAAATGTGCATTTCTTTTCAAAATATTTTCTTTAGGGGGCAGACTACATTTATTCCATCCATGTTGACAGTATTCAAGACAGTATTGGAATTATTTTTTGAACTGCTATCAGTTTCTTTGGCACATTTTTTGGAATATATTCAGTGCTGGCAATTATTGGTCATTTGAGAGTGAATTTGCTGTTTTGAAGCAATCCAGTATCATGTGGAACTAAATTTGTTGAATAACATGGGTGATCATAGGATCACACTTTTAGAGCTAGAAGAGACCCAGAGAAGTCAAGGGACTTGCCATACTAAGTGTCAAAGCTAAGATTCTAATTGAGGTTCTTTTTTTCTTCCCAGTCCAGCTTTTGTTCCCCAGTACTACAGGGTGTCCTTAAAGTCTGGACACACAGGCAAAAAATACATATTTTGAAATATTTGGAATATTAACAGACCTTAGCCCCCTTGACTTCTTTTTCTGGGGTATGCTAAAGGAGAAGGTGTACTCAATGAAAATCACAGATGCAACACACTTGATTGAACGCATAAAGAGTGAATGCGCTAAAATTGACGGCAATGTGGAGTTATTGCATCGAGTTTACGTGAATCTTGCAAAGCATATCAACCTTTGCATCACAAATGATGGAAATCATATTGAAGATGTTATTTGTTAATATTCCAATTAAATAAAATGTTCTTGAAAATTTCATTCATTTCATTTCTTGAAAATATACATTTTTGCCCACATGTCCAGACTTTAGGGACACCCTGTACACTGATCAATTGGTAATCCTATTTTTGGTAAAAGAAAACAAAACATAAACATGTGACTTCAGCATGAGGTCATTTCTTATTTGGCTTATAAAATGTTCTTGAAAGTAATGGCAAGAAGAGATCCAAATATATTTTGAAAAAATGGCTGTATGAACAGGTAAGTAGAAAACCTCTTCAGATGACTTCTTTTAAGAACAATACTCATTGTGACATCGTGTTTCAGTATGTTTCTTTAGAAAAACACCTTACTACTTTAGTCACATTTTGCAAATTGAATTATTTTATAAAGTAATAATTGACAGAATGTACTAAAAATTAGAGATCTTTGAATAATAATGTAACTAAGATTTGTCTTGGGTGCTAATCAGCTGTGATCAAATTAATTTTGCTGATATTGTTTTCCTTAGTATAAACTCTTGAACTTACCTTATCCTTCCTCTTCTGAAGTCTCATCATCGCATGGAGCTGACCCCTTGTCAACACAAAAAGCTGCCAATGAAGTACAAACCCCCCTTTTAGAGGCTCTGCCTAAGAGGGAGAGACTTTGAATAGGGGTCTTTGAATAGGACTTTGAATGGTGATGTCTCTTATCAGACTAGCTTTGCTAAGTGGCAGGGCTCATCACCAGAGGTTTAATCAAGAGATTACTCAGTTAATAAACATTTATTATGCACTTACTATATGCTAGCCATTTTGCTAAGTACTGTGGATACAAAAAGTGGTAAAAACCAAAGCAAAATAAAAACCATGGTCCCTACCCTGAAGAAGGTTTACATTTTTAAAAATAGAAGGTTACCTCAGAAAGAAAGCAATGGAATGATAGTGGAGAACTAGGAAAGACTTCCTATAGGAGGTAGGATTTAAGCAAAATCTTGAAAGAAGCTGGGAAAGTCAGAAGGTGGAGGTAAGGAGAAAGAACATTCCAGGTATGAGGGACAGTCAATGAAAAGGCATTGAGTCATGAGGTGGAATATTTTATGGGAGAAATAGTAAGCATAGCTGGAATATAGAGCCTATGAAGGGGAGAAAGTATAAGAAGACTTGAAAAGGTAGGAAGATGTCAAATTGTGAAGGGCTTTAAAAGTTAAACAGAGAACTTAATAATTGATCCATCATAGCCCTGATTGTCCTTACACAGCTCCTTCTACCACTTTACATAGGAGTCAGGTTTAGCCCAGAACACAGCTTTTAGTGTTTCCCAGTTCCATATAATCCTAGCTTTTGATTTTAGATATAAGCTTCATTATATTAAAATTCTCACCATACCTGTATTTTGTATGATTTTTTTAAGTCATAAGTGAGTGTCGACCTTTCTTTAAATTTGGCGGGACATCTATTGCTATAATTACATGGGTTTTTGGATAATTTTGTTTTTAATGTGATAGTGTTGTCTTCCTGAACTACTTTATTATCCTTGAAATAAATCCAATGGAACTATGATGAAAATCATCAGGCCATATCTGTAGTTAAGTTGTGTAAGTCAATATTCATTAACTATAATGGTCAATGGTTTCTTTCACTGGTCTATCTTTCTTTGCTTTATGTATTAAAAGTGAATTTATCCCATAGGAGTAGTTTGGATGAATTTCTAAAATTAATTTTTGAAAATAATTTGTGTAGTTTTTTTAAAAAGTTGTACAGAATTCTTCTGCAAATTGATGTGGACCAGGTTTTTTTTTAAGTTACTTTAAATGTAGTTTGATTTCCCTTCCCCTGTCTTGAAACTGGATTATTTAAGATTCCTATTCGTGCGCTGTTAATTTGGGCCTTTTGCATTCTCTTATAGAAGCCTCTTTTTAAAATTCACAATTTTGCTGGCATATAACTGTGCATAGTAGATCATAATTCTTTTTATTTCTTCTCTGCTATGACTTTATTTATTTGTTTTTTAATTTTGTTCATTTGATTTTCCTCCCTTCTTTTTAATCAGGTTGGCTAAAGGTTTGCCTATTTTTTAATTTAATTTTTTATTCTGAATTTAAACACCAAAGAATGAGCATATCTCTATACACAGCAGAAAAACAATAAAAAGATTGTATATGAAACCTTGAATCTCTGATTCATCTTGCTTCTTTATATATGTGTATAAAGCAATATGAATAAATGTAATATATATAACAATATATCAATATATATACACATATAATTAATTCTTCATGTTACTTTCAATATTGTCCTGCTTGTCTATGCTTCCTTCTGAACTTCCATGTGATGTCTTCTATGCATTTAAAAAATGTTTCAGTGGTCCCCTTTTTTGGGATCACTGTTTTTAATCCCTCATCTCCCCTCAACCTCTACTTGTGACTAAAAATGAAGAGAGAGAAAACACCCTTATGCCATCTGAATCAAGCAAAATCAATCATATGTTTGATCATGACATCGATCAGAGTTCTTAATGTTATAGTATTGTTGTCCTCATATAAATTGTTCCCCTGATTCTGCTCACTTCATTCCATAATCTGTTCATGCTATCCAAGATTCTAAATAAAAAATCCCTTTGTTAGTAGTTTCTTGCAGAGCAATAATATTTCATTCCATTCATATACCACAATATTTTCAGTCATTCTTCAATTGATTGTCATGTCCTTAGATTCTAGCTCTTTTCTTTTTTTCCCCTCTCAACTACACCCCCCTCTTATCCCCCACCCCACCCCTCACCTCCCACTTTGGGATCAGTCAGGAAGCTTGTTTTGCTGACTATTAATTCCTCCCTGGTATTTTCCTTCTTAGCAATTGTACTTTGTCCGTTTCAGATAAGAGCGAAGTTCATCTTATTCCTTCTCCCTCTCCTTCTCCTATGTTTGTATGCTCTTCTTCTCACATACGTCAATTATGAGAAATAGAAAATTTCACACACCCCTTCCTCTTTTCTATACTAGTGTAGGTCTTATTTTTCTTTTCCCTCTTCAAAACCTCATAACAGAACCAATCAATTCCCAGGTCTTCTATTTCTCCTAATTTAACACCCTCAATGACATTAATGAAGATATTAATATTATAAAGCAGAGCTCAGCCAACTAAACTTTGGCTGGTGTGCTTTTTGTACAGCCTGCAAGCTAAGAATGCTGTTTTGCTTTTGTTACATTTGTACAAAAACAGGTAGCAGGCCAGATCTGTCCCATAGGACATCATTTGCCAACCACTATTCTAGAGAGACACTTGTTTCTTCCCCCCATTAGAATATTAGCATTAGGGGGCAGAGCCAGGATGGCCGCTGGAAAGCAGGGACTTGCTTAAGCTCTCCCCCAAATCCCTCTAAACACCTGTAAAAAATGGCTCTGAACAAATTCTGAAGCTGTGGATCCCACAAAATAGCAGAGGGAAGCAGGTCTCCAGCCCAGGACAGCCTGGATGGTCGCTGGGAAGGGTCTATCACACCATGCTAGGAGCAGAGCGCAACCCAGCATGGGCCACTCCAGGACAGACCAAACCAGGAGTCAGCTGGAGCAGGCCTTAGGGCCATGAAACACTGAGCTGTAGCAGTTACCAGACTTTTGAACCCACAAATGACAAAGACCACAGAGCAGGTTAGTGGGAAAACTGCTGGACTGTGGTGAGAGTGGTCCGGCCTCAGCCCTGGGGGTGGTGGAGGTGGTGCTGCGGTGGCAGCAGCCGCAGCAGCAGGAAGCTAGAGCAGCTGCTTCCAGAGCTCCAGTGTCAGCTGCTTCCTGAGTCCTTGGCCTACATGGTGGGAGGAATCAAGAGGCAGATTGAAGCAGTAGTGCAAGGAGCACTTTGTGGGCACAGAGGCAGGTTCTCTTGCTTTGCCCTGCTTGGATCTGGGTCGAGATCCTGGTTGGCAGTTCTTGGGGGAGGAGGAGCGCTACTGTGGCAAAGCTTGTGGTGATGGTGGAGTAGAAGTAGCTCTGAAAACAGCAGCCCAGACCCTCAAGCTTGGGACAAAGTACTCTCTACTCTACAAGTAGTCATACCCTGACAAAAAGATCAAAGGTCAAGTAGTTGGCTGGGAACATGACCAGGCAGCACAAAAGGACTCAAACTCATACTCAGACTTTAGAATCTTTTTTTTGGAGACAAAGAAGATCAAAACATACAACCAGAAGAAGTCAACAAAGTCATAGAGCCTCCATCAAAAGCCTCCAAGAAAAATATGAATTGGTCTCAGGACAAAGAAGAGCTCAAAAAGGATTTGGAAAAGCAAGTAAGAGAAGTAGAGGAAAAATTGGGAAGAGAAATGAGAGTGACGTAAGAAAATCATGAAAAACAAGTCAATGTCCTGCTAAATACTGAAGAAAATAACACCTTAAAAAACAGAGTAACCCAAACGGCAAAAGAGCTCCAAAAAGTCAATGAGGAGAAGAATGCCTTGAAAGGCAGAATTAGCCAAATGGAAAAGGGGGTCCAAAAGACCACTGAAGAAAATACCACCTTAACAATTAGATTGGAGCAAGTGGAGGCTAGTGACTTTATGAGAAATCAAGAAATTGTAAAACAGAACCAAAGGCATGAAAAAATGGAAGATAATGTGAAATATCTCAATGGAAACACCACTGACCTGGAGAATAGATCCAGGAGAGAGAATTTAAAAATTATTGGACTACCTGAAAGTCATGATCAAAAAAAGAGCCCAGATATAATCTTTTTAAGAAATTATCAAGGAAAACTTTCCTGATATTCTAGAGCCAGAGGGTAAAATAGAAATTGAAAGAATCCACCAAATGCCTCTTTAAAAAGATCCCCCAAAGAAAACTCCTAGGAATTTTTTACCAAATTCCAGAGTTTCCAGGTCAAGGAGAAAATACTGCAAGCAGCCAGAAACAAACAATTTGAGTTTCGTGGAAACAATCAGGATAACATAAGATTTAGCAGCTTCTACATTAAGGGATTGAAGGATTTGGAATATGATATTCTGGAGGTCAATGGAGCTAGGATTAAAACCAAGAATCACCTACCCAGCAAAACTGAGTATCATGCTCCAAGGCAAAATATAGATTTTCAATAAAATAGAGGACTTTCAAGCTTTCTCAGTGAAAAGACCAGAGCTGAATAAAAAATTTGACTTTCAATCATAAGACTCAAGAGAAGCATGAAACAGTAAACAAGAAAGAGAAATCATAAGGGACTTACTAAAGTTGAATTGTTTTGTTTACATTCCTACATGGAAAGATGATGTTTATAATTCATGAGACCTTTCTCAGTATTAGGGTAGTTGAAGGGAATATACATATACATAGACAGAGGGCACGGGGTGAGTTGAATTCAAGGGATGATATCTAAAAAATAAATTAAAATTAAGGTGTGAGAGAGGAATATATTGAGAGAGGGAGAAAGGGAGAGATAGAATGGAGCAAATTATCTCACATAAAAGTGGCAAGAAAAAGCAGTTCTGTTGAAAAGGAAGAGGGCACAGGTGAGGGGGAATGAATGAATCTTGCTCTCATCTGATTTGACTTGAGGAGGGAATAACATACATACTCAATTGGGTATCTTATCCTACAGGAAAGTAGGGGGAAGGGATGAAAAAGGGGGAATGATAGAAGGGAGGGCAGATTGGGGGAGGAGGTAATCAAAAGCAAACTATTGAAAAGGGATAGGGTCAAGGGAGAAAACTGAATAAAAGGGGACAGGGCAGGATGGGGGGAAATATAGTTAGTCTTTCACAGTATGAGCATTGTGGGAGTGTTTTACGTAATGATACATGTGTAGCCTATGTTGAATTGTTTGCCTTCTTAGGGAGGGTAGGTGGTGAGGGAACAGGGGAGAGAATTTGGAACTCAAAGTTCTAAAAGCTGATGCTCAAAAAAATAAAAAGGTGTTTTTGCATGCAACTGGGAAATAAGATATACAGGTGATGGGTATAGAAATCTGTCTTGCCATACAAGAAAGTAAGGGGAAAGGGGACTGGGGGTGGGGTGGGGTGACAGAAGGTAGGGCTGACTTGGAAATGGGGCAATCAGAATATATGCCATCTTGGAGTGGGGGGGAGGGTAGAAATGGGGAGAAAATTTGTAACTCAAAATCTTATGGAAGTCAATGTTGAAACTAAAAATATTAAATAAACAAATTATTCTCAAAGAATATTAGCATTATATCATAATATTGCTCCTTCTGATTGCTGAAATAAATTTACTTTTAAGGTTTCTCATGACCTTTATGTTTGTATTTCAAGATTTCTACTCAGCTGGGGCCTTTTAATTAGAAATGCTTAAAAATCCTATATTCCATGAAAAATCTAAGTAAGTTGTTCTTGGTTATAAGCCTACCTCTTGTCTTTTGAAATATAGTATTACAAGATCTCTTATTGTTCATCTCTTTGTCTCATTTTCTACTTCTAGCTCCCTGGATTTCACTACTGAATCAGCTCTTTTTTAATCCTGCAAGTATACCCCAACCCCTGAGGCCTTGTTAACCTATTAAATCCTTCTCCTCCCATGTTTCTCTTCTCCCATTGTTGAGTTCCTCTCCTAACATTAATTTAGAGGAGTCAGTCACCCTTCATTCCTCTCCTTCTTCTGCTTTGAACTCTTTGGATATTGCCACCACCTTTAGTGAGTATTTCCTTTTCCTTTTTATGTGTTGTCTTCCTCCATTAGAATGCATGCTCCTTTAGGACAGGTATTATCTTTCTTTTTGTTTGTATTTATATCTCCAGTTCTTAGCACAGTGTCTGGCACATAGTAAATGCCTAAAAAATGCTTTTTGAGTTGACTTGACATCATAGAGGGGGCCAGGTCTTGTGTGACCCTGATTGTGCTCCCGTGGTATTTCCTTCTTTCTGGATGCTTGCAGTATTATTTTATTTTATTTATTTTGTTGTTTGTTTAATGTGGAAGTTGGATTTTGGCCATGATATTATCAAAGCTTTTCCTGTTGGGGTTTCTTTCTTTTTTTTCTTTAAATTGATTTATTTAATTTTGGTTTTCAACATTCACTTCCATAAGCTTTTGAGTTTTAAATTTTCTCTGCATTCCTCCCCTCTCCCCTCCCCAAGATGGCATGCAATCTGATAAAGGCTCTACATATACATTCTTATTAAACATATTTTCATTAGTCATGTTGTAAAGAAGAATTAGAATGAATAGGAGAAACCATGAGAAAGAAAGAAAAAAGAGAGGGCAAATAGAATAGTTCGATCTGCATTCAGACTCCATAGTTCATTCCCTGGATGTGCACAGCATTTTCCATCATGAGTTTTTTGGAGTTGTCTTAGATCCTTGCATTGCTGAGAAGAGCTAAATCTATCAAAGTTAGTCATCGCATGATGTGGCTGTTATTGTGTTCAGTGTTCTCTTGTTTCTGCTCACTTCACTCAGCATCAGTTCATATAGGTCTTTCCAGATTTTTCTGAAGTCTGCCTGCTCATCATTTCTTATAGCACAATAGTATTCCATTACATTCATATACTGCAACTTGTTCAACCATTCCCCAATCGATGACCATTTCCCTCAATCTTGGCCACCACAAAAACGGAGTTTCTTTCTAGAGGGGATTGATGCATTCTTGTTATTTTACTTTGTCCTCTGGTTTTAATAGATCAGGGAAGTTTCTAGTTATAATTTCTTGAAATATGATGTCCAGGATTTTTTTTTTTGAGACTAGATCCCCCTAACTCACCCAGGCCATTCAGTGGCCATTTATGGGCCCAATCCTAATACTAATTGGCATGAAAGCTTTAATCTGCTCTATCATCCTGACCTGGGCCAATTTGGCTCTCTGCCTGCCCCGTGGTCCTCCACTCCCCAGGGCTCACCATCTTGGTGCCTTAGTACAAATATCTGATAGGTTTTAGTCCTACTGCAGCTCAGCACTCCCTAACTTAAGCAATCTACCAGCTTTAGTTCCCCATCCCACACCTCCCTACCCTCAACAACCTGTGTGCTTTTGGCTGACTTTTGTTTGTATAGTTCTGAGGTTGAAGGAGTTACTTTAGTTTCTTCTTGTTCTGGCATAATTTTTAGATTTTGCTGGAGTTTTGGGAGTTGAGTAGTCAGCCTTTAATCAGGTAAGCATTTTGGCTGGAAGTTAGTTTATCAATTTTTTTGGCTTTCATAAAGAATCAGATTTTAGTTTTATTTATTAGTTCTATGTTTTGTCCTCATTTATATATTTCTCTTCTAATTTTCAAGATTTCCTCTTTTGTGATTATATTATTTTAATTTTTTCTTTAAAAATTACATATTCGGTTCATTTATCTCCTCTATTTCTATTTTGTTAATATATGTTCTAAGGGATATGATTTTTCTTCTGAGGATTGCTTTAGTAGAGTCCCAGAAATTTTGGTATGTTGTCTCATCAGTATCATTTACATAGCTATTAAATGCTTCTTTGATTTGTTCTTTGAATCATTCATTGTAAGAATGCTCTTATAATATCTCTATTTAGGTTTATGCCTTTTGTTTGTGCTCTCTATATCAGGATTTTTTTTTCTTCTTCTTGATGTTGTGGTCTGTAATGGATCATAACTTTTTTTTGGTTCCTATTTCATGTTCCTATTCAGACAACAGCAAAGATCTTTTTGATTCGGAATTTTCCCATACTTTGTTTAGTTTTATATCCCCCCTTTTATTAAACCTATTTAGAGAGAAACATATGGTCTCTTACTATTATTGTTGTTTTGCACTTCAGCCTAATTTTCCTTTATGAATTTTGCTGTTATGTCATTATGTATCACATATATATTCTACACTGTTATTGGTTCATTGTCTATGGTTACTTTAAGCATAACAATTTCCTTATGTGTCTATTGGTATTGGGCATTTTCGCTTTTGCTTTGATTGATATGACAGCATGATTGTAACTCCTACTTTTTGGGATTCGCTTTGTATGTAGCAAATTCTGAATCTGATGAAACTCATAGGTCTATTTTTTTTAAAGATGTGTTTAAACCTTTAATTGTAATCTTCAGAAGTAGTCTTTAATATTTCTCATTGCTGATCTAATGCTACTATAACATAGTATAAAAATTAATCATTTTAGATTAAGACATAATCTTTTGAATTTCAAAACACCTAATGGAGCGTATTTTGAAAGAATTAGCTTTCTTGCTTGACACCCAACTAAGTTAAATTGACAATAATAGTAGATACTATAATTAGGAGTTCATCTTGTTAACTGCTTCCCACATTCAGGAGTAAGAAGTGTTGCAAGAAACAAGTTAGTTGCAAAATAATGGGAAGAGACTTATAGAGGTTAATTGTGCTATATTAGTAATGTGCAGGGATATCAGCATCTGTTCAATGTTTCTGTAGGTAAATTGCATTTTCCTTAACTCTCACTTTTGGCAGAAAAATACCCATTTTTTTTTATTCTGCCTTGTGTGCATTTTTAGCCATCTCTGTTTCCCCTTCCCCTAATGATTAATCATCACACTTTTACAAAACCTCTTTCTAAGTTCACATCTTTCTACTTTTTTTCCCTACTTTCTAAAGCCTCCTTTCAAATACATTCTGCGAGTCTTTTCTGCAATATAGCAATAAACTCGAATCCAAGAGCAGAGGGACTTACCTAATTTTTGCTAACTAAAGCTCTAATTAAAGTTACAGATTGTTACATTGTAGACCTGGCTTCTCATCCTAGCTAACTATTAATTAGCTGGGTGGTAACTCCTCTACTGTGTAGTTAATCATATTCTAATCTGCATAACAATTAGTGGCATATAGAAATTGTGGCTCACTTGGAAGAACAATGGTCTTGGCGTCAGAAGCTGTGAGTTCAAGTCCTCATTTAGATATTTACTAGATATGTGAGTCTTTATCTGCTAAGAAGGAATATTTGCACTATATACCACATAGGGATGTTATGAGGAAGACAATTCATAAAATTTAACATGGAACATAAATATTATTTTCTCCTCTATCACATTAAACATTCCCACATTTCCATTTCCACATCCCCAAACCTAGCATAGAACTTTGTGCATAGTATGTATTTCATAAATGCTTTTTGAATTGCATTAAATTTGGCCTCCCAAAGTGTATGTCACTATAAGTATCTAACTCTAAAATTCTATTACATTTGAATGTGAAAATTTTTCCTATGAAACAACAATTTTAAAAAGCTTTAAACTTTTTTACTATGTGGTTTTGGACATCTGGGAATCCCTTCCAAGTGAAAAAAGCCTATCAATGAAAATTATAAAAATGATGGAGCCAATCTAACAACAACGAAGGGTCACTTTGGGTTGGACTAGACATTTGTGATGAAGGGACAATAATGGTGTACCTACATAATTGTCGTATAGTGACCTGAAGTGGGGTAACCAAAATGAGGCAGGGCAGGAGAAATGCTGTAAGGATTCACTGAAGCATAACCTCAAGCAATGTGGCATAACTGTGGATGGCTGGGAAAGAATGTAGCCAACAAACCAGGCAGTTGCAGCCATAATGAACTGAGCCAAGACTTTGGGCTCACAATAAGCCTGAGAGACAGTGTCACAATAGCACTCTTCAAATAGTACTATAGATGCTAATCAAAGGACACATTTCACATGTGCTGAGTATGGAAAGGAAACTTGGTCCTGAATATACTTGTCATAATTGGCTAAAATCTAACTAGTTTGAAGTGCAACCCCATTCTAAAATATAGGATCTTTAGAATTTTTCACTTGTTTCTATTTTGTTACTTTCAGGTATTGTAGTTAATTAGAACCATGGTAACAAAGTTAGTAGATTTCCTTGGAACCATTTAAATATATTTGTAATCAGCACATCAAGTGATTGTAAATGATGCTTCTAAACTGCTCAAAAATTGTGTTCCTTTAAATAATTTAAACATTCTCTCTGCCATCTTTTTTATATTCTTAATATGCCCATAGAACCTAAGCTTCATGTGTGGTACCAACTTTCCAGCCCTATGACTGTCCTAATGGTTATAAATTCTAAATTTGGCAGTAGAAACAGTGAAGTAGGAATTTGTGTGGATATTTACGTATTTGCACTTAGATATTTGTAGAGATGAAATACAGTATAACACAG
This sequence comes from Trichosurus vulpecula, assembly GCF_011100635.1. Taxonomy (NCBI): domain Eukaryota; kingdom Metazoa; phylum Chordata; class Mammalia; order Diprotodontia; family Phalangeridae; genus Trichosurus; species Trichosurus vulpecula. Next base: position 211,983,171 of record NC_050580.1, on the reverse strand, counting down.
AGTACAGGCTAACGACCTAGAAGTCATAAAGACCCACGTTCAAGTACTGCCTCTGACACATTGGCTATGTGACCCTGAGAAAGAACTCAACTTCTCAGTTTCCCAGATAATTCTCTATTATTATATAAATTACAAAGTAAGTGAAGATCTTCATGGTATCATGTGCTAGTTTAGAAATTGCAATAAGCCAACAAATTGTTTTCTGTGACAGTTTTTTGATATAAATATTCAAACCTTCAAATTTGGAGAAAATTAAAACACCCTTGCAGAGCTATACTATCTCTATATGTATCCGTGTATGTATGTATGTTTTTCTTTATCACTCCAAACCATCCCCCCCCCCCATAGCACTTTGGGATCTGGCTGCCCTTTGTTACTTTTCCAGTCTATTTATACATTATTCCTTTCATATTCTTTATGAGTTAGTCATATTAGTTTACCTGTTTTTCATCACCCATGACCCCTTATCTCTCATTTCTTTTGCTCTGGCTGTCCCTCATGTCAGCAATGAATGAGAGTCCAGTCCTTAGAAAATGTACATTATGTCCCTAGTGCTTCCAATTCATGCATAGACTAAAGTGATCCTGCTTCCAGGCATGCATCATGGAGGATTCTTCTCTCTTACTTCAGAGCACCCACAGGTATTTGCTGTTTTCTGTCAGCTTGTTATGTGGAGAGGAAAAGTCTTCTAATTACCTGCTTAACCAGAGCTGGGTGAGCGAACATAATGTTTGAGAAGATGATCTCTTGCACTCTTCCCTGTGCTTTCAAGTAAGAATTGCCTTAAGCAACAGGGGCAGGGGCAGAAGCAGACTCTTCTATCTTCCACCTGGCTGCCGTATGTCTGTGAACACACGGTACCCCTATTTCCTTTGCTTCTCCTGTGTTTATTCTTTACTGATCATAGGTGAACCAGTAGCTTGAGATGGAGGCACTCAGGTGACAAGCGAGACTGAGAAATCCAACAAAACTATTTGAAGTCTTACAATCACAGTCCCAGGGCTTGTAGAAACAGTAGCCACATCTAGGGAGGAGCCAGTGTACCCTTGAGAAGTGACCTGCTTGATAGCCAATCAGTGAGTTCACCAGGCAGCTGAGACAGCTCAGCAAGGGAGTGATTCACCCATTGGTCATGCCATACCCAGAAGTGAATTTGGTATAGACTCCGAGAAGGGAGGAAAGGACTCCCAGGATCATAAAGTGGCTTCCCCACCCTGAGTGGGGAGAGAACTATTTTCTATCAACCATTTTGAGTCCACTCTCTCCAGGTGACTGTGTACAGAGGAGAGAGTGTGCCTCCTGGTCTGGGAGGGTAAAAGCTAACTGATATCAAATGGTCAGTTGATACTGGGGAGATGTATGTTGGCTGATATGGGGGGAGTATACCATATGGGGACTTGTGAGTAAGACTACTAGCAACTCCAACCCCTAAGGGTTAGCAAGATCCTAAGGGCTGGGGAGAGCCTATACCTGGAATACCCTCCCTCCTCATCTCTGTTTTGGGAATCTTTGGTTTCCTTTAAGACTCAGCTCATGTACCCCCTACCTTGAGAAGCCTTTCCTGGTCCCTCTCAGCTGCTAAAGTTTTCTTCTCCAAAGTTGCTTTGCATTTGTCTAGTATATATCTACTATTTCTACAAATGTTTGTTGTCTCTCCCTTTAAAATATAAGCTTCTGAATTGGAGGAACCAATTCTCTTTTCCTTTAAAGGCTTCTAGTAGCTTATTTCTCAAATAGATAAAAGGATCCATTAATGATAACAGCTAGCATTTACATAATTCTTTATATATTTCATTTGATCTTCAGAACAAGCCTTATAAGGTAGATGCTATCATTATCCCCATTTTACAATTGAGGAAACCAAGGCAGACACAGGTCAAATGACTTGTTCCGGGTCATACAGCTAGTAAGGGTCTAAGGCTGGATTTGAACCCTGTGTTTTCTGATCATAGGGCCAATTCTTTAGTTCTTTATCCACTGTACCACCTAGCTGCTTGACTTGCACTTATATAGTAGTGTGAACTCCTCACAAAATCCCACATCTAGTTCTATTATTTGGTGTACTTGGGGAGAAATGGGTAAACGTACCCATAAAGGAGGAGGTGATCTTTTTCTTTATAATATGAAATTCTTATATATTTGGATTTATTCACATTTTATGTTTGTCTTTTTAGTGAATAAAGTGCTGGCCTTGCAATCGGAAGGACCTGAATTCAAATCCAGCCTCAGACACTTACCAGTTGTGTCACCCTGGATAAGTCACTTAACCTTGTTTGCCTCAGTTTCCTCATCTACAAAATAAGCTGGATCAGGAAATGGCAAACCACTCTAAAATCTTTGCTAAGAAAACCCCAAATGGGGTCATGGAGAGTTGAACATTGTTGAAATGACTCAAATTAGTCAACTTAACCTTGGTATGACTGATTTTGAATCCTAGCTCCTTACTTTCTAGGTAACCCTGGACAAGTCATTTTGGATCTTTAGTTGTAAAACAAGGGGTTTGGACTAGTTAACTTTTTAAAGTCCTTTCCTTCTCTAAAATGTGAAGATTTATATTAGTTAAAGATAGTTTCCCCAGCTATGCCAGGAAGTGTGGACTGATATATTTGTAAAAGCTGTATTTTTATAGATCATCTCCTTCCCAGAAATGAACTGTAGGGGTTTATAGGACAATGCAATGAATATGAACAGGTAGTATGCCCCCAAATTTTGAATGCTACATTATTTCAGATAAAGGAATGCTTTAATTTTAATATATACCTCGGTATTATATTTTGATATACAATATATATGCAATTATACATTATTTATATAAAATGTTATATATTTTTAATGTAAAATTATCCTGAATAGTTTGGTAAGTATAACAATTACAAAATTAACACATCTTGCCTATCATAAGTAAACACTAACCTCAAAATGTATCTGATCTTGAACTCACAAAGAAGTCAACAAAAAAGGCTGCATTTATTAAAGAGAAAGTACAATGGCCAGGGACTCCAGACTCCCCCATAGTGCTGCTAACTTAAATATTCAATTAACAAAATTCCACACATTAAAGAATATTGGTCCCTGAGCTTAAAAAGTTTGGTTTAGGACCTGACATTTTTGATTTGGCTAAATTTTGACCAATTAAAATTTTTCAAAAATTGACTTTCTAGATGATGAACAAAGTCAGAAATCTCTTTAAGATAATGTTCCCTATAAAATATCCAATTTTGTTCAATAAATTTATATACAATTTTAATTCAGCCTATATTTATCATTTTAAATTTTTTCTTTTGATTTGAAACTACAGTTTCTGAGTGGATTACACTGAAGGCCTCCATCCACAAAATTCACAAATTTACTGATCTTTAGCATCCACTTTCATCACTCTCCCCATTAAGTGCTTTGCAAATGTAAAAGTGCTACTTGATGCTAATTCAACTCAACACACATTTATTAAGTACCTACAAAGGGAAAGGCACCTTTGGGTGTCCAGAGGTGCAGGGTAATTAAAAATGCATCTCAATGGTACTTGGACTCCTCCGAAACACTCTCACATCCTCCATCTTAACCCCGTCCCACCTCCCCGAAGAAGCTGCACTGTCACGTGAGAAGGTTGAAACGAGTTCTCCAGAGTGGCAGGGCAGGTATTACTGCCCCCATTTTACAGATGAATAGACTACAGCTAAATAGAGGACAATGTGCTTAGGGTGACATGATTAGAAAATAATAGATTCACTAAAAGGTGGATCTTCTAATTATTCATCTAGTGGATTTGGACCCATTTGGATAGAAACAGAAGCAATAAGGTACTCTTCTCAAGAAGACAGTCTATAGAAAGTATACCTGCAGAGACATTTGACTTGAATGAAAGCAGGCCAATAGCAAGTTTTATCTGACGAATCTATTTGAAAAAGAAACGTATATTTTAACCCTTGTGAAATCTCATATCAATAACCAACCAATAAACATTTATTAAGCACCTACCATGTACCATCATATATCACCCATAACCTTCAAATCCGCCACTATAGTGTCTTTCCCGTCCTGAATTTTAGATTGCTATTTGAATTTTTTTTCTAACAGTAACACTACTAAGGGCATTTAATTAACATCTTTTAAATTATCACACTCACATATACATTTGCACAACTGCAGCTCATAGTGCTTTCACTGCTAGGCTTCAAAAAGCACTTTCAGGTAATTCTAGCTCTTGAAGAGATCCTTTTGACATGCTATCAGCAGATATTTCCCCAAACTACAGTTTGTGTATTTGATTATATATCCACTTAAGCAACATTCACACCTATTTTCATCTTAAGTCCGATGTATCATTTTCAATTGAGCATTTCCTTTGCATTTCAATTCCCATAATGAAAGTAACATAAAGCACTTGGAAAGAATTTTCATTTGAATCTTTTTTTGAGAGAGGTTTTTTAAGCTAAAGGATTTTTTTCTCATTGGAAATACATTTCCAAATACTAAAATCCTTTTACGATGAATTTTTAATATAAGCTTTAATGACTTTTCAGTTAATAAAAGCAAGAAGACATTGAGTTACATTTGGTTTTATAAGCCAATTGTGTATATGAGTCATTTTGATCAATGCTACAGTGGACTATAGCCTGAAGAACAGTAAATTCACTTGAGACGGCAGCTAATATTCTTTGAACACTTGAATAAATAGATGTAAATGTTAGCTTTAACGTTCTCTTTGTTAATGTTTTTTCCCCGAAACCTCTGACTGAGCAACGGCAAGCTGAGTAGCAACATCACAGTGCTGAAAGAATTTTTCAACAGCAATTTGCTTGTTCTAATTTGCTTTTCAAGGTTGGTGATCAGGATCATTATGGAGGCTGAAAAAAGATCTATTTCTATTAATCTGGTCCAGTAATTTCTCTTATTTTAGTCAGACTTAGTTTCTTCGGCACTTCCCTTGGAAAAATTAATTGAAATAAAAAATGCTACCAGCATTGCAATTCTGCCACTTCAAGTTAAAAACAAAACAAAAACACTCCAGAAACAGATACATTTCACCTCAACTATACCTGCTGAGGAAGTAAGGAAACATTAAAAAGAACAACTGGTATTTCTAAATACAGTTTTGTTGTTTCCTTTGAAAGAGCTAAATAAGATTTCTAGTTATTTGGTCTATGCAACCAACAATACCAAATCATTATTTATGCAATCATAACTTTTTGATCAAAGTTTGATTTTGAATGCAGAGACAATTCTCATTTTCTTGCTTAGGGGCTGTGCATATTCTACAGGGAATAGGACTCTGGAGAGTTGCTTCATATTCTAGATAAATGTCAAAAAAACAAATTTTAGTCTTTTGAAAAGTACTTTAAAATTTAAAATACATATCCTGTAATAACTTATCCCATTTTTTTACATCCCCAATAATATTCCCAATATTCTCTTTCTCCTACATGTGGAAAAAAAGATGATGTATTTCTTCCCAGATCCAATTTTTAAATGGCTTGTTTTAGTGAAGCTGCCTCTTGGTCTGCGAAGCTAAATGGTGCTACAATTGTTCTCAGTAAATGATACACTAAACCAGAAACACCCACATGGATCCTCAGTAAAGCAATAGAGATGTCTATAAATAACCTGGACCAAACTTCCCTTAAAATGGCAGTAACACACAGTTAAGCAATTATATAGAAATAGAAATGTAGTCTCGAGTCTTGTCTTCAACCGTTTTCCTTATAACCACCAGAGGGCAGAAAAGTTCTTTGCAGGAAAAAGGGCTTTTTTTTTTTGCCCTAAGAACCATAATATTTTTATTGAATATATATTATTTTTAATGACTATTATTAAAAATGTCAAGCATTCCAATTCTCCAGGGGAAGCTACATAAAATGGTTGGATTTCATGCTATCTGACTTTGAAAATGGAGTTGTTTTAAATAGGTCACCCTCTAGAAAATATTCCATGACCTACATATGAAGGAAAATTCATTAAGGGGGTCTTCATCTGAAGCACTTCTTCCCTAATCTGTATGTGGATATGCATCGCACTTAAAAAATACGGCATAATTTAATCATGCAGACTAGACAGGGGCTACTGGTTTAGCATTTGAAATAAAGTTGGGCATAAAAGCAATATCATTATAAGGGTAGTAATAACTGAAATACCTCTGGAAGTCTATTTCTTTTGGCTATCGCTGCTCACTGCAATTGCTCATAGACATGACATTAAGTGAGTAGAAACAGCTGGTGAACATTTTTAAGCCAAGCTAAAATTGTCAGTTGATTTAATAAAATCCAAATTGTATGACGATAGTAATTTGATTAGTAATGGTTTCATTTAAGAAGTTTGAAATCTCAATATGGATTGGCACCCTGGCATTTTGGGCAGTTCAATTAAAGAAATAAAATCTTTTACTTTCAAATATTTAGTTCTTTACTTCTCTGAAATGACACATAATGTGGATACTTTATCTCTTACATATAAATGCTCTCTGGTGAATTAAAGTAGACTATTGACAGATATTGTAGGTTCTTTAGGTGTTTTCAAATATACAGCAGTTAGATAATAGAGCATTTTATAATTAAATTTTAAATCTATAGAACACATTATTGAAAAAAATTTAAAACCTTTTTAATATATAAGTGCAATTATGTATATCAACAGGGTTTTTTTTTTAACCTTTAATTCTACAATGTTACTCAAATGATTTGCTCTTAGGGAGCATATAGCCATACTAGTTTATTAATTAAACATTAGAGATGAGTTGGGAAAATTCAATTTGCCAAATAAAAATAGGCAATAAAGCAGGGACTGTGTCTTTCGCCTTTCTTTGTATCCCTTGAGCATTAACAGAGTGCCTGTAGGGCTTAATAAATGCTTGACTTACTAAAAGAAAAAAACACATAAAATAATTAATTTCTAAATATTTAACTTATACCATACTGCAAACTGGTTAATTAATAAATGGTGTTGAAGCACTTAAAGTTTAAATGTAATATAATTAAGAGTTGTTAATCAATATTTAGGCTTTAAAATTGACTTTTGAGTAACAAAAAAATTTCACACTATCTTAAAAAAAGTTTAACATTCTAAAATGGAATTTAACTAGAGTTAGGATAGTGATTATATTTTGGAAGACATTCTCTGAAAAAGGAGAATTTTACATTCCAAATAATGAAACTGGTTATTATTTTTTAGAAAAAAATGAAATTATTTTACATCTATCAAGAAAGTTCTCCCAATATTCTAAAATATGAAATAATTCACATTTATGAATAAAATTTGACAGAACATATTAATCATCAAAGGGAAGAACTATATTTTAGAGAAAACTACATGAAAGAATGTGTAAAACAGTTGACGTTTTAGAAGCATTTGGTAATGGTACATTTTCTTTCTAAAATTTATTGCCTTGTTTATATGTTGAATTTATGTAATCATTCTTGACAATTTGGGGAAGACTTTCCCTTTCTCCTCACTCAAGATAAAATAAAATCCAGTAAATGTTATGGTGGGTAATTTCATACTATAAACATTTCTTTCCAAGCTACATCTCCTTCCAATATACCACGTGTTACTAATCTGCAAGAAAAGAAATGACACAGTGCAACTTTTCTAAACAGAAGCATTTTCCTCATCTAAAGTAACGGTTCATTCCTTTGATTCCTAGGTGTCTCCACTCTTCATATTTGTATGTGAAACAATATTTTAAATTGTATGTGGAACATCTTTTTAAGAAACTTACACTTCCAGCAAAGGGAAATGTTTATTCCATCGAGTAAGAAATAAACTTCATTTGGTATTCAATTGACTTTCCAACTTAGTAGACAGGACTTTACAACTTCAAATACGGAAAATAAATTGCATTCTTGGCCCTTGCTTTAAAAGGTTATGAAGAATAAACGCACACCCTGGTAGTGTTCTAGTGATCTCCCTAATCTCAGTTGCACTTTGTCAGAATGAGGTAACTGGTAGTTAAGTGAAATACCCTAGATCAAAGGGGGATTAATCACCAACTGAATCCTTGCTGAATAAACCTGTCATTCAAGAAAATTATTTCCACCGAACTTAGCAGAGGATTGAAGGTATTTGCATAACAGGGACCACGTACTTCAGCCAGGTTAAAAGGTTCAGAATTCATCCCATGTTTAGCTTTTTGCCTCCTTTTCCTTTCAGCAACCCTGTACAATGGTTTCTAATCTGATAATACAGCTAACTATCTAAATGATGTCAGAACAGGAAAGTATTGCAAAGTTTGGATGAGGGATGGATCAATTTCACTTTCAGTAGTAACTCCTAAATCTGATTTGTTGGAATTTAAGATGTAATCCTTAAAAAAGTCCCTTAAACCTGAGGACTGTTTATTAACACCCCCCTTTTTGACCTTTGTCTTAGAAACAACTGTTGTGTTCTGGCAGCAATCCCTGTGGTTCTTCAAGACCATTCTACTTATCTACCTTACCCCTAAAAGGTGAGGTTATATCCACATCTATAAAGTGCTTTGAGGTCTTTAATTTAAAAAATAGGAGAAGTTATAAACTCTGCTTTGAAATTTTAATATTATTTGATATCACAGAAAACCACAACCATTGTAAACCAGTTTGAAACTTTAAGGCAGTCTGGCATCTATAATAAGGAAATTATAATAATGCAACAGGCATTATCTAGAAATAATGTTGTTTACAAGTAAAGATATTCAGATCAGATATTGAGAGACCAAAAGAGAAATTAGTTGATGCAATCATAAGACCAAGGTTGGAGCATAGATATTTGCCTCAGAAATTTAAAAAAATATATATGCATATATATATATATATATATGAAGAGAGAGCGAGTGAGAGAGATTAAAAAGACAAATTAAACTATCAGTGTAATAAATATTTTTTCTACATGTCATTTTCTAGAAGTTTTATACCTCCCTTAACTATTAGGCACCCTGAAGAAGCTAACTATATAGGAGACATCAGATTTCATAATCATATTTTGACACTAAAAGTAATTTAGTTACTCTTGCATCTAGACTAGGTCCAATATGATTCAATCTTTCATTGAAAGCAATTCTTGTATTCATTGGAAATCCAAAGCATCTTTCAAGTTAAAAAAAAAATGCAAAGAATGGTTATCAAAGAAAATGAATAAAATCCATATTGAGATAATTTTTTAGAAAATGATTGAAGTTTTAACCCAAGAAAGGACTCTTAGAGCGTCTTATAGCTTAGAATAAGAACATGTCAATCACGATTAAGCTTCTAGAATCGGAATCCCTTTGAAATGCAGCTGTTTCTTCTTTAATTGTGGAAGGGACTCTAAAGAAAAGAAAGGTCCAGCCTTAAAGATGAGTAAGGAATACAAAATAGCTCAGGATTAGTTGTGGAGTTCAAAGGTCGCTAATTACACTAAGGAGTTCCCAGACACAGAGAAAACATTAAACAGGTTACCTACAAAATGGGAAATAGACTTTGTCTTCAGAAATTATCCTGAAGTGACAAGTTTCTAGACAAAATCAAACGTATCACAGTGTACTCAGCTGATCTCAATGGGATGAAAATAGGAATTGGTTTTAGTCTGTAATATTCTGAAAGGCAACTGATGGTGTCACATTTCATTCCCCACATATTTTTCATATTGTTTATATTTTCCTTCAGGCTTCTAGAACTGGTTTCAAACCAGAGAATTATGGTTTCTATTTAAAGTTTTCTAAAAAGAGGTCAATTACATAAAAACTTCCCACTAACCAGTATGAATCTCATACTTAACTCATAGTACTTTGCTGAACTTATGTAAAATTAGGTAGGTGGTTAGAAACCAGTATAGCCTTCCAGACAGTTTAGTTTTTGATGTTGACACTTAGTTGGTGCTAGTTTGCAGATGACCTAAACAATGATATTTCTACAGTGTAAAAGAGCTCAAACTTACTGTATGGAAAATGTAGCTTTTTCTCTTCTAAAAAGGCCAGTTGTCATTAATAATGGGGTAGTATCAGTAACAATAATGAAAAAAAGGTTATTTCAAATCTTGAGGTTCCAAGGCTGCCCTCAAGTCATTCCACTGCTCTTCTTCAAAAGAGCTAGTAGATATATGCAACATTTTTATTATTAGAATCTTTAAAAAGCAAAGTATCACAAATATATTTGGCATTAGTATTCAGTCATTTTCTAAAGTATTATGTTGTTTCTGACATTTAGTTTTAAAAAAACATACACATGTAAAAATACTTAGGCTTGAGAAATTTAAACTAAATTCTCACCCTTAAGTCACCATTACTAATAGTTACCAGGAATATGGAAGATAGCAAAGAAGAGAGAAAGAACAATGCTGGTGAGAATAGCAAGAATGAAGGGATTTTGGAGAAAAAAAGATATCAAAGGAAACAGAGAAAAAGAGAAAAACAATATGCTATATGTAACTGAAATGTTAAATGATACTATCTACACAAAGTAATTTTTAACTTTTTTACACCGATTCATTCATAACTGAATTTTTGATTGTAGTAAAAAAATGCACAGAAGCAACATATACTCGAATTCATCTTTAAAAAAATTAAGACAGAAAAACAGCAAAAAAGCGGGCTTTTTATTGCCTTTTGGTACATGCAGTGTCATTCTAAAGAAAAAACTTTATTAGGGAATAAGCACACACATCTTCAACTGAATTATGCAATTTCTTGTAAGTAAGAAAGTTCTGACTAACATCAACAATTTCACATTAAAACAATTCTGTCCTTTCATAAGACTATGTTTCCAAGAGAGCCACTGTTTCTAATGTAGCCACTACTACTAACACCAGCTAACATTTACTGAGGGGCTTGGCCTGTGCAAGGTACTGAAATACATGGCCTAAAAATCACCATTACAGGCTCTACAATTCAACTTCCTCATTTTACGAGGGAGAAAATTGAGGCTCAGAGAGTGATTAAGTGACTTGCCCAAGGTCCTATTTGTAGCAGTGCTGGGATTTGTATCCTGGTCCTCTCTCTTCAAATCCTAGGCTCTCTCCATTAATCCATATTCTTTTCCATTGTGTGCTTAGCTTGTTCAAGAAAACCATGAAAAGGCAACAGAGCAGAAAAATCAGCTTTTAAAATGTTTTCTTTTAAAACGCCTAAGAGTAAACACATTGCCATTTTAAAAGAGAAAGTGATCCATGATTCATTCCCATTGGAGAGAGAGTACATGTTAAAAAGTAAAAGACAGTAATTTTATTTTAACTATGTTAATTTGACTTAAATTTTCCCCTTTTTAGATACCAGAAAATTACAGAAATAGTGATCTATATGCTACTGGTGCAGGGGCTTTGGAATTCCAGATATAGTAATCAGATGAAATCAATTCCCGGCCTAAAAAGGAAACAATAGACAACGTTAAACATTTTTTTTATGCACAAATTATTTTATGAAGCTCTGACTTTAAAAATGAAACCTATACTGTTCTGACTTTAAAAATGATACCAATAGTACTTGAAAATAATTTCAACAATATTCTTGTATATCTTACTAATTTCATTTATCAGTATGTCAATATGCTATATACCATTATAATACTATAGAAGCTTTAATAAATTTTAATACCCATTGACTAATCTGCCTATTTTTAGTTTATAATACAAAGTATTACTCAAATATTCCTTACTCTTGCTATGCCAAATCCTGCCATTTTCCTCAGCATGGACATTCTACTTCTAACCCCTTACCCTCATAGCAACATCCTTACTTACACTTGAATCAGTTTCCATTTTCACTACTGCAATTTCTTGATTAGTATCCCTTATTCTGACCTCAATACCTTCTCATTTACTTAAAACATCCCAGCTAAAATAACCTTTCTTGATAACTCATTACAAAGTTACTCACATGGGACCCTTTTCTATCTCCCTAATAAAATTTAACTTTCATCCTTCTATATTTGCAAAATTCAATTTTGCAGCTTTTATTAAACAAGTATAACCCATAATATTTTTCGTCATTCCAGCTACAGAATACCATGGTTTAGAACACTGTAAAAAGATTACTGCTTTCCTAAACATATTGTAACTTTTGAATATTCTAATATGGTGATAGCTTGTAACGGCCAAAGAATGAATAATTGTTACTGTTACGGCAGCTGTTTAGAAACTAATAGTGGAAGGAAACTGGTCTGTACATGATGGTCCCTTTAAAATTGTCTCCATTTACTTTAAAATTATGACAGGTGTGTTAAACTGCCCACCTAATATCAGGACATAAGTCTGAAAATTATTTTTCAATATATTGCAATTACTTTAACGGTTAGTGAATACCTAAAATGTTTTCAACATGGAGTCAGCTTTCCACAATGGCTTTTCTTAGCATCCATGACTTATCTCTAACAAAATACAAAAACTGCAGTGTCCTTAGTGGTCAACTTTCTCTGAAATCGATCACAAACAAGGTTTATTACGTGTGCTGGCTATACAAAGACACAACTGAAACAATTCAGTTCAATCCAATTCATGTTTATTAAGCGCCTACTATGTGCCAGGCACTGTGCTAAGCACTGGGGATACAAAAAGAGGCAAAAGATAATCCATGCCTCAAGGAGCTCCCAATCTAATGGGGCTGACTATGGAATATGTAGGAAATGAGTTAAAGATAACTTTGGGGAGGGGAGCACTAGCAGCTTGGGGGTTAGGAAAGGCTTTGTGTCGGCGCTTAAATTGTATCTTGAAGCAAATCAGAGATTTTTAGAGGTGGAGGAAGTACATCTTTAAGAAAAGATGGAGATAATACAGCAAGAGAGCGGAGCCAACCGAGTAAGGGAGACCACCTTACTCTTGTACATGCAGTGCCCAATTCCCTGTTCCCATCATTATATGGCTTTTTGGAATTTTGTAACTCTGGTCCAAGAATCTCCCTGAGACCTCTCAAATGACGATCTCATTCCCTTTGCTCTTGTTCTTTTCTGACCCCCCCAGGATTTCTATCCACCGGCTTAAAAAAATACAGGTAAAAATTAAAAACAAAATCTTTTCTTTCAAAATGTATAAACTATATATATATATTTTGTTTAACTGAATTCAAGTCACTACTTCTTTCTTCTATGTCATTTCAATATTTAACCTGCATATCATTTTAAACTTGTTGACAAGTTGCTTTCTGATTATGAATCATGTATTTGTATTTAGTATTTGCCTGATATAGTAGGTGCTCAGTAAATACTGATTAACAAAAATATTTTCTTAAAAGGTAAAAAACCATTTACATGATTATAGTAGCAATTATTTGCAAAAAAAAATCTATTTACTAAGAAGAAAAAAAATCTATTTTTGATCCAGCTGAGTCTATCATAGCTCTTCCTCCTTTATATATTCAGTTTCAGCGGGTTGCTCTGTAAACTACAAGAAGGCAGAGATCAGAATGTGATGGGCTGAACAAGAACACAAGTGTCCTAGGAAGGTACTCCAAACAACTTACATTTAATATACTGGGACCACATCACAATATACGAAGTCTTACTCAACATGAAATTTTTGTTATACTTTCTTCAGTTCAGTTTAAAACTAGGAAACTTACATGTAGTTATTTTAGGTTTTCCTGATGCAAACACTTGAACTGAATGCTGATCTGCATAACACCCAGTGAGCGTGTAATCTGGGATCCTAAAATAAAGCTGGAAGAAAGTAAAAATGTATCTAAATCCATTTAGTACACATCACATAATTTCTTCACCCATGATTCTGGGGGTTTCATCTCACATATTGCACAATGTAAAAATTACAAACACTAAAACCAGGATATAGTATAAGTATTTTGATGAGTATTAAGTAGGCTAACATATATTTCTAATGATTCCTGAAGTACAAGAAGGAGAAATGTATGGTTGAAAAAAAGGAGGTGGCTTTTCACGTAGTGAAAGCAAAGGATAATAAATACATATTCTAAAATGAGTTTAAAATGCCCGATCTTTTTAAACACGGGATACTTCAAATTTAGTGCCAAAGATACGGATGCTGCCTACCAACGACTGCAAGCCTTTCACAAGTTGATGTGGCTAAAAAAGTCTATGACCTATTGGCCAACCTCCTCTTCAAACTTAGCTAAGTTATTCCAGAGATGACAGGTGAAGGGGGCAGGAGCGGGGGAGGGAGGGAAGGAAATAAGCCTTTTAGTAGCACTTAAGTCTTTGACAAAGATTCTCTCATTTGATCCTCACAACAACCTTGTGCTTTTATTATCCCTATTTTACAAGTGAGGAAAACTGAGGCAAAAAGAGGTTAAGTTACTTGCCCAGGGTCACACAGAAAGTTTCTGAGGCCATGTTTGAATTCAGGTCTTTCTGACTCCAGGTCCAGCCCTCTATCCAATGCTCCACCAGCTGCCTCTAAACAGACATATAATCTAATAGTGGGTCCATATCCACAGCTTCATTTGCTAGCTAAGACTTACTAGACCTTTGCTCTTTGAAGGCACTGCTTTTGAGGATACAAGGTCACTTCACTGCCACGATGGAATATCAGTCAGCAAGCATTTATTAAGCACTTAATAAATTTTAGGCACTGTGTTGTATGCTGGAGGTACAAAGAAAGGCAAAAAGAGTCCTTACTCTCCAGGAGCTTACATTCCAATGATAGAACACGTGTGTACGTACGTGTGTGTGTGTGTGTGTGTGTGTGTGTGTGTGTGTGTGTGTGTGTGTACACAGAGTTGATGAAAGTAACTATTAGAAGGGAAGGCAGTTGGAGAAGAAGAGCATCCTAGAGAAGGTGGGATTTGCCCTGAGCCTGGAAGGAAGCCAGGGGAACTAAGAGGTGAAGAGGGAGAGCAGTCCAGGCCCAGAAAGGATGGGGGAAGTGGGAAAAACAGGGGATGGGGACGGGGACCACAGCCAGTGTGAAGGCACAGCAATGGAAGATGGCAGGTCACGGGGGAGGAATAACAAATAGGTCAGTGTGCCTGGATAGAAGACATTGTGCAGGGGAGTAAAATGTAACAAAGAAGTCAGGTTGTGAAAAGCCTTAAATGCCAAGCAAAGGACTTGATATTTGACCCTGGAGGGTAAAGGAGACTCCCTGGAATTTACTGAGTGGGAGAATCACAAGATCAGTTAGTCATCAAGCATTTATTAAGCACCTACTATGTGCCAGGGACTGGGCTACCTGGTTAGAGCTATGCTTTAGGAAGATCTTCTACACCCCTTGTGAAAAATCACTTTGAAAGTTAAGTGGAGGGTGGATTGTGGTCAAATGAGACAGGTGGCAGGGAGATCAATGAGAAGGCTGCCATCACAGTCTAGGAGAGACGGGATGAGGGTCTACACTAGGATGGTGGCTACATGAGTGGAAGGAGGGGGATATACATGGGAGACACTGTGAAGGGAGAAACACAGTAGATTAAATATCACTAAACTTTTTTTATGATTTATCATCATAAGAGCCATCATTTATCATACTGTGCTAAAAGGCAGTACATTATGTAAAGCTATTTGCTGCTAAACTACAGAACTGTCTTATGGCTGGTTTGTTGTTGTTCAGTCATTTCAGTCGTGTCTGTCTCTCTGTGACCCCATTTGGGGTTTTCGTGGCAGAGATCCTGGAGTGGTTCACCATTTCCTTCTCCAGTTCATTTTACAGAGGCAATTGCACAGAGGCAAACAGTGTTAAGTGACCTGTCTGAGATAACACAGCTAATAAGTGTCTGAGGCCAGATTTGAACTCCGAAAGATGAGTCTTTCTGACCCCAAGCCTGGCACTTTATCCACTGCTCCAACTGGCTGCCCTTTATAGTTGGTAAGGATTATACTAATGTATCTAGGAATGTTTGTCTCTAAATTCTGTATCTGAACTACGTTTGGTATCCCTAGGAAAATTCCTATAAGTGGCTACTACACTGCACAGAACTGTTTGCACCTAAACTGCACATCTATCCTAATCTTTTTTTTGTCTCCTTATGGAATGGGCTCTCTCTTTTTTTATTTTTGCTAATAGACTGCTAGTAGCTTATACCCCCATCCATTTGTATAATCTTCATAGATAACTGTGCTGTTTGATAAACTCTTTGTTTTTAATTTCTTAGCTTTTCTTTTTTTTGGAGGGGAGATGGCAGGGCAATTGGGGTTAAATGACTTGCCCAAGGTCACACACCTAGTAAGTGTGTCAAGTGTCTGAAGGCGAATTTGAACTCAGGTACTCCTGACTCCAGGGCTGGTGCTCTACTCACTGTGCCACCTAGCTGCCCTTAGCTTTTCTTTTTATGTCTTTCTTGTTCAGAGGAGAGGTTTTTAATGCAGCTTACTCCCACAAATATATTCAATAACTTACCTTTACATAGGTTGTACCCCCAACGCAAACAGTATCAACTGGTTGCTTTTGATGACCCATAGTATTAAAATTCACAGTTCCAGAAAGATTAATTTCCAGTGACTTGGGGAACTTTTGCCCTGAAAATAGAAATATCATCAACCAACCATTCCATTTTAATAGGCACTTAAAATAGATGAAAACGGAGAAAAAAGCAACTTACCTATAATCCAGATTATTAAGCTTTTTTCTCGTAATACTTCTACCTGGCCAAAACTAACTTTGTATTCCAAATGGGTGATTGGACCTCTGCAAATAGAAAGTTTTAAAAAGTTGTCATGTAAATAAAGCTACACACAGTTCACAGAAAAGTCAAAAAACTGGATACTGATACTTAACATAAGGACAACTCAAGCTCAAATTTCTAACTTGTTTGGCTTCCAACCTGGGTTTTGAGTCAGAGGTCCTCACTTTGAATTCTGGTTCACTCATTACCTTTGTGACTTTGGGGACTGATTTCCTCATCTTTAAAATGATGGCATCAGACTAGATGACTGTGCTCTTATGAATGGACATTAGTGCTCTAATGATGGGTTCTAAGTGGCCAAATCACTTAGCTTGTTGATATAATTAAAGTATCCACAGTCTCCCAAATATTTCATATATTCTTTCATTGATTTTAAAAACTGGAAAACGAAATAAATGTATTTATAAATGATCAGAAAAACACATATGGACAATGAAAACCATAATACGACTCTACTTAGGTCATTTTGAGAACTATATTTTAGAATAAATTTAAAAATAGAAAATGGCGAGGAAGTAACGTTGAAACCTAATCAGCTTAATTCACCAGATGGTTAGTTGACAGCAAGGCCAGACATATATATAAGGATATAGAGTAATTACTGGAAGAGAGAGCACTCTCTGGAAACAGGCGTCTGCTACAGCTTATATTTATTAGTGACTGGCATCCACAATCAGAAAAAATAGAGAAAAAATTAAAGCTAAAAATGTAACTTTGTGCTGTTTGCCATTTTTATCAGTGACTTAGAAAATGTGAAGATCACACAAAATCATCAGTGATAGATAATACATTTGGATCATAAAGTCGCAATCCAAAAGCCTAGAACATTGAACTGAATCTAGTAGGATGACAGTCAATAGAGATAAATCTAAAGTCTTTCATTTGAGTACAAAAAAATCAACTTTGCAAGAATCAGATGTGGAAGCCATGATTATGGAGCAGCTGTTCTGAAAAAGATCTGGGTAGCTTAGTGGACTCAAGTTCAGTATGAGTCAGGATGAGACACACTTGTTAGGAAAGCTAATATTGCTGGCAGCATTTAGAGGGTTACTGGGATGTGAGAGTCCCACTGTACTCTGTCCTTGTTAGATCTCAACTGGAATACTGGGTTCATTTCTGGGAGGCACAGTTTACAGGGAGGGACATTGATAGAGCATCCAAAGGAGGGCAGTCAGGATGGCAAAGGGCGTTGAATCCATGACATATGAGGATCAGCTGAGGGAACTAGGGACATTTAAACTGAAGAAGAGAAGATGTGGGGGGATATAACAGCTCCCTTCAAGGACTTTAAGGGCTATTCTGTGAAGAAGGAATTGGATTTGTTCTGTTTGTCCCCGAGGGCAGAAGTAGGAGCAGGGCTAGACGTTGGAAAGGTGCCACACTTCCTGTCAATTAGAGGTGTCTAACAGTGGAATGGGCAACTTGGATAGGTGGTGGGTTCCCTCTCTTTAGGAGTCTTCAGAGACTGGATGAATGCTTGTTGGGTATGTTATAGTAGGGGCTGCTTTTGGGCATGGGTTGGATGAGATGGACTACTAGAGTCACTTCCAACTCTCAAAACCTGTGATTCTGTGATTTTATAATTATAGCTTAAGAACCAACATCACTAGATTAGCATAAAATCCTTACTAGCCTAAACAAATATTCTTTAAAGAGAATAGTGCAAAAATGGAGAAACCATGACACTAAATTATTCCTACCTGTTGTAAAAAGGTATATGAGCTTCACAGTACTCAAAGGAATTTTTCACACTTTCATGAAGTTTTAGATGGACAGTTATTTTTAACTGCGAATTTTCTTCCTTCAGTTGGTAAAATCCTAAAATTGGTGGCACAGGCACCTAAAAACAAAAAAGTTAAAAAATTAAATAATTTCCAGCTACTAGATGTAAACTATTTATTGACAAATCCACTCACTAATTATAGTATTGTCATGGTTCATGGTTGTCCTTTGTTCTTGTAGAGGATCAAAATGACTTCACTATGTTGGAGTCAAGGTATAGTGTGTGTGGCTGTGGCTAATCAGACCAATACAAGCTTCGAAGGCTCTACCACAGGTTGAGCACAAATAGTCTATATGAACGTGTGGAGTGGAGATGTCTAAATTTGCCCATTTCATATTTCTTTTGAGGTACTGCAATTCTGCTTTCACAGTGCCTTCTTTGATGGGGGTACATCATGCTGGGTGGTCCTTTGCCAGCATCTCCCATGTCACACAATCAATTCCAAAGTTTTTCAGAGAGACCTTAAGAGTGTCCTTGTATCACTTTTTCTGACCACCATGTGAGCATCTTCTTCAAAAAGTCTTTTAGGCAAACATTTCTTTGGCATTTGAACAATGTGGCCAGCCCATCAGTTTCACTCCCTACAGTAGAATTTCAGTGTTTGGCAGTTTAGCTCCAGAAAAGAACTCACTGTTCACTACCCTATCCTGCCAGGTGATCTTCAGAACCTTCCTAAGACAATTCAAATGGAAGCAATTCAGTTTCTTGGCATGGTGCTGGTTTACCATTGAGGTTTCACAGGCATACAACAATGAAATCAGCACAATGACTGTCTGGTAGACAGACTAATACCTCTTGTTCCCCATACTTTCCTTTGTGGCCTCCCAAAAACTGAGCAAATTCTGGCAAATTTGTGAGTCAATCTCATCACCCATGTGGACA
The DNA here is from genome assembly GCF_011100635.1 of Trichosurus vulpecula. Classification (NCBI taxonomy): domain Eukaryota; kingdom Metazoa; phylum Chordata; class Mammalia; order Diprotodontia; family Phalangeridae; genus Trichosurus; species Trichosurus vulpecula. Next base: position 211,963,987 of record NC_050580.1, on the reverse strand, counting down.
ATCCCTGGAAAGTGTATTGCCAAGTGACTTTATCTACGGTATTCATAATTTCTCCTTTTGCTGCAACTGACGGTTCAATGTTTGGATGGTGTGGTGCTGGATAGTGGAGAACCTGGTTTTTTGGGTGTTAATTGTCAAGCCAAATTAGTGCAAGCAGTAAAGAACTGATCCAAACTTTGTTGCATCTTAGCTTCAGAGGTTGCACTGAGTGCACAATCATCTGTGAACAAAAGCATCATGTACTAACTCCCCCTCCACATTAGTCTTGGCCTTTAGCCTTTGCAAATTAAATAATTTACCATCAGTGCAGTAACTGACTTTGAGCCTATCTATGTTCATTCTTGTTGAAGGCATTGAATATGGCTATGATATTAATGAACAGGGTATTTGCTCTGAGCTATTTCACAGATATGGACTTGCATTGACTGGTTCATGACTTACATATTTCTTTTCCTATCCTTAGTACCTAGCACAATATCTTATGCAGAATATTTGTTAAAAGACTTCTGGTGACAAGATGTTGGAGTGAGGAAGGAACCTGCTGAAGGCCTCCCAAATTCCCCTCCAAACAACTAGAAAACTCTTCAGGATTGATCTGGAGCAGGGAAGCAGCTTACCAGTAGTAGAGGAAGGGTCTATCTCACTGAGGTGGGAGGGGAACAGGCCCCAAAACAGCCTCAGTCAGCCTCTTAGCAGGGGGCCTGCAGCAAGGCTCCAGGCCTGGGGCAATCTATCAGCCAGGCCCCACCCTCCTGCAAACAAGCAGCCCCCTAGGCAAGTAAGCAGTCTGTGTATCACAGCAAGGTCCCACCCCAGCACATGCCAACAGCCAGGACTTAACCCCATTGCTTACCAGCAATGAACCGTGCCCCCCACCCCAGCCTACCAGCAGAGAGACTGTTTCCATAGCAACCCAGCAGCAGGGCCCCACCCCTAGGGCAGACCAGCAACAAGATCCCTCCTCTAGGCCCAGCTACCAGAAAGGGCCTGTTACCATAGCAACCCAGCAAGGCCCCACCCCTGGAGCAGGCCAATAGCTAAACCCCACTTCCAGGGAGACACACGGCCAAGCAACTAAGCCCTGAAGTCCAGTGAAAGCCAGCACTAAGACCCGGAACTCCAGCACAAAAAGCTTGGGACAATGCAGGACCAGAGCCCAACTCTTATATAAAAATACCAAATCTCAAAAAAAAAACCAAAACAAACAAACAAAAAAAAAAAACAAAAAAAAGGCAGAAAAATGAGTGAAAAACAAAAAAAGTCTGACTATAGAAAATTAACTATGACATAAACTTAGAAAAAGACAACAGTGTCAAATAGCTACATGTGAAGCCTCAAAGAAAAATGTAATTTGGTCTCAAGCCCAAAAAGAATTCCTGGAAGACTTTAAAAAGGATATTAAAAAGCAAACTAGGGAAGTAGAAGAAAAATTGAGAAAAGAAATGAGAGTAATACAAGAGAATGAAAAAAGAGTTAACAACATGGGAAAAGATATACAAAAATTTACTGAGGAAAATAACTCCCTAAAAAATAGAACTGGCCAAATGGAAAAGGAAGTACAAGAGCTCACTAAGAAAATAATTCCTAAAAAAGTACAATTGAACAAATGGAAACTAATGACACTATGAGACATCAAGATACAATAAAAAAAATAAAAAAGTTAAAAAAAAGCAGAAGAAAATGTGAAATTTCTTAATGGAAAAACAAATGACTTAGAAAATAGATCCAGGAGAGACAATATAAGAATTATTAGACTGCCTGAAAGCCATAATTAAAAAAAAGAGCCTGGACAACATCTTTCAAGAAATTATCAAAGAAAACTGCTCTGATATATTAGAACCAGATGGCAAAATTGAAATTGAAAGAATCCACTGACTACTGCCTGAAAGAGATCCCAAAATGAAAACTCCCAGGACAACCACAACATAGCGAAATTCCAGAGCTCACAGATCAAGGAGAAAGTATTGCAAGCAGCCAAGAAAAGAAAAATACTATGGAGCTACAGTTAAGATTACACAGGATTTGGCAGCTTCCACATTAAAGAGCTGGAGGGCTTGCAATATGCTATACCAGAAAGTAAAGGAGTTAGGATTACAACCAAGAATCACCTACCTGGCAAAACTGAATGCAATCTTTCAGGGGAAAAAATTGACATTGAAAGAAATAGAGGACTTTCAGGAATTTCTAATTAAAAGACCAGAGCTAAATAAAAAATTTGACCTCCAAATACAAGACTCAAGGGAAACAAAAAGGTAAAAAAGAAACATGAAAGAGAGAACATAAGAAATTCAATAAGGTTAACTTTATATTTCTATATTAGTAAGATAATATTTGTAACTCTTAACTTTATTAGAAGGAGTATATGTAGACAGAAGGTATACATAAGGTTACTTTATGTATGTAGTATTAATGTGATCAAAGATCTTCCCCACCCATTCAATAGGCCTCAGGCTAGGTGGGAAAGCTTGATTATATCTTTGTTTGTAAGTAGGCCTAACGCCTCTACTTACCAGGTACGAAGCTGATTTGAGGGTGAAGCCTTCAAGGCCCTAAGGGGAGTTGCTATGACCAGAGTTCTAGTCAATCATGAATTCAGCCAAGCAGAGACCTAAGTTCTAGCCAAGCAGACACTGCCTAGGACTGTATATAAGGAGAACCCAGAGTGTGAGAGAACCAAAACTGAAGAGAAGCAGATCTGAGAAGCAGACATCAAGAAGATACGGAGGCAGCAGACATCAAGAGGGCACTGAAGAGCAGACATTGAGAGAGCCAGTATCAATAGAGCCGCAGAAGAGTGCTGAGTGGAGAGTTAGGATTCATGAGTGATTGTTTACAGGAAGGCCCTAGCAGGGGGGAAGGTTACAGGATGACTTGGTTCCTTGCTATAATTCCTTCCTATAATACTGTGTTATAATTTCCTTGTTGCTACATTGAGGTGGGCTAACTGGTTTTGGAATATAATTACTGCTATATTGAATTGGGATTATTGGTCTTGGGACTGGATACTCTGGTGTCTAAATAAATGTTATATTTCCTCTACCTTCTACCTAGAGAGTTTTTCATACTTTGCAATTCTGAATCATTCAGGCATGTTCATGGTCATCCTCAAGGTCATGAATCTTGCCTGATACAGATGATACCCCAAAAAACAAAATAAGGGGGTGAGAAAGAAAATTGCACTGAAAGAAGGATGGGAGGAGACTGAATTATACCACATAAAAGAGGCATGAAAGAGCTATTATGATGGAGGGGAAGATAGAGTGGTAGGCAAAGCTTAAACCTTACTCTAATCAAAATTGGCTCAAAGAGGGAATAACATACACGTTCAGTTGGATGCAGAAATCTATCTTACCCTATAAGGAAGTAAAAAGGGCCAGGGATAATAGAAGAGGCGGGGATTGATAAAAGGGAGGGTATATTGGGGAAGGCAGTGATCAGAAGTAAAATGCTTGTGTGGAAGGAAAGAATGGGAGGTAAGAGAGAGGGGGACATAAAGAAGAGAAAAACAGCATGGAGGGAAATACACAAATAGTTATCATAATTATAAATGTAAATGGGATGAACTCACCCATAAAATGGAAGCAGATAATAGAACAGATTAAAAAGCAGAATTCTACAACACACTGTTTACAAGAAACACATCTGAAGCAGAGAGATATAGACAGGGTAAAGGTAAGGGCATAGAGCAGAATCTATTATGCTTCAGCTGAAGCAAAAAAAAGCAGGGGTAGCAATCATGATCTCAGACAAAGCAAAAGCAAAAACAGATCTAATTAAAAGAAATACAATGAAGTCGTATCAATACTAAACATATATACACCAAATGGTATAGCATCTAAATTTTTGAGGGAGAAGTTGAATAAATTACAGGAAGAAATAGATAATAAAATTATACTAGAGGTGACCTCAACTTTCCCCTCTCAGAAGCAGATAAATCTAACCAAAAAATAAACAAAAAAGAAGTTAAGGAGGTGAATAAAATTCTGGAAAAGATGGATATGATAAATCTCTGGAGTAAACTGAATGGGAATAGAAAAGAATATACCTATTTCTTAACAGTACATGGCACCTACACAAAAACTGAGCATATATTAGGACATTAAAAACCTTACAACCAAATGTGGAAAAGCAGAAATAGTAAATGTATTTTTTTCAGATTATAATGCAATAAAAATTATATTCAGTAATGGAAAGAGAGATTAAAAATTAATTGGAAACTAAGTAATCTAATCCTAAAAAACAAGTAAGTGAAAGAACAAATCATAGGAACAAGCCATAATTTCATTAAAGAAAATAATGAGATAACATAACTAAATTTATGGGATGCAGCCAAAGCAGTATTTAGGGGAAATTTCATATCTCTAATTGCTTACATCAATAAAACAGAGAAAAGGCAGATCAATGAATTCACCACCACCCCCCCCAAATAGAAAAGGGATTAAAAATTCTCAATTAAACACCAAATTAGAAATCCTGAAAAATCAAAGGAGAGATTAGTAAAATTGAAAGAAAACCATAGAACTAATAAGTAAAATTGAAGCTGACTAGAAGCTGATGACCAGATGGATTCACACGCAAATGTTGCCAAACATTTAAAAAACAATTAATCCCAATATCATATGAACTACTTGGAAAAATAGGTGGAGTCCTACCAAATTCCTTTTACAACATAAATATGGGGCTGATAAACCAGGAAGAGCCAAAACAGAAAGAAAATTATAGACAAATTTTCCTAATGAATATTGATGCAAAAATTTTAAATAGATATTAGCAAAGAGATTATAGCAGCATATCACAAGGATCATACACTATGACCAGGTGGGATTTATACCAGGAATGCAGGGCTGGTTCAACATTAGGAAAACCATCAGCATAACTGACCATATCAATAACAAAACCAAGAGAAATCATATGAATATCTCAATAGATGCTGAAAAAGCTTTTGACAAAATACAGCACTCATTCCTATTAAAAATACTAGAAAGCATAGGAATAAATAGAGCTTACTCTAAAATTATAAGTACTATTTATCTAAAATCATCAGCAAACATTATTGGCAATGCGGATAAGTTAGAAGCCTTCCCAGTACTATCAGAGGTGAAGCAAGGATGCCCATTATCACCTCTATTATTTAATATTTTATTAGAAATGTCAGCTATGGGGGCAGCTAGGTGGTGCAGTGAATAGAGCACTGGCCCTGGAGTCAGGAAGACCTGAGTTCAAATCCGGCCTCAGACAATTGACACTTACTAGCTGTGTGACCTTGGGCAAGTCATTTAAACCCAATTGCCCTTCCCCCCTCCAAAAAAAGAAATGTTAGCTATAGCAATAAGGAAGAAAAAGAAATTAAAACAGAATAGGCAGAGAGGAAACAAAACTATCACTCTTTGCAGATGATATGATGGTATACTTAGAAAATCCTAGAGAATCAACTAAAGAACTACTTGAAATTATTAACAACTTTAGGAAAGTTGCAGGATACAAAATAAATTCATATAAATCATCAGCATTTCTATATATTGCCAACAAAATTCAGCAGCAAGAGATAGAAAGAGAAATTCCACGTAAAATAACTGTAGACAATATAAAATACTTGGGAGACTACCTTCCAAGACAAACCCAGGAACTATATGAACACTTTTCACACAAATAAAAGTCATATCTAAACAACTGGAAATATATTAATGGCCCACAGGTAGGCTGAGCCAATATAATAAAAAATGACTATTCTATCTAAATTAATCTATTTATTCAGTGCCATACCAATCAAACTTATCAAAAATATTAAAGCTAGAAAAAATAATAACAAAATTCATCTGAAAGAACAGTCAAGGACATCAAGGGAGTCAATGAAATAAAATGTGACAGATGTACCAGATCTCAAACTGTATTATAAAGTGGTAATTGTCAAAACAGTCTGATACTGGCTAAGAAATACAGTAGCAGATCAGTGGAATAGATTTGGTACAAATTACATTATACTAAATGACCACAGTAATCTAGTATATAATAAACCCAAAGAGTCAAGCTATTGGAACAAAAACTCATTATTTGACAAAAATTGCTAAGAAAACTATAAAACAGTATGGTATAAACTACATATAGACCAACATTTTACACTGTATACCAAGATAAGGTCAGAATGGATACATAATTTACACATAAACAGTGATACCATAGGTCAGGAGTAGGGAACCTGCAGCCTCGAGGCCACGTGTGCCCTCTAGGTCCTCAAATGCAGCCCTTTGACTGAGTCTAAACTCCTGATTTGTTCTGTGAAGTTTGGATTCAGTCAAAGGGTCTCACTTGAGGACCTAGAAGGCCACATGTGGCCTTGAAGTAGCAGGTTAATACAAATTCTCGATTTGTTATGTGAAGTTTGGATTCAGTTATAGGGCCATACCTGAGGACTAGACTGCCACATGAAGGCTTGAAGCCACGGGTTCCCAACCCCTGCCATAAACAAATTATGAGAGCATGGAATAATCTATCTATCAGATTTATGGATAAGGCAAAAATTTAGGACCAAGGAAGATATAGAGAACATTACAAAATGTAAAATAGATTAATTTTGATTATATAAAATTAAAAAGTTTTTCTACAAACAAAACCAATGTAACCAAAAGAAGAAAGAAAGCAGAAAATTGGGGACAAATTTGCAACAGGTATCTCTGATAAAGGCCTCATTTCTCAAATATATAGAGAACGAGTCAAATTGATAAAAAATAAAAGTCATTCCCCAATTGATAAATGTTCAAAGAATATGACCAGGCAGTTTTCAGACAAATAAATCAAAGCTACCTACAGTCATATGAAAAAATGCTCTAAATCACTATTTATCAGAGAAATGCAAATTATAACAACTCTGAGGTACCACCTCATGCCCATCAGACTGGCTAATATGACACAAAAGGAAAATGTTGGATGTTGGAGAACATGTGGGAAAACTGGGACACTAATGCACTGTTGGTGAAGTTGTGAACTGATCCAACCATTCTGCAGAGCAGTTTGGAACTATGCCAAAAAGGCCATGAAACTGTACATACCCTTTAATCCAGCAATACCACTGCTAGGTCTATATCCCAAAGGCATCCAAAAAAAGGGAAAAGGACCTATTTGTACAAAAATATTTATAGCAGCTCTTCTCGTGGTAGCTAAGAATTGCAAATCAAAGGGATGCCCATCAATTGGGGAATGGCTAAACAAGCTGTGGTATATGAATGTAACTGAATATTACTGTCCTATAAGAAATTACAAGCAGGATGATTTTAGAAAAACCTGGAAAGATTTCCAAGAATTGATGCATAGAGATTTTTAGAGGTGGAGGAAGTACATCTTTAAGAAAAGATGGAGATAATATAGGAAGAGAGCAGAGTTGTGTTTTGTACACAACAGCAATATTGTCTGATGAAGAACTGTGAATGACTTCGCTACTCTCAGGAATACAATGATCTAAGACAATCCCAAAGGACTAAAGATGAAGCATACTACCGGCTTCCAGAGAAAGAACTGATATTGGTTAAATACAGACTGAGGCATGCTATTTTTCACTTTCTTTCATTTTTTTTCTTTTATTCAAGCCTTATACAAAATGACTAATATGGAAATGTTTTACATAATTGCACATGTATAACATATCTGATTGCTTACTCTCTCAGGGAGAGAAGAAGGGAAAGAATTTGGAACTCAAAACTTTAAAAATGTTAAAAAGTTGGAAAAAAATAAAAAAGAAAATATATTAACAAAAAAAGAATATTTATTAAATACATTTCTACCTGTCTTTCCTGGAAAATCTCTCATCTGTTATGATCAAAATAAGGATGCTATTGCTTAAGGTCAGACGTACAATATAGGACCATGGATTAAGTGAAGCACCCCACAATGGTCTCCCAAAAGAGGACCATGAAGAAAATAATATGACTTTTATTTGTGTTTATTATTATTCCAAATAAGAAATTAACGTTACTTGTTAGATATAAGTGTATCATGAGGAAGTTTTATAATATGATATATATGATGGTGATAACTTTACTCATTTGTTCATTTTAGGATATTGTGATACATCATAGTTTACATGTGCTTGGTTAGGTGGATTTACAGATTATGTTATCTAGTTTTTGCTAAACTATCCACCACAAAATGGAGAAGTGGCTTAAAAAATTCTTAAACCATGAAGATAATGCTAATAATGTAAGCATAAATGAATCACAAAAGACAATAAAGATGTAATCAGTTCTGGCAAGCATTTGGCAAAAATAAAAACTTCAAAATTATCAAGATGATCTGAAATATGGATTTATATATTAACAATGAACCTTACGCTAAGTGTATACTGTACATCAAGATATTTGGCTGGTATAGTATATAAGGCCATCAAGATTTGCGAAAACACCTAAAAGCTAAACTTTTGTCCTAGAAATGTCGCCCATAAAAATTTGTATCTATACACTTAAAAACCTAGGAAAGGATGTTCCTAACCTATTTCAACATCTTCCAAATGAAGAGTATCAGTGGGTTTTGAGTCTATTTGTTTAAAAAAAAATGCAACACCTTCCAATCAGCTTGCAAGCACAAACGGCTGATATCAGGGAAGGCAGAAGTTTGCTAGTAGAATTTTAACGATAAACAAAAAATCTTTGCATAACTGGTGGGTGAAATAGAAATATGAGTTTCAAGATTTCTTAAGTGCAGCCTCGGAGGTACTTCTTTTCAATTGGATCCACGTAATTTTTGTGACGTGTTTTCTTCAGCTAGACCAGTCATTAAAGCCAACTACTGGGATTAACTGGATTTAGCTCAGGATCTCAGAACTATGGTATCACAAAATGGTAAGCCAAAATTTAAAAAATAATCAAGTCTAACCAGTCAAATATAGCAGCTAGGTGGTGCCCTGGAGTCAGAAAAACTGATCTTTTTGTGTTCAAATCTGGCCTCAGACACTTACTAGCTGTGTGACCCTGGGCAAGTCACTTAACTCTGTTTGCCTTACTTTCCTTATCTATAAAATGAGCTGGAGAAGGAAATGGCAAACCACTCCATTATCTCTGCCAAGAAAACCCTAAATGGGGTAACAAAGAGTTGGACATGACCAAACAACAAAAATCAGTCTTATTATTAGTGAGGGCAAAAAGGGGTTTTAAATTCTTAATAAGATATTTTGAAATACTGTTTATCTTTTATCTTAATTTCTGTGTATAATTTATATTTTTTATAAATTTTATACCAGTGTGTATATCTATATACTTGTCTACGCAGATGTATATATCTGTATATGTCTATATGCATATATTTTACTTCAGTGACATGTTTTACAATAGGGCAAATTCTGCCAAACTCCTGAGCGTGGCTTGAACAAGATTAAAATGCAATTGGTAAATGTTTAACAGAATAAATAAAAATACAATGAAACACAGAAACATAGATAATGTTAATTTGTGACATTCTAAATCAAATGTGGCCCACAGGGATCTGTTTCTATTTGAGTTTGCCACCACTGTTTTACAACAAATGCAATATGTTAGTAAATATAGTACTATATCTGTTATTTATAGATAAACATATACATATACAGGGGGAAAGTCTATGTTCACAGATTTTTCACTGATAAGGGTGTGACAGAACATTGCTCTAAACAACTAAGTGAAGTGACCTTTAAGCTAGAGCATTTAATATTGTGAAAGTTTACAGAATTCAGAAGAACTCTCAATGAAATTTTAAACCTTCATTTTCACTCATCTACCACTTATATAACCTTATGAAAATTCTGCTCTGAAACACACATGCATTGCTTGTTTATTAACAATATCTATAAGCTATACAGATTAGTAATTTTAAAAAAAATCAGGTCTGTGATTCTACCCCTGTAGGTAACTCCCTCTACCTAAGCAGATTGCCACCTGTTCTTCAAGAGTTTCTAGGAGCACTGAGAAATTAAATGATTGGTCCAGATTATGTAAGCTGTGTCAGCGGCAGGCCTTAAATCTGGGTCTTTCTGGCTAGAGACCAGATGTCTATCCATTAAGCCATATTACACACATACACATACTTTACCTGAGATGTATAGTAGCACAAGTGGAATGACTCTAGAGGAGGAGTGAACGGAAATTTGTAAGGCCCACTAAACGCAGAATCATCCATTATATCAACGCTGCTAGAAGTAAGAACGGCAGAGTCAAGGGAAGTCACACAAGGATGCACCAGAATATCCTGAAGTGGAGATCCATTGGTGGGGAGATTCAAACTGACTGTAACATTTGGCATGACTCCTTCCAAATCACACTTAAAAAACCAAACAAACAGAATTATTACTAACAAGATCCTAAAGATGATAATAACAATAACAGCTGACATTTAGATAATGTTTTAGGATTTGCAATGTGTTTCATATATACTTTATGTTTATATGCCTTATATACATTTATATGCTATGTCATTTGAGCTTCACAATAACCCTGAGGTAGACTTACAGGCATTCTCCCCATTGTACAAATGAGAAAACTGAGGTTCAAGTGTCCAGAATAGGACTCAAATCCAGATCTCCTGAACAGTTTATTTACTTCTGTGAAACCTTTCCAGCGGGAGCAGAGTAGAGTTGATTGCTTTTCTCTGCTTTATTGAGTCTAAGTATGAAACTTCAATGATTACTTTGTCTAATATCAACTCATATTATGACCTACCCCTGCTTTTGCTCCTAAAATACACATTTGCTCCTTGAAATACACATGTTTAAAAAATTTCAATCTACTGTAAATACCCTGCACGGGTGTTCACATCAATGTGTCTATTTTTGGTCATAAGTACTTTGCAGGCAGAAAACAGCTCTATGAGCAATTTTCTCTGCATCAAGCACAGCACCGTGCATAAAAAGGTCCTTCATAAATGCTTTCTAATGATTATGATGTATTTACAAATGAAAGTAAATTTGAGATGGGTTTGTATACAAGAGTGAAAACATGTATTTCTTCATATGGAAAAGATTTGTGATTTTATTGGTACGGGTAACTCTTCCCAATATAGGTAAGTACCTTCTCTGGTCTTTAGTGTCTTAGAGAGTTTCGAGGGCACCACCGGTGAAGTGACTTGGTCTGATTCACACACTCACTTGTGTCAGAAGTAGAACTTCCTGGCCCTGAAACTGGCTCTCTAGCTACTCTATCTACCATCTACATTGCTTCTCTTTTTTCTCCCTTAATTTATTCTAATTCCTTAGCAACCAAGTGACACTAATGAGCTACACTTAAGAAAGAGGTGGATGTTAAGTCCTTGTGCATGTAATTTAGTTGTTCATAGTCTTAGTGATGAAAAAAATACCACTGTTGCTTCCTTGTACTATTCATTGGTATATTAGCTACTATGTTCACTTTGATGACTAGATCATTGTAATTTACAACAAGCAATACATTTCAGAGATGTAGCACAGTATAACTGATAGGAGAATCAATCTTGGAGTCTAGAAGAGTTCAAATCCTACCCCAACATATACTAGCTGTGAGAACACAGGCTTCACCTCTCACGTTTTAAGAATATACAATGAAGATTTGTCAATCTAAATGGGTAAAGGAAATTTCTACCTCTTGAAAAAACAAATACTTTTGACACATTCACTCCCCCTACCAAAGGGGAGGGGAAATTACACTTTGTAAGATATAAGTGCATCTCATTTTAAGCTCTCTTTATCTTATTCATATATGTATATGTCTATGTGTGTATATGTGTGTGTATGTATGTATATGAAGAGAGGGATGAAGGGAGGGAGGGGGAGAGAGGGAGAAGGAGAGGAAGAGAGAGGGAAGGAGTGAGAAAGAGAGAGAGAAAGAGAGAGAGAAAGAGAGAGAGAAAGAGAGAGAGAGAGAGAGAGAGAGAGAGAGAGAGAGAGAGAGAGAGTCACCAGCATTTCAAATTAAGGAAAGGACCTTAAACATAACCTGTCTAACTCTCCTGAAGAAGAGGAAACTAGAACTAGAGAAAGAAGGGACTTGCTCAAAGTCAGTCTGTGGTAGGACCAAGCCTATATTTCCAAATCTCTTGGCACTTTATCCAGTACTCTTTCTATTATACTCAAAAGATAAATTATGTGTGTTGGTTTTTTTTTCCCTTTGGGGGTGGCGGTGGAGGGAGCAAACCGTTTTGCTTGCAAAAAATTTCAAAATAAGATTCCTTTAAATAGTGAGTTCCTTTAAGTGAACCAAAAAAACGAAATGCCCAATGAACATGGCAGTGTATTTTATCATATTAATATGTTGTCAACAATATTCAGTACTATTAAAATAACTTAGAAAGGCAACCTTTCTAGATTTAAAGCATAAAGACTAAAGGAAGAAATCTGAGAATAAAATAATCTAAAAATAATGTCATTTAATAATAGCTACAAGATGTTTACTTATAGATATATTATTTATATAGGTATATTATATTACTATATTTATTATTTATATAGGCATATTATTTATATATCTATATTTATAGATTATTTATAGATTTAAAGATGGACTTTAAAAGTTTGCATTTGTATTAACATCACCATTGCCTTTTCGCAATCATTAACCTTAAATAGGATTCCAGTAGGAGTGATTATTACTTAATGGTTCATTTAAAGCAAAACAAAATAGGAGAAAAAAAAAGACTTTTTAATGACTTTAGGTACCAATTTAGAGATTAGTTTTACCTCCTAGAAAATCTAGTAGAAAATTGGTGGTGCATGTAATAGAATCACTGAGTGTTAAAGATTGTAGAGACCTTAGAGATCACTTAGTCCAAAGCCCTTATTTTGTATAAGAAACTCAGGTGGAAAATGATAACATGATTTGTCTATCATTAGTGATAAAATTTATAGTTCATATCACTCTGGCATTTAAGGACCATCACTTAAGATAAAATGTAAGCTGTAGTACTCCATTTACCAAAGTAAAGTTACTTTTACTTTTCTCAACATATGTAAAATAGATCCACCGAACATGTACCAGAAAGTCTCACCTTACAGGTTATAGTTCCGTAGACCTGCCACATATCTGCTACATCCCGCTTATCGTACTGCATGGATTTAACTTTTTCAGTGATAGAAACAGCAACTTGTGGCTTTCCTTTGTAAGTACCGGTTTTCCAGGCTGGTTGTTTTGGGGCTTGATTTATTGAAAGATTACTAAAATTATCTAATAAAAAGGTGGTATCCAACAAAGTGCCAAATGGACAAACATGTAAGAGCAAATCAGGTAGTTGGTTCACTTTAGTACTTAGATCAGCTTCAGTTTTGGGCCCTGAGTCCAGAAAATCGATCAGCCCAAAAAGTAGATCAAAGGCTTGTGAGATTCCACTAATGCTAATGAGTGGTGGATAAGGAGACAAAGTTTGTTCAACTAGTGGAACACTAACATAAACCAAGCCATTCTTCTGAAAGGCAAGAACGGGCCACAGTTCTCTTCCTCCTATTGGAAGTCCATAGACTGAAGCTTTGCTGATTCGTGAACAGCTATCACGGCTCTCCACAAAGTCCTTATCATCATCCAATAACCTGAGTTCAAAAAGCAGAGCTTTACAGAAGGGGCCATCTTCTGGTAGAGGCACATAACTCGATCCATTGAAGATTTTAGCTCGTTTTTCAACAGTGGGAAACCTTCTGCATCAAGGAAAGAGAAGCTAGTTATTGCTGATTCTATCTATTCACAGTCATAATAGAGGAAAGTAAGTAAAAGAAAAAAAAATCATTAACTTCCTAACACATTCTTTATCTCTCCTTTATGTTTTATTTATTCTCTCACAAGATGAACTGCCATTTTAAAAAGTAAAAACTTGAACAAGTTTGTTTTCTTTATGATACAGTTTTATTGTTGTAGAAATGGAGGGAATCTGACCCAGTTCTAAACAGAAAGCTCAAACTTCTGAATGCAATGAGTAGATTTAAAAGTAGAAGACAGAGAAGATTACTGTTAACTTACAAATTAAACTAACACTCTTCACATTCTTCTTTCTCCTCCCCCCGCCCCCTGCCCCCACCCCCAAAAAAGATCTGGTCCCAAAGAACACAGCTTAGCAGTAGAAAGCTAAGGGTTTAAAAAATTCTTTATGACTTGCATATCTCATAGACAATGCCAGACACAGGACTAATGCATTTTGGGGGGAATATGTAAGATACTTTTACTTGACTTCCACATGTTCTAAAATATTATATATTCTTAGTTTTAAAAGTTCTCTGCTACCACCTATGGGAGTACAGAGCAGTCCCAAATACTGCAATCATTAACTAGCTGAATGACTTTAGGTAAGACTTTTAATTTTCCTAGGCCTTGGTATCTTTACCTAGAAAATAAATGGGCTGAATTAGGAGTTCTTGAAAGTCCTTTTAAGTTCTAAAATTCTATGACTGAATAGGGGGTAAAAATTCATTAGATTGTGAGCTCCTTGGAGGGCAGGGACTGGTTGTTACCTCTCTTTTTATTCCCAGTACTTAGCAGAGTGCCTGGCATACAGTAAGTGTTTAATAAATGCCAACTGACTGAATGATCAAAATCAATTCTAGGCCCAACTTGGGCATTTCAGGTGGATTCTAGGCTTTCCTTGAAATGGGCTGCAAATGTCAGAGTTGAAAGAGACCTTTGAGATAACCTTGTCCAACACCCTCAGAATGAAGCTTAGAAAAATGAAGAACTCTTGGCCAAGGACTCTTGACTACAACCAAAATTACAGAATTTGAAACCCATCTATCTTCCGATTCTAAAAACTAGTGGTTTTTACTCTACAAGATTTTAATAGGTTCAAGGATATTGGGGCTGCTATAGGACAGATAAGAACCAAGACAGCCTTGATTTGTCATTGCTGTTCAGTTAAGTTTGACTCTTTGTGACTCCAACTGGGGTTTTCTTGGCAGATACTGGGGTCGTTTGCCATTTCCTTCTCCAGCTCATTTTACAGATGAGGAAACTGAGGCAAATGGCGTTAAGTGACTTGTCCAGGGTCACAAAGCTAGTCAGAGGCCATGCTTGAACTCTGGAAGATCTTCCTGACTTCAGACCTAGCGCTATATCCACTGTGCCACCTAGCTGCCCTAACCTTGATTTACTTATCTCTAAGGCTTTAAAAGGCACTAAATCAGCTTTTGCTGTAAGAAGGGTAGTTTGCTAGGTTAAGAATAATTTGTCTCACTAAATACTACCAATGGCTGGCTAACTTTCAATATAAATGGTTGAAGAAGAACTCATCCAATTACATATGAATTTTTCTTGTGAATTACTACTGTAAGAACAATGAAGACTTGAAAAACCCATCCTATTTATCTTACCAAAATGAACTATGTAAATTTTCATTTTTCATAGGACCACAGGTTTAAAACTGGAAGGGACCTTAGAGGTCATCATTTGACTCTTTTACAGAGGAGGAACCTGAGGCCTAGAGCTTATAAACACCTAATCCAGAATCACAGAGGTAGTAAAACTCAGATCCTCTGACTCCAAATCAAAACAACCTTAATAAAAGATTAAAAACTAAACCTGTCTAGAATGTAGTTAGTAAAGAAAAAACAACTAAGCAGAATTCTTTGTGTCAAATACCAGGCATTTTCATTTCTGCACTGCCAAGCTGTTTTATTTCACAATCTCCTCTTAGAATCTTTCTCTTCCTTTTAAAGTGAAACATTCCTCAAGTCTTTCTTAATTCTCCCCAGTCTTTTCTTAATTCTCTCTTCCTTTCTTAACTTTACATTTAGTCTATTTATTCCATATCCACTTATAAATGTATTTCTTTTCCTGTTAGACTATAAACCTCTTTTGATTAGAGGTTATTTTAATTCTTTGTATTCATAGTCCCAGTGTCTAGCACAGTGCTTGACATGTTATAGGTCCTTAATAAATGCATGTCAACTGTTAGGTTTTTAAATGAATTAGTCTTGATCAATCCTCAACCTCTTTTCAGGGCTATTACTTTGCTGTGGTTCCTTAAACAACTAAGGATAAAATTAATTATTGTTTTTCGTTGAGGAAAAAGATGGAATTATTCATCAAACCAAATGTTCACTTGATTATATTGACTTTCCCATCTATTTCCATTTTTCACATGCTTACCAGGATAAAATGCTGGCTATTCAACCAGCAGACTGGTTAATTCTCACTCCAAAAGCACAATATTTGGATTTTCATCTCTTAGTAAATCATAGGGACAAAAAGGTCCTTAATGATTGATCACCTAAGCACTCCCAGCACTCCACCACCCAGCTGTCAGTACTCCTTCATTTTGTGGATTAAGAAACTGAAGCCTTGATACTATAAGCAATTTGGGAGAGCAAGGAATAGTTTACCTGTCAGATTTATGGGAAAGGGAAGAATTCACGACCCAACAAGAGATAGAGAGCATTATAAACTGCAAAATGGATAATATTGACTATGCTAAACTGAAAAGTTTTTGCATAAACAAAGCCAATGCAACAAAGATTAGGAGTGAAGCAGAAAATTGGGAGAAAAATCTTTACAACCAATGTGTCTGATAAAGGCCTCATCTCTAACGTATACAGAGAACTGAGCCAAATTTATAGGAATAAAAGTCATTCCCCAATTGAGAAATGGTCAAAGGATATGAACAGGCAGTTTTCAGAGGAAGAAATGAAAGATATCTATAGGCATGCGAAAAAAATGCTCTAAATCACTATTGATTAGAGAAATGCAAATCAAAACAACTCTTAGGTACCACATCTCTCCTGTCAGATTGGCTAACACGATAAAACAGGAAAATGATAAATGCTGGAGAGGATGTGGGAAAATTGGAGCGTTAATACATTGTTGGTGGAGTTGTAAACAGATCCAGCCATTTTTGAGAGCAATTTGAAACTATGCCCAAAGGGCTATAAAAATGTACATACCCTTTGACCCAGCAATACCACTCCTAGGGCTATATCCCAAAGAGATCACACAAGTGGGAAAGGGACCGGTATGTACAAAAATATTTACAGCTGCTCTTTTTGTGGTGGCAAAGAATTAGAAATCAAGGGGATGCCCATCAATTGGGGAATGGCTAAACAAGTTGTGGTGTATGAATGTAATGGAATACTACTGTGCTATAAGAAATGAGGAGCAGACAGATTTCATAATAACCAGGAAAGACCTCCATGATCTGAGGCTGAGTGAGGGGAGCAGAACCAGGAGTACATATACACAACCACAGACATATTGATTCTGTGATGATTAACTTTGATAGACTTGGCTCTCCTCAGCAATACAAGGCTCAAATACAGTTCCAAAGGACTCACAATGGAAAAAGCTAGCTACATCCTGTAATAGTAATTAAGGTGGGACTTTTTGCTGTTGACCTTTAATGATTCTGGCCTTTGTTTGAATGGGGCAGATAAAGTAGGATGTTTTTGTATTTCTCAGCACTGAGACAATTGGGAGTCATCGATTTGTATCTGATGTGATATTGGGGGTGGGGAACTTCTCCATGCCCAGCCTGGGTGAGGTCAGGGCCCTCTGGGGCCCTGAACAGGATATATAAGTGCAAAGGTTAGCTTTCTCAGTGGGAGCTCTGAGCCACAGCAGGAGTGGCTTGTGACTCTGGGCCAGCTGTTCTAATGAGCTCCCTGGCTGTACACCCAGATGTTGAAAACTAGGAATTGTTATTTGGTCTGTAATTCAGGGTGCTGGCTTTTTCCCCTGAACTAGGTGGATGTTATTTGTATGCCGGATTAAAGTAAGATTGTTAACCCCTTAACATTGCTTTCCTTAAGTAAAGCAGATCAAAAGGACCTGTGTTGGCAGCTTTCTGGATGCTGGTTGTTGTGGATCTTAACACACCCCACAGAAGCTGCTAGCCGAATTGTTTAAACACATCCAGAGAAAGAACTGTGGAATCTGAATGCAGATTGAGGCAAACTATTTGCTCTCTCTTTTTTTTTTTTGGTTTTGTTTCTTCTCTCATGTTCATTCTCTCATGATTCGTCATGGTCATAAAACTTCTTTGCAACTTGACTATTGTGTAAGTAAGTTTAATGCGAAGGTTTATGTAGAATCTATATCGGACTGCATGCCGTCTTGGGAGGGAGGGGGAAGGGAAGAAAATTTGAAACTCAAGAACATGTAAAACTAAATGTTGTAAACTAAAACTAAAAAATCTAATTAAAAAAAAAAAGAAACTGAAGCATAGAGAAATGATCTAACGTGTCCAAGGTCTTAAGTAAGCAGCACAACTGGGATTTGAACCCAGGACCTGACTCCAAATCTAGTCTCTTTCCTTTATATCACGGTCTTCATTCCACTGTTTTCTGTACTATTCCGTCAAGCCATAAACCAAACATCTTGTCAAGATACTAAGTATTTGTAATGTGGGATTTCTGGGGCTGAAACATAACACTTTCTAAAGGTTAAAATGGAGGGAGCAGCATTAAAGTTTTAATTAAAAGTAACGTTGGGGGGAAGAATAAGTAGCAACGACGTGCAAAAACACATGTAAATAAGGTCTTCTGATTCTGATTTTCATGTGCCCCGGGGACCTAAAGTTCAGGATTGTGTAGCCTCTCAAGGAAGCACGGTCCAGAAAGACAAAATGAGCTTAAATTGGTATTTTCTTAAGCAATCACGATGCCTGCGGGTGCCCACTCACATTTACCTGGAGAATTTCACGGTCCCACCATGCGGAGTTCCTGGTTCGTGGCTCACCAGCCAAACCGCCCGTTGGGCCATGACTGGGCATTAATGGACCAATTCATCGCCAGTCTCCGTCACCGCATGAGAAAACTCGGGTGGAGGCTTCCCAAAGGGCCAGATCCTCATGGAGCCCCTGAGGGCTCTCTCCAGGAGCTGCCGGCCGCGCCCTGCCACCTATGGCTACGGCCCAGCGGGGAAATAGGCTCCCTCTACGGTACTGGTGCTAAAGCTGGTACGACAGCATCGACCAACACACGCCGCGTCCGCAGAGAAGGCGGAATGACAGACCCCAAAGAAATCTCCCAGCAAAATCCCATCAGCCAGGAGCCCCAGCGAAAACTTCTACTACCGAACTCAGCTCCTTTTCCTCCCCATTCCACTTCCGGGATGGTGGCCCAGAAGGCTCATAGTTCATCAGTTTCCAATACACCATCTGACGTCCTCTTTTCGTTTTCACTTCGCCTTTTGCCCCTCCCAGCCCCCCCCTCCCCAGAAGAGCCCTCCCCGGGCCCCGCCGGGCGCAGCTCCACTTCCGGCGTGCGGAGGCGGTGACAATCTGAGCGGCGCAGGCGGCGCTGGGAGGTGGCCGTTGAGAGGGGCGTTAGCGGTTCCGTTTTATGGCCTCTCTCCCGCCCCGCTGGGCCGGCTCGGGCAGCGGCAGTGCCGGTGGTGGTGGACTAGCAGGAGGGCTGTGCGGAGCGCCGGGAGAGCGCAGCATGTGAAGCGGGAGCCCACCGCGCGGGGAAAAATAAAAAGGGGATCCTCCTGCGCGGCTAAAGCCAGGCGGACAGTCCGTCGGCATGGCTACGACGGCGGAGCTCTTCGAGGTGGGTTTTCAGCCAGTGGAGAGGGAGGGTAAGGGAGTCCGGGGACTGGTCCAGGCGCTCCCCGGGCCGGCTGCCCCTACCGTGGGGTGGGGGGTGGGGGAAGCACCTGTGAGAGGGGGCTGGGGGAGGGGACGGCCGGGGAAACACGAAATGGGGGAGGGGTGTCTTTGGGACTGTGGAGGGCGGCGAGGGGCTGGGTCCCTGAGTGGGAGGGGGCTGCATCTCTCCGAGACAGCTTGATCAACTCTTCTGTAACTCTTACGGGGGTATGGGAATGTGGAAAGGCTGACGTCCTGATTCGAAGAAGCCTCCAGATCACTGGAGGAAATGGGAAGGGCTGACTACGATACAGGAAGGAAGGAAGGGAAAATGACAGCGGCCTCCAAGTTGGGGAAACCTCGGGGCTAGTTTGTTGAATCCCTGAATACTGTTACTTATCGGAGAGCCATCCAAGCTTTAAGTGACCCCCCTGGCATTTTGACTCTGAGTTGAGATTCATGTTTTTGTATTGTACATTTCTGGGCTGGAATTGGTCATTTTAGTTGTAGTAGAAGCAGCATGAACGTAGACAGTACATCTCTGTGGAAATTCTGTCTTTGGGAGGGGCCTACTTTCCTCCTATTAAACTAGAGAGAAACGCAAAGTTGTTCACTCACTGGTGTTTTAAGGATGCTAAAGAGCATTAATAATAGTAATGATAAAAAAATAGTGCTAGTGTTTATATAGTGCCTGTGTACCAGGCACTGTGTTAAGCGCTTTACAATTGTTATCCCGTGATCTTTACAACACCGGGGGGGGGGGGGGGGGGGGTTGGTGCTATTTGTTTATCCCCATTTTACAGTTGAGGAAAATGAGGCAAACAGGTTAAATGACTTGCCCTAGGTCACACAGCTGGAAAGTGTCTGAGGTTGGATTTGAATTCTGGTCTTCCTCACTCCCAAGTCCACCGGGCCACTTAGCTGCCCAAGACATCATAAAACCTCACTGCTGCTAGGGTTTAACAGTCAGAAGTTAGCATAATCAAATGTAGTCACCATATCACTTAGAGGTTTGTTGGTTGTTTTTTTTTTTTTTGACTTGATAGGATGTAAGGGTGGTATTTATAAAATAGATTGGGTTCTTCACCTGTGAAACTCTATTTTTACTGATTTCCTCCTGGAAAAATAAGAAAAAATAAGTGAAAGACAGCGGAAGAACTATTTTGTACTGGAGACTCTGTGCAATTTATATTTGGAAAATTTGTGCAGCAGCAAGAAATTATGTTCTTCCTCTGAATTATAATTTTTGTTATTTCAAATTCAAAACCTCAAGTACTGAGTTTTGCCAGATGAAATTTACTCACAAAATTGCTATTTTTTTTCTCTCAAATCAGTTTGGCTACATAATTCATGTAGCTACATAATTCCTCATATCACAAGAGGAATATTATCACTTGACATTTAATATGATACAGTCTTTAAACATCAGATTAATTTTATTATGTTAAACAGCCTCATGCCATCTGATAAGGCAGAAGACCTTGTAGTCATGCTAGCTAGTTAAGTGGGTTTTAAAAAAAATTTTTTTTAAACTATATGCAATTTGAAAGAGGGAAAGTATTTGTAAAGTTACTTGAGGTGCCTAGTTTCAGCTTGTCAAAATTTGTGGTTTTCAGCAAATCAGAAATATGCAAGATAGCATTTGACTGATGATTATTTTATTTGTGATTTGACAACTCCTGTTGGATTTATTCTTGGAACTTGGCAATTACTGGATCTGTTCTTGGCACTTAGGTTACAGGTTAAAATGAGTATTTATATTATCTACAAATACTTAGTCAAGTGAGCCTTCCTGATTTCACTGAAAATATATTTAGGTGGTGATTTTTTGGTTTTGTTTTTCTTAAAAAAATGTCTCTCTTGTCTTGGAACTTGTCATTTAAGGGATATAACATCATAGAGCATTATTCTGCCTGATATTACCTAGTGATGATAGCAGCAGGATGTTTGTGTGAGTCCAAAGTCTTAAAGCGATCCTACATATAAAGCTTCATTTTAACTTTTGTTTTTTTTCTTCTTTATATTAGCTTTCCGCTTCATCAGTTTAAACATTTTTAAAAGTCATTTTTAATGTTTACATTTGATTCTGAAGAATTATTTTAGTAATTTAATGTTGGAAAAACATTTTATAACAGTAAAAAAAATCAAAACAATTTTTCATTGGTAAAGTAAATTTTTTTTATTTAAGAAACTAAAGCTTAATTGATATTCTTATCTCTCCTCAGAGGGACTTAAAGCTTTTTATCTACATTTCCTTTTCTCTTGTCATCACCAACAAGAGTTTCATTTTTGTAGTCTAGAACTGTGAAATTCCTCTCATAATAACCTCATATCACCACAGTCTCTAGTCGCTCTTCTCCTTGTTTTCCCAGGATATTCACTCTATACGGCCTCACTTTTCCTCCTTCACAATCTCTGTCCTTTAGTTAACCAGTTCAATTTTACACCGCCCTCCTGAATCCTTTGCTTAATCATTCTCTTGTTGCTACCCTTTTTCCAAACACTAACCTAGACTTCCCAGAAAAGATTGAGTTAGTTGTAAGTTTCCTCATCTTCCAGTTCCACACTTCAAGTCACCGCAGCGTAACTCCCTGTCCTATCCTTACTGGCTCTATGAAACGGCCCTTACGGCTAGTACCAAACACCCCCGCACATTTGTAGCTTTGATTCCCTTCTTTACTGTTTTCTTTCGCAGGTTTGCCCTTGCTGTCTTCCTTCACATCACAGTCGTCCTAGTCTAGAATCTCATCACTTCTTTCTCCTTAATTTTCAGTCTCCCGTTATCCATCGATTCCTTCTGTATTGCCTTGAAAACAATGTGCAGATTTGCATTCAGTGCCCTCATCCTTTCAAAAACCTCTTTTTTACCAGTATTCCTGTTGAGAGGCAATAAAGGAGTGAGCTGTGGTAGTTGTTGTTGTTCATACTTTGTTTTTGGAAGAACATCAGTGACATCATGGGTGAGCATCAGTGACATCATGGGTGAGCATCAGTGACATCATGGGTGAGCATCAGTGACATCATGGGTGATGTCTTAACTTGCTTGTGAATTGGCTCAGCCTCACTCTCTCTTCCAGTCATTGAAGTCCAGTGGCAAGACAGAAGTCAAGATGACTGGTGAAGGTCTGAGATGCGGTGGATGACCTTGGTGTCTTCATTACCTGACTCACCTCAGTGCTCCATAGTGCCTGCTTCAGTTGTCTTCATGGTCGTTGGAGCAAATTGTTCTCATCTGTCCATTCTATTGGTGGAAGTCTTCATGTGCTTAGGGTAGATATCTCCCTAACTTACCAGCAGGTTTGAGGCCTGTTGGTTACCCTCAGCCTGGTTTAGGCCGCCTGCCAAGATGCTTTTACTGGGGTGTGGCCACTGTACATTCTACAGCTTCTTGGAGCCACAGGTTGGGTGAAGATAGACAGCAAAGACAGATGAGCACCCCTGAAAAGCAAGCCCTCACACCAGAAGTGCTAGTCCTTCCTGAACACTCCATATACCCCATGAGATCAAATAAAGTAGATAGGAGTAAGGATAGGGCCTGGACCTATGATTTCATTAGCATAAGGACATTCTGGGTCCCTTTGTCAATCTTGGTTGGTGCATTTTCAGCTTATAGTCATGGAGAGTTGCCTGACCAAGCTCTAAGCTCTCCGTAGCACCTACTTCAGCCACCTTCATGGTTGTTGGAGCAAATTGTTTTCATCCTCCCGTTCCAAAAGGTGAAGTCTTCACATGCTTGTCGTAGATATCTCCCCAACTCATCGACAGATTTAAGGCCTTTCAGTTACCCTCAACCAGGTTTAGCCCAATGGTTTACCGGGGTGGCCACTGTGCATGTACAGCTTCTTGGAGCCACAGGTGAGAGTTTTCTTAGTAGTCCAAGTGAGAGAGAAGGGCATGAACTGTGATGGTGCCTCTGTGAGTGAAGAGAAGGGTATAAGGCTGGGCAACTATATAGATAGATGGAATGAGAGAGGAGGAAGAATTAAGAATCATGCTAAGGTTTTGAATCATATTTCTTATTTTTTTTCCCGTAATTCTGCCAGGCATCAAAACATTTTTTTTCTGTTGAGACCATCATCATCTTTTCATTTTGATGGTAGTGTTTTGAATGTAGAGAAGGTGTTAAATATGAGAGAGATTGTGGGGATAGAATTCTCTTTCGAACTGATTGACTATGAGGTTGAAAAATGACTAGGAAGCTGCTGCTGTTGACAGGTTTGAAATGCTGGTGAGTTGTTAAGGTAGTTGTAAATGTAGAACTGGAGTTCAGAAGTGAAATAAAGATGTGTGTGTGTATGTGTATATATATATATGTGTATGTATATATATCGATCTATATCTGTTTATCTACACACACACACACACATACACACACACAGAGTTTATCTGCATCGAGATAATAATTCAACCTGTGGGACCAGACGAGCTCTTTAAGGGAGAAAGAAACCTGAGGACAGTGCTTTGAGGAGGGACGCCGCCATTGTGAGAAATGCATGATGATTCAGAAAAGGAAACTGAAGTCAGCTAAAACTAAGAGGTATAGTGTCCACAAGAAGATAGAATATGCAAGAGGAGTAATGGTCAAAGATGTCCAGCTATGAAGAGATCAACTCGGATGAGGACTGCAAAAGGCCATCAGATTTAATCATTAAGAGACCATTAAGTACCAAGGAGAGGGCAGTTTGAGTACAGTCATATCACAAGCCTGATTGCATTGTAAAGTGGATGACTATAGTAGTGAGTCAGTGAGTAGAAATGAGATTTTCTAGGATTTTTTCTTTTTTGGTAGAAACAACAATAGCTTGAATCAGTGTTAGTCATATGATTTCTTTTAAAGCTTTTGGGAAACCTGGGTATGTTTATAGAGAGCAAGAGAGAAGTCCATAGATAAAGAGAGACTGAAAATGAGAGAAGGAAGGATATAGAACAAGTTTTTAGAGGACATAGGAGAAGATGGTGTCAAGGACACAAGTAGAGGCATTAACTTTGGCAAGGAAGACTACTTTTGTAGACTAGAAAAAAGAGGGGAAGGGCAGGTGGAGATGTAGAGGGGTTTTGAGGTGCAGAATAGGAAAGGAGAAGGAGCTGAAGATGGATAGGAAAGCAGGTTATTTGCAAAAGAAGAAAGATAAGAGCAAAAATCAGGACTTGAAGAAATAAAAGGTTTAGATCCTGTTTTTTACCTATCTGTGAAATGAAGTGATTGGGCTAGGATCCCTTCTAACTGTTATAGTCTCGAAACTTAATGTGACATAAAGAAGTACATAGTAAACTGCTTTTTGGCCTTTGGTCCCTCGTTCATTTGTCCAGACGTTAGTCAACAAGCATTATTAAGTGCCTAATGTGTGCTATCCTCTGTGCTAGGTGCCGGGGTGACAGATGAGGAGCTAATACTGTTCCGACAAGAGACAGTATGCACATAGGTTTATACAAAACATACAAAGCACGTTCATTTATTAAACACTAAAAGTAGCATGTACAAGACAGTGGTATTGCATCACAGTTTTTAAATGCCACAAAGATTTGGCTTGGATGGTGTTTGGTGGTATTAGGGTTATACCACATTGTGATTCTGAAACCATAAAATCAAGTCTTGTAATTTCAGCTGAGAGCCCTAGGAGGAGCTTAGGTTAATGGACTGCAAATTTTCTGTCTTTGTTTCCCACACACATTTAAATTTCATCATTTCCTTCTGTTTTGTTGACAAAGGAATGGAGCTGTCATTGCTTGTAGTGCTGAACTTCAGTCAGGAAATTGGCTTCAGATCCCCCTTCTGTCACTTCATAGCTTTGTGACTATTCGTAAACTAGTTACTCTTCCTGATCCTCGATTGCTTCATCTGTAAAATGGGGATGATACTATTTTACAACAGTGTTTTGAGAACTAAAACAAACCAAAATGATAGGATATAAAGTGCTTTGCAAAATTTTCAATGTTGTTTAGAATTAATTTTTATTATTTTTCCTATACAATTGTGCCATGTTATCCCTCTGTCCCCCAAAGGTGCCATTCATGTGACCACTGTCCCTCAATTGAGTTACTTTTGCTTAAAATAGTTTTGGAATTCTTTTTTGTAAGTTTTCCTCAAAGCCAGTTTTCCATCTGTCTATAGGTATCCTTGCTTTATGACTTTGTAGTCACAAGGTGCCTGACCTTAATATCTGTTTACTTCATTCACTTCCCCTCTCCATTTGTTACATTTAGTTGTATCCTATCAGTGTTATGGTGCTTGTCTTGAGCCAGGGACTGGGAGAACACTTAGAGGGGTTATGTTAGTGATATCTTAAAGCCAAGACACCCTGAAGAGAGAGACTGTAAACCCAGACAGGCAGGTCTTGAAAAGAAAGTTAGGAGGAGGATAACCAGAATCAGAATGAAGTTCATTTGTGTGGGGTCTGCCTGCAGTAAATTAGCGTAAATTTCTGAGGTCTTATATGTATAAATAACCAGAAGTAAAATTGCAGAAAGTTGATGAAGGAAAACAACTTTAAGGGGTTAACAGTCTTACTTTAATTAGATATACACATATCATTCACTTAATTCAGGGGAAAAAGTCAGCACCCTGAACTTTAGAGAAAATACAAACAAATTATAAACAGAGAAAATAACACAAATCAACAGACAGGCTTCTAACTATCTGACCATAGCAATACATACATAGTTACGAGAGAGAAAAGCACCAACATCTGGGTTTTCAAAGCCAGGGTCTCCTTAATGGCTACCCAGAGTCTCGTCTGGCCAAATCACATGAACACTCTTCCAATGAGTGAGCCCCCAAAGCAAAATGCTAACCTCAGAGTATATATACTGTTTCCAATCAAGGACTCTTGATTCAATCAAAGACTTTTGATTCAAAGGCAAGACTCAATCAAAGGCACTTGATTGCCTTAATGCTGAGAAGCACTCCAAAAGAAAAAAAAAGCAAAAAGTCCCACTTCGCTTGCCATTACAGCCACCATTAGACACAGATATGTGTGTGTGTATATATGTGTGTGTGTGTGTGTGTGTGTGTGTGTGTGTGTATGGAAAGCCTTGCTATTCATGATTCTAATTTATCAGTTCTTTTTCCAGAGGTGTATTTATTTGAGCATTTATAACACTCAAAATAACTTAGTCGTTCACAGTTGTTCTTAAAACAATATTTCTGTTACTGTATACGATGTTCTCTTTGTTCTGCTCGTTTCGCTCTCCATTATTTCCTGTTAAGTCTTTGCATGTTTTTCTAAAACCAACTAGCTCATCATTTCTCCAAGCACAGCAGCATTCCATCACAATCGGATAACGTAGCTTGTTTAGCCACTACCCAATTGAAGAGGATCCCCTCAATTTCCAGTTTTTTCCCACCACAAAGACAGCTGCTATAAATATTTTAGAACATATAAATTCTTTTCCTTTTTCCCCAATCACCTTGGTGAAAAGACCTAATAGTTGTATTGCTGGGTCAGAGGGCATAATTCAGCGTAATTCCAGATTGCTCTCCACAATGGTTGGATCACTTCACAGTTCCACCAGCAGTGCATTAGTATCTCAATTTTTCCACGTCCATAAAGTCAATTTTTCATACTTATTTTAAAAAAAATTTGAGTTCTCAATTCTCTGCCTCCCTTCTCCCCTCCCCAAGGCAGTAAGCAATTTGTTATATGTACATAATCATGCAAAAAATATTTCCATGCTAGTCATGCTGTGAAAGAAGACATAACAAAACAAACCAAAAAACCTCCACAAAAATTAAAAAGTGAAAAACAGCATGTTTTGATTTCCATTCAGATTCCTTTAGTTCTTTCTCTGGATGTGGATAGCACCTTTCATCATGAGTCCATGTATTCCATTACAATCATACACCACAACTTGTCCAGCCATTCCCTAATTTATGGGCATCCTCTCGATTTCTAACCCCTTGCCGCTGCAAAAAGTTGCCCCAAAGCACTTTTCCTAAATGCAGTTCTGATCTTATGACAGAACCTGAACGTAGTAAGCACTCGAGTGCTTTTATTATTTGTTCATGTCATTCTTTCCACCATCTCCGCCTACCCCCTGTGGCCACCCAGAAAGTGTGGTGGCTCCCTATTACCTCTCCGATCAAATATAAGTAAGCTCTTTCTGGTATTTAAAACTCTTCAGAATCAGATTCCTTCCTACTTTTCCAGTCTCCTTACACTCCCTATCCTCCACCATACTAGCCTGGTTGGCCTTGTTGTTTCTTACATGTTCTGCCCCTACTTTTTCATTGACTATTTCTTGTATATGGAATATTTTCCCCCTCATTACCTCTTGGAGGCTTTTTATTCCATTTCCCCATTGTTACTAATAAGAAATATTAAAAAACCCTCCAAAACTGTGTGTTTATTTTAGTGACAGGAAAATAGGGGAAAAGTTATTAGGGTATATGCTGGACTTTAGTAACCTGGGGGAAGAGAAACCCCATTCAGAAGCAATAGGTGGTAGCAATAGAAAGGGAATTAGGTAGGCCAGAATTTTTTTTTTTTACTCCCTGTACTCTCCTTTCTTCTTTCTTTTCTTTTTTTAATTTATTTTTTATTTTTAGTTTACAACACTCAGTTCCACAAGTTTTTGAGTTCCAAATTTTCTCCCCCTCCCTTTCCTTCATCCTCCTCCCCAAGACGGTATATAATCTGATATAGGTTCTACGCATTAAATTTATTTGCACAGTAGTCAAGTTATAAAGAAGAATTATAACCAATGGAATGAATCATGAGAAAGAACAAACAAAACCAAAAAAGAAGGAAAAAGAAGAGAGCAAATAGTTTGCCTCAATCTGCATTCAGACTGTAATTCTTTCTCTAGATATGGATAGCTTTTTCCATCATGAGTCTTTTGGAGCTCTGTTTGAGCCTTGTATTGCTGAGAAGAGCCAAGTCTATCAAAGTTAGTCATCACAGATACCCTGTGTCTGTAATCGTGTATAATGTTCTCCTGGTTCTGCTCCCTTCACTCAGCATCAGATTACATAAGTCTTTCCAAGTTATTATGAAGTCTGTCTGCTCCTCATTTCTTATAGCACAATAGTATTCTATTACATTCATATACCACAACTTATTTAGGCATTTCCGGATTGATGGGCATCTTCTTGATTTCCAATTCTTTGCCACCACAAAAAGAACTGCTATAAACATTTTTGTACATATGGGTCCATTTCCCACTTGTGTGATCTCTTTGGGATACAGCCCTAGAAGTGGTATTGCTGGGTCAAAGGGTATGCACATTTTTATAGCCCTTTGGGCATAGTTCCAAATTGCTCTCCAGAATGACTGGCTCAGTTCATAACTGGTAGGCCAATTTTTGAGACCCTTGGAAAGAAGGGGAATGAACAGAAAGCTCTCTGGGACCAAGAATTGTTACCAGGTATTTATACTGATTTGAGAGATTTCTGCTCTTACTTTGCCAAAATCTGCCCAATCTATAAGAGTGATCACCAATAGCTTGGGACTCCATTCCCAGAGCCAGGCAAAAGGAGGAAAAAGGGAAGGACATAATCTCATTTCAGTGGGAATGTAATTGGTGTTCCAAGTTGGAACTCTTTATGACCTTTTTCTATAGAAACTTTAACTTGGGTTAACTTAAGTAACAGGAACACTAAAGCTCGTAGTAAGCTGAGGATAATTATGCATGCTAAGGACAGTGAAAAGGGCTATTTTAGTTATTGGGCAAGAGGGAGGATTTGTATCATATTTAAGAAACATTGTGGGTTAATTTGGCTTTTGTGGGCTGATCTAGTGACCTAAGTACTGTTTATAGCATCAATTGAAAATGGCAGAGGAAATCAGAGGGGAAAAAGCTACACACATACAACTAACAAACCAGATTCAATAAGAGTAGCAAATGCAACATAGGAAGGTCAGTAGAGAGGGCTGATAATTTACCAAGGCTTCTATCTAAAGGGAGGTAACAATCAAACCTATGACCCCATATATCTGTACAAAAATGCATAAAATATAGGTAATAAGATGCACTTGATCATCGCTTAAGAACTATAATTCAAGCCTCTAATCATGGACGTTTGGTAAAATATGATTCCTTGTTAGACTATGGGAATGGATGGTTATTCCTTATTCAGAAGGAACATATGTAATAAAAGGGGCAGCATCATTACATATCAGGAATGGGTGCTCATGTAAGGAAATCTGGGAACAATGGTAGAGAATGTTTACACTAAGATCAGTGCAGAGAAAAAGGAAGTGATATTGTATGGGGAGCTTATACATGGCCTATCCAGAAGACATAGATGATGAGTTCAGGAAATTGATCAAACTTTCTGCACAGATAGTAGTCACAGGGGACTTCAGCCATTTGGAACTGGCACAAAGTAGGCACTTAGTAAAAGTGTGTTGATTAATCTGGAGTTTTCTGCTAAAAAGCAAGAGCGACTGATGTATTCTTAAATTTCATTTCAATTTATTATGCATTTATTAAGCACCCACTATGTGCTAAACACTGTAGTGGTCAGGGGGAATATAGACAAAAAAATGAAACAGCCCTTGCTCTTAAGGTGCTTATTATTTTAGTGACTTCCTGCCATTATAATTTCATTCATCAAAATGACATGAAGAACTGCTTGTCCTTAACTTATTTGCGATCAATAAGGAGGAACTCGTTGTCAGAATAGAAATAATGGAAATATTGGAAGGATTTGATTATTAGGATTAGAAAGATTAGAGTAATTTAAAGATAAGTAGATGAAAGCTAGGCATAATTTGATGCGTATCTCAAGTTTGAGGACTGCAAATTTTAAACATTTCAGAGAAAGAGTGGGTAAGATCCCAGGGACAAAATTATATAAAAGAGGGGCAGGTAGGTGGCCCAGTAAGTAGAGCACTGGCCCTGGAGTCAGGAGGACCTGAGTTCAAATCCGCCTTCAGACACTTGACACACTTACTAGCTGTGTGACCTTGGGCAAGTCGCTTAGCCCCAATTGCCGTTCCTTACCCCCTCCAAAAAAAAAGTATACAAAAGAATGGAATATTCTAAAGAATGAAATTGTTATTTTTTGTTTTAAGGAAGATTTGGAAATGAAAATGGTATAAAAACCAACAAAAATGTCAATAAAAATTTAAAAATGAAAAAAGGATTTGATCTAAGAAAATTAAACCTTGGTTAAATTAGAGTTTTAACCTGTATTTATGATAGAGGTTCACCCTTGTCCTAGATTATCTCAGCCTTGGTTTCTACCCAACCCTCTATTAATCTCCATTCATTAGTAACTGTGTAAACAGCAGGCATATGGAGCTGCTTCAGAAGCTATCTTGTTTAAGGTTCAGCTACAAGTACAGCAATTCACACCAGCTTGGGAGAGGATTTGTTTTGTAACATTAAAAGGTTCAGTGATGCATTCAGACGTATCATAAGCAAACAAAAAGCTTGTCAGATAATGACCATTTTTGAGCAATTGTGAGATAACTTTTGTGATACCAAAAAAGCCAGAAGGAAAATGGGTGCCAGTTGATTGGGGAATGGGTGAACAAATTGTGGTATATGGTAAGGGAATATGATTATGCCATAAGAAATGATAAATATGAAAAAATTCAGAAATGTTCAGAAACATTTCTGGGAACTAATTCATAATGAAGTAGCTAAAATTAAGAGAACAACATATACAGCATACTGAACAAAAGAGTAAAAGAAAGAACACTGAATTTCACACCAAAATTCAGATCTGTGTAATGACCTGTCTTGATTGAACTAATGTTGAAAAATATTTCCCTTCTCTCTACTGAATACACTGTTAGATTTGGTCACTGTATCCATGGTTTGCCGTTAAAACATTTTTAAAAAATAGAAAAAACTGAGATGCTGATATTATCTCAATTTACTGAGCAAAGAAACATTTGAAACAAATGAAATTCTGAAGACAAATACAAGTGCTTCGGATGAAGAGAATGGACTGTATAAACTGACACTGTTAATATGTAGAGAATTTGTTGTCTAAGTTAGAATTTAAACAGACATGTTTGGAAGATTGAAGCAAGGAGAGGTAACTCTGTATGAACACAAGAGTGTTATGAATCTCAAAGAATAAAAACTCTACCATTGAAGCTCAAATGACCCTGCTGATGAATGCTAAAAACAACAAAAAAGGCTTTTTTTTTCCTTATCTGTACGCTAGAGGATAAGAGGAAAGAAGAGACATTGGTGTCCTTGGGACATTGATAGGAGATGAAACGAAGGACTTTAGGTTTCTGTTAGCCATTTTTTCCTATTCTCAGTCCAAAGATGATTATTATTATTTTGGGAACTCTGTGTGTGTGTGTGTGTGTGTGTGTGTGTGTGTGTGTGTGTAGTGTTACGTAATAAAATAACAACAAATGAGCCTACAAAGAACTTGGCATTGAATCCACTTCAATCAGATTATCCCAACAGCATTTTAAAATGAAAACAGGACAGTAGACAGGAAAATGAAATACATCAGCACAGATTTTTTTTTTAATGTTGCTTTTATTTGTGATGAAAGAGGAACTCCAAATGGTCAGGACCAGGAATAGTGGGTGAGTGTATACATATATACACAGTAGTACAGAAATGTGGACACATGTTGGTACTGTCATTCTAAAAAGGTATAGAAGCTGAGGTTGAGCATTAACTTAGACTGATAGAATAGTTCACAAGTCCTCTTTCCAAAAGTTATATATTTGATTCAGATGTTGTTAGTAGGTGTGCACATTTTGTTGAAGCACTGTATTTTTTTTTTTTTGAGGGGGGAAGGCCGGGCAGTTGGGGTTAAGTGACTGGCCCGAGGTCACACAGCTAGTAGGTGTGTCATGTGTCTGAGGGCGGATTTGAGCTCAGGTCCTCCTGACTCCAGGGCCAGTGCTGTACTCACTGTGCCACCTACCTGCCCCAAAACATTATATTTTAATAACAGGTTCTTCCAGAATTTATGTTTTAAATATTTGGTAATATAATTATTGCGCATTCCTTTAACTACCTTTTAAACTCTCAAAATCCAACTCTTAAGACCCTGTTAATAGTATTATCAAACTGCTCTCTTTGGAGCTGTGTCAACAAATATTTATTTTACAAATTAGGAGCCTTTTGTGGCAGATGAGTACATTGAACGTCTGGTATGGAGAACTCCTGGAGGAGGCTCTCGAGGAGGACCTGAAGCTTTTGATCCCAAAAGGTGAAGTGAAAATTTTCTACATCAGTCTATCTTTTGGTGTGGCTACATTTTTGCTTTTTGCTTTCAAAATAAAATTTCTATCTGACTTAAATTTACCAAACATAAACAAAATCTGTAGTGTTTCAGAAGTGAGATGTTTTCTTTTAAATGGTCAGTGTTTTTGAATTTGTGTGATGACTTCATTTTGAAGACTTTCATCTGGTTTACTGACATGATCATTTAACGAAAACTTAAAATAAGTTATATTATAGATATTGCCTTTCTAAAACAGAAATATATTAAACATGTCTTAAATACAATCAGTTTCAATGATATGAACAAACTTGAGCATTGCAAATTGTAGAAGTCATCAAGAATTAATATATGTTGCATTTTGGAATGTATTATATGATTTGCAACACATTTTATCTTCCTGATGATTTTCGTTAGACTTATATTAAAATTATTTTGTAGTTCCTGGGTGCATATCTCATGATTGGTGGGCAGTTGGGCCCAGAGTTAAACTTTCAGCATGATTTATCTATGGAACAATAATTTTCATTTCAACAACCAGATGTATTTCTAAAATAACATACATGTTTTTAAGGTTTTAAGCCCTGAACAAGGCCAAAAAAAAAGTATGAAATAGTGGGAAGATTTAAATACTGTTGTTAAAAATAATTTCCTAAGAAGATTGTAAAGAAATAAATATCCTGTGGAGTTTACTTAGGTTTGGATTATATATGTGAATTGATTTATTAGTCGATTCTGTTTGGACATAACTGTTTTTGTGCTTTATTATAATTTTATTTTGACAGATTGTTAGAAGAATTTGTAAACCATATTCAAGAACTTCAGATAATGGATGAAAGGATTCAGAGGAGGGTAGAGAAACTAGAACAGCAGTGTCAGAAAGAAGCCAAGGAATTTGCTAAGAAAGTACAAGAACTCCAGAAAAGCAATCAGGTAAAAATTAGGATAAGTTGTCTAAAGGATAAAGAAGTAGACATGTACTTCATTTTAAAAATATTTTTTCTGATGCTCAGTTAAAAAAAAAAACTTAATACAATGAGAATGATTATTTTTTTATTGATATTTTCCTGCTTGCGAAGTAAAAAAAAAAAGTAGTGATCTAAAATTGCTGACTTGGAATCAGTTACCCTTGTTGGCTTTAATAGTGAATGTTGGTGCCAAATCAGACTACATATTCTAACCTAGGAAGCTGATTAATCCTAGAGCTGTCCTTAGTTTTTAGTAAGACTTCTCCAGTGAACTGGCCCTTTCTTTTTAAACAGATCCAAGACTTTAGGATGGCCTTGTAGTTGACCTTTATTGCTTTGGGGTCTCCTGATAACCTTTTCACTTAAAGCAAACTCAGTCTGGGAAATAAACTGATGGGAGAGGTATCTGTCTCAGAAAAATTTATGTTCCTTTTCATTCTTTCAAAGCTAGGAAACTTCTGTCTAAAGTCTAGGGAATACATATTTGGAAGGATTGTCCCCCTTAGGTCAGCATAATTTAGAACATAATCAAGCCCCTGCATTATCTTTAGGCCAGAGAAGACCCTTTAGCCCTTCACAGACCAATTTCATAACTTGTCTGGACCTAGATTAACCTTTGAGATTTGAGGATGGGGAACATCCTTTAGCTTTGGTGCCATAGTTGTATCTTAAATTTTGAGCAACCTGTTCTTAAGCATTAATGCAAAGATTTCATTAATTCTTATATTTTTCTTTATTTAATATTTATAGTTTTCAGCATTGATTTTCACAAGAGTTTGAATTACAAATTTTCTCCCCATTTCCACCCTCCCCCTACTCCAAGATGGCATTTATTCTGATTGCCCTGTTCCCCATTCAGCCCTCCCTTCTGTCACCCCACTCCCCCCATACCCTTTTCCCTTACTTTCTGGTAGGGCAAGATAGATTTCTGTGCCTCCCCACTGCCTGTATATCTTATTTCCTAGTTGCATGCAAAAACTGTTTTTTGAACATCTGCTTTTAAAACTTTGAGCTCCAAATTCTCTCGCCTCTTCCCTCCCCAACCACCCTCCCTAAGAAGGCAAGCAATTCAACATAGGCCACATGTGTATCATTATGTAAAACCATTCCACAATACTCATGTTGTGAAAGACGAACTATATTTTGCTCCTTCCTATCCTTTCTCCCTTTATTCAGTTTTCTCCCTTGACCCTGTCCCTTTTCAAAAGTGTTTGCTTTTGATTACCTCCTCCCCCTATCTGCCGTCCCATCTGTCGTCCCCCCTTTTTTATTTCCTTCCTCCTTTCCTGTGGGGTAAGATACCCAATTGAGTGTGAATGTTATTCCCACCTCAGGTCAAACCCGATGAGAGCAAGATTCACTCATTCCCCCTCACCTGCCCCCTCTTCCCTTCCTACAGAACTGCTTTCTCTTGCCACTTTTATGTGGGATAATTTTCCCCATTCTATCTCTCCCTTTCTCTCTCTCTCAATATATTCCTCTTCATCCCTTAATTTGATTTTATTTTTTTAGATATCATCCCTTCATAGTCAACTCACCCTGTGCCCTCTGTCTAGCTATATATGTATATATGTGTGTGTGTGTGTGTGTGCGTGCGTATGTATATATGTATGTATATATATGTATGTATGTATATTCCCTTCAGCTACCCTAATACTGAGATCTCATGAATTATACACATCATCTATCCATGCAGGAATGTAAACCAAACAGTTCAACTTTAGTAAGTCCCTTATGGTTTCTCTTTCTTGTTTACCTTTTCATGCTTCTCTTGATTCTTGTGTTTGAAAGTCAGATTTTCTATTCAGCTCTGGTCTTTTCACTGAGAAAGCTTGAAAGTCCTCTATTTTATTGAAAGTCCATATTTTGCCTTGGAGCATGATACTCAGTTTTGCTGGGTAGGTGATTCTTGATTTTAATCCTAGCTTCATTGACCTCCAGAACATCATATTCCAAGCCCTTCAATCCCTTAATGTAGAAGCTGCTAGATCTTGTGTTATCCTGATTGTGTTTCCACAATACTCAAATTGTTTCTTTCTGGCTGCTTGCAGTATTTTCTCCTTGATCTGGGAACTCTGGAATTTGGCTACACTATTCCTAGGAGTCTTCTTTTTGGGATCCTTTTCAGGAGGCGATTGGTGGATTCTTTCAATTTCTGTTTTACCCTCTGGCTCTAGAATATCAGGGCAGTTCTCCTTGATAATTTCTTGAAAGATGATATCTAGGCTCTTATTTTGATCATGGCTTTCTGGTAGTGCAATAATTTTTAAATTATCTCTCCTGGATCTACTTTCCAGGTCAGTGGTTTTTCCAATGAGATATTTGACCTTGTCTTCCATTTTTTCATTTCTTTGATTCTGTTTTATTATATCTTGATTTCTCACTAAGTCACTAGCTTCCACTTGCTCCAATCTAATTTTTAAGGTGGTATTTTCTTCAGTGGTCTTTTGGACCTCCTTTTCCATTTGGGTAATTCTGCCTTTCAATACATTCTTGTCCTCATTGGCTTTTTGGAGCTCTTTTGCCATTTGAGTTAGTCTATTTTTTAAGGTGTTATTTTCTTCAGTGTTTTTTGGGTCTCCTTTAGCAAGTCATTGACTTGTTTTTCATGGTTTTCTTGTATCTCTCTCATTTCTCTTCCCAATTTTTCCTCTACTTCTCTTACTTGCTTTTCCAAATCCTTTTTGAGCTCTTCCGTGGCCTCAGACCGGTTCATGTTTTTCTTGGAGGCTTTTGTTGTAGGCTCTTTGACTTTGTTGACTTTTTCTGGCTGTATGTTTTGATCCTCTTTGTCACCAAAGAAAGATTCCAAAGTCTGAGTCTGAATCTGAGTCTGTTCCCAGCCAACTACTTGATCCTTGAGTTTTTTGTTGGAGTGTGACTGCTTGTAGAGTAGAGAGTACTTTGTCCCAAGCTTGAGGGGTTGTGCTGTAGTTTTCAGAGCTATTTCTACACAGCAAGCTCTGCCACACCAGCACTCCTCCTCCCCCAACAACCACCAACTCGAACTGTGACTCTGATCTTCAGCAGGCTCTGCAGTCCTGCTCTGATCAGCCCCTTAATTCCTCCCACTAGGTGGGCCTGGGGCCAGAAGCAAGTGCAGCTATAGTTCTATAGCTGCACCTCCTCCGCTGCCCCTGGGGCAGTGGCCCGAACCCTAACTCCTTTCACTCTGTCTCCTGCAGTTTTTCCCACTAACCTTCCCTGTTGTCTTTGGTGTTTGTGGGTTGAGAAGTCTGGTAACTGCCACAGCTCGCTGATTCACAATGCTGGAGCCTGTTCTGCCTGGCTCCCAGTGTGGTTGGTCTGGGTGCATCCCACACTGTGCTCTGCTCCCCTCCGCTCCCAGCCCTGTGTGTGATAGACCTTACCCAGCAACCATCCAGGCTGTCCTGGACTGGAGCCCTGCTTCCCTCTGCTATTTCATGGGTTTTGCAGTTCTAGAATTTGCTCAGAGCCATTTTTCATAGATGTTTGGAGGGTCCTGGGGGAGAGCTGTAGGGACGTCCCTGCTTTCCAGCCGCCATCTTGACTCTGCCCCCCAGTTCTTATATTTTTAGACATAAAAAGTTCATTACTTCAGATTTTACTTTCATGTATTGAAAATTCAAATATAATGAACACTTACTAAGTGCCTGTATGCAAGGTACTGTGTTCTTCATCACAATAGTTTTGCTAAGATTGTGGAAGAAATGTTTAGTCTACTTAAAATAGTACCTCAAACCTCTAAGCCTGCCCTATTTGCATTTAATTAAAGCAGTAATTACAGATAGATCCTGTCTGTTTAAGCAAGCTCTGTAGGACAGCCTCTGCTTGGCAGGTCTGTATCCTTGTATTACAAAGCCTGGATATCTAGGCTCCTTTACTTTCCCCAGAATCTGGATTTTTTGGTGCTGTTTCCCTTTTCACTAGCTGTCCTGGGGCTCTCTGCAAGGTTTTCTCTACTACTGTAATTCGTTGATTGAGAAAAACAGTGTGGTAGAGTAGAAACAGCATTAGAGTCATGGTAGACCTAAGTGTAAATCCTGCTTTTGGTGCTTAACAATTGTGTGACTATAGTTGAGTTCCTTAATCTTTCTGAGTCCTAGTTCCCTCAATGTAATTATTAGCCAGGCTTGATTCAGGTCAGTCTGGTAGAATAGGTTTGTCTTTGCAATGAAATAAAAATTCTTAAAACATCTGACAGTTAACTAAAGGTTTCTTTAATCATAGCAGGGAAAGAAGATTCAGTAAAGATAACAACACTGATTCAGTTAGGTATAGCTGCCTGTTCTGTGTTGCCCACACTGGTTTGCTCATCAGGATCCTGAGTGTGGGAGTAGCTGTTGATTCTTTTTATCTGATTTTTCTGGATCTAGGCTACTAGAAAGCTCCATAAGCAATCTGAGCCTCAGGCTCCTGAGCCAATAATTTTAAAAATCTTAGGGAAAAACTAACCTAGTCTGTGTGGGGTAGGGCCTGGGATATTGCTTTTACCATACCAGTCTATAAAGTGATAATAGTAATACTTAGGGTACTTAACTTACATAGTCGTTAAGATCAAATGAGACAATAGATAGAAAATATTTTTCAATATTATGTAAACACTATGTAAACATTAGCTATTATTACATTCTCTTTTTTTGTTGGAAATGTTGTTTTTCTCATCTTTTTTGATGAGTTTCAGTTAAAAACAGTCCTGGGACAAGTCACTATCCTCCTGCTATCCTTTTCTTATTATTTTGTCATTGTTATCATATCATCTTATCTTTTTTCAATATGGTTCAAGTAGAAAGGTCCTGGGACGGATTGTTATCGTGCTGGTGATTGCCATACCAAATGCTCATAATCTCTGAGAATGAAAAGTTTTCAGCATATATAGAAATTAAAGTTATGCAAAAATAATACAAGGTACATATCATCTTTGTTATCCTATTTACCACTAGAGCTGTACCAAGGATTTGTTTGTATTTTAATACTTTTTTTCAACTATAATAAAGCAGTTATTTTAACTACCTGTGCAATAATCTGGAGAACACTTGACTTTTAATTGAGAGAGACTTTCCTGTTTGGGTCCAAGGCTAACTCTTAAGTTAAAATGGTTTTTTTTTCCTTTCTTTATTCATCTGTGTATGTGCATTTTCTCTCCTTTGACCCCTTCAGATGAGTGAGAAATATCAAGTGCACCCCTTACCCTGTCCTCTTTGTTTGTATAGACTTCTGCTTGTACATATGACTTTCCTCATCCTTCCTCTCCCTTCCTCACTTTCAGATTCTCTCCCTGCCCTTTGCATGGTTATTTTATGACCATCAAAACATAACAGAACTACCCCCAGGCCCTCTGTCTAATTAAATTTCCTCCTAATGATATTAGGGTCTTGAAGGGACACATGCATCATCTCTCCATATTAGAATGTAAGCAGTTCATCCTTCTTCATCTCTTGAGATTGCTCACTCATGTTTACCTTTTTGTTTTTCTCTTAACTTCTATGTTTGCACTTCAGAGTTTCCATGCAGCTCTGGTCTTTTCATCAGGAATGCTTGGAAGTCTTTTTCATTAAAAAATCAATTTGTTCCCTTGTAGGATTATATTCAGTTTTGCTGGATAGATTATTTTTGGTTGCCTTTTGGATTATCATATTCTAAGCTCCCTTTGCTCTTGATGGCTATGAAATCATGTGTGATCCTTATTGTAGTTCCTTTAGTACTTGAGGTCTTTCTTTCTGACTGCTTGTAGTATTTTTTTCTTTGGTCTAAAAACTGTGAGTTTTGGCTATAATGTTCCTATGAGTTTTCATTTTGAAGTTCCTGGAGGTGACTGGTGAATTCTTTCCATATCTATTTTGCCCTCTGGTTCTAAGAGTTCTGGGCAGTTTTCATTTATGTTGTCTTTATTCTTTTTTTGGTTTTTTATCTTTGCTTTCAGGTTGTCCGGTGACTCTTAAATTAGATTCAGGTTCTACACATTTATGGAGGAAATATCTGGGTTCATCCTACTGCTGCTTTCTTGGGGGGAGGGTATTGAGTATTAAGTTATTCTAGGATCTCAGGGACAACTCAGGACCTGCCAGTTTTCAGTGCTCTCAAAGTGGGCTTATCCAGGACAGAGTTGGCTTTATGGTTTTCAGGTTGCTGACGTGGGTTTGCCTCTGAACTGCACACCTGCGAGCTTGCCCCAGTTGATGTTCTAATAGTTTGCTGCTGGACTCAGTCATTATGTTCTGCAGGTTCAGGTTTGAGATTTCTGACCTGATAATTATAGTAATGACTTTAGACTAAGAAACTTTCACTGAGACCTTACTCTGCTCCTGGGATCTAAGCCATGTAGTTGTGGCTTGCTTCTGAACTTACTTCATTCTTGGTACACAGCTTAGAGACTACAATTTATCCTACCCTGGACTGCCACTTCTAGGCACGGATCCCCTCTTCAGTCAGCCCTGGATTTGTGACCTAGAACTGGGTAGTGAACACTGAATTGTCATTTGGCATCTATTCCTACAACTTGACAAGGTCAGGCCTCTCTGTGCTCAGTCTGGAACCTCTTATTGCTCTGGTGCATAGCCTTTCCCTTCTGGCCCTTCTTGGCTAGACCCCTGTCCTCAGCATCCATGATCCTCTCTGTCTCCCTTTGTTGGCCTGTGCTGGAAAAATGACTTGCTGTGAGTTTTGTTTTGAATTTCCCAGTCAGAACTTGGTCTAATCCATTTTCCCATCTGTTTAGAGACATTTGAGGGGAACTCTGCTATGTTTGTTTTTGATACCTCATCATCTTGGCTCCTGACTCTGGGTTATTTTTAGTATAGAATACTTGAAACATTGTTTTAAAATTTTTTTTAATCATCTGAATTAGGAAAATAGAATAAAGATTTAGTTTATGTACTTGTTTAATAATAACCTTTTTTTTTTTTTTTGCTTTTACCAATATTTCCTTATAGGTTGCCTTTCAACATTTCCAAGAATTAGATGAGCATATCAGCTATGTAGCAACTAAGGTCTGTCACCTTGGTGACCAGCTGGAGGGGGTAAACACACCACGGCAACGGGCTGTGGAGGCTCAGAAACTGATGAAATACTTTAATGAGTTTCTAGATGGAGAGTTGAAGTCTGATGTTTTTAAAAACTCTGAAAAGGTAAGAGCTGTCAGCAGGATAAAAGCAGTTCATTAAACAGCACAGCCCTAATTACAAGCTATTGTGACTTTAAATGGTGAGACTTCAAACCAAAGAGTGACTGACTTATGAAAAGTTTTGTTCTGAAGTAGAAATCAACACTTTACTGTAGATTGCTGATAAAGCATTTATGTTCAGTAATTCTTTATATGGTAATATTGACGTTTTTCATTTGTGAAATTATATGAGATTTTAGAAGTGCTGATACAGTCAGTTTTAGAATGCAGTCCTTTCCCATAAACTTCTTCCACAATTCATCTGTGTTTGGAATATGGCCTCCTGGAGGGATGAGGGGAAGGGGTATGAGCAAGATAACTTATAATCGGAAAGTTTTTCTATGTATTAAACTGATATAATTCAGAGATCTGGTCCAAGACACTTCATTTTCTAACCAAAGGGATCCTATAAAGAATTAAGAGTATAGAGTTTAGACCCTGGAAAATGAAAAATCTCAATTAACTATTTCATGTTAATCCTTTTCATGGCACTAGTCACTTAATCCTGGTCTAAGGGTGCATGGTATTGGCTGCTCTACAGTCTTGAAAAGAAAGTAAATTTAGCTCACTTTTTTCCCCTCAGGGAAAGAATCAAAATGCATGAAAACTTGAACACATTTGTGGATGGCATATGCATGCAAAAGTATTTCCTAAGAATTTATTTTGAATTCAATACTAATGAATTGTTCCAATGTACCCTGTGAGTGTTGGGGTGGTTTTTGTCACCAAAAATATTGGAGTGATTTTTATCTAAATGGCAGTAAAATTCAGTGTCAGCAAAACTGTCTTCTTGTTCCATGTATGTGTAGGCGATATAAAACCATAAAATTGACAATTTATTAAAATCAGAAAATTAATGCCTTGCCAATTATATGTGAGTGCATATCTTTGTAGACATATTGACCTTTAATATGTGTAATTCCCATCGTATTATCTGTAAAATAAGATAGTAGAATTAGATTAGAAGAAAAGTTAAGTATTTTGGTGATCATGTAAGATAGTAGCGCAGGCTACTTTCTTTAAATGTGGGGTTTTAACTTTATAAAACTAATTCTATACGGTAAATAAAAGGGTAACGTGTTTCTGTGTGCATATATTCCATTATATCTGTGATGTAGTCATCTTCCCTAATGTGAACCGGCCTGCCTCTTGCAAGCAGGCCAGAACAGTCATCCAGTAAAGAATAAAGCTAAAGAAAGAAGGCATATCAAGCTGAGGCAGGTCCTATGGCTTCATGCTAGGGATCAAATTTGGATTAAGTTGTAAGGTTTTAACTTAATTTTAATTATGTTTCCTTTAATCTTTTTATTATCCATCAAAAATCATGAAGTTCTAAATATTGTGTACATGTCCTCTTTAATCTTTGGAGAGCTCTGTGAAAAGAGAAGTGAGCATTTTACATTCTAATTGCACATCCTAGATGATTGTCTCACATACTCAGCACCTATGCTTCCTGTCCTTTTCACTCTTCTCTAAACCTTTGGCAGTTTGGCTTCCAATCACATCCTTCAGCTGACACTTCCTTTCGGAATTACTAGCGACCTCTGAATTGCCAAATCTAGTAGGCTTTTCTCTATCATCATTCTTCTTGACCTCTTTGGAGCATTTGGCCCTGTTGCCTCTGTTTTCCTTTCTCTACCCTCT
This sequence comes from Trichosurus vulpecula, assembly GCF_011100635.1. Classification (NCBI taxonomy): domain Eukaryota; kingdom Metazoa; phylum Chordata; class Mammalia; order Diprotodontia; family Phalangeridae; genus Trichosurus; species Trichosurus vulpecula. Next base: position 211,921,602 of record NC_050580.1, on the reverse strand, counting down.
CAGCTCTCCTCTGACTGCTCCTCTCAGTCTCCCTTTGCTGAATCTTAATTCATACCCACTAAGTGTAGGTATCACCTCCAAGGCTCTTCTCTTTTCCCTCTATGCCCTCTCGCTTGATGATATCAATAGCTTCCATCTTCTCTGTACAGATGATGCACAGACCTCTACATCCAGACATAGTCTGTCAGTGAGCTTCAGTTCTTTACTACTGACAGCCTGTTGGGCATTTCATACTTGATATCTTGTAGGTGTCTGAATCTCTACCTGTCCAAAGCAGACCTCATTATCTGACACTCACCCCACTTTGGAACTTGGCAATTTTTGTCAGTGGTACCACCATCTTTCCAGTCACCCCAGTTCACAACTTTAGTATCCTCTTTCTTCCTCTTTCTCACTCACTTAACATATCCAGTCATTTGCAAATCTTGTCATTTATTTCTCTAGAGTATCTGTTATGTATCTTCCCATTTACATAGCTACCACTCTACTTTAGGCTGGTAACTAACACCTCTTTTGGAATATTGCAATTGTCTTCTACATGGAGTACCTTACTCAAATCTCTCCCTTCTTCAGTGCGTCTTCCCCATGGCTGCCAAAGTGATTTTTTCTAAAGGGTAGGTCTGATCATGTCACACACACTGAGCTCCCCTGCTCCCCAGCCACTCATTACACACACACACACACACACACACACACACACACACACGCACAAAACTTCAGAGATTCCCTGTTACCTTTAGGATCAAATATAAACTCCTATGTTTGGCATTTAAAGCTCTTTACAATCTGGCCTCTTTCTGTTGTCTCAGTCTTTTATTTCCAATCTTTTAATACATTACTTTCCTCCATGCTAACCATTATGGCTTACTTGGCAGTTCCTTGCATATTTTCCTCCCTTTCCATTCTCTTTGCCTTTGCCCTATTTGTCCTGGAATACTTTCTCTCCTAATATCCAATTTGTCAGAATTCCTGGCTTCCTTTAAGACTTAGCTCAAGCACCATTTTTACCATTGGCCCTCCTTGGTCCCCTAAGCCCTTTCTGCCCTTTACTTTGTATTTTTCTTGCATATATTAATTTATTTTTCTGTTGTCTATCCCATTAGAAGGTAAGTTCTTTTAGGGCAGCTGTTGTTTTTCCTTTTTCTTTTATTCCAAGCAATTAGCATAGTTCCTGGCACATAGTAAGTGCTTGTTGATTAGATTGATTCACTTAATTGCTTTGTGCCTGAGAAGTGTAGGCTATGCAGAATTATTAAACTGATTTGCCATTTTTCCCTGTAGCTTACCTGTCCTCAGTCCTGTCCCCAATTCTTTTCTTCTGCTTCTCTGTTTCCCTTTTATCATTTATACTTTCTCTTTCTGTCTCCCTCTCCCACCAACTTTAGATTGGCAGTGGCTGATCATGGATTGTTCCCAGCTCAGATTATATCATAATCTGTTATATTCAAGAGTTCACATATTAGGTTGCCAGATAGCTGTGGCATTTCCTAGGCTGTGTACCAGCCACTGTTTAGGAAAAAAGAAAGGAAAACAGAAGTTATCCATATAGCTGAAGATGCTGACATGAGTGTGTGTGATCGATATAAGGGAAAACAAAAAGGACAGTCAGGAAACTGTTAATATATCTCACTTCTTTTGCATCTTACTCCCCAGCAATTTCTGCCTTTTTAAAGTCTTATTTTTTAAAGGTATTTTTGAACCACTAATCTGAATTAAACCTATTCTGATCACTCCTCTTTCTGTTAAAATAAAAATATATGCAAGTCTTTCCTTTAAAAAAAAAGATTCTATTATATTTTCCAGCAAGTTTGTTATTATGAACTTGATTTATATTTAGATGGTAAGATACGATCAGAGTGCCATGTGACCATTACCATGCTTCTTTGTATGTTGTATTTGTGTAGATTTTTTTAGCCCTATAAATAGACTTTCGAGATGATATAGCATCTCTGGTGTACAGTGCTACAGAAAAAGTATTGTATTTGGATTCAGAAAACCTGGGTTCAAATTCCATGCCTGCTACTTATTACCTTTGTGACCTTGGGGCAAATCAATCATCATATCTATGTCTTAGTTTCCAAATCTTTGGAATGAAGCTATTAGCCTAGAGTCACAAAGGACTTCAGAGGCCATCTCATCTGACACTCCCTCCCCCTTGCCTCCCTCATTTTACAGAAGTGGTAACGGAGGCTTGGGGAGGTGGTGACTTGCTCAAAGTCACATAGCTAGTAAACATAGGAGGTAAAACTCTGGTCCTCCAGCTCCAGTCACTGTTCTTTTCACTCTAATAAGATGCCTCTTAGCTACATTGCTGCTCCAAATCTATCATCCTGTCACTATATAAATTCCAATGCTTTAGACATTAAAGTGGCAATTAATTAACAGAACTTAAGTAAGAGCAAGCATAGTTTATTACTTTGCAAGATTCAGCAAGCAGTACGTTTGCTAACATTTAATATTTGGAATAATGATCCCTTAAACTAAGACAAACCATTAGGTTGAGAACAGTAATGTCAACACAGAAATAATCTAATTTGTGATTAGTTATACATGTTAACCAGTCATATTCAGCTTTAGATAAATTATATCAGTAAATCCTGTGTGGTAAATTTAGCTTTTAGTAGCAAGACAAAATAACCAATATAGAATTTTGAGGAGTTTAGTCATTCAGTGCCAGTGTTTATAGTAATCTGTCATTGTGCTTGTCTTATGAAGAAAGCAGGTGATAATAGTTCCCAACAGTGGTTAGCCATGGCTTAACCATTATGTTGGAGCTAAGTGATACTTCCATGAACTGTGTAAGCACAAGTGTTGTTGCTGGGAAACAGCATTCACAGAGCTGCCGAAGAGTCAGTGACTCAAACACATGCTATGTTGTCTGTGAGAAGAACAGAGAAATAGCGCCAGGCCCTGCATTTGACATTTCTGGTTGTTTACTCGATGTCATATGAATACTCAGTAAAAATATCAGTTATATACAAATCTCAGAAATAATTATTTTTAAATATAAAAGAAACATTTAAAAGGAAAGCAGCAGAACCATTGGATACCATTAGTATCACCTCTCTCATAGTCATGCTTTTAACATGTTTATTGTATATGCTAAAATGTGCTAGGTGGCACAGTGACTAGAGCGCTAGGCCTAGAATCAGGAAGACCTGAGTTCAAGTCCAGCCTCTAACACTAACTAGCTATGTGACCCAGGGCAAGTCACTTAATCCTGTTTCTTCATCTATAAAATGAGCTGGAGGAACCAAGATGGTGGCTGGAAAGCAGGGACTTGCTTAAGTTCTCCCCCAAATCCCTCCAAACACCTGTAAAAATGGCTCTGAACAAATTCTAGAGCTGTGGAACCCAGAAAATAGCAGAGGGAAGCGTCTCCAGCTCAGGACGGCCTGGATGGTCTCTGGGAAGGGTCTATTGCACGGTGCTGGGAGTGGAGCGCAGCCCAGCATAGGCCACACCAGGACAGACCAGACTGGGAGTCTGCCCGGAGCAGGCCTTAGGGCTATGAGTCATTGAGCTGTAGCAGTTACCAGACTTCTCAATTCACAAACACCAAAGAACATGGAGCAGTTTAGTGGGAAAACTGCTATATGGGGTTAGAAAGCAGTCCAGCCCCAGCCTTGGGGGTGGTAGAGGTGGTGCACGGTGGAGCCAACAGCAGAAAGAAGCTCCTGTGGCTGCTTCTGAAGTCTATGGCTCACACGGTGGGAGGAATCAAGAGGCAGACCAGAGCAGGAGTGCAAGGAGCTCTTTGCCCTGCTTGGATCTGGGTCACAATCCTGGTTGGTGGTTCTTGGGGGAGGAGGAGCACTGGTGTGGCAGACTTTGTGGTGACAGTGGAATAGAAGTAGCTCTGAAAACAGCAGCACAGACCCTAAAGCTTGGGACAAAGCATTCTCTACTGTACAAGTGGTCATGCCCTGACAGAAAGCTCAAAGGTCAAGTAGTTGGTTGGGAACATGGCCAGGCAGCAAAAACAGACTCAGATTCAGACTCAGACTTTGGAATCTTTCTTTGGTAACAAAGAAGACCAAAACATACAGCCAGAAGAAGTCAACAAAGTCAAAGAGCCTACAGCAAAAGGCTCCAAGAAAAATATGAACTGGTCTCGGGCCATGGAAGAGCTCAAAAAGGTTTTGGAAAAGCAAGTTAGAGAAGTAGAGGAAAAATTGGGAAGAGAAATGAGAGAGATACAAGAAAACCATGAAAAACAAATCAATGGCTTGCTAAAGGAGACCCAAAAAAATGCTGAAGAAAATAACACCTTAAAAAATAGACTAACCCAAATGGCAAAAGAGCTCCAAAAAGCCAATGAGGACAAGAATGCCTTGAAAGGCAGAATTAGCCAAATGGAAAAGGAGGTCCAAAAGACCACTGAAGAAAATACCACCTTAAAAATTAGATTGGAGCAAGTGGGAGCTAGTGACTTTATGAGAAATCAAGACATTACAAAACAGAACCAAAGGAATGAAAAAATGGTGGACAATGTGAAATATCTCATTGGAAAGACCACTGACCTGGAAAATAGATCCAGGAGAGATAATTTAAAAATTATTGCACTACCTGAAAGCCATGATGAAAAAAAGAGCCTAGATATCATCTTTCAAGAAATTATCAAGGAAAACTGCCCTGATATTCTAGAGCCAGAGGGTAAAACAGAAATTGAAAGAATCCACCGATCACCTCTTGAAAAAAATCCTAAAAAGAAAACTCCTAGGAATAGTGTAGCCAAATTCCAGAGTTCCCAGATCAAGGAGAAAATACTGCAAGCAGCCAGAAAGAAACAATTTGAGTATTGTGGAAACACAATCAGGATAAGACAAGATCTAGCAGCTTCTACATTAAGGAATCAAAGGGCTTGGAATATGATATTCTGGAGGTCAAAGGAACTAGGAATAAAACCAAGAATCACCTACCCAGCAAAACTGAGTATCATGCTCCAAGGCAAAATATGGATTTTCAATATAATAGAGGACTTTCAAGCATTCTTGATGAAAAGACCAGAGCTGAACAGAAAATCTGACTTTCAAATACAAGAATCAAGAGAAGCATGAAAAGGTAAACAAGAAAGAGACATCATAAGGGACTTGCTAAAGTTGAACTCTTTTGTTTACATTCCTACATGGAAAGATGATGTGTATAATTCATGAGACCTTTCTCAGTATTAGGGTAGTTGAAAGGAATACATACACACAGGCGCGTGCGCACACACACGCACACACACACACACACACACACACACATACGGACAGGGCACAGGATAAGGTAAATATGAAGGGATGATACCTAAACAAATAGGGCATGAGAGAATATATTGAGAGAGAAAGGGAGAGATAGAATGGGGAAAATTATCTCACATAAAAGTGGCAAGAAAAAGCAGTTCTGTTGGAAGGGAAGAGGGGGCAGGTGAGGGGTAATGAGTGAATCTTGCTCTCATTGGATTTGACTTGAGGAGGGAATAACCATACATACTCAATTGGGTATCTTACCCCACAGGAAAGTAGGGAGAAGGGGATAAAAAAGCGGGGATGATAGAAGGGAGGGCAGATAGGGGGAGGAGGTAATCAAAAGCAAACACTTTTGAAAAGAGGCAGGGGCAGGGTCAAGGGAGAAAACTGAATAAAGGGGGACAGGATAGGATGCAGGGAAATATAGTTAGTCTTTCACAAGAGTGTTGTGGAAGTGTCTTACATAATGATACACATGTGGCCTGTGTTGAATTGCTTGCCTTCTTAGGGAGGGTGGATAGGAAGGAAGAGGGGAGAGAATTTGGAGCTCAAAGTTTTAAAATCAGATGCTCAAAAGAAAAAGTTGTATTTGCATGCAACTGAGAAATAAGATATATAGGGAATGGGGCATAGAAATCTGTCCTGCCCTACAAGAAAATAACGGCAAAGGGGATGTGGCAGGGAATAGGGTGCCAGGAGGGAGGGCTGACTGGGGAACGGGGCAATCAATATATGCCATCTTGGAGTGGGAGGAGGGTAGAAATGGGGAGAAAATTTGTAACTCAGAATCTTGTGGAAATCAGTGTTGAAAACTAAAATATTAAATAAATAATAAAATTCTTTTTAAAAAAATAAAATTAGCTGGAGAAGGAAATGGTAAATCACTTGAGAATCTTTGCCAAGAAAATCCTTAGTGCAGTCACAAAGAGTCAGACATGAGTGAAAAGACTGAACAGCAATAAAATAACTTCATAGTACTAATTGGAAACATAAAAATGAACACCACCTAATATATCGATAGTATTCCTAAATTATAATTTTAGAATCCTTGTCTAAATTTTGAAAACTTAAATAAATGCATAAATTTCTGTGCCATACTTTGTCAGCAATTTTATGTTGAAATCTATTTATTTTTTCCATAAGAGATACTACACATTTGTGTACTTAATAAAATACAGGACATAGTTCTATCTCATTACACCTACCATGTATCACCAGAAACATTTTCATAAAGACCATTTTTCCAGATTAGGATCTTAAATTGAGAATGATCTTGTAGTTTTGACTTTGAGCAAGTGTGGTCTTTTTATTTCTTTAAGGTGAACTACAATTGCACGTTCTATCTGTGAGAAGGCTGTTAAAGCACACAATTGAAATGATTTCCACAACAGAGAGTTGGAAATGCTTATTCTGTCTACTTCACCATCCCCTGATTATGACCTCTAGCTACTTTTGCCATTATCTAACAAGTGACTACAAATAGAACACTTTGTTCAAAATCTTGGTTCATCACAGTTTTTTAAAAACAATTATTATGAATTGGAAATGTTAGTGTTTGTCCCATTCTAGGAATTACTCCTAGGCAGGTAGATAAGTCCTACCTTTTGGTTAAACTTTTTGATTTAATGGTGGCAGAGCAAAGGAAACCCATAGGGCAAGAGGTTCTTAATCTTTTTGTGTCATGGACTCTGTTGGCAGTCTGGTGAAGACTATGGCCCCTGTCTCAGAATAATATTTTTAAATGCATAAAATACAATGCACAGGATTATCAAGGAAACACAATTATATTGAAATAGTTATCACAATACTAAAACTTCTTTGTCTATATTTAGTACCGTGAAGTGTTTTTTTTTTAATTATCTGGTTACTGGCTTTAATATTTTTAATGTCTGGGCTCATACAGAAAGAATGAATCAAATTTTTAGTGCTTCCATTATGCATAGGACTTAACAAGCATTGAAACCTGGTTTTTCTTTCTTCTTGGTATTTTTTAAGGGTAATCTTATTTTTAAATATTAGCAAATTAACACTTACCTTGTGTCATGATCAAGGCTTCCAAAGAAACTAGAGGTCAGTGTTTTGAATTCCCATACGTATATTCATTTTTCTTTCACTCTGATGTTGGTTAAAATTGTATTCTCTGAGATAGATTTATCACTTCTTTTGGTCTTCATTCTCAATTACTAAATTTTGTTAGGACATTTACATTTACTTTCATGTTAAACTGTCAAAATTTGTCAATATGTATGGGAGAGAAGAATCTCTAAAGAAAGATTCTTAGCTCTGACATACAGATCATTAAAAACTTTTTTAGATTTGGGCATAAGGAACAGAGAAATCTACCTCTTCTAAGCTGTCCTGGAATGAAAAAACCAGAAATTATTTTTGTTACTATCTGACTACAGATTTTCTGCCATCACTGAACCACAGTAGCAATCTGTCATCAACATTTGTTGAGCACTTAGATTTTTATAGTAAGATTTATTTATTAATATGTAATTCCTTCTTTTACTTTCGTTTCTCTGCATGTTTTTTGGTCACATTCTCTCTTCCCCTTAAACACCCAGACAGACACAGACACGCTATTCCTATGATAAAATCTTTACTGGTATTGTGAAAAAGGTAACAAACTCAAGGCTTCCTGTAGAATTAAATTATCCCTACTTCTCTGCAATTTTATAGAAATGAGGATATATCCTAAAATTCTCACAGGGAATACCTACTTCCCTTTGTATGTGTTATTTACTAATGTGATAGACTTGTGTAAGATAACCTAATATTACAATTGTGATACATATAAGTCTTATATCATATAATTACTTAAGTCATTCTTCATTTCCATTCCTCTGTCTCCTATCTCTTTTCTCATCTCCTTCCAACTTATATACAGTATACTGACTAGCTTATAAGATTTAGCCAGAAGAATATGTGAGGGCTAAATTTAGTTCTGTCAGTGGGTGAGACAGAATAATTTAGATGTCTTATGCATACCTTTGCTGTGGAAGCCTAAGAAACCCAAAGTTTTGGTCAAATAACAAGCCAAAATTTAAGCTTGGAATGGTGAGGTCCTGGTGTAAATAGGTATAGATAATTCTAGGCTTGAATTATAAATATTTGGTTGCCTAGAAGGCTTTTATATGTTGAATTTTGAAAATAATTTTAAAGGTATTTTTATAGGATAAGATTGTGTAATGTAAATATGTAGTTTTTTCTTGAAATACATGAATTTTTGTTGTTTTTTTTTTCCAGATAAAGGAGGCAGCTGACATTATTCAAAAGTTACACCTAATTGCTCAGGAGTTACCCTTTGATAGGTAAGTTTATTTGTCAGAGCCTACAGTGGATATAAGAACTTTTATTGTAAACTATAATTTTTCCTATGTGATTTTTAAAAAACTGAGGTAAGTAACAGTATTTTAAAATTTCTTGTTAACTTATGCAACTATTTAGGTAAGTTTTTTAAAAAATCCTCTAGAATATTTCAATGATAAAATTGACCAAAATTTAAGTATCAATTATAGTTTGGGATTTTCTAGATCTTTTGGTCCTCATTCCTTTCTTTATGATTTTTATCTCTTTTGATACCAAAAGGTGTCTATGTATAACACAAAGGGAGAGAACTTAAGTCAGTCAGTTTTTGAGCAAAAGGAGGTAAAGTTACAAGTTGTTTGGCCATATTGTTATCTCTCATTCCCTCAGTGCCATAGATTTTGAGAATTGATTGTAATTCCAATGATATAAAGTGTTTGCCCTGTAAGTATTTAATTTTTTCGGTCTTCCCATTTAGTGATGCATTAATATTTATCTCTTTTTTGTTTTTTCTTTTTTACAGATTTTCTGAAGTAAAATCAAAAATAGCAAGTAAGTGAAAGTCACTGTTTTTTTCTACTTAGAAGCATGGCATTTTAGGCCTGGAAGAGACATTATAGATCATCTAATCTGAGTGTACAGATGAGGAAAATGAGACCTTCAGTGGTTGACACAGTCTAAACCCTTGTCTCTAGATGTCCAGGCCAGTACTCTTTTCCCTATATAAAGATGCTCATCATAGCAAGTCAGAGCATTTGAAAAGTTCTGACTCACTACATTTCTGAGAGTAATTAACTTCTGTCTTAATGGTTGATTTTAACCGAGAGTCAATCCTGGATTGGCTTTCCAGGATACCATGTGTTAATGCATTATAACCTGGTCACTATTTGATTGGGTCATAAAAGAACAATGAAACCACATACTTGTCCTTGGGAGACAATTCTGGTAATCAGGGTCTACTTTGTTGTTCCTTGGATCAGTCCTATGCCAAGCCCTATCAAGTTAGTAACTTCAGCAGTATTGTTTATCAAATTCACCATATAATGGGCTCTAAATTAGTTATAACAATAGAATAAGCTCAGACTCATCAATGCCAACTAATATAGTACTCAGAACTTGTTATGATATTGTAGAAGTGATACAGTATCTTTCTAATTACTATATTTCTGTCAGTGCAGCATAAGATTGCATTACATATTTTGACTTTTGCATTGAAAAATCGCTTGTTGATTCATATTGAGCTTAAAGTTCCCTAAATTTCTTTAAAAATTTTTAATAAACATTTGAGCATATCTTCTTCCATCATATATGTATGCAATTTTTTTTTTACCTAAGTATGGTACTGTAAAATTTATTTTTATTAAATTTCATGTAATGTGGAGTAGTAAAGTACTTGGAGTCAAGTGAGAGACCTGTGTTCAAATTCTACCTATCCTTTATTAACTGTGTAGTCATAAACAAGTCACTTAGTATCTCTGAGTCTCAGTTTCTCCTTCTTTGAAAAAATGATACTTCTTGTTATATCTGCCACATAGGGTCATGGCAAAGATCAAGTGAAGTACTGTGTGTAACTTACTTTGTAAATCATACAGTGCTATTTAATTATCAGCTCTGTAGGTTTAGAGTGGTTAGGAAGGAGGGAATAAACATTTATGAAGAACTTATTTTGTGCCAGGCAATGTATTTTACAAATAGTATTTCATATGATCCTCACAACAAATGTGTGAGGTAGGAACTTTTATAATCCCCATTTTACAGCGTAGGAAACTTGAGGTAGACAGAGATAAATAATTTGCCAGGGTCACATATCTGGTAAACATCTGAGCATGAACTCAGTTCTTTCTGCCTCTAGGCCCAGCCTTCTATACACTCACTGCCTTACCAGCTGTCTTCCTTTGGTCTGTCATTCTAGCACATTAGGCTGTCTCCTAGCTTTGTGTTATCCACAGATTTGATAAACATTTCATGTATGTACCTTCATCCTGCAATGTTGAAAAGAAGACAGTCAAAAGGAAAATGTTCTGTTAGTACAATAAAGGTCTTTTTCTGGGTAAACTTTAAATCAACAATCATTTTTAAAGAATCTGTTATGTGCAAAGCACCGTGTTTACAAAGGTAGGCACCAACCAACACAGTCTCTGATTTTAAGGGGCTTGTAGTGGTGGTGATGGTGATGGTAAAGTATATGTGCAGAACTAACTGATACTAGATTAACATGTAGTAATTCAAAGGAGAGGTCTGAGCAAATTGCTATGGAAAATTTGAGAGGGAACCAAAGAAGGTGAGATGAGGAAGTGTAACAGCAAGCACCCTGGTACGTCCAGGATGGCCTGCTAGCACAGGTTCTCTGATCTGCTTTTGAAGGAAAGACAGCTTTTAAAGGGGTCAGCATCTTACTTTAATTACATTTACTAGTTCAGGGGAAAGATCAGCACCCTGAATGTGGAGAAAATATGAGCAGAAAAATTAGCACAAAGACCAACAGACAGGGCTCCAGATGTTTAAACAAGGTAATACAACCACCCACATACACCACCAGATCAGGGGAACACAGATACATCTGAGTAGTTGGGAGGGATCTGAACAAATGGCTACTCAGAGTCTGGTCCAGGGAATCAAAAGGTCCTTCTCATAAGCAAACCCCCAAAGCAAAATACCAACCTCAGAATATGTATACACTTCTCAGAGCCAGAAGGCATCACAACCCTCCTGACTCACTGCCTAATCAGCTTAGTACCAAAAGGTGTGAAAGCCTTCCTACAGGCAAGCCTTCCCCTAAGCAAGCTCCTTCTTAGGCAAGTCCATCCCACAATGGGCTCTGTGTGACTCAGGATGTGTCACAGCTGTGGACTGGGCCAGAACTCAAAGCAGCAAGACATCTGTGATTAAACACATGTTGTTACATAGGCCTGTTAATGGATGGGGAAGATCTTCCTGTTCCATTAACTTTACAGGAAGGAAGGTAATTGCAACAAATGAGTGTAGGCAGGAGGAAAATGAAGGGCAGTTGAGTTTTGTTGGGACATAGTATAGGGTTAGAAACATAAACAGGAGCCGTTAAGTTAAAGGGCCTTGAATGGTATGATCAGAAGTTTGTATTTTATTTTGAAGTGACTGGAAGAGCACAAGTAGTTTTTGCAGAGGGATTATCCCATTCTTTGTACTTATATGCTCCACACCTGCTGCAGCATCCAGAAGGTAGGAGGTACTTAATAAATGTTTGTTAAAATTGACCATTCCTGGAGCCACCTGAAAGTTTTTGAAGTAATCAGCATACATTAAGAACATTATTCAGTCAGTGATGTGAAGGATAAATTGGTGAAGGGAGAGGCTAGTGGGAAGACCAGTGAAGAGATTATTGAGATAGTCTAGGTGAGAAGAGATAATGCCTGTTTTCAGTGTTAATGAAAAGAAAGGTGCTAGAAATTATGATGAAGGTAGAATCAATTAGAATTTGCTAACTCATTAAATATGGGGAATGAATAGGAGGGAAGAGCCAAAGATAATACTGAGATTACAGGTTTCACATTGTCATTTGAAATAGGTGGCTAGGGAGAAAGGCAAGCTTTACAGGAAAAATAGTGACTTCATTTTGGGGCATCCAGGTAGAGATACTCGGTAGACACTTGGAAGCATGGGACTACAATTTTGGGAGCATTTAGGATGAAGATGTAGATTTGAGAATAAACTGTATAGAAATGATAATTGAAGCCATAACAGTAGGTAAAGACCATCAAATAATGAATGTAGAAAGAGAATAGAAGAGGACCAAAGGCAAAATTTTATAAGATACTCACATTTGAGGGGCAGAAAGATGAGATGGGAAGAGCATTCTGAAGGGGGAGGGAGTTTCTAATAACCAGATGTTTCCTTTTCATTCCCATTTACTTTTGTTCATATCCCCCTGTAACTCCTGTGCAGGTACTTTATTCGGTGTGCCAGGGCTTCTTTTCACATTACATGGTTACCAGTGGTCCATGTGGGCTCTCTTGTCAGTTATCTCACACTCTCCCTACATGATTGCTCTGACTCCTCTTCTGGTCATGCATCTCTCTGATGATATCCTTTGTTCTGTTTCTTTGAAGTTCTTCATTGGTGATACGCTGCAGCATACTAACACCTACCATATGCTTCTCCACTGTTTTTTGAATGGCCTACAACTTTAGTTCTTCAGAGATTGTAGTTGATTTATAGCCATGTGGCATCTCTGATATTCAAGTGGTTCTGTGCTCTCATTGATTTGGGAGTTCCTCGTAATGACATAGGCAGCAGCACATCCTGTGCAATGCTGGTCCATGTTTTCCCCAGAAGTTTGCCATGAGGTCTTCCCAACTTTCTGGAGGTCTTCCTTATTTTTTCCCACCATCTCAAGGGTACCAGCTGAACACTGGCCATCCAGCTATCATCCTTTACTCTTGCCACATGACCAACCCATCTTCTCTTTCTATCATACAGTTTCTTGATGATATCCTTTACTCCTGTTCCTCTTCAGTTATATGTTGGTGCCTGTCTTCCCTGCAAATGTACTTCTCCATTGCTTTCTCTTGTGATACTTACTTATATTTAGTTTTTTGGAGGCATGGTGTCCCATATAGCAACACTGGTAAAATATTATAAAAAGATGGGCCAGCTTTCATGGGAAGCTTGGGATTAGTAGAAGAACTTTTCAAATTCTCTATAGCATTCCAGTCTGTTCCCCCATTTCATTCTGGGCCCAACTTGTCCATGTCCATCTGTATTATTTATCTAAAAAAAATACAGACACACACTCGTATACTGTTGGACAAAATCTATATGGTATTTGTCTAAAGGCATGTTGAAATCTAGACAGTAAACCCTCTTTATGTATTTGGTCTTTCCTTGATGGATGGACCAAATGATTATATCTCTTGTTCCAGGGCTTAAAGTTAGTGCAGTGTCATCTACAGACAGGAGCATCTGGAGATTCTCATTTTCTTGATTTGGACTTTGTGCTAGATGTTCTCCAGCAAATCCCTTTGGCAGGCATACTTCCTGACTTAATGTCTTAGTAGACATTATTTATCAGCATACCATAGAAAAATAGTTATTGATGTTGTTAAAATTTTCAAGGTTATCTTTTATGATTTTAATACATTCTTTTGTTAGAGGATTGCCTTTAAGGTGGCATTTTTTTCTATTGAGTAAATTGCTTTTTTTGTATTAACAAACAAAAAAAAAACTAATGGATTTTTATGTTCTTTACATTTTTCATACAGTTGTACGACTATAAAGATTTGGTCTGCTGTAGAATACCATTCAGGAAAAGATGCCTAGTTCTTTTCTTTTACCTTTCATCACATATTGTTGCATGTGTGATTTTTTTTTTTAATCCAGATCTGTGATTTAATATCTTCACTTATCCAGGGGTCCGGTTCCCTGTTAGCCATGTGTGTTCTATTATCTCCATTCTGAAGATTACTCTCCTTTGTATAAACAACACAACTAAAATTGGAGTTAGTTCCTTCCCACAATTATCCATTACAGTTTTTGTATACACTGCAAGCAAGAGTGCTATCCTTTTTTGATCTTCCTCTTAATTCCAACATGACCAAAACAAATACATACAAAATCCTCTTTGTTCGTAGCTTTTGTTGCCAGCCGCAGTTTCTCTGACTCTTTTGTTACAGAACTATAATGCTTTTTAATATTCATTCTCAGTTACTTGTCCTGAATTCTGTCATTTGTTCATTTTCTTTCTGAGTCTGAGCTTGTTCATTAACTCCCTTCCAGCTACATTGGTGTCTTTAAATGGCTTTCCCCTTTATTCCATGTAATTTTTTATTGTGTCATTTTTGATGCCTTCTCAGTGCTCTTATGCTTTCCCTTTTATTTAAAGTGTGAGGCCATTCAGTCCTGTGTTGCACCTCTTTAAAAATTTACCATGCTATACCACGCATCTGATCATGCATGTCTGGTGCTTCTTACCTACAGCTGACTATGATAATGTGGTTACCACCTGGCAAAGTTCCTGTCGTTTCTGGATCACCAAGCAATTCATCCTTGTGCAGCATCAGGTCCAGAATAGTAGTTCTATTTGTTGCCTCCTCCTCCTGAAATTTGAAATTGAGCAAGGCCAATCAAGAATTTATTAGATGTTTTGCTTTTAGCAGAAGGGGTGCCTCATAAATGTCCAGCTTTTCCACCACAACTATATTAATTTCAGTTCAGCAAACATTTTTACTGTTTCTGTGTCAGCTTTTAGGTCTGCTTCTGAAATTCAGCTGGTTGGATGATCTGTAGTTAGTTTTCGGTTATTACCACAATATCACTTTTGTTTTTCCCTTTTTTTGTCTTCATCTAAAAACTTCCCTGTGTTTCCCTCCTCAGGTTTCATGTATTTCAATAGGTTTGAATAATTTTATGTACACTTCCACTCTTCCTCCTTTTTTACTTAATCTTTTCTGGTTGAACGGTATGAACCTGTCCTGCCATGTTCTTATCATGAAACAAAAGTCAGTGGAGGTCATATTTGCTTCTTTGTTCTGATAGCTGTTCATTTTTGTTTATTTCCCATGTGCTGATAATTGTCTTGTTGGCTATGAGGGCATGAGTCTTATTTCTTCTCCTGTTCCTGGTTTTGGTATCTTATAAATTAATGAATATTTGTATTTTATTCTTCCTCTTATGTCTGCTGTTACCTGCCATATCTAGGTATTTTACTCCCTTTTCTTTCCTTTCTAGTTTTAAAGCCTTTTTGATCAGATCAGTTAAGTGTTCAGACAAAAACATCATTTTCTTCTTCATTGTTTTCTGTTTCCATACAGAAACCCTCCATTTCTTATTTCTTTCTTTTCTCTCTTCTCTACCTCCTTTCTGGCAAGGTTATGACAACTTCCTCTTGCCAGGGCTCCAGGGACTCAGTTGTTAATCTATGTGGTATATGTTTGATTTGTGGAAAATTTCTGACCTTAAAACATCAACTTTTCTATATGGTAGATACACTAATTTTACCCTACACTTATATAATGTATACTTTTTCTATTCTCCAATTTTAATATTCATTAAAATAGGGCTATATCTGTCTTCACTATCACTCTTATGAAGCATATATACTTAACTCTTTGCACGACTTATCTAACTAAGAAGAGCCGATTGATTTTTTTTTTTCTGTTTAGGTAAGTACCATGATTTAGAATGCCAACTTATTCAGGAGTTTACCAATGCTCAGAAAAGAGGTGAAATCTCCAGAATGAGAGAAGTGGCAGCAGTTTTACTTCACTTTAAGGTAAATACTTAAATTTTTCAAAAAGCTTAACATTTTAAATTAATTGTTTGTATATTTTTAAGACTGAACTCTGGGACTTCTGAAATCTTTTATTTCATTTGGTCATAAAACATTCTGGTTTTTTTTTTTTTTTTCATTTAAGTTGTAAGTGCTTCAGAATGGTCATTTTGAATTCTCAGTGATTTGAGAATATGTACTATGTCTTTTGCAGTAATAATCTTAAATATCAGGCACCAAGAAATAATAAATTGCTATTTTAAATACCTTTTATAGACTTGTGATCAAAATGTGTGTTGCTTAGATTTCTTAATTTCTCTGTATATATGATGATTGCTGTGGGCAAAAGTCATAATGAATTCAAGGGGACATTCAAGTTTAAGAATGAACATGTAGATAGAAATAAATCATGTTTCCAAATTTTAGGGGCCAACTCTGAAGACCGGTGTCTTTGTAATAAATTAGCAAATGGAAATTAGTGCTTTGAAATTTAGGAAAGGAAGGAAAGAGGTACCAAACATATATTATCAAGCCAGCCTTCCTCCACTCGCCTGAGTCTTTCTTGAATTGGTGTTCTGATTTGTTGGATGGGTTGAGAGGATAGTTCTGAGTTGATTTTGAAAAATGTTAGAGTCTTTAGGGTTAATGAATTTATGTAGAGTCCTTCCTTGTAATGAGATTTTATCTGTTATAAAAATTCATCTTACCCAGATATCATACTTTCCTTGTTTTTCCCTTTCTCAGGGTTATTCTCACTGTGTTGATGTATATATAAAGCAATGCCAAGAGGTAATATCCCAGGGTTTTGGGTTTTTTTTTGGATTTTGTAGTATTTCATGTTAATTGGTGCTCTTTAAAGATGTGTAAAACTATTAATTTGCTCTGCTCTTTAGAATGCTAATTTGAGAAGTGATATATTTGAAGATACAGCAATACTCTGCCAACGTGTAAATAAGCAAGTTGGAGATATATTTAGTAGTCCAGAAACAGTACTGGCCAAACTTATACAAAATGTGTTTGAAATCAAACTGCAGGTAATTTTTAAACACTCATAAGTTAAATAGTCTTTTACTATGTATATTATGAGGGGAAATATTCTCTGATTCAGAAGATTGTAGCTTATAAAAGTTATGCGTACTGGAGACTAGTCTTAGACATAGTCACCTCCTACTTAATTTAAAAAAAATAAAGTACCAGTTATCATTCTACTGTAAATTTACACTGTCAGAAAGATATATGCATTGAGTTGTTTTCTAGTAATAGGTATGGATGATACAGAGGTATCCACCGCCTTTTTGTTGTTGTTTTACTCTCATAGCCAGTGTTGGTTTTTGTGAAGTTGGCAAGCTAGAATTGCAACCTATGACTTTTGACTAGAATTTTTCTCAGTGTGAAGCTAACAACAACTCTGAGAATTGAATTTGTGATCTTGATATCATTAACAACCATACTTTAATTGAATCAATCAGTTCTGATTTGTAAAAGTTGGTGTATTTTATGAAGCAGTGTAGATTGTTTTAAAATGAAAAGTGGATTGTTGAGTTCTTAGTTTTCTCAAAATCTTCAAAAATATAGCGAATTATTAGAGTTTTAACAAAATTGAAATATTGCAAATTTTGAAAAAAAATTGAAAATGATATTGTTGCTTCTTTTGTATAATCAGTTACTTTTCTATATAGCTGTTTTGTATTTTTGAGTAAGGAAGAAAATTAAACACAAATTAGTAATTTCTTAGGAGAAATTATCTTAAGAAGTTGCCATATTGGCTAATGTAGCAATATGTTTTTTATTTCTGCCCATGTATAATCTAGAGCAAATTGCTTGTCTTCTAAGGGGGGAGGGGGAGGGAAGGGAAGGAGAAAGAGAATTTGGAACTCAAAATTTAAAAAAAAAATGTTAAGAATTAGTTTTACATGTAATTGGATAAAATAAAGTTATTGAGAAAAAAGAAATTGCCAAATTATTGTATACTTTACATCTAGGTTTCTGTATGTATAATTTTTTTTCTAGAGTTTTGTGAAAGACCAGTTAGAAGAATGTAGGAAGTCTGATGCAGAACAATATCTTAAAAATCTCTATGATCTTTATACAAGGTATGTATATATATGATCTCTATACTTTTTTATAATATAAAGGAAATTGTGGGTATTGTCATGGGAGGGCAATACGTAGAAAGTAGCAGACTAAATCAGGGAGTAGCAGTGTTATTTACTGTTTTTTAAAGTAGTTGATAGTAGCATTAAAGGTGCTTGTGGGAAAGGATCTTGGTGTCATTCATATTCATATAAAATAGGAGATTTTCCCTCCTAATTTATGTAGAAGGTGCCTTTTAAAAAACACTTTGCTGTATGACTGTATTTGAAAAGTATATCTTGCTTAAAATCTTTGAAATTGAATAAGAAAGTGTCGTATTTATGGTGAAGGACAGTCTTAGGTCTGATTATGAAAATTTCTCCTCTTTTATTATTAGGGTCATTGCTACCCTTATGATGAGTGAAACTTTGTTCAGAACGGTCATTAAATATTTTCTCCTTATGATAATTCCCCATATAGAAGCCAGTTCTCTAGAAGTAACTGATCAGAATGTCTTTTGTCCACCATTACCATAATTTCTACAGCAGTGCAAAAGAGCGTCTTCATGAGATGGATCAGACAGGAAGGATAGTGAACAGCACAAGGTTAGGCTGGAGGCAGTTAGAGGAAGGCTGAGAAAGAAGGCAGGGGAAGGACCTATAGGGAAAGTGGAGTTAGCCTCTTGATTGAAGTCCCTTTTTAGTATTTATCTTAGGTGTCATGTATGTGGAACAATTAAGAGATATCTGCCATCATCCTCCCCGTTTAGTATGCTTTCTGGCTCTCTAATTTGATTCCTAGAAATCACAATTGCTGGTGTCAGATTATTTGTATTTGATAGTCCATCCTACCTCAAGTGCACCATTTAGAACTTCTGATTACTTACTACCTAATCCACCCCATCCAGCTATAAGAAGTGTTAGTGTGAAATAATTCACCAAAATTACTTAGAGAAATATAGATAGTCCTTACTTTTGCTACTATATCCAAACATACATTAATCTTTTTTTTCCTTCCTCCTTCTATGAAAAGAACTACCAATCTTTCCAGCAAGTTGATGGAGTTTAACTTAGGTACTGATAAACAGACTTTCTTGTCTAAGCTTATCAAATGCATTTTCATTTCCTATTTGGAGAACTATATTGAGGTGGAGATTGGTTATTTGAAAAGCAGAAGTGCTATGATCCTACAACGCTATTATGATTCAAAAAATCATCAAAAGAGATCCATTGGCACAGGAGGGTAAGTTTCAAAATGAATTTTATACATACAAAAATGCTTTCTTTTTTGGACTGAGGCTGTAATTTTATTAGTGTAGAATAGTGTAGAAATTTTCTGCTGAAAAATTTTTCCTACCAATGCAAATTGCCATTTTCTCTTTGCAACTTATGGTATTAAATAATTGCCCAGGACATTGAAAAGCTAAGTGACTTGCTCAGAGTCACACAAGCCAGTAAGACAAACAAGTGTCTGAGGCAAGGCTTGATTCCAGGTCTTTCTGACACTGAAGGTACCTCTCTATTCTGTTAGCCTCTAAACTTATATTTGAGCAAAAAGAGGTTTCTATATAATATTGATTCATTGAAAACATGTGTTACAGAATTCTTTTGGTAACACTTACTTGGATGTACTAGTAGGCAAATAAAACCTCTTGAAATGTAATAGCTGCGTACCCTAGATGACAGTTATCTCCTGATAATGAATTTTCTGGTAATGAGCTTTATTAAACATAGCGAGGCTAGTCCTAAGAAAATAGATATAAAGTACCTTGCTAGACCTATTACTAAAGAGCCCTTTCTTCCATAGCTTATACTGACCTAGGAGACTTTTGGATTTTCAGCCACTTTCTCCAGTTCATGATGAAGCATCAGAGCAGGAATGATGTGGAGGGCTATATGCATAGTAAATGCGTAATTAACATGTGTTGGATTGAATAAGCCTTCAGGAATTTTTTATACCAAGGTAGTCTTCATGTTGATAAGATTTGTAATGACTTTTGGCTATAAAATTGCTGTGTAAATAAAATGGCAGCTATAATAGGCCTCCAGTCACTGCTAGATTATTATCTCATAGAAAAAATGGTTTTGTATAAACTTTAGGATTACAGTGATACCTCATTTATCTGGCAGTCTGATCCACCTGAAACATGACTGAAATTCAAGGAAAAAGCAAAAAAAAGACTTTTGAGTATGCAGATTAGTTGTCAGTAAAGCTTATGTATTTTATTCATAAAAGAAACTCAATAAAGTTGATCATCTTGTTTCCCAGCACATAATAGATTAAAGGATATGTGTATCTTAGAAATTTGCATGCATCAGGAGATGCTGTAAACAGGGACATTGACAATAAGAATAAATGATGATTGATACTCTAACAACCAGAGATGAAATTAAGAACAGATACAATATGCATAGCAGTCTGAGGACATTTAGTGGAGAGGCCATTTAAACAGCTTTTCCTTTCTCAGTAGCCCTTGAAGGCATCATTGCATCACAGTTGTAATTAGAGATAAGTTGGAATGGTGGTTAGTAAGTATTTAAGAAGGCAGAGAACTTTAACACATTTTTTAGAAAGGTCTAAATAGTCAAAATAAGTTTGAGGACTTAAAATACTGTGTTGGCTGGTAATATACTTGGGTAGCTCATTCCTCAGAGATGCTCAGTAATTGAGGTATTATAGTTACAATATCAAAATTTTAGACCTGGAAGAGACCTTAAGAGAGCACCTTGTTGCATGCTTTTGAATTACAGATAAGGAAACTGGGGCCTAGAGAGACTTGATTGGCTTGCCCTTGATCATACAACTCCTTCCTTCCTGGAAGAATCAGAAGTAGAATCCAGAGCTTTTCACTCCCTCTTTAAGGCTTTTCATCCCATCACATTTATTGAGTAGCATATTTATTGTAGTTCTCAATTTAAAATCTGTGTCTAATGGAAATATCTTTGTGTTATATGCTATTCTAGTATTCAAGATCTGAAAGAGAGAATCAGACTACGGACCAATTTACCTCTTGGGCCCAGTATTGATACACATGGTGAAACCTTCCTCTCCCAAGAAGTTGTAGTTAATCTTTTACAGGAAACTAAGCAAGCCTTTGAAAGATGTCATAGGGTAAGAATGATTGCAGATTAATTTTGCACAAACTATATTTCAGTGGCCCCTTTAGCTCCTCAGTGTGGGTGCTTGCTATTTTGATATAGCTATTTGCACCTCCTCACCCTGTGCAAGTCTTGTACAGGTTCTTCTATAAATCTTTCATCTTCAAGGATCTAGTCTACATATTGAAGACCTTCCTCTCTAGGTCTCTTAACATTTATTCTATGGATGCCATTGCAGCTCTGGGGCTGTCTCATCTGTTATTTTTCCATTCTTACTAATTACATACTTCCTTGATATATTCAAGCCTCTTGTTGTACCATCTGTCATATCCTATAACCTGCTGACACACACTGTGTATCTCTCCACTTCATTTTGTGTTATCCATAATTTTCTTTGGAAATTACAGTGTTCCATGCAATAGGCCGCATAAATATCTCTGCTCTCAAATACAGAAAAAAACTGTTTTCTCTAATCCTGAAGATAAATTGTAACATTGTTTTAGAGAAAAAAATTAATGCTAAATTGCTTTAGGAGTTTACATTATAGGACATTTCTTATAATTTTAAATTAAACTCTAGACCTGTACATTTAAAAAAACAAATTCTTTCAAGAGGAGACTTTGGGAGCCAAGAAGGTGGAGTAAGCAGTAGATTGCTGTCCCTCTCCCATTCTCATCTCTGAACACTTATAAAAACAGCACCTCAAAACAGATCCTAGTACAGTGAAGCCAGCAGAAAGGTGGAGTGGAGCAGTCTTTTGATCCAGGAGACTTAGAGGATTGGCACATAAGGTCCATATCACTCGGGTAAAAAGGGAGCACAGTCCAGGACAGGAAGTGTTCTAGCAAGTTCAGGCTCTACTTCAACAAAACAGTGGGAGATCCTGAGCCCCAGAGCAGTGGAGTTGGCAAATACTAACACCAGGAACCTCTATGTGCCTTAGCACAGCCCGAGGAACTGGCATACTCCAGCTGGGAAAACCACTATGTGCACCAGCGCAGCCCCAGGAAGGCTGGCATCTTCTAGCAGCAGAAGGTCCCTGTGCTTCAGCACAGCTCTGGGTGGGCAGGTGCCCTCCAGCAGCCAAACCTCCCCATGCTTCAGTGAAGCCCTGGCTGGGAGGACGTCTTCTGGCAGCTGGACTTCCCCATGCGTCCAGCCCAGGTCGGACAGTTGTCCTCCAGCAGCTATTTCCCTGTGCTTCAGCGCAGCCCCAGGTGGGCAGTTATCCTCCAGCAGGGGGCCTCCATGTGCTTCAGCTCTGCCCCAGGTGGGCAGGCATCTTCCAGCAGGTGGACCTCCCCATGATTAAGTCCAGCCCTGGGGAAATGCAGAAAAACCCCACCTGGCATCAGTACACACCAGACACCGACACTAGGACCCCAGCTCAGCACCAGGTAAGCTGCCAGAACCCTATATCCTCCAGTAGCCAGCACCTGAGGTCCCAGGGACAGGTCTCAAGCCCAAAAAGCCTTCTTGGAAAAGCATAAAAAGGATTTTAAAAGTCAAATAAGAGAGGTGGAAGAAAAATTGGGAAAAGAAATAAGAGGTATGCATGAGACAGTCAACATCTTGGAAAAGGAAGGACAAAAATTGAATGTAGAAAACAATTCCTTAAAAAATACAGTTAGTTGGGGCAGCTAGGTGGCGCAGTGAGTAGAGCACCGGCCCTGGAGTCAGGAGAACCTGAGTTCAAATCCTGCTTCAGATACTTGACACATGTACTAGCTGTGTGACCTTGGGCAAGTCACTTAACCCCAATTGTCCTGCCAAAAAGCCAAAAAAAAAATACAGTTAGCTAAATGGAAAAAAAAAGAAAAACCCTCTGAAGAAAAAAACTCCTTAAAAAGTAGAATTGGCCAAATGGAAAAGGAGGTACAAAAGCTAACTGAAGAAAATAATTCGTTAAAAATTAGAACTGGGCACATGGAAACTAATGATCCTTATGTGACAGTAAGAATCAATCAAACAAAATCAGAAGAATGAAAAAAATAGAACAAAATGTAAAGTAACTCTTTGGAAAAACAGCTGACTTGGAAAATAGATCTGGGAGGGATAGTTTAAGAATCATTGGTCTACCTGAAAGCCATGATCAAAAAAACGAGCCTGGACAGTGTCTTTTAAGAAAGTATCAAGGAAAACTGCTGTGACATCCTAGAACCAGAGGATAAAATAGTCATTGAAAGAATCCACTGATCACCTCCTGAGACGCCCAAAATGAAAACCATAAGGAATATCATAGCCAAATTCTAGAACTGTCAGGCCAAGGAGAAAATATTGCAAGCAGCCAGAAAGAAACAATTTAAATATCTTGGAATCACAGTCAGGATTACACAGGACTTAGCTTCTACATTAAAGAAAGGCAGGGCATGGAATATGATATTCTGGAAGGCAAAGAAGCTTTGATTACAACCAAGAATCAACTGTCCAGCAAAATTGAGTATAATCTTCCAGGGGAAAAGATGGCTATTCGATGACATAGGAGACTTTCAGTCATTCCTGATTTTTAAAAAAAAAACAGCTCAATGGAAAATTTGATCTTCAAATACATAACTCATGCATAAAAAGGTAAACAGGAAAGGAAAAAAAAAGATGTTATTCAGTAAGGCTAAACTGTTTACATCCCTACATGGGAAGATAATACTTGTAACTCTTGAGAGCTGTCTTTATTATGGCATTTAGAAGGGGTATACATAGAGGGTGTGGGAATAAGTTGAATTTGATGTGATAATAAAAATAAAAGGGTAAAGAAAAGGATTGTACTGGGAGACGAGGAAAGGGGGAGGCAGAATAGGGTAAATTACATTACAGTAAAGGAATAAAAGGGGGGCAAGCATTGTTTGAACCTAATTCATCAAATAGGACTCGGAGAGAATAACATACACGTTCATTTGGTTGCTTTAGGAAGGTAGGAGCCAGAAGGGGAAAGAAAAGGGAGTGGGCTGATAGAAGGGAGGGGAGATTAAGGGAGGCAGTGGTCAGGAGCAAACACTGGTGAGGAAGGAAAGGGCGAAAGGAGAACAAAAAATATAAACAGGGAGGGAGGGGAAGTAGGATAGAAAGACAGTAATCAACTGTGAATGGGATGAACTCTTCCCTAAAGTGGAAGCAGATAGCAGAGTAAATTCAAAACCATAATCCTACAATATGTTGTTTACAAGAAACATATGAAGCAGAGATACACACAGAATAAAGGTAAAAGGCTGGAGCATCAGCTGAAATTAAAAAAAAGCAGGGGTAGCAATCCTGATCTCAGAAAAGGTAAAAGCAAAAATAAGTCTAATTAAGAGAGATAAAGAAGGAAACTACTTCTTGCTAAAAGGTACCATAGACAATGAAGTAATATCAACATTAAATATTTATGTATCAAGTGGCCGAGTATCCAGATTCTTAGAGGAGAAGTTAAGTGAGTTACAGGAAGAAATAGACAGCAAAACTATACTAGTGGGGGACCTTAACCTCCCCCTTTCAGAACTAGATAAATCTAACCACAAAATAAACAAGAAGGAAGTTAAGGAGGTGAATCAAATTTCAGAAATGTTAGAAATGGTAGACCTCTCGAGAAAATTGTTTGGGGATAGGAAGGAATATGCCTCTATCTCAGTGGTACATGGCACCTCCACAAAAATTGACCATGTAGTAGGGCTTAAATACCTTACAATCCAGTGCAGAAATATTAAATGCATCCTTTTCAGATCATGATGCAATAAAAATTATATGTAATAAAGGGCTGTGGAAAAGTAGACTAAAAATTAATTGGAAACTAAATCTAATCCTAAAGAATGAGTGGGTCAAGCAACAAATCATAGAAACAATAACTTCATCCAAGAGAATGACAGTAATGAGACAACATACCAAAATTTATGAGATGCAGCCAAAGCTGTTCTTAGGGGAAAATTTGTATTTCTAAATGCTTACATGAATAAAATAGAGAAAGAAGAGATCAATGAATTGGGCATGCAACTAAACAAGCTAGAAATAGAACAAATTGAAAATCCCCAACTAAATAAAATACCAGATTAGAAGTTCTGAAAATCAAAGGAGAGATTAATAAAATTGAAATTAAGAAAACTATTGAACTAATAAATTAAAAGCTGGGTTTATGAAAAAACCAATAAAATAGATAAACCTTTGGTTTATTAGAACTGATAATTATCGGAATTGGCCTAAAGGAAAAACAGGTACAAGACTTCACTGAGGAAAATAACTCCTTAAAAAGCAAAAATGGTCAAATGGAAAGGGAGGGGCAAAAGCTTAATAAAGAAAATCATTCCTTAAAAATCAGAATTAGGCAAGTAGAAGCTAATGACTCCATGAGACATGAAGAAACAATAAAACAGGATCAAAAGAATGAAAAAAAAATAGAAGGAAAAAAAATGAAATCTCTCACTGGAAACACAACTGACCTGGAAAATAGATTGAGGAGAGGTAATTTAAGCATTATTGGACTATTTGAAAGCAATGATCAAAAAAGAGCCTAGACATCATCTTAAAGGAAAAGTTAAATTAATTACAGAAGGAAATAGACAGTAAAACTATATTAATGGGGAACCTCAACCTTTCCATCTCAGAGCCAGATAAATTTTACCATAAAATGAGTAAGAAAGAAGTTAAGAAGATGAATAGAATCTTAGAAAAGTTACATATGGTAGACTTCTGGAGAAAAATAAATGGGGATAGAAAGGAATATACCTTTTTCTCAGCAGTACATGGTACCTACACACACACACACACTCACACACACGAGCTAGAAGCATTTCCAATTAGATCAAGGGTGAAACAAGGATGTCCATTGTCACCACTGTTATTCATTATTGTACTAGAAATGTTAGTTTTAGCTATCAGAGAAGAAAAAGAAATTGAAGGAATTAGAATAGGCAATGAAGAAACAAAACTATTACTCTCTGTAGATGATAAGATGATATACTTAGAGAACCCTAGAGAATCAACTAAAAAAACTACTTGAAATAATTACCTTAAGCAAAGTTGCAGGATGTAAAATAAACCCACATAAATAATTGGCATTTCTATATATTACTAACAAAGCCCCTCAGCAAGCGATAGAGAAATTCCTTTTGAGATAAATGTAGACAATATAAGATATTTGGGAGTCTTCCTGCCATGACAAACCCAGGAAATATATGAACACAATTACAAAACACTTTTCACATGAATGAAGTCAGATCTAAATAATTGGAGAACCCCTTAGTTGCTCATGGGTAGGCCAAGCTAATGACAATTCTACCTAAATTAGTTTACATATTCAGTGCTATACCAGTTAAACTACCAAAAAATTATAGAGCTAGCAAAAATAATAGCACAATTCATCTGGAAGAACAAAAGGTCCAGAATATGAAGGGAATTAATGAAAAATGCTAGGGAAGGTGGCCTAGCCATACCGGAGCTTAAACTGTTTTATAAAGCAGCAATCATCAAAACTACTTGGTACTGGCTAAGAAATAGAGTGGTGGATCAGTAGAATAGGTTAGGTACACAAGATGCAGTAGTCAATGACTATAGTAATCTGCTCTTTGATAAACCCAAAGAGTCCAGCTTCTGGAATGAGAACTTACTATTCCATAAAAATTTCTGGGAAAACTGGAAAATAGTATGGCAAAAACTGGGCATAGACCAGTATCTTATACCATATACCAAAATAAAGTCAAAATGGCTTCACAATTTAGATATAAAGGCTGATACTGTAAGCAATTTGGGAGAGCAAGGAATAGTTTACCTGTCATATTTATAGAGAAGGGAAGAATTTATGACCAAACAAGAAATAGCGTTATGAAATGCAAAATGGATAATTTTGATTATGATTAATTGAAAAGTTTTTGTACAAACAAAGCCAATGCAACCAAGATAAGGAGGGAAGCAGAAAATTGGGAAAGAATTTTTACAACCAGTGTCTCTGATAAATACCTGGTCTCTGAAATATACAGGGAACTGAGTTAAGTTTATAAGAATACAGGTCATTCTCCAATTGATAAATGGTCAAAGGATATGAACAGGTAGTTTTCAGAGGAAGAAGTTAAAGCAATCTATAGTCATATGAAAAAATGCTTGAAATCACTATAGATTAGAGAAATGCAA
The DNA here is from genome assembly GCF_011100635.1 of Trichosurus vulpecula. Taxonomy (NCBI): domain Eukaryota; kingdom Metazoa; phylum Chordata; class Mammalia; order Diprotodontia; family Phalangeridae; genus Trichosurus; species Trichosurus vulpecula. The sequence continues at coordinate 211,894,552 of NC_050580.1, read as the reverse complement.
ATCAGAACAACTCTTAGGTGCCACATCTCTTCTGTCAGATTGGCTAACATGACAAAACAGGAAAATCATAAATGCTGGAGAAGTTGTGGGAAAATATGAACACTGTTACATTGTTGGTGGAGTTGTGAATTGATTCAGCCATTCTGGAGAGCAAATTGGAACTATGCTCAAAGGGTTATAAAAATGTGCATACCTTTTGACCCAGCAATACCACTTCTAGGGCTGCATCCCAAAGAGATCACACAAGTGGGAAATGGACCTTTATGTACAAAAATATTTATAGCAACTCTTTTTGTGGTGGCAAAGAATTGGAAATCAAGGAGATGCCCATCAATTGGGGAATGGCTAAATAAGTTGTGGTATATGAATGTAATAGAATACTATTGTGCTATAAGAAATGAGGAGCAGACAGACTTCATAATAACTTGGAAAGACTTACATGATTTGATGCTGAGTGAGAGGAACAGAACTAGGAGAACATTATACACGATTACAGATACATGGTATCTGTGATGGCTGACTTTGATAGACTTGGCTCTTTTCAGCAATGCAAGGTTCAAAGACAGCTCCAAAAGACTCATGATGAAAAAGCTATTCATATCCAGAGAAAGAACTGTGGAATCTGAATGCAAATTGAGGCAAACTATTTGCTCTCTCTCTTTTTTTTCCTCTTTCGGTTTTGTTTCTCCTTTCTCATGGCTCATTCCATTGGTTATAATAATTCTTTACAACTTGACTATTGTGAAAATTAGTTTAATGTGAAGGTATATGTAGAACCTATATTGGATTACATGCTGTCTTGGGGGAAGGAGAAAGGAGAAGAAGGGGGAGAAAATTTGAAACTCAAAAACTTACGGAACTGAGTGTTGTAAACTAAACATAAAAAATAAAATTTTTAAAAATGGGTACATGAGTTAGACATAAAGGGTGATACCATAAACAAATTAGGAGAGCAAGGAATAATTTACCTGTCAGATCTATGGAGTAGAGAAAAATTTATAACCAAATAAGAGATAAAGAACATTATGAAATGCAAATTGGACAGTTCTGATTACATTAAATTGAAAAGCTTTTGCACAAGCAAAGCCAATGCAACCAAGATTAGAAGGGAAGCAGAAAGCTGGGAAACAATTTTTATAACCAGTGTCTCTGATAAAGGCCTCATTTCTAAAATGTATAGAGAACCGAGTCACATCTATAAGAATACAAGTCATTTCCCAATTGATAAATGGTCAAAGGATATGGCCAGGCAGTTTTAAGAGGAAGAAATTAAAGCTATCTATAGTCATATGGAAACATGCTCTAAATCACTATTGATTAGAGAAATGCAAATTAAAACAACTCTGTGGCATCACTTTCCACCTATCAGATTAGCTAACATTCCAAAACAGGAAAATGATAAATGTTGGAGAAGATGTGGGAAAATTGGAACACTATTGCATTGTTGGTGAGTTGTGAACTCATCCAACCATTCTGGAGAACACTTTGGAACTGTGCCCAGATGGTTACAAAACTGTGTATCCCTTTGCTCCAGCAATACCATTACTAGGTCTGTATCCCAGAGAGATCATAAAAAGGGAAAAGGACCTACATGTGCAAAAATATTCAGAGCAACTCTTTTTGTGGTGGCCAAGAATTGGACATTGAGGTGACGCCCATCAGTTGGGGAATGGCTAAACAAGTTTTGGTATATGAATGTAATGGAATATTATTGTTCCATAAGAAATGGTGAGCAGAAAGATTTCAGAAAAACCTGGAAATACTTTCATGAACTGGTGCTGAGTGAAGTAAGCAGAACCAGGGGAACACTGTACACTGTAACAGGAACATTGTGTGATGACTGAATTGGTTTGACTTAACTCTTCTGAGCAATGCAGTAATCTAAGACAACTCCAAAAGACTTATGATAGAAAATGCTATCCATATTCTGAGAAAGAACTATGGAGTCTGAGTGCAGATCAGAGCATACTATTTTCTCTTTTTTTGGTTGTTTTTGATATTTTCTTTCTCATGGTTTATCCCTTTGGTTCTGATTCTTCTTTACAACGTGACTAATATGTAAATATGTTTAATATCATCATACATGTATAGCCTATATCAGATTGTATGCAGTCAAGGGGAAGGGGAAGTTGAGGGAGGGGGGGAAATTTAAAACTCAAAATCTTATAAAAGTGAATGTTGAAAACTAAAAGTAAATTTTTAAAAATTTATCTTTCTTCAGTGCTTTGCTTAGTGCTTTAGCACATTGTAAAAACTTATATATACGTATGTGTGTGTGTCTGTGTATACGTATATGTACGTGTATGTATGTATGTGTATGTAGGTATGAGTGAGGATATTTATACACGTACACATTTGTGTCTAATGGTAGCCATCTCTAGGGCAGGAGGAGAGGAAATAAAATATATTACATGATAACTTTTTTATATATTTAAAAGGAATAACAAGTTGTAAATAATAGATTTGCAGTTTCATGTACAGTCTTTTATTTCTTAAGTTCAGAATATGATAAAATTTTTCTAAGAATTTAATAAAGGTTTGAATTAAATAATGAAATCAAAATGTGAGTGAAGTACATAAAAATTACTTTTGTCATAAAGAAGATTAACCTTTAATTTTGGTTGGAATTGAGGACATGAAATCATGCAATATTTTCATCTCTTCTGATATTGGCCTTCTCTCTGTTCTTCACACATAATTTCCTGTGTCCCAGCTCTATGCCTTTGCTTTGGCTATCCATTCTGCCTGGAGTGAGGTCTCTCCTCATCTCAGCTTCGTAGAGTATCTTCATTTAATATGAAACTTAGGCACCATCTTTAATGTGAAACCTTTTTGGGCTTCCCCTTGAGCTGCTAGTGCCTTTTTCCTCCCAAATACATGTATTTAAGTACTTTGTATATACTTGTACTTATTCACTTTATATTTATTATATATGTGTTTATATATGTACTTCTGGCCTCCATTAAATGTAAGCTTCTTATGAGTAGAGATTGGGGTTTTTTTTGTACTTTTCGTCTACTTAACACAGCAGTTTGCATATAATAGGTGCTTAATAAATGCTTGTTAATTAATATTTAAGTCCCAAGTATCGATTTCTGGATTAGAATTCATATTCTATAAAGACAAAGGCCAAAAATCTTAAGATAAATATTGACCTTTTCCCCTGAATCCCCAAATACAGGGTGGATGGGGGTAGGAGTAGGTTATACTTTGACACTTAGAGACCAAATGAACATAATGGATAATATAGTAATAATAGGAAACCTTATTCTGGAGGTTTGTATGGGGTGAAAAGAAATGGGTTCGGAAAAAGAAATTCATTTATAATAGCTATTTTGACTGCCCGAGATCCTTATCATGCATTAAAGAGTTATAATAGTCTTGTATGTTCTGTGGCACCCATAGTTACTTCTTGTTATTGGGTAGTATTTGAAGTAGCTAGAAAAGCAGTAACTAGCAGTTGCTAGTCATATACTTGAGTTTATTTTGGGTTTTCCGTGATGTCCTGGTCCAAGTCAGGAAAGCTATAGCCATTCACTCAAGGGCAAGACAGATTTGGAGCATCACAGAAATAGCATGTGTATTATGGTGGAAATCATTATTTCTGTTTTTGAAACTGATTTTCATTTTATTATATTATTTCAATCGTTTGTATATGTTTATTTTTACTCTTCTTACTTTTATGAAGTTACTAAATAATTTTGTTTCAACTACTAAATAATTTATAATGGTAACTGGTTATTGTAATACTTTGTATTATGCTTCCTTGTGTTATTTACCTTTACTAGATCATAAGTTCCACGAAGGAACTGTTTTATTATTTTTAAGCTCCATAAGGCTTTATCTGTCCAGTAATGTTAAATGAATTAATTTCATTTTAAGCTGATGTGGATATTTTTTGTTGTTGTTTTTAAAAGCTTTCTGACCCATCTGATTTGCCAAGGAATGCCTTTAGAATTTTTACTGTTCTTGTGGAATTTTTGTGTATTGAGCATATTGATTATGCCTTGGAAACAGGACTTGCTGGTAAGTATATCTTGTCTTAATGTGTGCATAATAGTCACCAAAAGTATTGGAAATAATAGACATTTTTATATATAAAATCTGTATTTTTAGACTTAGATAATGCAGTATGCTAAAATATTTTTGAGAAGTAAAATTATCAAAATTGTGTAATTTTAAAAATTATTAGTGTAAGTTAAATCTGAAATGTCTTATAAGATGATTAATGATCTTAATTTTAATAATGTTTTCTGTATTATCTTAAAAAGGATGATTTACTACTCTTTCTACTTAAAATAGTAGGTGTTTAATACATATTTATTTAATCAACTATGTAGACACATTTATAACGGTGCAAGATATTCATTTCTCTTAATAACTGATTTTAATATTCATTCACTTACATTTTAGGAATTCCTTCTTCAGATTCTAAAAATGCAAATCTCTACTTTTTGGATGTTGTACAACAGGCCAACACTATTTTTCACCTTTTTGACAAGCAATTTAATGATCACCTTATGCCACTGATAAGGTCAGTCAAATCTTTTAATTCATATTAGTGATTGTCTGCTCTGATGGGTTCAGTTATTTCTACATAGATAAGGTGTCCAGCTCTACATCTTGATCCTATGAGTGCTGATCTCTGTGCTCAGCTGTAGCTCCACAGCTAAGCTACTCTCCCATATTGTCAGATCCTATCATCAGCTTCCTAAAGAATGTTTGCAACTGAGTGACCTGAAGGAATTTCAAATTCAATATATCTAAAATCGAGTCCATTTTCTCTGAAACCTGCCTCCCTAATTTTATTATTTCTGTCAAGGGTACTACATCCTTCCCATTACCATATTCATAATCCCAGCCTCATAGTATATGAGACAAAAGTCAAAAGTCTTAGTGAAGTTTTAAACTACTAAACCTTAAAATTTTGCTAAGACTTTTGGGAGACCCTCTATACCCCCTAGTTAACTGTTTCAGCTACACATTCTCCTCTACTCTTGAATTACTCCCTTTTCCTGTGGCTTTTCTTCAGTTGCTGAAACCAAGCCTTGGATTACTACTGTTATCTTCTGCTGAATGGAGCTAGAAGACTGGTTTCATAATTTATGTTAACTGTATTCTCATGGCAGCAAAGGGATCCTTTTATTCCTCCCTGATTGGTTCCTTATCACTTCACTCTTTATAGGAGCTCTTTCAAACCTCTTCTCCCCAGTTCTCCATATTTCCCCTTTTTCCAGTTTCTTAACTGAGGACCCTCACTACTTTACTGAAAGAATCTAGACCATTTCCTTTAAGTTCCTCCTTCTCCCCTTCTCTTCATCTCAAAAAAATTTTTATGCCATTTTCTTTGCTCGTGTCCTGCAGACTGATGATGTGACCCTTCTCTTTGCCAAGATCAGTCCCTCTGTATGTTCCTTTGGATAACATCTTCTCTAGCAAATTGCCTCTCAAACATCTCTTCTATCTTTAATCTTCAACCTCTCTTTTATCCATTGGTTCCTTCTGTACTGTTTTCAGACATGCCAGAGTCTCCCCTTCCTTAAAAAACCTTCATTAGATCCTGCCATTCTCTCAGGCTGCCATCCTCTTTTCTCCATCTCCCTTCTTTCTTTGAACTGACTGTCCCCCTCCGCCATGCCTTCAAGGCACTACCTCTTCCCCTCTACCTTAGGGAATTCCTTTCTCCTCCATCAAGAGGCAGCTAAAGCACTACCTTCTGTGTAAAGCATTTCCTGATTCCCCTCAACTGCTCATGTCCTTGTATCTCTTTAATCTTTATTTTCTTTAGATACTTAGATGCTTGCTGCCTCTCGCATTTGACTAAGCTCCTTGAGAGTATTTTTTTTCTTCTTTTTTTGGTATTTCTGTGCACAGTTTCTAGTACGTAGAAGGCAGTTCATAAATGTTCTTGATTGATTCTCAGCTCAGTCTTCTTCAGTTACCATATCCAGTCATTTAACAACTCTTATGAGTTTTATTTCCGTAACATTTCTCACATGTGCTTGCCTCTCTATAGTCACATTGACACTGCCCTAGTTCAAGCTCTTGTCACCTCTTATATGGACTGTTACAATAACCTCCTAATTGTTTTCTCTACCATAAAGCGTTCCCCTCTCCAATCCATCATCCCTATAGCTGACAGACTAATATATCTAAAACATGAGTTTAGCTGTGTGGCTCCCTGTTGCTGCCATGATCAAATACAAACCCTTTGTTTCGCATTTAGTGCCCTTCATAATATGGCTCTAATTTACCTTTCTAAACTTATTATATATAACTCCCCTTCACGTACTCTACAGTCCAGCCAATAGGTCTTAGGCAGTAGTCCCGTCTCTCATCTTCATGCCTTTACACAGTCTGCCTTCTCCCGCAGCCTCCCCCACACCTGGAATGACCTCATTCCTTACCTCTGCCCTTTATCTTTCATCAAGGCCCTCCCTGATCTCCCCCTGAAGCTTGTGCCTGTCTCCTCCCTCTCCCCAGATTACCTCATATTTACTTTGTACACAGTTTGTATGCTTGTTGTTTTTCCCTATAGAATGTAAGCTCCTGGAGTACAGGGATTTTGATGTTCTTGATTTTGTGTCCCACTAACTTGGCATGTGGTAGCCGCTTGATAAATGCTTATTCATTGGTATTTCTGGAGATATTTTAGCTGAGAGGCATTGTGCTTTGGAAGAGAGCGTACTCTACTTAGAGTCAGAAGAATTGAGTTCGAGTCCTAGCTCTGCCACTTAGTATCTGTGATTATGAGCAAATTATTTACACTCTTTAAACCTCACCTATAAAATCTGGATAGTTGTACTTGCCATACCCCACCAGGATGTTACAAGGATCAGATAAGTTCCATTTCTCCCCCTGCCTCTTTTTTCCCTCTTCTCACCTCTTTCCCCTCTGTCTCTCTTCCTCACATACGTAGTGAATTCCTGTCCATTAACTCTTGGATCCATCTTTTCTTTGCTGTTAGCTTTGCCACAATCCTGACCTATTCCGTCAGTCCCTATTATCTGGATTATAGTAACAGTGACCTAACTGCTATCTGCATCTACAGTCTTTGCCATCCAGTACCATCCTCCCTCCCCTAATCAGTTTAATCTTTTCAGTGCAAAACTGCTTACATCATTCCACTGCTCAAAATATCTAGTGTTTATACATAATATAATAAATAAGAGCCCATGTTAGTATTCAGAGCCTTATATAATCTGTTTCCAAGCTACCTTAACAGCCTTCTTTCATGGTATTCTGCCTCTTATACTCTAAACAAAAACTGTACTGCTTTCCTTCATACTATTCATTATACTTGGAATTCCCCACCTCCCACAGGAGAGGGGTTGGGAAGGAGGAAGGCAAAAAAAAATTTATAAATCATAATATCTTAGATTGAAAAGAATCTGGCAGTTTATGGGAGTTAATGTAGCCCAGCTTCTAGATTTATAGAAGTCTTACTCATCCTTAATTCCTAGCCCGGATGCCACATTACAATGATAGCTCCACCAGTAAATGAGCTAGCTCTTCTCTGTATTATTAGAATACATGATTTATCTAATGAATAGATTTTAAGTGCTAGATTTATGACACACTTTTTAATGGTTCAGATCATTCTAGAGCTGCAAAAGATCCAGTAATCCCCATGTGTCTTTATTGGTGCAACAAAGGGGGGAGCAGAGGGGTCAGGTAGTAGTATTAATTTTGATTTGGCACTAAAAAGAAGATTGATTCTTCAATTATGTTTTATCAGAGCATCATATATTCATATAGCTATCTAGGTATAAATATCTTATGAGAAGTAGTATACTATAAGTTATACTACCAGTTAACATCTCAAAGATGTACCACTGAGAGTTTCAGGATCACATTCTGAAAAATCACTCCTAATGTTACCACTAAAGAGAGTCTTTCTTCCTGTGATAAGACTTGTTTAAACCATTGGACCAAATAACCACACACCCTACCACACACCCCCCGAGTCCCGTAAGATTTTGATGAGATGTGATGTATATGTAGGTAACTCATAGGGGAATTATAACTGCCAAGTCTTTTTTTTTCCCTTTTCCAAAGTGAATCCAGTTTCTGATGCCAACCTCTTAGTCTCATTTAACTTAGTGATTTTCTTTGATTTTTGAATAATATAGCACAATTTTTTGTTTCACGAATTAGTTGTCTTAGGAGTGAGACCAAATCATTCTGGTAATTTCCAAATTATTTTGATAATGAATCTGCAATTTTATTTATATAGGTCAATGTGTAGGTATTTATTCTCTTCAGTAATAGAGATAAGCCTTTCCATTCCATGAGACTCTTTCCTGTGGTCTCCCAAAAGTCCAACTAGTGTCCTAGAAGCTTTTCTCCAGCCTGCTTGACATTGTGTACATATCATTGTAGCATTGCAAGCTGGCCAGAGGACACCATATATAATATTTATTATGTTATTAGCTTTTTTATTTTCCCTGTCATACATTTCTCTGGTGATAGTATGTTGTTTCTCTTATCTGGTTTCTTGTTTGGATTGTTTCAGGGATTGTTTCATCTTACTTTATGCCCACCATGCACCAATCTACTGCTTTTTGAATGATTGTGCTTTTAATTTGGAATTCAGTTTGGAAAATACATCACATCTCATCAAAATCTTATGGGACGGGGGGGTGTGCAGTGGGGTGTGTGGTTATTTGGTCCAATGGTTTAAACAAGTCTTATCACAGGAAGAGAGACTCTCTTTAGTGCTAACATTAGGAGTGATTTTTCAGAATGTGATCCTGAAACTCTGAGTGGTACATCTTTGAGATGTTAACTGGTAGTATAACTTATAGTATACTACCTCTCATAAGATATTTATACCTAGATAGCTATTTTCTTGGAAATTAGATATTTTCATACTCATTTCATTTCATATTCATTTACTGTTATTGAGTTATATAGAGCCTTGTACCTAGCCGTAGTCTCTGTAAATGCCCTAATTTGGTGAATGGGAAAGAATGTTCATCGCGTTTGCTCACTGTTTGGGTGCTAAGGCTAGATTATTTTTAAAAAACAAGATTTTAGATTTTTCAAATAAATAATAACATTGAATTTTTTTCTTTTAATATTTAATAGTTCTTCTCCTAAGTTATCTGAATGCCTTCAGAAGAAAAAAGACATAATTGAACAAATGGAGATGAAACTGGATACTGGTATTGATAGGCAAGTTGTATTGACAGTTTTTTTACTCTTGAAGTGTTTGTTATTTGCGTAAGATGTCATTATTTTTAATTTTGGAAAATTGTTGAGAATTCATTTTTAAAACAGTTGCAGTTGAAAGCTCTTTATCTTTTATTTCCTACTAAAGGCTACTTCTAAGGTGTCCCTCTAAGAACATCTTCCTCTCCCCTTCAGAGAAAACAAAAACAAAAAACCTCCTTTACAACATTTTTTAAAGGATGATTTAATTTGCAATTTAAATTTCTAGGATTTTTTTATATGTATTTTGAACAACCAGTGAAATGAATTCCTTAAAAGCATCCTGTGTGTTTGGTAATTGGGAGGGAGGAGAGAGGAGAGAACAAAAAGAAGTTCCAAACTAAATTTCAGACTTGTGGTCTCTTTTATACCACATAACATCTGGCATCAAAGAAAAGATGTAAGAAATTATGCTTAGGACAAATAGACCACATTAGTTTGACAGAATTTTGGCTTAGAAGAACCTTTATAAATAACCTAGTTCAGTCTACTGCTTTTAAATTGGACCATAACAAATCTAAGAGAAACTGTGGTACTGTAATGTAAACTTTACAGTTTTGAGTTATCCTCCCGGACAGAATTGTTCTGTGGTCTAAACTAAAGCCCTCATGTAACTAACAACTGAAGTTTTTTCCTCTTCTTAGAAGAGACCAAACTGTAGTTATCTTTTATGTAACAATTTTTCCTATATATGTAAAAAAATTTATTAAGTCACTTCCCAGCCATCTTTCTCTATAAGTAATCCTACTTCACAAGCTTTTTCTATAGGTATTATTCTCCATCATGTTAATTGTTTTGGTTTCTTTTATGCGGTTTTATGTGTGCATGCTTTTAAATTTCACCCTTTTGTGCCGTTTACATTTAAAAACTAAGCTGTTTAAGCTGCTGTCTGCCTGCTAAGAGGATCTGCTCCAAGTAGTGGTCAGGGTGATCATATGTAGGATCAGTGTCTCTTAGTCAGCATCCCTACTCAAATGCAACTCTCATGATCAGATATAAAGTATTGCTTCTTTTGGACATTATATCTTATAGTACAGCTTGAATCACTGTGTTCATTGGTACTGACCTGATCAACTAAAATTCTTTTTATGCAAATGCTGATCAGCCATATTTTCTCTTCTGCCTTGTCTTTCCATATGTCTCCCAAGTAAATATTCTCTTCTCTTCAAAAGCCTGATGCTGCCTCGTTCTAATTTGTCATTCATTTCTAAGACCCTTATATTGGGAGACTTTGTCTCATCATTTTAATTGCCTATACAATTTCATATTCATTATCAGTACTTTCTGCCTGCCCCATCTCTTTTGAATATTTGGCTGTACAGACTCACAGAAATTTAAAGTTTAAAGTCTCGTCTAGTCTAATTTCATTTTACAGACAAAGAAACTGAGGTCTAGATCAGTTAAGTGACTTAACTAAGGTCACTTGTTAGTTGCAGAGCCAGAATTAGATCCTGGTTTTATATGCCCCTTCCACTGATCTGTACTGCCTCACAATGCACAGTTAAATTTCAATCAACCAGAATCCTCATTAATTGAATTTGGTTTTATCACTTCGCTAAGGTGAGAAACAAATCACAGGACATCAAAGAGAGATTTAGTTATTGTACAGCTACTAAACTGTACTTATCAAGACAGAAAAGTAGACATTTTAGTATGATTTTATCAGCAAAAAATTGAAATAAAAAGATTTTGTTTTCATGAATAGGATGTGTGAACAAGGGCAGGGAAGTTCTAACTTTGAAAGACAGGGAATGAATTGTTCCCTATTTAGAAGTGTTTTAATCCTTTCTGCCTAATTCTTTCCTTTTCTATAGTGATGGTTTTCTGAATTATATGACAGTTGTCTTAAAATATTGTGTAAATGATGACTTTTTCTCTCTTCTAAAGCAAGCAAATAATAAAGCAGAGATAATTTAATATTGCGGAATTATCTAATTCAAATTAAAATAGTTTTAATGTTGTAAGGAACTCTAGTTAAAAAATCAAACATGTTGTTTTTTCAACTTTGAAGGACATTGAATTGTATGGTTGGTCAGATGAAGCATATCTTGACTGCAGAACAAAAGAAGACTGACTTTAAGCCAGAAGATGAAAATAATGTTCTGATTCAGTATACTAATGTGAGTGATGTCAACTTTTGCTTTGTTAATGATTATAGGTGCTTTGAAATACTTTTGAAAGATAATACATGTTTTTAAAATATTGTTTTACTATAATACTTTCTCCTATTTGAAATTAGAGCCTGTATTTTTTTTTAATTGATCTGATAGACTTTTTTTATTATAATTGTACAAAATTTTTTCAGGCATGTGTTAAAGTCTGTGGTTATGTCAGGAAGCAAGTGGAAAAGATAAGAAATTCCATGGATGGAAAGAATGTGGACACAGTTTTGATGGAATTTGGAGTCCGTTTTCATCGACTTATTTATGAACATCTCCAACAATATTCCTATAGTTGTATGGGTGGCATGTTAGCAATTTGTGATGTGGCCGAATACAGGAAATGTGCCAAAGACTTCAAGGTGAGCACGGCTACGAAGCCTTGCAAACGGGTTCCCAAAGTGTTTCAGCCCAACAGAATCTTTTTTAGCCTGTGTTACTTTCTCTGATCATTATAATGCATGTTGTTGATGATATGAATTTCATTACAGTAGGTATTATGGCCTTAAGGAAGCAGACTGTTGGTTTCTTGGCTCCTATTTTCTGAATATTTTGTTTGGATACTTGATTTCACTTAGGCCTAGCCTTTTTCAGGTCCATATGTCCATGCTGATAGGCCTGACTGGCATACAGTATGTATTATGCATCAGAAAAAGATCCGTAATTTAGTTAGTGTTTTTTTTCCTTATTTCTTCCCTATCTTTTAATTTCTTTTCAGTACATTTTAAAATCATTTTCTTATGAAGTTTTCAACTAAATTTTTTCAATTCATATTTCCTTTTAGTCAGGGAAAGGGCACATTTAATCATAACTAGTCCTATTCAGTAAACATATTTCTGGGAATGATTATGGTTGATATTAATTGTGAGTCTTTGCAAAGAATTAAAATTTAGTTAGAAAGCTTTGTGTTTTGAAGTTTGAGTTGCTTTTAAATATTCTCATTTGCCACAAACAAACAAAACCCTGATGGGTAACCTTCTTATGAGGGGTAATAATTGAAAATAGTTTTTCAGTCTTCTCATCAAACTAATATTTATTCTATTTAATAATTTTTTCTTCTCTCTCAATTCAGATTCCACTGGTATTACAGCTTTTTGATACGCTGCATGCACTTTGCAACCTTCTGGTAGTAGCCCCAGATAATTTAAAGCAGGTCTGCTCTGGAGAACAACTTGCCAATCTGGACAAGAACATACTTCACTCCTTTGTGCAACTCCGGGCTGACTATCGATCTGCCCGCCTGGCCCGGCACTTCAGCTGAGGTTGATTTTGAAAGAGAAACTTGATGTACTTTGCCCAAGCCTTGATTATTAGAAAGCACAGAGTATTCCTTACTGAATAGCCACATTTTTACAGGAAAATGACTTTTCGGAACAATATGGCAGCCATATTTAAACTTGAGATTTTATTGGGGGAAATGGAGACTGATAGTCACATTTTGCAATTTTTCTCTAATGATTTCAGCCAAACCTTGTATTGTAAATTTCTTGTCACTGTTTTCACCATGCAGGTTATTTATGTGGGAAGGCAAATAAGATGTTACCAGCGTTTGTCTTTGTTTTTTATCCGATTCCATTTAGTGACTTTAACTATGATGCTTAGCACAGGTTTAAAGCTGATGCCAAAATACATTTGTTCATCGGTTTTAATGATTTCTTCACTACAGCCAATTGTTAATCAAATTCTTTTAGGTGTTCATAACTAATTCTCCATCGTCTAACATGTTATCCTACTTTGCATAATTTCTGCAATTTTTCTGAGATATAACATAACACTGATCTAAAAACACTGTAATAAGCTAAATTGGTGAAGCTCTTTTATATAGATATTAGTCAGGGGACTTCAACAGTGTATTTGCTTTTGGCTTAACTCAAGAAGGTTTACAATATCCTGTTTGGTACATAAATATTAAACATGTCCTATCAAGAAATACATATATATAGCCACCCCATTTTAGATTTTGTTACTCTAGGGAATAAGGTGGGGGGGTATCTTTATAGAAAGGACTACTTTTTTATTTTAAAATTATAAGGGAAATAAAAGGATGAGATATAATTTAAACACATGAAAATATTCATTTTTAGGAGTAGTGCTGTTTTAAAGATTTCTATCTTTAAAAAGTGAATGAATATTCAGAAAGTCTATCTTCCATTTGTAGTTGAATTGAAAGTTCATATGCAGCCAGCCAACTAATCTTTTAGACAAATTCATTACCAAGACTGGTGGCCCAGACCCCACAACTTCTGCCTGTCTCCTTCCTTAAGGTTTTTCTGAAATGGATTCCTGTTGTGGACAGATGATTGAGCCAATCTAATGTAGTAATAGTAGATTAAGATACTTAGGATAGCTTTGCCACCAAGTGGAAATTTAGAATATAGCTGAGCGATTGCTCTGCTTAAGAGCAGTAAGAAAACATTCTATATTGGCCTTTTTCTTTTACTAATCTCTGTATCCTGTTCCTGGTCTTTAAGGAATAGAACATCTTCAATATTTAACTTATGCTAATATCTTTTAAAACAACCGCAGGCTTCTCTTTTCTATTTTTAGAAATAGTTTATCTTCTGAAAAATCTGTTATTTCTTAACATTCATTTGTCCTTACCCGAATTCTTGAAATTTCTAAATCCTGGGGATAGATATAATACGAGTCACTGTTGACTGGATTGTCTTCATTTTATTCTTAGCACAGTATTATCAAGGTAAGCAAGGGAAATATAAAGCATGCCAGATTTTATGAAATCATTCTGGAAAACTGGCAGCTTTAAACAGCTGTATAGTTCTGTTTCTTAGCGAAGACAGAGCCACAGCAAGTTTTGGATACTAGAAAAAGGCACATAAATGTACTATTGCCATTTTAGAAAGCTTTGATATGAATTCAAATGATACCTCTGTTACTTAAAGCCAACAATTTTAAAGCATTGGCTTTAATGGCCACTTAAAAATCTTTGTATGCTGTGTCAATTTGTAAACACTTCAATTATTAAATAAAACATTAGATGTTATTTTAAGACTTCAAATCATAGCTGTGCTTCAAAATTATTTTGTATGTTTGAGTTCATTTTAAAGATGTAAAATGTATACTTGTTTAAATATTTTGTTAGCTATATTTTCCATGTTTGAGTTCTGTGCAATATTTTCATTATATCCATTATAAAGATAGTGACAGAAAACCCACAGTGCTTAAAATTTAGACATGTAAACATCCTTGCTCAATAAACAGATTCCCTAAACTCGTTTTTTATTTCATTTCTCTCTTCTTTTAAATCTTTTCATATTCCATTTGATAAATTCTATTAAAGAAAATTTTAAAGTACTTTTTCCTTTAGATTTCATAGCTTAAATTTTTCTCCTAATATTAACTTTCATCCAAAAGTCAGGTTCCAGACATACTCCAGTCTTTGGGAATTCAGCTTCCAAATACTGTCTTATCCATATTATGCAAATAACATACATTCATTAACTAATTAAAACTCAAGACAATTTTTGTCATCTTTTACAGCCATCACATTCCACATATCTTTCCTATTTTCCCATTGATCTTACATTTGTTTTAAACATATTCCTGTTACAGCTATCTTTTGTTTTAAAATTATCTTCATTTCCTGGCATATCCCTCTCCTCATTTACCATCTCTATAGAATACTATCCCTTGTAACACAGAAATAAAGGAAAAGGGGAATGGGTAGGGAAAGGCAGTTCAGCAAAACCAACCCACACTTATTCGTTCCTGAAGTGTAATGCCCAGAACTGAACTTAGCACAGTTGTCTAACCAGAGCAGAATACAACAGGGATACCCCTTGTACTTGGGGACAACCAGGTGGGTACAGTGGATAAAGTACTAGGCCCGAAGTCAGGAGGACATGCCTTCAAATCTAGCCTCAGATATTTACTAGCTGTGTGACCCTGGGCAAGTCACTTAACTCCATTTGCTTCAGTTACTCATCTGTAAAAATGAGCTGGAGAAAGAAATGGCAAACCACTCCAGGATCTCTGCCAAGAAAAACCCAAATGGGGTCATGAAGAGACAGACATGACAGAAACAACAAAAACCCTAGTACTCTGTCACCTTCTTTGGCTCGTACTGTTGGCTCAGTTGCAATCCAGTAAAAACTTTTAGGTCTTTTTTACGTGAAATAGATCTAGCCATCCTGTACTTATACAGTTGATTTTTTCAGTTCAGTTCAACAGTAATCAACAAACTTAAGTCTCAAACTTCTCCCTGTTGAATTTTGTGTTGCTGGGCTTTGTTCGTCATTACAGCATGTTGAGATTTTTTTTTTTGGATCCTGATTCTGTTATCCATTATCAGCTGCTTCCCTCCCAGCTTTGACTGAAGGTATAACTTAAAATAAACATCCACTTGGAAGACACAAGGAAACCAGTTTGGAATCCCTATATTTATCAGGTAAAGAAAATACCCACTTATGTGAGATGCTATATTAGCAACAGGTAGAAAGAGACAATTGTGATGGAGGGGAAATAGAAGTGAATTTGGAATTGGATTTGTGTTCAGGCTCTGACTTCCTTATTTACGTTTTGTGAGTCGCTGAGTTTGTAAATTGAGATTGATACTACATTCACTACTCACCTTGTATGGTGGTTGTAAAGAGAGCATTTTGTAGACCTTAAAGCAGTATATAAATGAAAGCTACTATATAGGGACTGGGCCTGTAACTAAAATGTGAGACAAAAGCCCATTTTGATAATGAAGATGTATGTGAACGAGAAAACTCATTTTAGGATCTTTGAAAATTGTTTTTGGTTAAATTTTGTTTCTTCCTCGTTCAGAACACAAGCTAGAAGAATCAGGTTTTGGGCACAGAGAGAATCATATTGAAGGGATTCATAAACCAATTTCTGTGTGTGTGTGCATCGTAAGCTGACAACAGTCATGCAAAATACTTTTTTTTTCCTCTTCATATATTTCTTTACCATTGTTGGCTGAGGGGAACAATTAACCTTAGCTCTTACAGCTTAATAACTTTATTTGATCCATGGTTCCTTAAAATTACCTGGTAAGGCTTTGTCAAGTGAGTTTCAAAGGTTGTGTAGTTTACTTTATCCAAAGTAATTCAAGTATGAATATATAACATACTCAAACTAGCAAACAACTTCAGAAGAAAAGCACTTATTCAGAAGGCATGATATGAATGAGGCAGCAATGATGCATTACAAATATATAATTATTTGCACCAATATTTGAGTAGGTGGAATGGATTAGTACTTGGTCAACATTACACTGATTATAATGTACTTTCCTATATTAATATGTACTGTGTAACATGTATTAAATTGTCAATTCATTTCAGCTAAGATGGTAATATTTATATATCTGTTTTATAGACAGTATCCAGTTGAGCTAGTTTTAATTCAAAAGTTTCAGAGCAGAAATAATTTTACCTTCAAAATGACCTGACAATCACTTGATAATAGAATTAACAATAGTTGGCAACAGGTGGGACAGGAGTGGAGGGGGGGAGGGGCAGGGAGGGACCTCCATTTTTGTCCTACAATGCAGTGCTCCTTTGCCCAAGTAACTTACTCCCTGAATATCCTTTCCCCGGTCTGAATCCTCTCATCGTTCCTTTGCTGCTCATATCCTCCCCCCTCCTACCCCAACTCTGTTGTCATACCCTCTACCTCTAATCCCCTTGACCATCCCATTAACACAAGTCCCAGCTCTCAAGTACTTGGCAGGCTCACCTGATTAATACTATGACCAAGCTGTTACTAGCTGGCCAAAACTTAGAATCTTACCCCTCCCAGGGCTATTTGCATTTTAATTGGGAACTCTTCAAAACCAACTTACTTTAACTCAATGATCGAATTAAAGGCCTCATGACTGGCCAGTTGGGAAGAGGTTAGGGGCTTGAGTGGGAGAAAGATAGCCCAATAAATTCTCCTCAGGTAGGCAGTTGCCAGAAGCATCTACGGATAAGCAGTCCATTTGTTGAGAATAGTCTCTTTTTCTGTTGTTGTAGGTTACTTAAAACAAGTGGACCTTCGGAGGTGTGTGTTTGAATAGTGCCTGACCTGCAATGACAGAAAATGCTGCTTCTTGAGTGTCCACCATTTGCCCACATTACATGACATTTAGAACTAGATAATGTGGGTTCTACATGGGATGTGAAAGACAGAGTAACTATATTAAGTGAAATATTGAAGACAGGGTGATTAGCAGTTCTGAAACTGTACAATTGTAAATTCTGATGCATATCCATTTTGAGCCACCAGGGGGAGAATTTGTGTGTCTACTAGGTTTTTATGGTTATATGCTAAGTTTTAATTTAGAGCCTTTTTGAAGTTTCTTTTAAATTAAAAACCCCATGAAGCACAACATCGTTTACCAACAGACACATCATTAACCTAAAGTAAATTTAAGTACATATTTGCTTTTGTACCAAGAAAAATCATCATTATGATAATATAAATAATACAAAATAATAAATATTTTAGGTTTGTTGTGTGCCATCTCCTCTCGGTGTCTTGATTTTTCTCTAGCAGTTCATCTTCTTGTGCTTTTTTTTGGGGGGGTGGGAAGAAAGGGGAGAATCAAACAATAGCCAGAACGTTCAACACAAACTATGGCAGTTTTTAAGATTACCCGTGCATATATACAACATACATACCAAGAACAATAGCTGGATAGTGTTAACTCCAGTGAATTCAGTTGTTTGGAGCAGATTTTTCCAAATATATCACAATAAAAAAATGAGTGTAATTTTAAGGAACTTTTTCCTGAGGACACCATTAAAATTTGTATGTGTTTTAAGATGCAGGGTGGCATTGTGGAAAAAAAGTATGCTGAGCTAGAAGACTAGGAAGACCTAGATCCAAATGATGCCTCTGGTGCTAGTTGTAAGACTTATAGTTGAGTCCCAGGACCTATTTTCTCTTTTGGAAAGCAGGGTCAATAATTCAGTAGAACTTTCCCCACAATATTGTTATGAGGATCTAATGAGAAGTTAGCAAAAGCGCCTCGTAAACATCACAATACTATATAAATGTCATGATTCTTTACCCGTCTACTTTTACTCATATGCTTTTATCCCTAAAATTCATTTTTAAAAATATTTATCATGGGACTTAGTGGATAGCATTGGACATGGAATCAGGAAAACCTGGGTTCAGATACTAGCTGTGTGGTATTTCACCTGTCTGAGCTTGTTTCACTGTGTAGAAAATGGCTATATATACTGCAGTATCTAGTATTTACCCCAGTTCTGAGGATCAAGGGAGGTAATGTATGTAAATTACTTTTTGCAGACTTTAATGCACACATATGCGCCAGCTATTTTATTAACCATTGATATAATATTTATATTCTGTTGACTTAAAGAGCAACGCCTTTTGGTCATTTCACTATTTGGTTCAGCATCGTGGGTCAAACTGGATTACTTATTACTACCTCTGTGATTTGTGGGAATTTACTTCACCATCTCTGAGCTTCATCTTTCTCATCTGTAAATGAAGAGGTTGGCACTAGGCTTATCTTCAAAGTCCCTTCCAGCTCCAACATTCTAGGATTCTTTGATGTGGAGCGTATCAGCAAGCACCTCAGGAAAACACACTGACTGTATTAAGAGCTCATAGCAATACCAGAAGTAGATGGGCACAAGGAAACAAAGTGATATCTGAGGCTCTTAATTACCTGAGAACTAATGCCCAACCCCATGTTAGATTCAATTTTGCTATGATTGTGATGGGTTGCCATTGGAGTGAAGAGAGTGATTTGCAGCAGGGAAAAATGCCCCTTCCAAAAACACAATTCCAGAGAAGTTTTGAACCAAGTAAGAACAGACACCCCCCTCCCCCAAAAAGTGTATGTTTATAATGCATGCATATATGTGTATTGTGTGTATATATGTATATGTGTGTATATGGACACATGGGTGTATATACATACATACATATATATATATATATGCACACACATATGTGCATGTGTGTGTGTATACATCCAAGAAATCTCTACCAACCAGGCCATGAGGAATACTGCTACCAATCATTTCCAGGAGCAGTGACGTGGCATATATATATATATATATATATACCTTTCTTCTCCATGCCTTCAGTTCATCTATAATTCAGTGTCAATTTGTAGAAGGTTTCTTGTATGCTAGAGTGGAGAGAGCACAAACTACCATCCTCCTCTTCATCTTTAATACTGTGACAAAACTCTGAGTTCGTCTGGGTGGATATTCCCACCCCCTAGGCAAGATTACTTTCTCCTCTACCCCTTCATGGATAGATAGTCTTTCTGAGTTTCTGTGGTTGGAAAAAAAATCACCCGATGATGCTTCTAGTGACAAGCTTCTTTGACTTTGGACTAGTCTTCAAATGGTAGATGTCTGTTTGAGGGCCCAACCCATAGGCTTTATCTTTGAGAACCCATGATTACTTTGTGATAAAACATTGGACCCTTGAAAGAAAGTTCTCACCACCAACGTCCACAGTTAAATAGTTTAACATCAGAAATGGATGTGATTCTATTGTGGAAATAATATCAATCAATCAATAATTAATAAGCATTTATTAAGTGCCTATGATATGGTAGGTACTGTGCTAAAGAGGCAGCTAGGTGGCACAGTGGATAGAGTGCTGGTCCTCAAGTCTGGAAGGCTCATCTTCCCAAGTTCAAATCTGGCCTCAAGCACTTACTAGCTGTGTGACCCTGGTTAAATCCTTTAACCCTGTTTGCCTCAGTTTCCTTATCTATAACCTGAGCTAGAGAAGGAAACCTTTGTCAAGAAAACCCCAAATGGGTTCACAAAGGGTCAGACACAACTGAAAACAACTGAACAATAAATATGCCAGACACTGTGCTAAGATATATTACCATCTGCACCCTAAGAACCATGGGACCTTTCTATTTGATTTGTAGCTGAAATCTCTTATATGCGTTCTTTCCCCTATTAAAATGTGTGTTCCTTGAGAGCAAAGACCACCTTGCTTGCAGCCCCAGCACTTGATGTGGTGCTTTGTACATAACAAATTCTTACTGAATTTTTTTCATTCATACTATAATTATAGTGGAAGCTGCCCTCCTTAAGGTGCTTCGGTTTTTACAGAAAAAAAGAGAAAGATTCTTAAAACATGCATTGCTGGGGTATTTGCAAGTTCATGTTGGATAGCTATGCCTCTGTTTTTGTCGTCCACAGTTGCTACTTTTTCTCCACACGACTAGATGGTCACTGTGGATTATTAACAATTAAAGTTAAGACAGAAAGCTAAAGATTAGGAAGACTGTTCATGATCAGCATTGGTTTTTTTTCCTGTAAATTCAATTTATATCTCTTAACGCCACTGGTACCTCATGAAAGGTCCCTCTCTCCCCAACCTTATTTATGAAGCACTCTTACCAGAAGTCGATTGAATCATGGAATTTTAGAGTTGCAAGGTACTTTACAGATCATTCTAGTCCAACTCTCTCCTTTCACAGATCAGGAAACTAAGGCCCATAGGGGGTGAAAAGACTTGTTCAAAATCACACAAAGCTGGAGTAAACCAAAATGAAAAATCCATCAACCCTTGAGCAATCAGCCAATTAGCATTTATTAAGTGCTTACACTGTGCTAAGTGCTGGGAATACAAAGCATCTTATGTGTTTCCTCAATTTGTTCTAAGCCATCACAAGCTCTGAATATATAGTTTGGAGATAGCTACGATGTGGATTTCTGACCAGGTGAAATAGAGCTTCACACACAGAACTCTGAGAATCCTTTAGAGCTCTCTCTGCATTGTAGTCACCAGGTTGGGCTGAGCAAGGGGAGAACTGATTCCATTATGAAAGAAAGAAAGAAGGAAAGAGAGGAAGGAAAGAAGGAAGGGAAAAAGGAAGGATAGAAAAAAGGAAGGAAAATAAGGAAGGAAGGAAGGAAGGAAGGAAGGAAGGAAGGAAGGAAGGAAGGAAGGAAGGAAGGAAGGAAAAGAAAGTATTAGTTCTTAATAAACCCCAATCACAAATATTATAGCAAATTATGTGGCATTGGGGTTTTTTCTCTCTGAAAATATGTCATTTTGAGGTGTTTTCCCTAGTCAAATAAGCTTATGAGAGCAGTCATGGCAAGAGAAAAAAGTGCTTACACTTCTACATATATCTGTGTAATAGTATTTTTCAATAGATTTTTTCTTGGTGATATAAACAAAACATCTTTATGTTTTAATTGAACTGTGCTTGAACTCCATCACTGAAGCAAGACAAGCTGTTTTCTTTAACGTGTATGCTTATGAACATGCCCAATCCTGGCTGTTTTGTGCTGACCATTCTAAAGTTTTCAGTCACTCTTTACCCATATCCTCTGTCAAAATGTATTCTCCAGCAAGACAGTTTTGCCCAAATTTTCTCTGCTAGAAGAACCCCACCCCCACCTTGATTGAACTACTCAAGAATTATTTTCACTTGACCCAGTTCAGGATTGAGATCAAGAAAATCTGACTTGGATGGCTGAGATAATGAATGCAAACTCAACATCCTGAACTACAGTTATGACTAAGCATCTTTTTCCTTTCTCTTAGACAAAATGTTCTGTCTCCTGCTTTATTTCTATAGGGGTGGCAGATACTTCAGACACCTAGCATTGAAATTGCATTGTGTATAAGGTGAATTCTGTGGCTCTTTCTAAGTTTTTTTTTCAAGGTGTCAAACAAAACATGTAGTTGGAGTTCTCTGGCATTTTTCTTCTCTAAAGATTTGCTCTGCTTTAAAATTTATATGTATATATATACATATATATATACATATGCATGTATACATATCAAACAATTTAGAAAGATTCGGGAAACTGTAAGATATCTTCTCTGGAAGAAAAACCAAAGAACTCAAAGTGAATTTCATTGTATCTAGCTTAAATGAATACTTGAAAGTTTTCAAAATATTTGAGGTAGGTACTAATATGCAAAAACCGGTTCATATGTCAAGTGTTTTAGCTAATTTAAATGTATGGTTGCCATTTGTTTAAAAAAAGGGCATTCTTGAGGATGAACAGTGTCTTCTATATAGTAGGCTTTCAAATGTTGACTGGATAAATGCATTTACATGGAATCAATTGTTAAACATATGAAATAACCATGTTCTTCATTTAATTGTCTACGGAATGTCACTTGAGTTTGGAGTTGTGGCTTAAAAACTGAAGAAATGGATTTTCTTCTGCATATATATTTACGTATACACATATGATACATAGTCATGGGAACAGACAAGTATTTCAAATTATGCTTTGTTGAGAAGAGAACTTGAATGATAAATAAATTATCAGATAAAAATAACTTTCTTTACATGTAATTGTATGCATACTCTTATTTTATGAGCCAATAGTCAATAAGCATTTATTAAATGCCTACCATGTGCCAGGCATGGTTCTAAACTCTAGGGATACAAAGAAAGGCAAAAGACAGTCCCTGCCCTCAAGTAGTTCACAATCTAATCTAAGGGTCCTGCCACTTTAAAATTAGACTACATCAATCTTTTAATATTTCAAAAACTTGAGATTTCATTACATTGAGTTTTCTTTCTATGAAAATTACAACTCCTCCAAGCTTTAATAGGTTTCAAGAGTCTCTGTTACAACCAGGCTTCCACCCAAATCTGATATGTTTTGTTTGCTGCTACTTCAGTAGCTCCAGATTGACATAGAAATTGCTGAGCATGACCAGAGAACAAGATACATGCTGTAACTGTAGTTTAGGGTGTTGAGAGTCTGCATTCATTATCTCAACCATACATATAAATGGTGGGGTTGGTTCAAGAGCTTTTGAGAGAAGCGATATTGTTTCTTTGAGAAACATTATGCATTGTATAAGACCCTCTTTGGGACCAACTCCAGACATGGAGAAAGAAAAAAAGACTTTGTAAACTGCAGATGTGTCAAGGAAGCCTACTTCTTAACATATTCCCGATTTCTCTCATCTCCCTAGAGATTTTGAAAAATTTCCCTTTATATGAGACTGGGGCTTCTTGGTTTGAATGGAGATATCTCACTTCCTGATGGAGACCTCATTGACTCTGGTTATTTTCTGATATGTTCTAATTGGTATAACTCCTATGATTTTTCTTTTCTATCTGCTTGAATGAATGGGTTTATTGACCATGTGTTATTTGTGAGTCCTTTGTATAACCCTAGGTAGCGCAATAGATAGAGTATCAGGCCTGGAATCAGGAAGACTCATCCTCCTGTATTCAAATTCAGAACTTTCTAGTCGTACAATTCTGGGCAAGTCCTTTAACCCTGTTTGCCTCAGTTCCTCATCTGTAAAAATGAACTGGAGAAGGAAATTGCAAAGGAAATGGCAAACCATTCTGCCAAGAAAACCCCATATGGAGTCACAAAGAGACACAATTAAACAACAACAAAAAAGTCTTTGTGTAACCAATGTTTGGTGGGAAGTGGCCAAGCCAACAGGTGCAAGCTTAGGGCAAATTTAAAAGTCGTGTGCCTAGACCAGCAATATTTAGGGGGCAAACAGATATAATTCTAGTCTAGTACTCAGCTAAGAAACTGGAGAAAAGAGCATATCCACCCTTGTGACCTGTTTCCTGCTCCCCTGAAAGCAAAGACTTGGAGAAAGGTGGAGAAGATTCCACAGATATCTATCAATGCCCTCTATGAACTGACTAACTCATGTGGGTACGCATCTTATAAATGTGTATTTATGGCAAAAAAGAAAAATCCACCACCTGGTGCTCATTCCTCTGGGGACAAGACTATCCAAACAGGATGGACCTAGTTGACAGACACATAATCTCAAAACCTCTCAAATATGCCAGGACCTTAGATTAGCACAGCACCTGGTACATTGTAAGTACTTAATAAATACTTGCTTTGGAAAAAAATATACCTATCAGATCTATGGATAAGGGAAGAATTTATAACCAAACAAAAGATAGAAAAGATCATGGAAAGTAAAATGGATAATTTTGATTACATGAAAACTAAAAGTTTTGCACAAACAAAACAGAAAACAGGAGAAAAAATTTTTACAGCAGGTTTCTCTGATAAAGGGCTCATTTCTCAAATGTATAGGGAACTGAAACAAACTTATAAAAATAAAAGCCATTACTCAAATGGTCAAAGGATATGAAAAGCCAGTTTTCAGGAGAAGAAATCAAAGCTATCAGTAGTCACATGAAAAATGCTCTAATCACTACTAATTAGGGAAATCCTAATTAAAACAACCCTGAGGTACTACCTCACACATGTCAAATCGTCTTAATGTGACAGAAAAGGAAAATGACAAATACTGGAGCAGATATGGAAAAATTAGGACACTAATGCATTGTTGGTAGAGTTGTGAACTAGTTCAACCATTCTAGAGAACAATTTAGAACTACCCATACCCTTTGACCCAGTAATACCACTAGTAGGTCTGTATTCCAAAGCCATCAAAGAAAAGGTAAAAGGACCTATATGTACAAAAATGTTGATAGCAACTCTTTTTTTGTAGTCGAAAAGAACTGGAAATTAAAGGAATGCCCATCAATTGAGGAATGGCTGAACAAGTTGTATATGATTGTGATGGAATACTATTGTGATACAAGAAATGATGAGAAGGATTGTTTCACAAAAACATGTGAACACTTACATAAACTCATGCAAAGTGAAGTGAGCAGAACCAGGAGAACATTGTACACAGTAACAGCAATATTGTAAGGATAATCATATGAAAGAGTTAGCTACTCTGATCAAGACAATGATCCAAGACAATACCAAAAGATGAATGATGAAAATACTATGCATCTCCAGAGAAAGAACTGATGAACTCTGAGTGCAAATTAAAGCACACTTTTAAAAAACTTTTTCTTGGTTTTTTGGTCTGCATTTTCTTTTCCAACATGATTAACATGAAAATATGTTTTGTGTAACTTCACATATATAATCAGGAGGGAGAAAGAGAATTTAGAATGGAAACATTTCAAAAATAAATTAAAAAATTTTTGCATGTAATTGGGAAATATTTAATGAAATAAAAATATATTTAAAAGGAAAAAAATACTAAATAAATGCTTGTTTGTTGCCATAGCTTTTGGTTGCCTTGTACAGCCTTCAAGGACCTAGGGCACCTTTACACCACAATGAGGGATTGGACTAGGTAGGGTTTGAGTAGAGGAGATACTCAATATAACCTGGAAAAGGCTGTTACAATAACTTTTGTGTGTCTCTATATTTTTTCATAGCTTGTAATGCAACCTGACTCCGTTTATAGAAGAAAAGGAATAAATTTCTTCATTAACAATACTCTAGGTTGGATAATAGTTGGAAAAAACACACAGCAAACATATTATACTATATACACCAAGATTGTGTAGTCACTAATCATTGTATGTGGTAGGACATGAATTGAGGCAAAATAGAACTTGCCATATTGTCCTTCTAGTTGCCTAAAATTTCTATCCCCTTTGCTCCTATGGATGTGCTGTTGCATGAAGATGGAGAAAATCATACAACCATTCTGATTGGGTACGTTATACAACCTCCACTGGGCCCTCGCTGCTGTTAGGCAATCCTGCTACACCCCCCTTATCAACTCACTATCCCATTCTCCACAATGGCTCTTTCAAACCTTTTTACTCTTCCTCAAACCTTCCATGGTTCTCTCCCCCTCTGAGCTGAGAATCTTCCCTCATATTTTACAGAAAAAAAAAAAACGAAGTTATTTGCTGTGAGCCCCTCTTCTCTCCTCTTCCCCTCCTACTGTTGGTTGTTTTCCTACTGCCTACAAACATGCCCATGTTTCTCCCATCCTCAAAAAGACTCTCACCAGATACTTCAGTCCCCACTATCATCCTATATGTCTATATATTTTCTGCCCATTGTGGCAAAAATCCTTGAAAAGGTCACCTATAATATATATAATAGAATAGAATATGGTATAATATAGTACAGTGTAGTACAGTGTAGTATAGCATAGCATAGCATGGCATAGCATATTATAATACAATATCATATCATATATCATATCATATCATATCATATCATATCATATCATATCATATCATATCATATCATATGGATATATATCCATAAGGTCCCTGTGCAATTTAAACTTACAGCTAATTGCAAATTGCACATGGACTTTATGGACACCCTGTATGTATATGTATATGTATATGTGTATGTGTATGTGTATGTGTATATGTATATGTGTATGTATATGCATATGTGTATGTGTATGTATATACATGCATGCATGCATACAAATAACATACGTGCATACACATATATATATAAAACAGGTGCCTCCACTTTCCCTCCTTTTTAACTCTCTTCTTAACCCCTTATGATCTGGCTTCCACCAAAACTGCTCTCTCAAAAGTTACCAGTGGTCTCTCCGTTGCCAAATCCAATGACCTGTCCTCAATCCTCATTCTCCTCAACCTCCCTGCAGCCTTTAATGTTGGTGATCACTCCCTCCTCCTTAACATTCCCTTCTCTCTAGGTTTCCAGGGCACTACCCTCTTGATTTTCCTCCTAATTCTCCAACCACTTCTTCTCCATCTACCTTGCTGAATCTTTATCCTTGTCAAGTCCTCTCACCACAGGCGTCCCACGAAGTTCTGTCCTGGGCCCTCTTTTCTTCTCCCTCTATACTGCTTTGCTTGGTGATCTCATCAGTTCCCATGGATTTAAGTATCATCTGTATACCGATGATTCTCACATCTATCTTTCCAGCCCCAATTTCTCTGCTAACCTCCAATCCTGCATCTCCAACTGCCTTCCAGACATCTTGAGCTAGATGTCCAGGAGACTTCTTCAACTCAACATGCCCCAAACCAAACACATTATCTGTTCCCCAAACCCTCTTTCCCCTTCTACTTTCCCTATTACTGTAGAGGGCAATACCATACTCCCATCCCTCGGTTTCAATTCCTCACTATCTCTCACCGCCATATCCAATCTGTTGTCAAGTGCTGTCAATTATACCTTTGCAATATCTCTCAGATATGCTCCTTACTCTCCTCTAACACCACCACCACTCTGGGGTAGGTCCTCATCACCTTGTCCCTGGACTGCTATAATAACCCCTTGGTAAGTCTGCCTGCCTCAAGTCTCTCTCCACTCCAATCCGTCCTCCATTCAGTCACCAAAGTGACTTTCCTAGAGCACAGGTCCAACCACATCACTCTCTTGTTCAATAAACTCGAGTGGTTTCCTATTGCCTCCAGGATCAAATACAAAATCCTCTGCTTGGCGTTCAAGGTCCCTCACAAACTAGCTCTCTCCTATTTTTCCAGTCTTGTTATACTTTCCTCTCCCCTGGCTTCCTTGTGGTCCCACAAACATGACATTCCCTCTCTCAGCTCCAGGAGTTTTCTCCATGACTGGGATTCCCTTCCTCCTCATCTCTGCCTACTGACTTCCCTGGCTTCCTCCAAGTCCCAACTAAAATTCCGTCTTCTACAGGAAGTCTTTCCTAATTTCTCTTACTTCTAAGACCTTGCCTCTATCAATTATTTGTTATTTATCCCGTTTATAGCCCATTTGTACATAGTTGTTTGCATGTTCTCTCCCCTATTAGACCATATGCTCATTGAGGGCAGGCACTCTCCTTTGCCTCTTTTTATATCCCCAGCATTTAAAACAGGGCATGACACATTCTAGGCACTTAATAAATGCTTACTGACTGACTGGTATAGCTAGAAAGTTCATAGTAGGCACTATATAAATGCAATTTATTACTATTATTGTTACCAGACTAGAGGACTGGTGACTGGAGGCTAATAATAACTGGCATTTATATGGCACTTTAAGCTTTGCAAAGTGCTTTACATCTATTAACTCCTCTGAGTCTCACAACACCCCTGATTTTTACTTTTGTGATCATTTGAAAAGGAGAAGTGCTCCATCCACCAAAATCCTTTCCTAATAAAAAAAATTATTCTGTTGTGGTTTTGTGATTATGGGAAAGTAGATTGAAGTCTTCATAGTTTGAGAATGGTAACCCACAGGTATACTCTTGAGTTTAGTCATTAATTTTTTGTTTGAACCTTATATATATAACACAGCCAGAGAAATAAACAACTCAAGCAAAAAAAAAATAGGGGTGGGGTGGGAAAGGGGAAAAAATGTTACCAGCATTTTTTTTAAACAAAAGACATGAAAATGCTAGGCTGTTCTGGGTATGCAAAATTTTTTTCTTTTCATACATATTGACAGTCAGAGGGGGGTTATTATTGAGAATATGGGCAAAGTTACTGCCAGTTTCTGCTGGTACTCGTGTTTAAAAAGAAACTATGGAAACCAGAAGTAGGAATATTAATTAAGTTCAAATTTGGAATGTTTGTCAGTAGTGGTTGAATGAATTCAATGAAGCAACCTGTTGGGTTGTAATTCAGTGTTTTGTTAGTAATTTAATAGAATGTTGAACTTTTCATAAATTAACAGGTTTCGGTAATCTTATTAAGAGGTTATATGTTGATAAGATTAGCCTTGGAATGTTGTGGGGTTATTTTCTTTTTTTAATTTTGATTAAAGAACTAGTATTCATTTTCCTTCAAAGTCATATAATCTATTTGGTATTATGCCTATTTCAATTAAACGAAGAGAAACATACATTATTAAATATTTTGGGTCATTTGTGCCATTTCAACTCAGGTGTAACTAATAAAGAATAGACATATACAAATATGTATGTATAAGTTATATATATATACATACATACATACATACATACATATCCTTTTAAATCATGCCCTCTTATATTAAAATAATGAAGATGTCTATAAAGAGAAAATATAAAATAAGAAAGATAAATTGATAGAATTTGCCAGATTATGCCTTTAGAAACTTTCTACTTTATATGAAAAATAAACAGTGATACACCTAAAGCTAACTTAATTTTTGTTGTTGTTGGAAAGATATCAATGTCCTGGGGGAGGGAAAGCAACCTTAAAATCATCTCCAATTAAACAAGAAGTTGAATTCTACAAATACAGTCCATAAAAAAAACCCTAAATTAAACTGTATGACTTGCTGACTTTTATTCCAAATAGAAGGCAGCAGATGGTAACAATGCACTTCTCATAGATGGTAGGAGGGAGGCAGTCTTGTTTTAAGTAATGCTGTTTCTGGGCAATAATCCAAAATGCACAGTAGGCAGAAGTTAAAAGGAAGTGCTTGCTTTTAGGTTTTTAAAATATATCCCTTAATCCTGGGTGATGATTGACAATCATGATTTTGAGTATGAGGTGCCCTTCTTTAAACCGACAAGTTTGATGTTATTTGTATATCTAGTATGGCTTTTATTCATCTCAAACTAAATGGGAGCCCATGCAATTGATGCCACATTTCAGAAGTGATTCCTGGATGGGCAGTCTATTTACAGATGCGTGAGGACACAGTATCCACAATCATTGTTATCTCTTTGAAATTTAAGGGTGCTAAAATGCAAATTTAGTACTGAAATTCTTGCTGAGTAAGACTACAACCAAGGGATAACTTTTTTTAAAAAGCAATTTAACTTATCAGAAAAGAAGCAGTCTGAAAGATTATATTGTTCTTCATCCAATCATTACAATATCTTTGTATTTCTGAGTTATCAAAATGCTGCCCTTTACTCACATTGTGATTTTTCATTATGATGTTAGGACTTCAGTGAAATTTTAGTGAACCAAATTCAAGTCTCCTACTCTGGATATAGGGACTTGACTCAGCCTGATGTAAGAAGAAAATAAAGAGATAGTTACAATTCTTTCTTTTATTTTTATTGCTCCTATACTGTTTATCTCATACCATTATTGCAAAGCAGATTTAAAAATTCATATTATTAAAATTCAAGTATTCTGTAAATTCTGGAAAACAAATTTACAACCCAGGGAAGAATATTATTAAAAATGAATTTAGCAATCACCACAAAACACCAGGGATCATTGATTAAATTATTGAAAACTTTTAAAGTGGGCAGTTCAAAAGTTGACCCTTTCCTTGTGGTGTGACTAAGAGGCAGAGGCAGTTAAATTCTGCTCACCAGAACTGCATAAACCTATCCCTGTCCAAGAGAAGCAGGTTTGTGAGGAGTGAAGAAAAGTTCTAGAAGAAGCCAGGCTGGGATACAGACAGAAGGGCAAAGAGACATACACAAGAGCACAAGAAATAAACTGTGTTAGCAGCTGATCTTGCCATGTGGAGAATGGACAGGATGTTAGTAGAAGTTTTTTTTTTTTTTTTTCTGTTTCTTCTGCTGTGGCAGAGACAGGCAGGATGCTGCATGGGAAAATCCTTAGCTTCACTGGTGGGGAGGTTGTGCAGGCTTCCGTTACAAGTACTGCTTTCTGAACCACATCAGCCGGATTTTGCTTCTATACGGTGAAGTGACCCTTCAATTTTGAGGTATACTCCTAACTTAAAGATTATAAACTTAAAGGTGGTTCATCTTTCAGTAGCAGAAGCACAAAACCTAGATTTCTTTGGTATTTCAAGTGTCGAGTGATTTATAAGACAATAATGAAAAAATATAAAGTTTGAATCTGAATCAGCATGTAAGGAGGAACAACTCACATCTTTTTCTTGTTTTTAAGGTTTACAAAGCACTTTCTTTACAACACTGACTGAGACAGTGAAGTTATTATGGGAAATTGTTATAAAACAGAGAGAGAACTGGCTCTGGAATCATAGTATCTGGGTTTAAATCCCATCCTTGTCATTTATAACCTGAATTATCTTAAACAAGTCACACCCTCCCTGGGCCTCAGTTTCCCTATCTGAGAAATAAGTGGATTGAATTAGGTGGCCTCTTCCAACTCCAAATATAAGTTCCTATTATCTCTATTTTTATAGACAAGGATACCGGGTCTTAGAGAGGTAGAGGGCCCAAGGTGACCCAAAGGCAGTCACTGTCAGAGCCAAACCAAGATTTCTTGACTTGGGGTAACAGAATCAAAAAAAATTGAGAGTTGGAAGGGACCTTAATGGCCGCCTAGTCTAACACAAAAAAGAATCCCTATAGAACATACTTGACAAGTGTCCATTTAACCTCTATTTGAAGACCTCCAAAAAGGGGGAACCCCCCACCTCAAAGCAGCCTAGTCCACCTTTGGACAGCTCTAATTGCAAGGAAATTGTATCTGACATTGAATCTAATTTGGCCTCTTTGCAGCTTCTGCCCCCTGCTTCTTGTTTGGCCCTCCAGGACCAAATAGAACAAATCAAATCCCTCCTCTAAATGAAAGTCTTTCAAATGCTTGAAGACAGCTCTATTGTCCCCCTTGCTCCCCGAATCTTCCCTTTCCAGGATTAAAGATCCCTAATTCCTTCAGCCACCCCTCACAGGACATGGGCTCAAGACCCTTCATCATCCTGATTGTCCTTCTCTGGATACTCTCCAGTTTATCTATGTCCTTCTTAAACCACAAAGAAGCCGAGAGTTGAACACAATACTCCAGATGACGTGTGACAGGGACAGAGTACAGTGGGATTATCAGCTCCCTATTCCTGGAAGCTTTGTCCCAACTAATGCAGTTCAAGATTGAATTACCTTTTTTTTGGTTTCTACATCACACTGCTCACTCAGATTGAACTTTAAGCCCACTAAAATCTAGATCTTTTTCAGGACAATCGCTGTGTAACTATGTCTGCTCCACTTTATATTTATGAAGTTGATTTTTTTTGGTACCCAAGTGCCGGACTACATTTATCTCTATTAAATTTCATCCTTTTGCCTGGAGAGCACAACCAAGAGACTGGAGCTGGAAGCTGGCTCCTCTTTGGAAAGGTTTCCTGGGTGATCAGCTCTCCTAGCTCAGTAGTAAATCATAGGACTCTTCATTGCCACAAAACTCAAGACCCTGAGCATGGTTGGAAGTAGGGCCCCTTCCTACCCCCAAGCTTCCATGTGGTGTCCTGGAAGCAGGACTGGAAATCTAGCACCCATGTTATTCACACTCTGTGACCCTACCAGGAAGGGCAGAGGATACTCCATGACCTTGTCACACACACAGCAAAATCCTTTCTCCTAGGCCACCATCATATACTTTCAATAAGCATCTGTCTGTGCATTATAGAATGTAGGTAGGAAAGAGTTAATATTAGTCTAATGTAGTGTTTGTGATGTGGATAGCTTTCAAACCTACCTGTAGCACAAATGTATAAGATTAACTGGCTGGGTCAGGTCAGATCTTATGGAGCTGCTGTCCCCTGTACCCATTGCAGGTTTAAGATCTGGGTCCTCAGCTCAATAAGCTTCAAAAGCTCAATTTTATAAATTTACTAAAGGATGATAAGCCTTTCCTGAATTGATTCATGTTAATCGAACTCATAAGTGACTGATTTATACTTTATATTTATAAAAAAATGCCACTTTATAAGCTTGTGATGAGAAAAGAGAACCAATAAGCAAGTTAGAGAACAGTTGTATTGTCCAGTTGGTGCATTCTCTACCTGCTATGGTCTACTTAATTGCAACCCTAATCATTTGAAGGCAGGTCTCTAGGTGGCACAACAGATATAATGCTAGAGGGAAGTCAGAAATACCTGAGTTCGAATTCAGCCTCAGACTTTTATTAGCTGTGTAATTATGGACAGGTTGCTTAACCAGGGTGCTTCA
The DNA here is from genome assembly GCF_011100635.1 of Trichosurus vulpecula. Lineage (NCBI taxonomy): Eukaryota > Metazoa > Chordata > Mammalia > Diprotodontia > Phalangeridae > Trichosurus > Trichosurus vulpecula. The sequence continues at coordinate 211,861,643 of NC_050580.1, read as the reverse complement.
ATTTCTTCATCTGTAAAATGGGGTATCTACTTCCCAAAGTACCCAATAGATGAAGTTGCCCCTTTTTTTGCAGAAACCAGTGTCTCACTGTAGTATCCCATGTAGGCTGGGTCATGCAGACCACTAGGGGCTTCATTCATTGCCAACACCGGCTGTCTGCAGACTCTGGAATGGACTCCAGTTCCTGAACCCCTGGCAGTGTTGTGATCTTTCCAAGTTCATGATGTCATAGCCTAGTCCATTCTTTGCTCAAAATTTCTTCACTGAAGGCAGGAAAGAAATAAACAAAACAAGCACAGAGTCAATATTAGAGTCATGCATTTGGCTTCATGTTGGCTTGGGTAAAGAGAGCAAGCCGATGGTATTTTCTCTCTACCAAGATGCTTACTGTACTTACTCCCTCTTCACCTGAATGCAGCCTAGGAAGAAAAAAAGCTCTCCTTTGCTGATTCTTTGACCACATCACACTCACTAACCATTGGCATCCTCCAAGAGTCTAGGCTGGGTCTCCTCTTATCTCTCTATATTCTCTCAATTGATGATCTCATAAATTCCCACAGGTATAATCTGTGTCTCTATGTGATTGATCTATATATCCAGGCCTAGTCTCTCTGTTGGGCTACAGACATATATCTCCAGCTACCTTTTGGACATCTTGGACTGGACATCTCAACTTGAGCAGTCCAAAATGCAGCTTATTGTCTTCCTCCCTCTAAATCCTCCAAAACTTCTCTGCTTCCAAACTTCTCTATTCTGTGAAGGGCACCATCACCTTCCTAGTCACCCAGGCTTGCAACCTTGGTGTCATCCTTGGTTTCTTATGCACCCTGCATATACAATCCGTTGTCAAATCTTGTCATTTCTACCTTCACAAAATTTCATAGATGCTCCAGTCAGGTCCTCACTGATATGGCCACAACCCTACTTCAGGTTCCCTCACATATTACCTGGACTACTGTAATGGCATCCTGCCTCAAATCTCTCCCCATTTAACTCTATCCTTCATTCATCTCCTAAAGTGATTTTTCTAAAACCTGTGTCTGACCACAGAACAACCCATACCACTGCCCAATCATTTTCAGCAGCTTCGTATTACCTTTAAGATAAAATATAAATGACTATTTGATATTTAAAGACCTTCATAAATTGGTCCTTTCCTACTTTTCTAGCCTTTTTACACCTCACTCCCCTCCATGAACTCTATCCTTCAACTCTACTGGTCTACTTCCAATACCTCAAACTGGAAACTCCATTTTCTGATTTTGTGCCTTATCATTGGCTGTCCCTCATGCCTGGAGTGCTTTGCTCACTCACCTCTGCCTCTTATTTTCCCTGGATTTTTTTTTTCAAACTCAGATCAAATCCCACTCTTTACAGAAGGAATCCCTGGTCCTCACAGCGTGACATTGGAACTTTTAGATTACTTCCATCTGGATCTTTCTTGCATGCACCTAGTTATTCATAATATATTGTCTCCTGTTAGAATATTGAAAGAGACTATAGGTTTTTCTTAAACCTTTCTTTGTAACCCCAGCACTTAGTGCAGTGCCTAGCACATAGTAAGAGCTTTATAAGTATGTGTCGACTAATTGACTGACTGATTATATTTTGCCCCCTTCAATTGTGTAAGAAATGCCCAAGGCAGAAATTCCTACAAATGCAGATCAAAAACTAGCCTCTAAAGTCTAGTCTTAGAAAGTTTCCTGGGAAATTAAGATGTTAAATGACTTGTCTATGATCTATGGCCACACAGATGACATGCGTCAAAGGCAGGATTTGAGCCAGGACTTATTGACTCGAAGCATCATTTTCTACCCACAAAATTACACAGCTTCTCCAAAGTGGATTGAAATTAGGTAGGGTTTCTGGAGTTCCTTAGGAAAGAAAAGTAAATTAAGCGATTTTTTTATTCATTCCTCTCCAAAGCCCCTAATATTTGTCTAGGAATATACTAATGGCTTGTGGAGGATGCGGTCACCTGTTCACTTTAATTCAACAAATATTTATTACGTCTCTACCATGTAAAGGCACATGCTGGGTGTGACGTTTGTTTCCATCTCGGTTTGTTCTAAGTAATGATTCTAGGAGTTGACCCTACCATAGCTGTGCATGAAAGAGAAACCTCCAGAAAATTGTCCAGGTGTGACTCATTGCCACAGTACCAGGGAAGCCACATTTGGTATGAGTTTGGCATAATCTGCTATACTGATGAAAAGGTACAAGGTCGCTGAAATTAGTAACCTTGTCTTTGCTTCAAGTGGACACGAGTATAACGATGAATGACAGCTTTCAGCACCTCTGGTGGCAGGGGATTGACATGAACTGGGGTGGGAGTCAGGGTGAGTGGGGAAAACAGTCTGCATAACAAGTACCTTGTGCTTTTGCTGCATACAAGGTTGGAAAAATAAACAAACAGGAGCAACTGATCGGGAATGCATGGAAATATTTGAAAATGATGCATTCTGTGTATATTTAGGCTATTGAAGACTGTAGGAGAGCTGGCTGAAATATATGCAGAGCTTGGATGGGAATAGTAACTGAAAATCAATGTTGGAGTCTAGGTAGGGGATGTACTATATGGAAATAGGTAGGAGGCACAGTGGATAGAACACTGGACCTGGAGTCAGGGAGAACTCAGTTCAAATCTGGCTTCAGACATTTACTAGCTATTTGACCCTGGGCAACTCTCTTAACCTTTGTCTGACTCACCTACCTCCCAAGGCTGTTGTGAGGATAAAATGAGATAATATTTGTAAAGTGCTTTGCAAACCTTAATTTCTATATAAATGCTAGTTATTTTTATTATTAAATGGAACAATGATAGCCTATTTTAACGTAAGTTATTTTTCTACATAGGGAATTTTATTCACTTTCTATTTCTATTTATGTGCAGCTAGGTAGGACAGTGGTTAGTGCACTGATCTTGGAATCAGGAAGACTCACCTTCATGAGTTCAAATCCAGCCTTAGTTACTCACTGTATGACCCTGGGCAAGTCACTTAACCCTACTTGCATCAGTTTCCTCATATGTAAAATGAGTTGGAGAAGGAAATGGCTAAATCATTTTAGTATTTTTGCCAAGAAAATGCCAAATGGGGCCATGAAGAGTCAGACACAACTAAAATCTACCGAACATCAACATCCCTGTTTATGCCTTCTTAACACTTCTGAGAGCAATGCAGTGGAAAGAACTGGACTGATTTTAGTCCTGGTTTTGCCCCTTCTTGGTGTGTGTGTATGGCAGGTATGTATGGTGTATGTGTATGGCAGGTATGTATGGTGTGTGTGGCAAATTAATTAACTTCTCTGGGCCTCCGTTTCCTCATTTGTAAATTAAGACCGTTGAATTAGATAATGGCAAAGATCATGGCTAGTTCTAACATTCTGTAATATTTAGTTCTTCACTTTCATCTAGCACTTTTCATCGATCTCAATTGGCTGTCAGCTACTTCATGTAACACTTTTTCTCAATCCTGCCCCCCCTTCCTCTAACTCTATCATTTTTTTGTCTAGGGAAACTTGTACATGTAAGCATCAAGGAAAAGAAAGGAAGAAAATCCTGAAAGTGGTGCTTTTGTCCTGAAGGTTGGCACCATCATTTTAGCTTTCATCAGTATAACAGAGAATGCCAATCTCAGAGCAGCAAAAACAGATGTGACTAGAGCTTGAAGTGTCCAGTGAAAGAAGAATTACTTACTGAACTACAAACTGAAAACAGCCAAATTCAGCAACTCTAAGATCTCCATTGAGACAGCTGATTTCTCAGAGCTTTGCATGGAGTTCCTGGCTTCTGCTTCTCTTACTTTCTGAACTGACATTGATCCAAAGATCCTTTGGAAATGTATCTTTTGCTAACTGACCTGGAGAGAAGCAGGAAAGTAGCTTTTCTCCTCTGACCCAAGTTCAAGAAACTAGAATTTTGTTCTGTGACTTCTTATGTGTCTGTTTGTAAACTGCAGTAGGACTAGAAATGGACAAGCAGGTTGAATAGCCCTGCAGACAACTTAAAAAAAATCCTCTAAGCCCATCAATTTTAGACAGTCTTTCTATTTGCTCATTAGTAGCTTAAATTGGGACAGTTTTAGGACTGAAACAAAATTATTTTTTCCATCAATTTCTCTTTTGCTAACTGAGTGACTACTGAAAGAACACTGGCCATATATTGCCCCAATTTGGGTTGTAGATCTGTTTCTGGTTGGTTTGGTTTTTTTAAGTACTTTGAGGCGACGTAGTTTAGCTGATGACATAAAAGATCCGGACCTAGAGGATACCAGCCTTCCCAACCACACTCTAGCAAAGATTTAAAGGGCAGTAGATGGAAGAGAAAGGCCATCAATCCCTCTCATTCAGTCCAGCACTGTACAATACTGGAAGAGGGATATAAATGGGGCAAGGTAGAAGACCGTACAAAGTCAGGTAAATGGGTCCTCAAAGGGTGGGATCTTAGCCCTGACCTATCAGAGTAGTAGTTGGTGATAGTGTCAGTCCCCTATATGACACTGCACAGAGACACAGGATGGGGCAGCATAAGCACACTTTGGGGCCCTTCCACCAGTATTCCTGTCAGCACATAATACAAGTAAATTGTACCTCAAGGGATGGGTAAAGAAGGTGGCCTTCCAGGGGGTCTGAGAGGAGCTCAATCTCCCGCATAGGGTTGGTTGGAGCCTAGCAGAGCTACAGTTGACTAAAAATAATTTAATTTGTTGATTGTTTTATTTATCACTTTATTGATTTCTAGACTTGAGAGTGTTATTAAAGCAGATCAAACTTAAAAATGTATCCTGTGTACATTAAAAATAAATAACACCTCATCTTCAAACATTTACCATAATGCCCCTGAACTTATTCCTTTATCCAAATTTTGCTATCTCCTTGCATTTATTTCCCTGCCAGTCCAAATATTTGCCATTTACTATAAGAGTATTGCCGCTAGAATCTGTGAGATGTTGTGGTCATCTACTTTCCACTTCTTTCCCTCTTTTTGTTTTTAAGCTTTCTAACTACTCTTCTGCTTTTTTATTTTAGTTGTCTGACACTTAATGACATTCCTTGGTTACTTGATTTGTAGGCGGCTTTTAGTTTTTCAGAGTGTTTTTATAATTGTTAAATTATTGTAATCTCATAAAACTGTGGAGCAGATAGGACAAGGACTATTATTCCATGTTGGTGTAGAAACTGAGACACAAAACAGCCAAGGACAAGGTTACTCTAGTGACCAATCACAGGATTGGGACTAAAACCAAGGTACAGCTTCCATGCTCTTTCAAACTGAGTCATGAAAAATGAATGTTGGATGGCATTACACAGAGCAGGCACCTAACAAATGGAAGCAAGTAGGCAGAGAAGATTGGAAAAGAGAGAAACTGAGACCTGTTGTAAATTTAAGATTTACTGTATTTCTTTGCTATAGTAAGAATATTAAGAGAGGTAAGAGGAACTATAATTAGCTAAAACCGTATAAAACTGCTTTTTTTTAGGAAAGTAAATGAATAAACTGAGAATCGGGCTTAGAAGAGGCCACATTTGGAGACCATAAGGGAGCTGGGAGCACCATGGGTCAAAGTCAGAGTGGTGCACGGGTCCTGGGGGTGACGAGAAAGATGACAAGGACAAGAAAAAAGAAATATGAGTTGCCAGCTCTGACTAGGGAAGGAAAAAAGAAGAAGAAAACAAAATGACCATATGCAGCCAGCAAATTGCCAGTGGTAGCACTTCACAGACAATGCAGGCTAAAATTGTTAAATTGGAGAGAGGAAAAATTAAGAACAAATGAAACCACTGGAAGAAAAGCAAGAGGAAGAAAATTCAGAGGTAGATGACCTGAGAAGGACCCCAATGTCTGTAGGGACCTTGGAGGAGATCAATGATGATAATCATGGCATTGGGGGACCTCAGTGGGATATGAGCATTAAGTCAGCATTCTATCATTTGTAGACAAGGGTCTGCTAGAACTAGGACGTTCTGTCCTCAACCATAAGGTTCATGCTATGATAGGAGTTCTGACAGATGATGCAGATCCTGTCACTACAGTGATGAAAGTAAAGAAAGCCTCACAGAAGACATATCTTGATATTAATGGATTGGATAAGCAGGTTCAAGAAATTAAGCCATCTGTGGAACTTCCTCCCTCTCATCCAGATGGGCATTAAGCCTTCTAAAAGAGTCATTCTCTATGGCCTGTCTGGCACAGATTAAACCTTGTTAGCCAAAGTTGTAGCAAACCAGACTTGAGTGACCTTCCTCAAAATTCTTGGCTCTGAGCCTATACAGAAATATTTAGAAGATGGGTTCAAACTTGCTCAAGAATTGTTCGTGGTACCTGAGGAACATGTTCCATCAATTGTCTTCATTGATGAAATCAATGCCATTGGAACCAAAAGGTATTCAAATTCAAGAGGAAAAAGAGAAATTCAGTGAACAATGTTGAAATTGCTGAACCAGTTGGATGGCTTTGACTCTAGAAAAGGAGTGAAAGTGATTGTGGCTACAAACCAAATAGAAACTTTAGATTCTGAACTTATCAGACCGGGCATAGTGACCCGAAGATTGACTTCCCTCCACCAGATGAAAAGACCAAGAAACTAATCTTCCAGATTCGTATAAGCGGAATGACTTTGGAGGATGATGTAACTTAAGATGATTTGATCATAGTTAAAGATGACTTGTCTGGAGCAGACATCAAGGTAGTTTGTGCAGAAGCTAGTCTGATGGCCCTAAGAGAATGCAGAATGAAAGTAACAAATGAAGACTTCACAAAAATTTCTAAAGAAAATGTACTTTATAAGAAATTAGAAGGCAACGCAGATGGACTCTATCTCTAAATGAACCATGTTGCTTTCATGAGAGTTGGTGGGAACTTTCCAGACCCCCTGAAATAATAACACCAGGAGAACTGAAGGGCATACATGTTCTAGTAGGCCTTTATGAGCAAAGATTTTTATTAACATATTACTCACATAGGATGAGTGGGGTACTCATTGAGCTATGCGAGTCCTTTTTTTTTTTTTTTTTTACTGTGCTATGCTGTATTCCACAATAAATATTCTATTTTAAAAAACAAAAAGCAAAGAAGGAGAGGCCACATTTGGTGCTTTGTGCATAAAGACATGAGAGCTATTGATCATAGTTACAAGCAATAAGTTGTTCACAGCTTCCAGTTTCTCTCCTCTCCCAAAACCAATATAGCACAAGCACTCGGAGCTCATTCTTCCTACTCTATTTAGGTTTAAAGAAACATGAGTATATTTCACTTTTATTATTGTGCATGCTTTAGAATTAATTTCTTTGCCTGGCCAAGATTTTAGGGAGATGAATAAAGATATGGAGCCATTCTTTCTGTATACATCTTAACAGTATGCACAGATAACATAACATTTCTCTGATAGAGAATGTTTCCTTTTGAAGAGAAAAGCTTTTTAATTACTGTTTCTTTCCTCTTCTCTCTCCTCCCTGGAAGAATTGGAGAGTGAGGAAAACCACCCCTGAGGTTAGTATAAAAATGATATTCTTGGTTATTTAAATAAACTTGCAAATATGTAGTCTCATTAGGCTGTAACTCTGTGAATAAAGAAGACTGATCTTACTTACAATTTAACCCCGAAGTTTGGGAGGCAAGGCAGTAGGTAGTTCTGCAAAGGCAGGAAAGCAACACCTATTGGTAATATCCCTAATGAAGGTTACAGACTCTCATGCTTGGAGGATGCCTAGCTAGAGAACAGCATACAAAAGGAAGGGGAGCACAAACTTCTGGGCCTATGTTTAGGTTGATCAATTATACTGCAGTAACATAGCATTATATTTTGAAAGAAAGGCAAACAAGAGAACTATGTGAAGCCTTTTTGGGGCAGGGCCAGTATAGTTCTGCTGTCCCGGTTGACATATCCTGAATTTTATGTTTCCCTGGAGAAATCGTTTGTTGGTATTTGATGTAAACTTAGGTGCATGTACATGTGTGCATGCACACATATGCACAAAGAAACAGTAGGCTCTGGGTCATAAATTAAATGACAGATGTATTCTTGACCATACAATTTGAGATCTTGATTGTTTTTTGACATTGCTGTCAGGGGATCTGGGACCCTTGTAGTTAAAGTCGAAGGACCCTGACACGGAGACAGGTTAGTCTCATTTCAGAAAAATGTCTAGGAAAGTAAAAATATTTCCATGTTCATGGTTGTTCGATTTTTATAACTTGGCCCTAAAAATGTCTAGAAGAAAGTCTGTTATTAGATCTCATCTGTCCTAAATTTTGGCTATTAGACATAGGAACTTTTGCAGTGGGGGATGTTGCCCATGGCATATCCTCTTTACATACATAAGTTTCAGTGCAGGAATTTCTGTCTGGAAAGAATTTGTCGAGTTTGGCCATTGAAAATCACCTCCAGGAAAACAGTAATGGCCAAAGTTAGTTATAGACAAGCATATAGGTATTCTTTGATAATTGAGATTTGGTGTTCAGACGAACTGCTTTCAAGGAGCTTCTAATGGGTGAGACAAAAAGACATGTATAAATCACTATTTATAAATAATATAAATATAAATTTAAAGTGAATAAACACAAACACATACAAAGTAGTTAAATATATGGTAGTTTGTGGGGAAGGTACTAGAGGCTGGGGGAAAGCTGGAAAGGCTTTATGCAGAAGATGGCATCTGAGCTCTATTTTAAAGAAAGAGAGGAACTCTGAGGAGGAAGCAAGGAGATAGTGCATTCCAGGCATAGGAGGTGGCCAGTGCAAGGATAAAGAGACTGGAAATGGAGCCTCCTGTGTGAGAAACAGAGGCCAGTTGGGCTAGATTGCAGAGTGTGATGTGATTGCAGAGAATGATGCCCCAGTGAACCTGGAAAGGTAGATGGGATCTTTTTGTATAGGGCTTTTAAAGCTCAGCAGAGAAGTATATATTTTATCCTTGAAGCAATAGGAAGCAATTGGAATTTATTGAATGAGGAAGTGACACAGTCAGATCTCTGTTTAAGAAAAATCACACTGGCAGCCATGTGTAGGGTAGATTGGAGAAGTAAGAGACTTGAGTTGGAGATCAGTTAGGAGACATTGTAGAAATTTAGGTGAGAAGTAAACTGAATAAACTAAAGTAGTGACTTTTTGCATGGGGAGAAGGGGTTGGTTTTAGAAGCATAAATTGCAGATTTGGCAATTGATTGAATGTGTGGAATGATGGGAAGTGAGGAGGTGAGGATAACACTGAGGTAATGAACTTGGGAGGCTGAAAGAATGGTAGTTCCTTTGACAGAAATAGGGAAATATGTAAGAATGGAGGGTTGGGGTGGGGTGTGATGATAATGAGTTGAGGCTTGGACATGTTGAGTTTAAAATGGCTCTAGAACATCATTTGAATTGTCAATAAGCAACTGGTGGTATGAGATTAAAGTTCAGGGGAGAGTCTGGAACTGGATATACATATACATACATATACATAAGTATATGTAGACATATACATGTACATTTACCCACATGCATACTTATATACACATTCACATATGTATACATCTTTAAGCTAAATGCATAGATATGATAGTTAATGCTGATGAGATTACTATGAAAGAGAATGTAGGGAAGAGAGTCTGGCACAGATCCTCCAGGAACTCTCAGTTATGGGGTATGATGGTAAATAACCAAAGGAGATTGGGAAGGAAGGGTCAGACAGAAAAGGACCGAGAGAGTAATGCCATTAAAAACCCAGAGAGGAGCAAATATCTGGCAAGAGAGGTTAACAATATCAAATATAGCTAATTGTTCAAGAAGACTGAACACTGACAAAAGACCCCCAGAATTGACAATTAAATCACAGTTGGCAACTGTAAACAGTTTCATTTGAATGATAAGATCAGAAACCAGATTGCCCAGGGTTGAGAAGTGAGTGAGAAGAGAGGAAGTAGAGGAAGTGATTGTAGATAATCTTTTCAAGGTCGCGAAAGGGAGGAATGATATAGGACAGTTGCTTGAGGAGATAGATGGTGAAGGACTTTTAAGGATAGGGCAGACTTGAGCCCGTTTAAAGGCAGTAGGGAAGAAACCAGTAAGTAGGTAAAGGTTGATGATTTGACAAAGGAGACGATTGAAAATAAAATCTGCTGGAAAAGATGGGAGGGAATTGGATCAAGGGCACATGTGGACAGGGGTGGCTTTGACAAGGAAAAGTGCCCTTTTTGTCAAAGATATGGGGAAAGGAAGAGAAAGAGGGAGATGACGCTAAGGGGCTTTAAGATGAAGAGAGAAGAGAGAGCTCAACTAGAATGGCCTCAGTTTTCTCAGTAAGGTAAAAGGCAAGTTTCTTAGCAGAAAGAAGGGATGAGGGGAGGTGTGGTGGGCTTGAGCAAGGAAGAGAAAGTGTGGAATACCTTTGTGGAGAGCAAGAGAGGGAATCAATTAGGGAGGAATAAAAGGAATGCTTTGCTGCAGTTTTCCCACCCCAGCTTTTCCTGAGCCCACCACACCCCCCTCATCATTAGCATGTTCACCTAGTTGTTTTCCATCCTCTTTTTTTGTCTCCTTTGTCCCAGTTAATATCTGGATGGACCTCGTTTCTCATAATGTTTTATTTTAAAGGATCAACCCCTTTGCAAAAATGGTGTTTTCAGCTGATAAGTAAACACTACTTATCTATATAGCTTTTTGGATAGTTTGAGATTTGACTTCTCTGTAAACATTCATTCTCATCCAGTTAATATATACTATTTATCAATTATCTTTGTTCAACCACTATATTGATAACAAGTCACAGATTCTTGATTCCATCTCTGTATTAAAATCTGTGATGCACCTAATATAGTCCAAGGTCTAATCCTATCCCAATGACTTTGTGTTCCTGTGAACTTTTCTCTGTGTTTCTTGTGTGAAAATTCTGCTCGCCAACTCTTGGGAAAGGTTATTGAGAGCTCACTTGGAAATTTTGAGCTCTTTAGAACACCTCATTACTACCTTCTTTCCCCTTTGATTGGAGAGTGCAGTCATGAATTTCAAAACACACCATTCATTTCCCACCTCAGTGCTTTACTTGGGGACTTTTTTTGACTTCTCCACCATGTTGTTGTTGTTGTTGAGTTGTGTCCAACTTTCATGACCCCATTTGAGGATTTTTTGGCAAAGATACAGGAGTGGTTTGCCATTTCCTTCTCCAGGTCATTTTACAGATGAGAAAACAGAGGCAAATAGGGTTAAGCAATTTGCCCAGGGTCACACAGCTAGTGAGTGTCTGAAGCCACATTTGAATGTAGGTCTTCCTGATTCCTGGCCCAGCACTCTATCCACTACGCCACCTACCTGCCCCAGTTAAGAAAATACATAATGCTAAATGGGACTTTCTGCCAAGACGGATACCTGAAGGGGAGATAGGCTGCCCAGCTCCCCCTGTACCTACTCCAGCAAAAACTTGAACTTCACACCAGACCAAATATTGACAAAAAAATCCAATAAGAAACAACAACGAGTATCTCTTCCATGCTAGAACTGCATAAGTCAGCTAGAAACCTAAGGGTCATAGAAAATGGGACACCTGAAGCAAAGCAAGCATAAGCAGTGATGGGAAATGTTTAGCCTATAAGGCTCTATGTTCAGAGACAGAAAGAACAGAAAGTTCCCCTGAGAAAGCCTAAGAGTGGTCAGAAGAACCCAGGGTATGGAACTTTGGAGTCCTGGGGAAAATCAGCTGACAACCAGCAACTAGTAGAGTGCCATAATTCTCAGACTTTAACACCCTTTAACAAGAGATTAAAAAATGAAATAAAAGCTCTGGAGAAAAGAATTGAAAGGAGAATAAGCAGTTTAGAAGAGAAAGCATCTCCATTAGACAGCAAGGAATATGAAAACATAGTCATAAAAATTGGGAAAAAATAGAAGATAGCAATGATGTCAAGAATTACAAAGCAATTATAATACTTTTTAAAATGCACAGAAGAATTAGGAGAACAAGGAATAGTTTACCTGTCAGATCTATGGACAAGGTAAGAATTTAGGATCCAAATAAGATATAGAGGACATTATAAAATGTAAAATGGATAATTTTGATTATATGAAATTAAAAAGTTTTTGCACAGACAAAACCAATGTATCCAAAATTAGAAGGAAAGCAGAAAACTGGGGAATTTTGTTATAGCAAGTATCTCTGATAAAGGCCTCATTTTTCAAATGTATAGAGAAATGAGTCAAATTTATGAGAATGACTTGTAAGTCATTCCTCAATTGATAAATGGTCTATGGATAGGAACAGGCAATTTTGAATTCAAATAATTCTAAGGTACCACCTCTATCTATCATATTGGCTAATATGACAGAAAAGGACAATGATAAATGTTAGAGGGGATGTGGGAAAACTGGGACACTGAGGCACTGTTGGTGGAGTTGTGAACTGATCCAACCATCCTGGAGAGCAATTTGGAACTATCCAGCAGTACCACTACTAGGTTTATATTGCAAAGAGATTTTTAAAAAAAGAAGGGAAAAGAACCTACTTGTATAAAAATATTTATAGCAGTTCTTTTTGTGGTAGCTAAGAATTAGAAATTGAATGGATGCCCATCAATTAGAGAATAGCTGAACAAGTTGTGGCATATGATTATGATGGAATACTATTGTGCTCTAAGAAATGATGAGCAGAATGGTTTCAGAAAAATCTGTTAAGAATTACATAAATTGTTACAGAGTGAAGTGATCAGACCCAGGAGAACACTGTATACAGTAACAGCAGTATTGTACAATGAACAACTGTGAATGACTTAGCCATTCTCAGCAATATAATGATCTAAGGCAATCCCAAAGGACTCATGATGAAAAATGGTATCTGCCTCCACAAAAAGAACTGATGATGTCTGAATACAGATTGAAACATACTATTTCCATCCACTCTATTTTTCTCTCCCTCCCTCTCTCCTTCCCTTCCTTCCTTCCTTCCTTCCTTCCTTCTTTCTTTATTTCACAAAATGACTAATATTGAAATGTTTTAGATGATTGCCCAATTACAATCCATATCAGATTGCTCACCATTTCAGGGAGTAGAGAAGGGAGGGGAGAGAGGAATAGAATTTGGAACTCAAAACTTAAAAAAAAAACCCAACAGATGTTAAAAATTGTTTTTACATGTAATTGAGGAAAAATAAAATATTATTTTAAAAACCCACAAAAGAGAATAGGAAGACTTTCAAAAGAAAATAAAGACAAGCAAGACACTTTTGAAAGTGACTTATAGAATTTATTGTATAGTTTACAAAATGCACATGGTAGAGTCATGCTTTCATATAGACTCTTCTGTTTTCTTTGTGTATGTGGATATTCCCCCCTCCTTTCAAGTTTAGAATAAAAAACAAATTTAAAAATGCTAAATGACCCATGTTCCAATCTCTAAAAAGTATCTTTCTGTTGAGACAATGGCAGAAGTTAGAGCTAGGCACCTTAGTATTGTACTGAACTATGCTTGATCCTGATGAGGGCACCGGTGTGTCGGTACTTTGGGGTGTCTAGCACCCCTCACCCCAAACCCTCATCAATCCCATATCTGCTACTAGAAAGGATTCACTGACTAAATGAATAAATTATAAATAAACAAATAAATAAGTAAACACAAATAAATGAATAGATAAATTAACTAAATACAAAAATTTAAAAAAAGAAAGCAGTCACTAGTGCTTTTGTGGCCCTAGAGTAATGTGTGCTTGGAAACACTGACTATTTTCTGGTACCATGCGTGGCACTTTCAAAAGTGTCCTGTTTGTCAGTGCTATACTGACAGGTATACTGTAGGTATACACAGACAGGAATTAGAAAGCTAAGTCATTCTCAGCATATGTAGCAACAATCTGCTAGCAGCTGCCGTAGGGGTGTAAGATCCACCACAATTCAGCGCACAGAAAGCTGCCAACACAGGTTCTTTGATCTGCTTTACTAGGGAAAGTAACTTTAAGGGGTTAACAAGCTCAGTTTAATCAAACATGCAAATATCATTCACAGTTCAGGGGGGAAAGATCAGCCCCCTGAACTTCAAGGCAAATACAAACAGAAGTTACAAACATCAACAGACAGACCTTGTCTGATTCAAATCACAATTCATTGTTACCAGAGAAACACCAATATCTGGGTTGCGAAGCTGGGGGGCAGTTGCAGCTTGCCCAGAGTCTCAACTCTCCTTCCATGAGTGTGCCCTAAAAGTCAGATGCTAAGCTCCTCTCAATTATATCCTGTTCAGAGCCCTGAGGGTTCTGACCTCACCCCATGGGTGTGTGAAAGTTCCCCATCCTCAGTATCACCTCATATACAATTCAATGACTCTCTGATTTTCTTAATGCTGAGAAACACTCCAAGGCAAAATCCTACTTTATCTGCCCCATTCAAACAAAGGCCAGAATCCTTAAAGGCACTTAAGAGAGGAACAGCAAAAAGTCCCACCTTAATTACTATTACAGCATAGTAAACCCCTACCAGTATCCATTGGGACCAAGGAAGAGACTTTTGAACAAACCACTTCAGGAAATTCTAGCATTAGCAAACATCAAGAAGTCTATAACTATACTTTTCCACCCCCAAGGAGACATCTAGCATAATACACTACTGAACGGGTTAGGAATATTGAGACCAGAAGAAAAAATTTCAGCGGAGTCATCCCATAACATTTCTAGTACATGCATAAAATTCTACCAGGAATGATGCCACATTTTTTTTTTATCATACTTGTTGCTGTTTGGCTAAGAACCATTCCTACCTATTGACTTGTGTCATCTGGAGTCTCCAAATTGGAGAATATTCAAGAACTCACAACCAGTACATATTTCAGCTGAGAGAGAGGTTGAAGGAAGCTTACCAATTAGGCATGATTACAACCTGGAAGAGTTCTGACAGAACAAATGGGCACCCCTTGATTGAGTTCATTGTTAAGACCTTCAACAAAGAAACAGTTTTGCTGAGAGACCTTTGTGTTTAAGGGGCACACAAGTTAGCAGATTAATGTAAAACTACTTCCTACTGAATCGTTGAGAAACAAGATAACCTACTTATAGAACAGCTCAAGAGAGTGTCAAGGACCCTGTAAAGAAAAACTAATCACAATCTTGCTTAATGCCCATGCAGTTAATTGTACTCTTTGATGAGCAGGAGGAAAGAAGTGATGGACAACTTACATAGCAGATTCTGAGTAAAAAAGACCCACCACCAGTTATAAGAGTTAGTTGACTCAGAAAATGATGCTTCTAGGGAAGAAGAGTCCAATCAGGGGTGGGGAACCTGCTGCCTCCACTTGGACTCAGTCAAAGGTCCACCCTTGAGGACCTAGAGGGCCACATGTGGCCTCAAGGTTGCAGGTTCCCCACCCCTGGATAACCCAGAGGCAGCACCTCTCCTACCTAGAACTTTAAGTACAGAGTTCTGAAGGTGCAAAGACATTCTCCAGAGCCTAGAAAATTTTGTAGTCAATCTTAGCCTTTGAGAAGTTCAGGTTCAGTAATGGAAGCCTGTAGATCAGATGAAGATATTCATCATACACTATCAATCAGATCAGTTTAGAGGCATTCAGTTCAGCTGGTCATAAGAGGGCTAGGTCTATGCTGTACACGAACAGACTAACTTATAATGTCACAGCTAAAACATGTAGCCAGATGACAATGCTAATGTTTGCCCATGCAATGGCTGCCTTGCATGTGATTTAATGTATTTATTGTTGTTGTGGTTCATCCTTCATTTTTTTGAAGAGGGCCAATGACATCATGGGGGTAATGTCTTGACTTGTTTGTAAATTGGATTTAAGTGAGACAGAGTTGCACAGTCATCATCCTCACTCTCTCTTCCAGAGTTATCAAAGCCCAGCAGCAAGATAAAAGTCAGAACAACTGGTGATGGCCCAGGATTCAGTGGATGACCTTGGCATCTTTGATGTCTGACCAAGCTCTAACTGCTGCACAGCACCTGCTTCAACTGCCTCCATGATTATTGGAACAAATCGTTCTCGTTGGTTCATTCTACCAGGGGACATCTTTACGTGCTTGGGGTGGACATCTCCTTAACCCACGGATGGGTTTGCGGCCTGTAGGTTACCCTCAATCTGGTTTAGCCCGACTACCAAGAGGGCTTTACTGGGATCTGGCCACTGTGAATGCTACAACGTCTTGGAGTAGCAAAGGAGCCTTGGGATGAAGATAGACACCAAAGGGAGATAAGCAGTCCTGGAAAGGCTGTAGCAAGCCCTCTTACCAGAGATGCTAGCCTTCTATGAACATTCATCTTCCTGAGTTCGAATCTGGCCTCGGATACTAGCTATGTGAGCCTGGGCAAATCATTTAACTCTGTTTGCCCCAGTTTCCTCATCATTAAAATGGGCTGGAGAAGGAAATAGTGAACCACTCCAGTATCTCTGCCAAGAAAACCCCAAATAGGGTCACAAAGAATCAGACACAACTGAAACAACTGAACAAAAACAACAAATTGGTGCATGTGTTAATGACTGTGTATTCTGAATTATACTTCTGTTTCGTTCATGTTTGTTTTTGTGACAATGTTATTTATTTAGTTTAGGAAGTCTTTCTTTTACCTATGTATTATATTGCTGTTTATTTGCATATACACTAATGCTTATACATTTTGCATTTACATAGGGCTATTAATAGTATTGCTAGAGTTTTTTGTTGCTGTTTATGCTTATTTCTTTGTGTACTTTGGATTTGCATGTGCTGGTGTGAAGTATACTTGAAATATGTCTTGCTTGTAATTTAGACATTTAATTACTGAAGAGGCCTATCCAGAGATGCTCAGCATGATGCAATGTAATATTACTATATCTTTGTTGTAAATGGTACCAATGGGATGATTACTTGGGATGTTGGGATAATCACCTCATTATTTTAATTGTTAATGTTATTTTGATAATGGTGATGTCTATTGACAAGTGTCAAGTATACCTCAGTTGAATTTGTAAGGGACTGCAAAATTTCTGGCTCTGGAAAGGAACGTAACCTGGCTCTGTCTCACCCATGGTCGTTGCAATGGAAAAATGATGATGAAGGTATTTATGTTAATTGGGCACACTATTTTTGGCCTTAAACATCTGGGAAGAAGTCAAGAGGGCTGCCATAGAGTAGGCACTATGGTGGTTAGTGGAGGGTCAGGATGGGGCATCCCTAGGACTCTATTCTGTATCATTGGAATAATGGCCACTCCAACATGCATCTAATACCTGGATTTGTTTCAATTCCACAGAACACGATTCCCCTCTCAGAATAAGCTCATTGCTTCTAAATTCACCACCATGTTGTTAACCTGAGCCTTGATTTACCCTACCTCTCTTAGCTTCCTTTCCACTCTGTTTGGAAATCTAGAGGGTGGAGTGTTAAACACCGCTCAATGCCTTCCTTTTTAGAGGGCTGAAACTGGACTCTCAGATCACTCCATCTTGTATCTGCTGCCCTGCCTGGCTTCAGCACCATATAACAAGAAACCCCAACTCTGGGTATATATACATCCTGATGTCCTATCTCTTCCCTACCCAACATACTTTCTTGCTTTCTTTTGTGTTGCATCTCACTTTAGATTGTAGGCTCATTGAAGCCACAAACTATCTTTTTTTAAAAATTATATCTCTAGCACTTAGCACAATGTCTGCCATGTTGTAGGTACTTAATAAATGTTTATTGAATTGAATTTGATTGGCTGCTAAACTAGAACTGGGTTGCATTCAAAAATGCAGCTGGGCTGACATGTGGCCCAGGAATATGCTCCTCTGGTCTTTGTCTCTTTGCATTTGTCCTTTCCCAATTTTGGATGAAGGTATAATGAAGATACAACCTTGAGAGTTTTTAAAGTTTAGAATGGTGAGTCATCAGAGGTCCCAGATCTAGAATCCATTCCGGAATTTACAGTCAGGCAAACCTGGTTTGACAGAACAGCTCAGCAGCTGATTGACCCCCAAAGCCAAGATAACAGGTATTAGAAGCAGTTCAGCAACTCTATCCATTGGCTATGCTTAATTTAAAAGTAAACTTGATAAGGCAAATGCTTTGTAGAAACTCTCTTAAGTTTGGTCCCATTCTTTCCAGGGATTGAGGTGATACAGGAGAGAATGTGCTCCCAGGTGGTGGGTGGAAATATTTTGTGACTTCTATTCTTATTATACATTAACAATAACTATCCCTTTGCAAAGCTAATTTAAGTTAGTTGGTTAAATGACCCTTGGACAATAAACACTAATTAATGTCAACTCAAGCTGATAGCATTAGAGAAGTTGTCACCAACCCCTCACAGGTACCTTTAAAGCCTTTAAGGGGAAAGGTAGTCTTGCTGTAGGAGACCTGACACGCTCAAAGCTTATGGTCTACATTAGAATTATTTCTCTTTTGACTCAGTAATAAGAAGGGGAACTGAGAAAAAGTATGTTATCAGTAGACTAGAAAGCCACTGCTTTTTAGCCTCAAGGCACCTTGGGGTGGCATGATCACCACAGCCACCTGGGGCATGTTCTGTTGTTGGAGTTACACGCACCAGCTTTAGCGAAGTCCTAGCTGGCCAACAGTCATTATTGTTTGGAGGTGGAGGGTTCCTAGCTTGGCTCATATATTCTCCCTAGAGGTTAGGAAGAAACACAAAACCTTCTGAGCTATTGTCTTTTTTTTTTATCATACCTGGAATTTCATTGGCACAGGGAACTCTGGATAAGGAAATATCTTCTAATGAAGATTGGCAATGTCTCCATAATTTAATAATAATTCCCCAGGGCAGTAAGATATTCAGTGACCTGCCCAAAGTCACACAGCCAATAGACATCAGAAGTGTGAACTGAACACAGGTCTTCCTGGCTTCAAGGCTTGCTCTAACCATTCTGTCTCTCACCATCATGCTTTAAAAAAAACTGCCATAGTATTAATACATAAGTTCTCAAACAATCTCGTACATATGCCACTTGATTCTCTTTTCTGTAGTTTTTTGGTTTCCTTCTCTCTTGCTTCTTTTTCCCCTTTACATACTGCAGAATGTAATCATGTGAGTTTTAAATTGCTTTTAAAAGTTGATGCTACTCTACTAAAAGCCAGCTACTTCATAAGCTGTGTCAGCTAAAGGTCTCCCCACCAGTTAGCCAGAAGTTTTTGCTGTCATATCTGTCCAGGAAATTTGAGCAGAAACTGTAATTAGATGTAAGTGGTCCTATTCCCACAGAAATGAATGGCAGCATCTAGGGAGAGACAACTGTTCCAGAAGCTTTTGGCTACCAGTGCTCTACAAGTTAGCAGGATGGAGGAAGGGCCCAGATCCAGACTTCTGTCGGCCTAATTTTATATCTGTGGAAGCACAACACAAAATCCAGTACTTTGAATGCCTTGCTGTGATGGTTACCAAGCCAAGCGCATTTCAGACTTTTATGCTGGTTGGCCCCTCCTGGGAAGGACATACGACTTGTACATCTCTGCATGTTCTTTTCTCTCCCCAAATCATCTGTTCTAGATACAAAAATTAAGAGCCGAGATTTCAAAAAATATCTGGGATCTTTTCCTAAAAAAGGAAAAAATCATGCTTATAACTCATTATTTGAGTTAAAAGAATTTGGGTTAAGAAAAGGGGGAGGATCAAGAAGTTTTTATTGTTATTTCAACACTGTCTTCTGTGGAAGTGATGTATCTTCCTTTACTGTCTATTGTAATTATAGTTTGATCAAGACATTTTGCTAAGCCAGGTAAATGAACATGTATTGAATACTGAGAAGGAGTATGGCACAACAGATGAGGCACTGGGCTTGATCGAAGTCAAGAAAACATGGGTTTAAATCCTGCCTTACATTAGCTGTGTGACCCTGCACAAGTCACCTAATCTTTCCCCAATTTCCTCATCTATAAAATAAGGGTGCTGAACTTAATGATTTCCAAGGTTCCTTCTAGCTATAAATTTATGATCCCAGGATCTTATGCCTAGCGTTGAACTAAGTCCTTGGCAGAGGGAAGGGTGAGGGAGGGAGATGCAAAGAAGTATACATTGTGGTCCTTGTCACTGAGGAGCTCACAATCTGATCCAAGAGATGAAAGATGAAGTATCTGGGCTTTTGATGTATAAGGGAATAAACAATCAAGTGCTAAAGGGCATTTTACAGATAGTAAATGTGACAGATCATACAAAGGAGAAACTGACCAGTAGTTGGAGTTGGAACTTGAGGACAGAACCAGGAGTAATGGGTACAAGATGCAAAGAAGCTAATTTAAGCTTCCTAACACAACTTTCCAACAATTAGATGTATCCTAAAGCAGAATGCACTACCTCATGATGTGGTAGCTCCCCCTCATTGAAGGCCTTCAAATAAAAGCTGCAGAACCATTTGTTGGATATGATGGGATCATAGATTTTGGGCTTGAAGGACCCTTTGGGTGTTATCTACACCAACCTCCCTCATTTTACCAATGAGGAAACTGAGACCAGCAGGGTTATATGGCTTATCCAGGCTTTGAGCCAGATTTGAACACAGGCTTTGGCTTCAAATCTTACTGTTATAATATCATTTTTTGCTACTTTTTGTATTTTATAGTGGTAATTGTTTTTTAGGTATGAGCTGGATGAGAACAGAGATTAACGAACTATGGCCTTGGTCCAAATCTAGACTATGGCATGCTTTTGCATGGTCCATGAACTAAAAGCTAATGTTTTTTTAAAACCATTTTTATATCGCAGGCTGTACAAAAAAGGTGGTGGACTGGATTTGGCCCACAGATCATAGTCTGCCAACTCCTAAATTAGATGGCCATTGAGGTCCTTTATAATTCAAATTCTGTGATTCTGTGAGTTAGGCCCTAAAGGATGCATGGGACTGGGACAATTGGAGGGAGGTGGGGAGGGTATTGGCATAGCAGACATCATTTCCCTAATGATGTTACAGTGCCAAAGTGCTTTTGATCACTGGACATATCAGGCCGTATAGAAAAAAAAAATCTGATCACAGGTTGGTCTACTCAGGCATGATCTCGAAAGACTTTATGCTCTATGAAAAATGATGTCTTTCAATTTGAAGTCTACTGTAAGCTCCTTGAAGGCAGGGACTGTTTCAACTTTAGCACAATGCCTGACACATAACAGACCCAATACATTCTGAATGAATGAATGAATGGACAATAGTTAAGAGACCAGTAGTGATGATCAAAGCAGGGCATTGGGTATGGAGAGAAAGGTTTAGGTTGACAGTTTCTGGCAACTATTAACATGACAGAAACAAGGAAGTTTCCTTTTATTATTGCTCTTGGTCTGCAGAAATTAGATTGGTGATTCCCTACATTTTACAGGTCCAAAGTCTTCCTATAATTTCATCATCCACATCTCAGTTTTCACCTAAAAAAATATAGACCTTCTACTTCATCCTCTTCTGTCCCTGTATCTCTATCTCTCTCTGTCTCTATTTCTCTCTTTTTTATCTCTCTCTGTCTCTCTGTTTGACTGTCTTGATAGATAGATAGATAGACAGACAGACAGACAGTTAGGTGGCACAATAGATAGAGCTCTGGGCCTGGAGTTAAAAAGTTAAAAAGACCCGAGTTCAAATCCAGGCTCAAACACTTGCCCTGGGCAAGTCACTCAATCCTGTTGGCCTCACTTTCCTCATCTGTAAAATGAGCTGGAGCAGAAAATGACAACCACTCCAGTATCTTTATCAAGAAAATCCCAAATGGGGTCACAAAGAGATGGATGTGACTGAAATGACTGAATAACATAGATAGATAGATAGAAAGATAGATAGATAGAGAGAGAGATAGAGGATGGATGGATGAATGGATGGATGGATAGAAAGACAGACAGATAGAAAGACAGATAGATAAATTTAACTGAATTATTCAAAATAAATTATGCCCAAGAAAAAATGGTCATTGAGTTCCATTCTCCTATCCTTAGTCCTAACTTATTGATCCATGTGGTGGATATAAACTGATGTATGTATGTTTATTTGTTTGTTTTTCATTCAATCTTGGTTTACTACACAGGTAAAAGAAATCCCTCGACTAATCAGAGCATGCTGAGGCTGCCCCCTCTTCACCCAGCTTTCTGTGAGAACAAAAGTTAAGAGATTTTTTTCCTTCTTGAGACAGGACATCTCTGTAAGGTGTGTTAGCAGACTACTGGGCATCCCTTTGGAATGATGAGGCAGCAGACTGGACAATAGATATAAAAACATGTTTCATAAATAAAGTCTTGTACCATTTTCTAGACAGCTTGAAGTCTTTCTTTAATCTCTGACCACAGTCCAGAGAGCATAGAATCTGGTGTTAGTCATGTCTGTTCAGTTCCTGAATCCTAGCCAGGTGGTCCTTTTAGGATGTAAGAGGGAAAAGAGCCTGTATTTTCCAATTCACTTGCATGGCAACCCATTTCTTTTGTCATGTCTGCCCAAGCTTCATGTCATTTGATTGATTTTTCTGTTTCTGATTATTCTTGGTTCTTCTGATTCTTGGTTGTCTATTCTTGGTACTCATTCCTCTTGCTTCTGAATTTGACCTATCCCATGCCCCATGGCTGATTACTAATGGTTGATCCCAACCCTTATGTTTGACTACCTTCCATTGTCTCATTATCACAAGGTCTGCTTCTCTTGTCTTTTTGGAGAGAATGCAAAACAAAGACTTGTTACACTGGCTTATGGAGTAAGCAATACTGTGTCTAGTGCAAACAGCATGAACGGCACCCTCAAATCAGCTTTTGAAAACAAATTCAGATGGCGAGAAGAGACTCTGGCAAGATGCTGGAGGCCTTGGGACAAAAGGCCTACAAGGGGAAAGACCTAGGTGACTACTGTAGAGACGCAAGGGATTGAGTGGGGCAGAGCTAGGAAGAGAAGGAGATCTTTCAGGGTACAAATGCTTGAGGTAGGGATGGAGTGCCAAATGGCAATGGAAGCTTCCTATTTTAAATAACTATTTTTGCTAATTAGGTGCTAAACTCAGTTTCTACCTTTTGAAGGAGCACAAGTGCTGTCATCATCTTCTAAATTCAGGTGCCTAGGGGCAAAGGCCTGATTACCTCTCTCTAGTTATAACTCTCAGAGAATGTTGGATAATAGTGATCTCAAACTCCAGAAGTTGAAAGTTTACATGCATGGAGTACCCTCTTAGGGGTAGAAAATTCTTAGGCCTTCTTCCTTTCGCCTTCAACAGGAAAGTATAACTCCTGTCTCAAGGCCCATTTATATGAGACTTTCTCCTAGAGTCTATACTATAGATAAAGGCCCTGCCCTACATGAAAGGTGAGAGAGCTCTAGACTTTACCAGTCCCCCTTGGAGATTCTTCCTCAAGTCACATCTGGCATCCAGTTTTGAAAGAGAAAATGGAAGAAGCCAACCCCATTTCAGATTGCTGAAGGAAAAGACTAGGAAGACATAAGAACTGGCAGTCTCTGTCATATCCCTATTCCCAGCTTGCTGTACTGAAAGGAGTTTCTCTTTGGCTGAGATCCAGGATACTCTCTCTTGGTTGAACCAAGTTATCTGACTCCCAATGGGAGAGCCCTTTCTCTCAGTATTGTCTGGTATATATTCTCCTATGTATACCTTCTCTGATTTCAGTTTCCCTACCATTTGAGTAATTGTGTTTTCATTGTGGAGCTGGTATTTGGTAGGAAAGGTTTCCTCTTACTCCCAGAAATGACAAAACAACCAGGAGTTAGCTCAAATATAATTATATTCTCTTGACAAACCATATTTAAGGGAGCAGATATATTTCTAGCCCAATCCCTCCTTTCTCTGAGATGAGCAGTGTCCTCTGGCCCCAACCTTCGGCTTACAGGCAGAAATTAAAGTCTCCTTTGGGGAAGGGGCAGAGGAAAAGAAGATGGGAAGTCTGTTCTTCTTACCTTTGAGTTACACAATGACAGCCCTCACCAATGGTGGACTTCTCTATGCATCTGGGGTCCACTTCTCCTGTTACAATAGCAACACTAGTTAGGCTATTGTGTCATAACCCAAAAAGTGAGTCCACGATACATACTGTCTGCTGACTTTAATGAGGTGATTGACAGATTAAAAAGCAAAGATAAACAACTGGGGTAGTCTCAACCATAAACAGTCTGAGAATGGTGCTTTATGCTTTAAGATATTCATGCCCACCATCTTGGATTATTCTAATTTTTAAAATGAGCTGCCTCTTTTTATATAACGCACCATGTCATTGTCAAGCCATTTGCTTTTTGCTAGAGTCCACATTCAGGTAAACCAGTACATAGATCCTTTAGGGATTATCATAGAAAATTCAACATTAACCTGAAAGTTTATATCAACCACATAGCTAGACTATTTTTAGAAAAGGCTCATCTTCTAGTGTATTCATTAATTATTATTGCTCTGCACTTGGTCATATTTCCCAATTCTTTCAGTATTGTTAATGCTTAGCTCTTTTGTGTAGTGCATTTTAATCTTTAAAGTACTATGCAGGCCAGAATTAATCTCAGGCAGAATTTTCCCATTTTGTAGATGGCGGAAGGAGAGGCTCACAGACTTGTCTGGGATTCCATTGGAAAATATTTTCAGAGCTGGGATTTTAAAGAGAAGTGACAGCTCCAGATATATCAATATAGAAATAAAGATGATTGTGGCTCCTATTCACCACTTGATCGTAAACCCCCTTGAACCTCTGGGACATTAAGTAAATCAAGCAATAATATGGTGTGAAAATGTTGTGTTTTCCTTGGGACTAATTTTTTTTAAAGTTATTCACTAGCTATATTGCTTAGTCTTGATCAGGAAGATAAAATATTCAGTTTCTAGGTTCTTGTGATCAAGCTACATGACACAAATTTCAAAGGCTGTGATGATATACTTTTCTCTCTGAGTCTGGATGGGAGCTCCTCCTCCTCCCCTCCCTTGATCCCCTTTGCACACAAATGGGCTTGTCAGGAACCCCCAGTGTTCCTGCTTTCTCTTTTTATTAAAGACAATAGATCATGATTTCTATAGTGGAAAGAAAAAAAAGAAAATTAATAAAAACAGGCATGTACAACACATATTGGCAACAGGTAGCTTTCTGACAGACCTAGCAGTGTGTAATCATGACATGCCAAAACATTAGCAAGGAAACTACTCATGCGTGACACTCATGTTCAGCCTTTGCCAGCAGATATCAATGGTCTCTTAGGGATGGCTTCCTTTCATAGCAGCACCTGAAACACAGCAAACTCTGTGGCTTTGCTTGGTGAGAGGAATGTATACTCGGGGCACCACAAAGCCAAATGACTCCATGCCATATGCGATTCTTTAAGCAAGTGACTATTTGGCCAAAATGTAAACCCTCTCTACAGACCGAAAGGGATTTTCTCTACATAGTTGGCATGATTGACTCCTCCTAGACCTGAGCTATTCTTCATGAAGACATAGTGGTAAACCTTTCTCCCACCCCCACCCTCCCTTATATGGGGTATTTGCTCCTTCCATAGATAGTTCCTTGGAGTCGAACATATTTTGGTTACTGGTTTTGAGCTGACCAGCAAAGGGAAATCCTTGGATGTCTTGGATTTTAACTAGCCTTTGCAACATCATTGAATGTGACTGAATTTTAAGCAAATGTGTGCACTCTTTTATTTTAAACTACAGGTGGAAAACAGCTAATATGAGGGAATCAGTGAAACATAGGAAGAATTCAACAAACTCTTGGAGAGTAAAAAAAGGAGAGTTAGGAGAACAAGACACATAATGACTAAGCTAAAATAAATGAAACTCCTACTAAAAGGCAGCTGAACTTGGATTAAATGCAAAAATCAACATATTTCCCTCCCCTCAGGAGAGAACAGAAAGACTATGGGCAGAGAATGTTGCATATTCTTAACATGGTACTGTTTGCTTTTGCTTAATTATTTCTTTGGGGATGGAGTATATCAGATAATGATTACAATGCTGTGATGCAAAAAACAAAAGTAATCAATCAATAAATGAATATAAATAGATTTCAATGGAGAAATGGGAAGGTGGAGATGGGATCAGGGATGGAAAGGTATTTCAAAATGCATTTACAGTTTTTTGAAATGTTTGGGCATTTCGAGGATTTCATGATTTCATTGGTGTCGGTATTCCCTCCATGACTCCCTGTTTTCCCATAAATCCAATGGACCTATCCAAAATACTAGATGCCTTTTTTTTTTTGTTCCTCGGGGTGGGGCGGGGGAGAGGAGAGAGGGAGATACTAGTGTACAACCCCAAATGTCCATCTTTGAAATGTTTAGTGAGCCAAAATCTGGCTAGATTAGTGTATTGCTGACTTACATTTGAGAGGTACTTTCAAGTAATAGCACGTGGAAACATCACAGAGTGTTCAATTGAGATACTTCCTCCCAGCTCTAAGAAAATGAAATTTAGATATAGAAAGCTGGTCTTTTGAGAGGGAGGTGTGGTGCAAGGGAGGCTAATGTGAAAATCCTGAAAATGATCTTGAAAATTAAATCATTGGCAGGACAAGAACCTGCCTTCTGATTCCTGCCATGATTGACTGACTTCTCGGTGCTTTGATACCTTGGCCCTGGTTCCTGCTCCTGTTTTCTATTGTTGTTGTTGTTGAGTCATTTTCAGTCATGTCCAACCCTTCATTACCCCACTTGGGGTTTTCTGGGCAAAAGTACTAGAGTGGGTAGCTATTTCCTTCTGCAGCTCATTTTATAGATGAGGAAACTGAGGCAGACAGGGTAAAGTGACTTGCCCAGCATCACAAAGCTAGTAAGTGTTTGAGACCAGATTTGAACTCAGGTCACCCTGACTCCAGGCTTGGAGTTCTATTCCCTGCGCCCCGTAGCTGTCTCTGTTTCTTTCAGTCTCTCTTATTGGACACAGGCTTGTTTCCCTCTAGGGAACCTAGGTTTGAATCCAGGGTCTGCCGCTTATTAGCTGTATGACTTGAACAAGTCATTTAAGAACAGCTGGGTGGCACAATGGATAGAGTACAGGATTTGGATGCAGAGTTTTTTGTTTGTTTGCTTTTTTACCCCAAATCCAACGCTCCGAGGTGTTGGCAGAATACGCCACATTCAAAGTGATCATTATTTTTGATAATAACGTTAGTATTTAAGATTGATTTTGAATCTCTGCTTTCCATGGCACAAAGCACTATCTGAGTCCTCAAAATAATATACGCTTGATACACTTTGTGCAAGAAAAATCTAGCTTCCCTATCCATTTCCCCCACTTCTGTTCATAATATTCAAGGTCTGAAATCTTAGTTAACTTTGATGTCTCCCTTTCTTTGGTCTTCTTTGTCTAGTCGGTTCTTAAATTATGTCTTTTTAAAAATAATCTGTGGATTTTCCCCTTCTCTGTTACCATTTTCATCACTGTTGCTTAGATTCTTATTACTTCAAGACTGGATGATTGAAATAATCTAACCTCCTTAAATCTCTCCTCTTTCCACTTAATTCTACACAACAGCGCCAGATTAATTTTCCAGAAACACCAGTCTGACTACATCATTCCATTGCTTTAAAAGCTATGATACCTCTCCTGATTTGTCATTGGATTCAATTCAAAAGCATCACCCCAGTATTCAGAGCTGATTTCCATGATGTGGTTCTATATTAATTGTCTAATCTCCTCTACTGCGCCCTAACATGAATCTCTAATTCCAGTTACATCGTTGTTCAGTAGTTCAACTGTGTCCAACTCTTCATGACCCTACGGTCCATAGCTTCTAAGACTGTCCTCGGGGTTTTCTTGGTAAAGATAAAGGAATTGTTTGCTATTTCCTTCTCCAGTGTATTAAAGCAAACAGAAATCAAGTGATTTATCCAGGGTCACACAGCTAGTAAATGACTGAGACTGAATTTGAACTCAGATCTTCCTGACTCCCAGCCCATTACTCTATCTACTGAGCCACCTAGTTGCCTTTCCAATTCCAGTTATATCATTGTCTTATTGTCAGCTATATTATCACCCTTATGACATTGTCATAATCCCCTCTCTTTTTTCTGAAGTCTTGACTAAAATATAACTAAAAAAGTAAATCCTAAGTATTTACTAAGAAATAAATACTATACAAGTTATTCTCTCTTCCTAAGTTATATTATATATCACTTCATATTAGACTACAAGCTCCTTGGGGGCAGAAGACTGGGTAATTTTTCATTTTTGTATTCCTAGTACTTACCTTGGCTTGGAAAATACAGACCATCAAGGTACGTACAAGACTTTATTGGATCTATGGCTTCATGGACGTAGGTACTCTGACCAGTGATGGAGATAGTTATCTGCTCCTCATCCTATTCAACAAGTCTGACTGTGGATCATACCTTGTTCTTGTTTTCATTCTTACTTGTACATTTCTTAGATAATGTCTTTAACATCACATAACTTTTTATAGATAAAATTCTGTAGTCTATTTACATCCACTATACATCTCTTCATTCTGCTTTGGGAAACCCACAACTTACAAATTTCAGAGTTAGAAATATAGGCCTTGTTTCTGGGAGAAGATTAGGTAGGTTAAAAGAACTGTGCCTTTGACGTATGCAGTAGGTGTTTAATAAATGTTTGTCGAGCTGAATTACCTGACTGATCAGTTTTGTCAGCTAACATGTGGATTTGCATTCCGACTTCCCTTAGAAATCATCCCTCTCTTTTGCAACCCGAGAATAAAACAAATTATTCGTTCTTTCTTTTCCTTCAGCGACAACCCAATCCTTTCAATTATAGCTTTCAGGTACTACTGCATTTGATGTTCGGCTTTAACACTGATATTTTTTATGATGGCCTCTAGCTCTGCAGTGGAGCATTCTGTAACACTAAGCTAAGCAGGCACGATTTCCATTTTCCAAGCCTTATCTGGCAGTATTATTTCTTGCTCTTGATTTTCTTTCTTTCAGATTTGTCAGTGGCAACACTTTATCTTCGTTTTTGATGTTAGCTCAGTGAGCCAAATGAGATTGGAATCTCAGTGACTCTGAATTATAATCTCTTCTCTTTCACAGGCTTACCATGTGCTATCAGACAAATAATTTATCCTCCCCATACCTCACTCTCCCCACCCATAAACAAGGGATTCATGTGACCACTAACCCTGATAGTTTGGTATTTAGTCATTAAATAAAGGTAATTCTAAAATAAGTCACAAAATAAGAGTCCCTATGCAAACATCTGAGTGACAATAACTTCCCAAGAGTAAGTTCATTGACTTGAGAAGCAGAGACCGTACGTGCTTGCTGACCAGGCTGGTTTGGTCAGTTCTTGAAGAGTTGATAAAAATAGACAGCACAAGCCTTTATTCAAAGGCATAGCCTTGTGAAGAGGAGGTATGCAGTAAATTAGGGGTATTAGCAGAGTGGCATATTATTCACTGAAGGTG
Source organism: Trichosurus vulpecula (assembly GCF_011100635.1). Lineage (NCBI taxonomy): Eukaryota > Metazoa > Chordata > Mammalia > Diprotodontia > Phalangeridae > Trichosurus > Trichosurus vulpecula. Next base: position 211,832,382 of record NC_050580.1, on the reverse strand, counting down.
CTGGAAGCGTATTCTAGCTATAAGGATGTTTGATGGCCTTTGGTCAAGTATTCACATACAAGAGTCATGTACCAAATACAACAATCCGTATAGCCCCAGGGTAGAGTTTACAGCAGGTTTCTGTTTTCCTGCTTTCATCCATATGCATACAAGTGATAACATGTACTAAGTTAAATAATGCATAGTACTTAAACTATTCTTACTTTTTATCCTTTGGTTATTGTAATTACATGTAATTTTGTGAAGGATTTTCTATTTTTAAGAAATTGCACTTTTGTACTTGATCCAGCTAACAGGATTTTCTTACATTACTTCATAAAGAGGCCATCTTTTAAACTTCTAATGTTATTTCTTATTCATTAGTACATATGCCTGTAGGGCATGTTCATAAATGGGTTAAAGTTACAAAGTTATGCTTATAAAAGCTCACGGTAATTTGGAGTATCAGGAGGATTTATTAATTTTGAAATCTCAAAAGAGCAAAAGCTAAAATGAGATTGGATTAAGTATATTCTTGCATGCAGTTATTCTAAACACCCTTAAGGACCAAAGACTAACTTACAGAGGACATTATGCAAATATGAATATATCTCTAAGTGCCTCATAGGCTTGCTGATGTAATATTTTGCATGGTTAGTTAAGTACATCAAGTAAAAGGTTTGACCTTGATATAGTATAAACGTGCTTATTTCAAACTACTCAATTGTCTTCTGGGGGCACTGTAGAATGAATCAACATAATGTGAACGATAGATAAAGCCCCAATCTCATCAACAGAGCCCTCAGTACACAATGAGATATTTTCGAAGTGCTTAACAGCATCTTTCACATAGTAGGCACTTACCAATTGCTTGTTCCCCTTGACCGGCAAGTAGCTAAGTGCTGTTCTGTATAACATATCCCTTCCCCCACAAAAGTGCTATTTTGATGCCTCATTATAGTGTTTATGTGGAAATGGGTTCTTGAAGGTTATGCAAGAAGGGCAAAAATTCTGTTAGATACTACCATGATGGAAAGGCTTTGAATATGGATCCTGTGAAAAATTGTGTCTTTTTTCGAGGACCAACAAACACAGCTAAGTTTAGAAAGGCTCAACACCAGAAGGCTGGCCACCAGGTGATGATTTTATTTTTAGTTACAACAATTCATTAAATGCTTCTACTGAAATAAGTAGGGACTACAATATATGCTGATAGAGAAAGTTCATCCATTTGATAAATCCATATTTGAAATATTGAAGTAGAACTTGCTAGGTTTTCATCATCTTATTGGTAATGTGGCAACAGAAAGTATTATGGTAAAATCTAGGCAATTATTCTTTATTGGTTCCCACGAATTAAGGCATGTTTTTTACTCATTGAACAATGGTTCTGGATTTGAGATACTATTAGATTACATGAATTTAGATCCTAGAAGGGGCAATCATATTCACAAAGATTAGTGGAGTTGAGCAGGGTCTTACAGTCTGCAAATTTCCATAATGCTAAGTTATGAGGCAGGATTGTCAAGTATACTTTCTCTTGTTGCAAAAATGTTAAAGGGATAAATTCCCCCGCAGACTATTGGGAGAAATTAACTTTTTGCCAGGGCCATCAAGGCCTCTTGCAATTAGTATATCCAAGTGCAAAGCTGGTTATGAATGTTCCCAGAGCATCTCAAAACATTTAAAAGCTTGTAAATTATGTTGGTACTCATTGAAATAACTGTTTGATAAATTTGTCCTTGATGAGAAAGAATGAATTAGCAATAACTCACATATATATTGAAATTTATAAAATCTTCTAACAGCAATCCCATGAGTTAGGTAGTGTAAGAATTATTATTCAGTCAGTTGAAAAACATTTATTAAGTTCTATGTTCCAGACTCTGTACCAAGCACTGGGGATACAAAGAAAGGCAAAAGATGATTGCTGCCCTCAAGAAGCTTATCATCCATTAGGAAAGGCATGACAAAAAGAAACTGAAAAACAAAGTAGGGAGAAGGTACTGGGGGAAGGATATGATGGAGAGGTCCAAGAGTGCAGTCAGGAAATGAAGAGGCATTGCTAGTCACTAATCTCTTCCTATTCCCCAAGAAAGGCCAATCCTTGGTATTCCCATGCTCACTCCGGTGGTTGAGTGCTCCAGTCTACCAACAGGGAGTACAGAGGAAATGCAAAAAACTTGGTGTTTGATCTTGATTTACTCAAACTGAATAGGTATGAGCTCCCACATGACTAAAACTCCATTTTCTTCCTGAGTTAGTTATATTTCACTGAGCCCAAGTCACACAACCTTGACTCTATATACATGTGAAAATCATAACATTGTGTTATTATTATCCTTTAGGGTACGATGTATGAAAATTAGAATCAGTCCCAAATTAATCACTAGTTTCTCTACTTCCAGACTATACTGGAGGGGAAGTAGGGCTGGAGAAAACAATATTGGAAAGATTGTGGAGTAGGCAAAGCTTTCTTCAATGTTACTTTTATTTTCATATTTAAAGTCCCTTTTCCCACTTATGGGACTCCCCACCCCCTTGATGCTATTCTCTGGCTTGCCCAGGCTCCTTCCCCCGCTCTAATACATCTTCCCTGGTCTGCCATACTTAGACAGCAACCTATTCTCTGATTTTTTTCCCCCTAACTTGATCCTTTGCATAAAAGAATATCTATTTTTTTTGCTCTGTCTTCCCAGGATCCATTTCCCCACAATAGTTCATTGGTTAATAGCATTAATGAGATAATCATAGAATCTAAAATCTTAGATCTGGCGGAATGCTCAAAAAATTATTTTCAGATTGGTAGGATAACACTCCTCTCTTTTCCCCAAGGACTGAGACATGTTTCTTGGGAGCCAAATAGCCTCAAAGAGGAGAAAATTCTTAAAGCCCTTTCCTCAACATATGGTTTCTCATTGGATGCTGTGAGAGAAAGAATCACTGAGCTTCTTCAGACATAAATGGAGCAAAGACAAAGCAGCTGAATCTGACTTTTTAAATATGCTGACAGCTCCATCTATACAGACAATAAAAAAACCCAACACCCTCCTCTTAACTATGTGGTTAACCAACTGGAACCAGGTAAAGAATGTCTGTGCATGCCCTAGTCTCTCCAAGGAACTTCCTTTCCACAGAGTCAAGATTCTTCCAGAAATAACTCCCTAGTGTCCTCGACTTGGAGATACTGTATTAGCTGAGCAAGTTAGTGGGGATTGCATATGTGCCAGAGCCCTATTTCATTGAAATTAGATTATATTGGTTCTATGTGGCTCCAAAGGAAAGAACTAGGACCAGTGTGTTAGGAGGTAAATTTTGCCTTAGAATAATAAAGAACTTTCTAACAATTAGAGATGTTAATAAAGAAGAATGCAACTCAGCGAGAAAGTGAAATCTAGTCCCTAAAATAGTTGAAGCAGTGACTGGAGTGACCATTTGGCAGGGATGTTTTTGGGAGATTCATGTTTCCAGAAGATTGTGTTTCTGGGAACCAGAATTGTTGACTTTGATTTCCTTCTAATTATTGGTGTTCTACTTGCCAGGTAAAGGCAGAGCATGAGCCTGATTTCTAAAATTTCCTTAAGGAGCATTATGCTGGGTGGTAGGGGTAAGAGCTGAGAGGAAGGAAATTACTTAATTAAATCCACTGCATTTTTCCCTAGTTCTCTCCAGTGTCCAAATGGATTTGTGAAGTCACAGATTTTGTAGCTCTTTCCAACAGGGCAGATTAAAAATTCCCCTTGCTTGCCAATCTTGGATGACTCTTGTCCATGTCCTCCCAAAAGCCTGCCGAGGAGGGGATCCTCAAACATATTGGAGAGCTTTCATCTCTTCTCCCAATATAGCCAATGTACAAGTGGAGCACCCTCACTGTGAAGTGGATTGCTTTTACAGCCATCTCACACCCACCATGTTTCTCTCTCCATTGCCTTCCTTGTGGTATTTATCTTTGGGTATTTGGAGCAACTCCAATCCATCCACTAAAGTGTTATTATTGAAAATATGGGCCTTTGCTTTCATGAGAAGCTTGAGGTGGGCAAAAGAGCTTTGCAACCATTAAGTTCACTGCTGTCCTTTTAAACTCTGGGTCCAACCCAAATTGTCCATTTGGCTTGTATCAGACACCTCCCCACCCCCCACGGCCACCCCATATATATGTATGTATATATATGTATATATGTACACACATGCATGTATATATACACACACACATACACACATATATACACATACATATGCATATACATTTATACATATATATGACTGTACAAACAGTATAAGATCTCCATCCAAAGGTATGTTGAAATCTGGACATTCTTCTTCCACTTGATCTTTCTTCTGTGGAGAGATGCTCCTTTGCAGGATTAAGTAACCATTCCAAACCAAACTCCTTTGCAGGATTATGCAACTCTTTCAAGAGGCTCTACAATGTTTTGGAACTTCACACAATCAAAATATTGTCATCTACAAACAGGTGCATCTGGAGGAGCTCACTATCCCCAGGGAATATTTCACTGTTCTGGGATCTTCTCTTGATCACTTCCATCACATTGGGGAATACCTTTGGCAACAGATATTCTAATTTTGTGCTTCAAATTACATTTATTATTAGAGGATCATTGAATAGGGTTTCTTCTATTACTATACAAGATTCTATTATAAGATTACTATTACAAGATTCGAAGAATTTTGGTTCTAACAAAAAAGAAATGAGGATGCTTTTAAAGCTTACTATCTTTGTGATCATGGGTAGATATGATCAAATCATTTAACCTCCTTAAGTATCAATTTCCTCATTGGTAAACTAGGATGATAATAGCACCTATCTCATGGATTTGTTGTGAATATCAAGTGAAATAATTTATTCAAAGTGCATTGCAAATCTTAAAGTGCTATGCAAATGTCAGCTGTTATTGTTGAATGACTGCTTTCAAATCTTTTTAAGCATCACTAAAGCCCTGAAAGATTGAAGTTGGGACAATTGGCAGGTGTGAAATGGGAGGAAGCTGCAAAAGAAATTGAATTTCTTCCATAATAATTCTACACAATAGCTGTGTAAACTCTCTATGGTTAAATAAATATACTTAAATACAAAGATTTTACAATTTCATTCAAACACTGCTGATAACAACTACCTGTCTTAGCTTCTGGACTCTTTACAAACAGCCAATACATTTGCACTTGTAATTTCCTTAGGAGACTCAGCAGTATGCTTTCTTTGCCCACCCCCCCCCAACACAAAATATAGGAATGAGAATCTTGAGTTTTTTTGAATGCTAAGTATAACCTTAATAAGCCTCTGGCATACAGGTTTTAGAGCCACTTTCTCTCTTCTTAAAGGTCCTCTGCTCTGGACTCATGTACATAATTGAGCCAGATTCCATCTTGGGAATGCTGGCCTCTAATGAAGGGGGCAGGGTATCTAATCCTTTTTTCTTACTCTTTGGTTCATTAATCCCCACCCCAGTATCTTGGGGATGATTTTCTTAAAACTTAGGTTTAGGCTTATATTTAGGGTTTCCCCCAAAGGGAGAGTTAAAGAGGTACCCATTGTCAGATTTGGGACAGTCATTTATTTCCTACTCACAAAATGAATACTAAACACACAACACTCATGCACATATTTGACAAAAACATACTTAAAACATGATCCAGTAACTTAACTTTCAAGTACTGTTCTAATCTGACATGCCCAGTCAGAAATGAGTTCCAAGAAAGCATTAGAGCTTTGAAAGCTATAAGTTGAATTTGTTGCAAACTTAAAAGGAGAAGCAAGCTATACATAATAGGGATTTGGAGTTATATGTCTAATCCTCTTTTGTTGTATGGAAGTGTTCATTTTGTTAGTTTTTTTTAAGTTAAGAATAATGATAGTGGTGATGATGATGATGATGATGATGACGATGATGATGATAAGAATAAGTTCTGAGACCCCACCTACTGGCCAAACTCTCAGTTTTTGATCTTGCTAAATTTCAGTGGGCCCTAGTCATGTGACTTTAGCTTAATGGAGTTGGATCTTCATAGGAGTGATCATGCTTAGATAAGATATGGAGCTGGTTTTACTCAACATAGAATTAGTAAGCAAACAGACATAAGAAAATAATGAATTATTAAACAATGACTAGGTGGGTACTACTGTTGCCCACAACTGTGCTCTACCTAGGAAGTCCCCAGGCACAGGATCATTCTGATCTGGTGGTTCTAGAATCTTCCTTTGGTTGGGTAAAGGATTTCAAACCACATAGTTTCCACAAAAAGTTTGACTCATGTATGCAGCAAGGTAAGCAAATAGATAAAGAGACTGAAACTCTAGACTCAGGATTTTGGCTTAGCCCAGAGAATGGAATTCTGAAGCATGATGATGCAAGCTGGATCTAGTGAGCACTGGTGCTATCCCCCATCTCAGCTGTCTGGTCACTGGGTGCTCGCCTTGGATAACCTCTCATGGAGCAGGGTGGTTACACATGACAGCCAGTTGCAGAAACAAGCTATACTGCCATCATTCCCCCCAGCAGCCCTCTCAAACTTTGACCTCAAGTAAGCAGCTTTCTGTATTTACCTACATATACCTGTATTTACCTGTGTGTATCTGTATTTACCCACATGTCCATCACTTCCTTCCTTTTTTCCAGCCCATTGCACTTCACGGCAAGAAAGATTAGGGCTGCAGAGGAATGGCCATTACAAAAATGACTATGTCTATATATTTGGATTAGAACCTATGATTCTGACTCCAAAGAGAATACTTTTTCCACTTAGATTTTTCTCAGATAATGACATTTTTTCTTCTTTCAAATAGAGAAGGTACACAGGCAAAATGAGTTGGGGGTATGAAAGTGGAATAAAAATATGGTTATGTTTTCAATGATCTATAAGCCAATGAATAAATGATCTCATTATTAGGATGCCTTAGTCTAGGAATTCTGTTTTCTGCCACCATAATCCTGCTCTGATTCCACCCCCAACCCCACCCCCACCCCAGGTTGTGAAGATTACTCTGGTTTAAGGTCATATCAGAAGAGCAGATACTCTAGTGTTGTTGTTCAGTCATTTCAGTAGTGTCTGACTTTTTGTGAAGCCATTTGGGGATTTCTTGGCAAAGATAATGGAGTGGTTTGCCATTTCCTTCTCCAACTCATTTTACAGATGAGGAAACTGACTTGCCCAGGGCACAGCTAGGAAGTGTCTGAGGCCCAGATCTGAACTCAGAAAGATGAGTCTGACTGACTCCAGGACCAGCACTCCATTCACTGCACCACCTAGCTGAACATATACTCTAGTATGTCCTACCAAACTGGGAAGGTTTTGAACTGGGGCAGGTGACACAGATGAACTGCATATGTTTCCAAAGACAAGTCTAAATTTGAAAGAGGACTGTCCCCATGTGAGCTGCAAGGACATGATTGTTTGGCTACACTGATTCCTCCAAGGACCATTTATTAAGTAAAGAGGTCGTATTCTACATCAGTAGAGGGAGAGCCCATCCTTATATGTTTTCTGGGGATAGGAAATATTTAGTTGAAGAAGAGAAGTATCCACTCTCTTTTTCTGAGACCTCTCTCCCAGCTCGTGTGGGTAATTGCCACTCTGTTCCTGACTCCTCCCTTCAGGAAGGACTTTCACTCCAGTCATAACCTTTGGCTAGGCAGGGTTGGGAAGAAGGCTGAGAAGGAATCGGGACTGGAGGAAAGAACTTCCGGTGCATCTAGAAGTTTCAAAAGCTCTCTAGAGAGACATGAGAAGAGAATTAAAGAGAGATCACAATAGAGGTGACAGTAATAGCAGCAATATTTTGTACACAATCAGCACAAATCTCACTATTAACAGACAACTGGGGCAAACATGGTTAATTTGATGCGACAAGTTTTATACATGATGCTGGCGAGCAGTCTGGTGGGAGTTCCAAACTTTTAGCTGTACTGCCATTTGCTTATAATTTTTCTCCTTGGATATCCCAGAGAGCCTTCACTCCTTTAGATGATTATAAGCAGCTTTAGTGTTACATAGATTTCAGGACAGGACATCAACATCCATGTTAGTCTTCCCTGATCAGTAATGTATATTGAATTCCTAGTTGGCTAGTACTGCCACCCAACTATGACAGACTACATCTAGGTTGACACTGATCAGAATATGGGTCAGTGGATTATTGTCATTTTACACTTAAAAATTTCTTTCAAACACATAGTCTTTGCATTTTTCAGTTCACACTCACTTCAAAGCTGGGAATTCAAGCTTTTGGATGGGGTAATAGATTTCATTATAACTCAAGCCTCTGCTGGCAAACACAACTGGTTTCTTGTGTCCATCATTCTCTTGGTATAGAATTGCCCATTAGCATCTACCATGTGGAGAAATACCATCTCCTGGGGTTTGAATATGCTCCAAACCCACATTATATTCAGTTATAATTTTGGTTTTTTGCCAATGCCTCTCTCCAAGATGGGCCATCCTCAGCAGTAGTATTAACGTGAGGAAGTATATTGGTAGATGGGCCAATGAGGATCCAGCCCTTAGAATGTGCTTGAATTTGCCCTTCTTGGTGGAATATAGAGAATGTAGCAGATATTCATTGCCTGGTTCCAATCCAACCTCTGGAACTTTGCAGTGCCAATCTCTGGCCATGAGTGATTAAAGATTTGATACTGTTTGGTGACAAAAAGCTTTCTAATTGGCTTTAGAGCCAAAAGGATTGATGATTCAGGAGAGGCTTGGACTCTCCTAAGTATGCACGTAAAAGGTGAATGAATATTCTGAGAAGGCAATGCCCAGACAGCTGCAGTTGGTGTCAGAGTCTGTTGGAGTGGTAATGAATGATGACAAAGGAAGCACCTGCTGATAGAAATGGAAAGACACTCTCCTAAGGACAATGGCAACTTCCAGGATTATGACCCTTTGTGACAGAGTTAATTATCGACTATGAACTCTAAAATGGTATTGATCCTTGGAGCCCTGCAGAGAGCTATGTCTCCAAGGACTCCACAAAGGGAGAAAAAATACTTACAGGGACAGGAGTTCAGGAATGCCTCTTGGTGGCATGAGTTCCTGATATCAGCACTTTACTCCCGTTGTACTTTTAAATTTGAGTTTTGTTTCCTCAATACCTTATCTATAGTGAAGAGGAGATTTTATTGTTCTTGATGTAGCTTCTCAGTAAATGCCCTTTTTAAGAATTTAATAGAGTTCTATCCATTGATTAATATTGGGGAGCACACTGGATGGAAGCTTATGAGCAACAGTATTGGAAGTTACAATTCCTTAGGGATGGTTATCCCTAGACCCCTGAGGGAAGCAACAATGTTCTTCTCTACGGAAACGTAGCTTGCCAATGTAGTGGAAGCCTGATGAGCCCAGACACTACACTACGAATTTTTATTAAAATCTTTTGTTTTTCCATTGCCTATATTTCCCCATATAGGATGTCTGAAAATTTATAACTGCAGTAAGAGTTTTGGGACAATCTACTTCTCTATCTCTCTTTCCAAAGAAGCAACTTTTTCTAAACAAAGAATTAAAAACAAGGGGGAAAAATATAGTTCATCAAAACTAATACATATGCTTTAAAATATATATAACCTGTACAGAAAAGAGATTTGTAGTTTAATATGCAGCTCTCCTTTCTTTGTATATTGAAATATATTTGTTGACTAGAGAATAAAAAAATGAAAATTTAAAAGCAAATTAAAGTGGCAGGCTAGGTAGTCAAGGCAAGACATAGAAATATATAAAGCTAAAATTTAGGGAAATGAACTTATAGAAAAGGAATGAATCAAGGTACTAGGAATCATGCTGAGGATAAAGCATAGATTTAGAATCAGAGTGAACAAAGTAGGAGAAAAGGGGATTTTTGATGGAAATCATATTTCATATATTTTGGTCTCAGAGAAGGTGCAATTCTGTAAAATGGAGAGTTGTGATGTGGTCTAAGGTGTGATCATGTTGGTATATGACTAAAATCAAGTGGAGGAGTTCATTGGAACAGAAAGTTCCAGAATTTCGTGGTATGGTTTCCAGAAGGGTCATCAATATTTGTTGCTGTTGCCATTGAGTAGTTTAGATTGTATATTTCTAAAAAGATGAAAGACTGTTGAGGGCTCTTGGTAGAGTAATGATCTGGAAGTGATTAAAGGAAGTTAAAAACCATCCTGGATCTGAGAGTTGGAGGAATGGAATGAGGGGTCTTAGTGGTTGTTGTTTAGTCAGCTCAGTCTTGTCCAACTTTTTGTGACCCCTTTTGGGGTTTTCTTGGCAAAGATACTAGAGTGGTTTTCAATTTCCTTCTTTAGCTCATTTTACACATGAGGAGACTGAGGCAATGATAGTCATTTTCAGTCATTCTGCCTCTTTGTGACACCTTTGGAGGTTTTCTGGGCAAAAATACTGGAGTAGTTTATCGTTTCCTTCTCCAGCTTATTTACAATTGAGGAAACTGAGGCAAAAAAGGTCAAGTGACTTGCCCAGAGGCACACAGCTAGTAAGCATCAGAGGCCAGATTTGAACTCAGGTCTTGAGACTCTCAACCTGGTGCTCTAACCACTGTGCAACCTAGCTGCCCAGTCTTAGTAGAGAGGGTTCCAAAAAATGTGATGTCCTCAGGGAAGAGTTAGATTTATGTTAAAGCAAGGATGTCAAAAAAATGGTTGAAAAGTACAATGCAGTGGGGCGGAGCCAAGATGGTGGCTGGAAAGCAGGGACTTGCCTAAAGCTCTCCCCTAGGACCCTCCAAACACCTATAAAAATGGCTCTGAACAAATTCTAGAACTGCAGAACCCACAAAATAGCAGAGGGAAACAGGGCTCCAGCCCAGGACAGCCTGGAAGGTCACTGGGTAAGGTCTATTACATGGAGCTGGGAGCAAAGAGGAACACAGCCTGGCATGGGCTGCACCAGCACCAACCAGACCAGAGCTGGGTGGAACAGGCCCTAGCAATCAGTGAGCTGTGACAGTTACCAGATTTCTCAATCCACAAACACCAAAGACTATAGAGAAGGTTAGTGGGAAAAACTGCGGTGACAGAGTGAAAAGAGTTCCTGGTTTGGCCACTGCCCTGGGGGCAGTGGAGGTGGTGCAGGTCTGAGGCTGCTTACAGAACTACAGCTGCAGTTACTTCTGGCCCCAAGCCCACGTGGTGGAAGGAATCAAGTGGCTGATCAGAGCAGGACTGCAGAGCCTGCTGAAGATCTGAGTCACAGTCTGGGTTGGTGGTTCTTGGGGGAGGAAGAGTGCTGGTGTGGCAGAGCTTGCTGTATAGAAATAGCTCTGAAAACAACAGTGCATCCCCTCAAGCTTGGGACAAAGTACTTTCTACTCTACAAGCAGTCATACTCAGATGAAAAACTCAAAGGTCAAGTAGTTGGCTGGGAACATGGCCAGGCAGTGAAAATGGTCTCACACTCAGACTCAGACTTTGGAATCTGTCTTTGGTGACAAAGAAGACCAAAACATACAACTAGAAGAAGTCAACAAAGTCAAAGAGCCTCCATCAAAAGCTTCCAAGAAAAACATGAACTGGTCTCAGGCCATGGAAGAGCTCAAAAAGGATTTGGAAAAGCAAGTTGGAGAAGTAGAGGAAAAATTGGGAAGAGAAGTGACAATGATACGAGAAAACCATGGAAAACAAGTCAATGACTCGCTAAAGGAGACCCCAAAAATACTGAAGAAAATAACCTTAAAAATAGACTAACTCAAATGGCAAAAAAGCTCCAAAAAGCCAATGAGGAGAAGAATGCCTTGAAAGGCAGAATTAGCCAAATGGAAAAGGAGGTCCAAAAGACCACTGAAGAAAATACTACCTTAAAAATTAGATTGGAGCAAGTGGAAGCAAGTGACTTGATGAGAAATCAAAATATTATAAAACAGAATCAAAGGAATGAAAAAATGGAAGACAATGTGAACTATCTCCTTGGAAAAACCACTGACCTGGAAAATAGATCCAGGAGAGATAATTTAAAAATTATTGGACTACCTGAAAGCCACGATCAAAAAAAGAGCCTAGATATCATCTTTCAAGAAATTATCATGGAGAACTGCCCTGATATTCTAGAGCCAGAGGGTAAAACAGAAATTGAAAGAATCCACCAATTGCCTCCTCAAAAAGATCACAAAAAGAAAACTCCTAAGAATATTGTTGCCAAATTCCAGAGCTCCCAGATCAATGAGAGAACACTGCAAGCAGCCAGAAAGAAACAATTTGAGTATTGTGGAAACATAATCAGGATAATACAAGATCTAGCAGCTTCTGCACTGAGGGATCGAAGGGCTTGGAATATGATATTCCGGAGGTCAATGGAGATAGGATTGGATCCAGGAATCACCTACCCAGCAAAACTGAGTATCATGCTCCAAGGCAAAATATGGGTTTTCAATAAAATAGAGGACTTTCGAGCTTTTTCAGTGAAAAGACCAGAGCTGAATAGAAAATTTGACTTTCAAACACAAGAATCAGGAGAGGCATGAAAGGGTAACCAAGAAAGAGAAAACACGGGGGACTTGCTGAGTTTGAACTGTTTTGTTTACATTCCTACATGGAGGGATGATGTGTGTAATTCATGAGACCTCAGTGTTGGGGTGGCTGAAGGGAATATACATATATATGTGTGGACAGAGGGCACAGGGTGAATTGAATATGAAGGGATGATAACTAAAAAAATAAAATCAATATAAGGGATGGGAGAGGAATCTGTTGAGAGAGGGAGAAAGGGAGAGATAGAATGGGGTAAATTATCTCACCTAAAAGTGGCAAGAAAAAGCAGTTCTGTAGGAAGGGAAGAGGGGGCAGGTGAGGGGGAATGAGTGAATCTTGCTCTCATTGGATTTGACTTGAGGAGGGAATACCATACAATTAGGTATCTTACCCCACAGAAAAGAAGGAGGAAGGAGATAAAAAAGGAGGGACGATAGAAGGGAGGGCAGATAGGGGGAGGAGGTAATCAAAATCAAACACGTTTGAAAAGGGACAGGGTCAAGGGAGAAAATTGAACAACGGGAGATAGGATAGGAAGGAGCAAAATATAGTTAGTCTTTCAAAACATGAGTATTGTGAAAGGGTTTTGCATAATGATACACACGTGGCCTATGTTGAATTGCTTGCCTTCTTAGGGAGGGTGGTTGGGGAAGGAAGAGGGGAGAGAATTTGGAACTCAAAGTTTTAAAAGCAGATGTTCAAAAAAAAAGTTTTTGCATGCAACTTGGTAATAAGATATACAGACAATGGGGCATAGGAATCTATCTTGCCATACAAGAAAGTAAGGGAAAAGGGGAAGGAGGGGAGTGGGGTGACAGAAGTGAGGGCTGACTGGGGAATGGGGCAATCAGAATATATGCCATCTTGGAGTTGGGGGAGGGTAGAAATGGGGAGAAAATTTGTAATTCAGATTCTTGTGAAAATCAACGCTGAAAACTAAAAATATTAAATAAATTAATTAAAAAAAAGAAAAGTGTGATGTAGCATAGATAAGTCCATATGTGTTGCCTATGTTCAGCTTGTCGATGGAATGGAAAGACCTTCAAAGATCACGTGTTTGTAATACCTCTGTTTCTACAGATTGCAATTCCTTTAAGACTTACTGAAAGAATGCTTAAGAATTACTATGGCTAAAAGTTTAATCTTGCTGTAAACAACTTGGAAATGAGCTTCTCGACATTTCTTAGGCAAGTATTCAGACAATAAATATACAGTCTGGATCTGTACTGAAAGCCTTTTCAACTTTGTAGGATCTACTAGAGATTGTGTTCTGCCGGTAGAGCCTTTGAGTACTCCAGGTCACTTCTACCCTGTGATAAAACATTGGAGGGGGACTTCCCTGAGACTTCTGATAGACTAAAAAAATATATTAAGGTAGAATGAAAACACTGGTATTGAATCATCTTCTTTTGTTATGTTTTGATGAATTGTCATTCTGGTTGAATGATCAATTCTGTGTATCTATGTATGGAAACCAAGTGTCATCTTCAAAGTGTAATGAATCCACAATGAAAACAAATGGTGCAGCTGGCTAATTACTGCTTTAAAAGTATACATCAAGAACACTTCAAGTGACAAATACTTTCTAGGCAAACAAACTAAACAGAAATTAAAAAATCTCTGTGGGGTATAAATACGTAATTACACTCACACAGGGAGCATTTTATCAGGTAAACCATCCCACTTTGTTAATTGAAATGCTTCAGCACGAGATTTTTTTTTAAATTTTGTTTTGTTTTACAAAGGGTCTGAATATCCATGTGTACAGAAAAGCACATAGCTCGTTGGTGCTGTTATGCTGTTCTGTAACCTGCATTCATCATTTGAAAAATAGATTCCAGTACACTGAGTGTGTTCTAAGTTTCCCAGCATTTTGTTTTATTTTCTTTTGTTTTGTTTCTGTGGCCTAGATGCAAAACCACCAACGTCCTTCTCTACTCAATACCCATCCAGCCCAGAGTGGCAGGTGGAGTGACTACAACCCTAAACCCCATCCCTAACCTAGCAACAATACCCCATTGAGACCATAAGCATTATAATTACTACCTCTACCCTAGCAAACTTCCACCACCTTTGACTCTCTTTATCTCTATATAACTTGATTGCTGACCATATAGGAACAAACTGTCTCCAACTCCCATCTCCCTTTTTCTCATCTTCATCCTCCTCAACCTTACTCCACCCATGTATACCCCTCCAATACTGCCCAGTTATTCCTCTGTGCCCTCTGTCATTCTAGTTCCATAGTGAATAAAATTCCCTTAATCAGCACTGTTTATAGCTTCGGTTAATTGGTTGGTTGGCTGTTTTCCTTCATCCTGGAAGAGGATGAAAATGACATCACTATTTTAGAGTCAAGTTTCAGTGTGTCCCATTGTGGCTGATCAGACCAATATGAGCTCAGAATGTTCTACCACAGGTTGGGCACAAATAGTCCATTTGAACATTGGGGTTATATCTTCACTGACACACTGAAACTAGAGGGGGAATTGGGATATTCCTTGCTCCCCACTGCAACTCCAAACTCTACTTTTACCATCATCACTCTGCTTTGGAAACTCACTGCATCAAAATTTTCCAGTGATAATCAAATTGTAGTGAATATTGTTTGCCAACTCTTTAGGTCATTCTCCCTTTTTTCTCTAAGAGTTAAGCATGTGGATCATTATCTTTCTTACTTTTCCAACTCCTTCCCTTCTACATAGGGATTTGAACTCACATAATGATATCCCCACAAACTTCCTAACCTCCCACTTCTCCAATGTCCTTCAATCCCATGATTTCCTTCACTCCACCTATATCATGCATAGGGATGACCGCACCATAGATCTCACTATTACCCACAAGTCTTCCATGTCCTTAATCAAAACCTCTGTCATTTCTCTGACTCTAATATTCTAGCATCCTCACCCCTTTTAAGTCTATTCTTTATTTTCAGTTCTACTTTCAATTCCTCCATTCCTCTTCACTCTCTTAAGCCATTCCCTTACTATGACTTCGCTTCTCTAACATCCCACAATTGATAATATAGTTAACCCATCCAGCCTCACACTGTCTTCTATCCTCAAATTACTTACCCCTTCCTATCTTTATTCATCCGTTGCCAAACACTAGCCCTGGATTTCTCCCAGCATCTGGCTTCTTTACTTCTACTTTCCTGCTGCTAGATGGATATATATGAAGTTACACAACCATGTTGACTGGGTAAGCAATAAATTCCTATTTTGATTCCCTATCTTACTCTCAACAGAAGCTATTCCAAATCTTATTTTTTCCTCCTTAAGCTTACCAAACCTTCCCCTGCCCCACTTTCAGTCCTTACTTTACTGAGAAAATTGACTTGATTTGCCACGAACTCCTTCTTCTTCCCTTTTCTTTGTTGAAAACTCCTTAAAATGATCCCTTGCTCCTACTTTCTTCCAGCCACCAATAATGAGATGGTCTCTTTTCTTGTCTATTCCAAATTCTCCATGTGTTTTTGATGCTCCTTTCTCCCGTTTTCTCTAGTAGATTTAATCATCTCTCCCTCTCTTTAATCTCCAACTTTTCCCTTTCTACTGATTTCTTCCCTAGTGTCTTTAACAATCTAACCTCTCCCTGTTCTTTAAAATTTGAATTAGACCCTATTGTGCTCCAAAATAATTATTCTATGCCTCTATTTCCTTTTTTCTGACAAATTAGAAAAAAAAATCCTGTTTATTCATTACTTTCATGTACTCTCCTCTCACTCACATCTCAGTCCTTGGCAATCTGGCTTCTGCTCTCACCACAACTGAAACTGCTCTTTCAAAAGTTATCAGTTGTCCCTTAATTGACAAATTTGATTTTTTTCCCCCTGAGTCTTCTACCATTCTTACCTTTCTGCTCCATTTGACATTGCTGGCAAAATGGTGGGGGCTGGGGCTAAGATGGCAGAGAGAAGCCAGGAAATTGCCTGAGCTCTCTCCAGATTCCCTCAGAAACAACATTAAATCAAGCATCTAAAAGAACTCTGGAGCAACAGAATCCACAAAAAGATGGAGTGAAACAATTTTGTAGCCCAAGATATAGAAGGACTTCAGGAAAAGTCTGTCTCACTTGGGCAAAAGGGAAATGGAGCTTAGTGCAGGAGTGGGAGGCTTTTAGCCACAGCACAAATCAGCACGTAAGGCCCCATGGTACTGGCTCAGCAGGCCAGCTATAAGGGTTCCAGGCCCAGCATAACAGGCCAGCCTTAGAACCCAGGGAAACAGGCATGACTTGGCCAGGCCACCCTAGGGCAGTGGGCAAGCCACCAGCCCCAGAGGCCCTGACACAGAAAGCCAGTGACCAGGCTCCTGACATCCAGTGCAAGAAGTCTGAGACAGTACCCCTTGTACCCAACTTTTAAAAATGAACAAAAAACAAAAAAAAAGAGGCCTGACCAGAAAAAGATACTATGGAGACAGGGAAGATCCAAGCACAAGCTCAGAAAAGGACAGCAATGTCAAAATGCTTACACGCGATGCCTCAAAGGGGAATATGAATTGGTCTAAAGCCCAAAAAGTCAAAAGAGATCTTAAAAATCAAGTATTGGTAATTAAGATGGGCTTTTAGCACTTATTCAATCAAGAACCCTTGAAGAGTTTGGCCTTTGTTTCCTTGATTAAATTAGGAGTCTTTGATGACCTCCTTGCCTCAAGGGAAAGCCTAGTTTACACGTGTTTGAGTGATATGTTTGTGATATCAGAGGCTTTTAGACCACATGGGTTTAAGTAACATTTTTGTGACACTTTTAGGTCACATGGGTGAGTCGCATGTGTGACTCACTTTTGACCCTAAACAAGATATATAAACCCAGAGGCTGGCATTTTCACTTGGGGCTCTGAGCCACAGGAAGAGTAGTGCGTGACTCTGGGCCAGCCATTGTTAAGAGCTCCCTGGCTTGTCAACCCAGATGTTGATGCTTTCTTGGTAACTATGAATTGTGATCTGGTCTATTTATATTGTGTATGTTTGTAATTTGTTTGTACTTTCTCTGAAGTTCAGGTTGCTGGCTTTTCCTCCTGAACTAAGTGAGTTTATATGTATATGTTGTATTAAAGTAAGATTGTTAACACCTTAACATTGCTTTCCTTAGTAAAGCAGATCAAAAGAACCTGTGCTGGCAGCGTTCTTGTTGTTGAGCTTGTGTTGGTCTTTCACCCCCACAACAGCTGCTAGCTGAATTGTTGCAACAGAGAAGTAGAAGAAAACTTGGGAAGGAAATGAGAATTATGCAAGAGAATTATGAAAAAAAGAGTCAATAGCTTGGAAAAGAAAGCACAAAAATTGACTGAAGAAAACAACTCCTTAAAAAAAAAAAGAACTGGCCAAATGGGGAAAAATCCATTGAAGAAAAAACTACTTTAAAAGTAGAAATGACCAAATGGAAAAGGAGGTACTGAAGAAAGTAATTCCTTAAAAATTAGAATTGGGCAAGTAGAAGCTAATGACTCTATGAGAAATCAAGAATCAGTTAAATAAAATCAAAGAATGAAAACATAGAAGAAATGGACATTGCTGACCATACTCTCCCTCTTGAAAATTCCTTTTTCTTTGGGGTTTCATGCCACTGGTTCACCTTCTGCCTGTCTAACTGCTTCTTCTGAGTCTTATCATCCATATCATGGCCCATAACTGTAAGTGTCTGAGGATCTCTCCTGGGCTGTCTTCTCATTTACCATGATTTTAATTACTATTTCTATTCATATGACACCCAGATCTACATATCTAGCCCCAGTCTCTCCCCTGAACACCAATCCATCATCACTAACTGCCTGT
Organism: Trichosurus vulpecula; assembly: GCF_011100635.1. Lineage (NCBI taxonomy): Eukaryota > Metazoa > Chordata > Mammalia > Diprotodontia > Phalangeridae > Trichosurus > Trichosurus vulpecula. Next base: position 211,814,155 of record NC_050580.1, on the reverse strand, counting down.
TAGACATTTCAAACTAGATGTCCCAGAGGCATCTCAAATTCAATATGTTTGAAAATTTGCTCCTTACCTTCACTCTATGACTGGGACATACTTCCTCCTCATCACACATCTCTTTCATCTATTCCTTTTTCTCTATTTATACAGATACTGCCTCATTTCAAGCCCTCATAACCTCTCATATACATTATTATAATGGCCTCCTAATTGGTTCTCTTTTGTCCTGGCTCAGGTTACATGCTACAATATGTGACTTCTTCCTCTTCAGAAATGCACAGAAATTTATCCAGATGCCTTTAGATGATAGGAAGGTAGAGCACAAGCAAAGCCAGCTCCAGTGTGGGACAACTTCCTGTTGCAATCAGAGATGGATCTATATATGTAGCATACAAAGTACTGTGTCCAAAGGCAGCCAGAATGGAAATCTCCCATGAGAAATCCCTAGGGCAGTCAGAAAGCCCAGAGTGATCAGAAATCTCCAGGCCTAAGGGGGAGGCCTCAGATACTTTGGGGAGTGACAGCAGCAATTAGCAATTAGCAACAAGCATGGTGCCACAGTATTTAGACAGGGATAGCCCAGGCCCAGGAACTCTGAGGTCTTGAACACTTTGCTCTGAGATGATAGAGAGGGTCCTGATGATCCATTAATCTGAATTGCAAAGACCCAGTGGGGTTAGGAATCTAACCCCAGGTGGTATAGATCAGTAGAAGCACCCAGGGGACCCAGGAAGAGATGAGACTAGACTAACAGTGAAGAATGGAGTAGAACTTGTGCCTGGAAGTTAGAACTGGAAGGATGAGTAAGTTAAAGAAAACACTAATCATTAAAAAAATATTGCAAATCTGGAAATCTACTCTCCCTTTCTCAAATAAAGAATAAGTTACTCCATAAATTCAAGCAGAGACTCCAAAGAAAAAGTGGATTTTTCATGTGACTTCATGAATGCCTTGAAAAACATGAAGCAAGAGATTAAAAAAAGAAATAAAAGGTCTGTAGAAAAGAATTGGAAGAATAAGTAAGTAAAAAGAGAAAGTGGTAAACCTTACTGAAGAAATGGCCTATCTAAAATCAGAAGGGGATTGAATAATTAGGCAGAAAGAGATCTCAGGAAACCCTTGTATTAGTAACTGGTATTATCTGGCATCTCTTTTACCCATTATCTAATTACAGGTCACAATTTCAGGGTAGAGAAGAGTGGTTATGATCATGAGGGTTGCAGGGCCCTATCTTTGAAAGGAGCAAGGAACAACTTCCAGCAACATAGCTCTGAGCCTGAGAACAGAGGAGTGGTAGGGGGACTCAGTTGTTATCTTTAGTCCAGCATATTAATCTGCAGTGGAATAAACTAGGGAAATAGACCAAAACCAAGGGGAGCCATATCAGAATCCAAAAATATGACATTTAAAAGAAATACTCTTGAAACAGAAAAATATGTATTTAGTTAAAATAATTGGAGCAGTGAAAAATTTATTATGTTTCAGCTGAAGTGAAAAAGGCAAGGATACTAATCTTAATCTCAGACAGAGCAAAAGAAATACAGACCTAATTAAAAGAGATAGCCAAGGAAACTACATTTTGCTAAAAGGTGTCATAGACAATGAATTAATATCAATACTAACTACATGTGCACTCAAAAGGTATAGCATTCAAATTCTTGAAGGAAAAGTCAAGTGTTACAGGAGAAAATAGTAAAACTACACTGGTGGGAGACCTCAATTTACCCTTCTCAGACCTAGAGAAATCTAACCATGAGATAAACAAGAAAGAAATTAAGGTAATGAATAGAATTTTAGAGAAGTTAGATATGCTAGGCCTCTAGAAAATATTGAATGGGAATGGAAAGAAATATGCCTATTTTTCAGCTGAGTATGGCACCTTCACAAAAGTTGACCATGTATTAAGAGATAAAAATTTCACAAATTCAGAAACACAGAAATATTAAATGTATCTTTTGTGACCATAATGCAATAAAAATTACATTCATTAAAAGGCCTCTAAAGCATAGGTTAAAAATTAATAGGAAACTAAATAACTTAATCTTAAAGAATGAGTATGTTATAGAACAAATCATAGAAGCAATAATTTCATTAAGGATAATGACAACAATGAGATAACATAAGAAAATTTGTGGAATGCAGCCAAAGCAGCCTCAGGGGAAAACTTATTTCTCTAAACACATCAATAAAAGAAAGGAAGAGCAAATCAATGGTTCAGCATGCGACTATAAACATTGAAAAACAATGAATTAGAAATCCCTAATTGAATACCAAATTAAAAATCAAGGAGAAATTACTAAAATGGAGAGTAAAAAATTGAACTACAATAAAACTGGGAGTTATTTTGAAGGGAAAATAGATAAACCATTGGTTAATTTGACTTAAAAAGAAGAAAGCAAAATTACCCATAACAAAAATGAAAAGAGTGAATTCAAAAACCAGATAAAATAAAATAAATTAGCTCTCTTTATCAACTATATACCAATAAAACTGACAATCTAAATGAAATGGATGAATATTTATGAAAATTAAACATTGGATTAACAGAAGAAATGCAATATTTAAATAATCCTATCTAAGAAAAAGAAAGTGAACAAACTTTACATGAGATGCTTAAGAAAAATCTCCAGGACCAGATGGATTCTATCAAGCATGTAAAGAACAATTAAGATTTTGTTCTTGCTGGGAAAAATATCAGCAATCTCAGATATGCAGATGATGGCACTCTGAGGGCTGAAGATGAAGAAGGATTTTAAAAAATCTCTTGTTGGGGGGCTAGAGCCAAGATGGCAGAGTAAAAGCAGGGACTTGCTTGAGCTCTCCCTCAAATCCCTCCAAAGACCTGTAAAAAATGAATCTAAACAAATTCTAGAGCTAGAGAACCCACAAAATGACAAAGTGCAACAAATCTCCATTCCAAGACATCCTGGATGGTCACTGGGAAGGGTCTGTCACACCATGCTGGGAGTGGAGTGCAGCCTAGTGTGGGCTGTGCCAGCACTGACCTGGCCAGAGCAGACCAGGCCAGCAGGCCTCAGGGCATTGAATCACTGAGGTCTGGCAGTTTCCAGACTTCTCAATCCACAAAGGCCAAGGACAAAGTAACAGATCAGTAAGAAAACTCTGTTGGACCTGGGTGAGAGAAGGGCATGGTCTAGCCCCGGCCCCAGATAGGGCAGGTGGCTGCAGTGGCTGCAATGGTGGCATGTGCAGCAGCAGTGACAGTGGCTGCTTCTGGACCTCCAGGCCCACAGTTGGTGGGAGGAATCAAGTGGCTGATCAGAGTGGGAGTGCAAGGATCTCTTTGCTGGTGCTGAGGCAGGAGTCTTTTGCTTTCCCCTGCTTGGATCTGGGTCGCAGTCCTGGTTTGTGGTCCTGGGGTAAGGAGGAGCACAGGTGTGGCAGAACTTGTGGTAGCTGTGGAGAGGGAGTCCTCCTAGCAGTTCCAAGGCAGAAAAGAGTGCTTAGGGTCACTCACAGATGAGAGAACAGGCTAAAAGAGGAGGAAACAACTCTCCTTGGATCATACTATCTTAGAAGAACTGAAAATTTACAGGTGCCTAGAAGTAGCCCTGCAAATAGCTGCGCAAACCCCCTGAAGTTTGGGAAAGAGCACTCTCCACTCCGGAAGCAGAGTCGTATCTTGACAAAGAGCTCAAACATTAAGTAATTGGCTGGGAAAATGAGCAGACATCATAAAAAAATTCAGACTACAGAATCTTACTTTGGTGACAAAGAAGATCAAAACATATAGCCAGAAAAAGACAACAAAGTCAAAGATCCTATACCAAAAGCGTCCAAGAAAAATATGAATTGGCCTCAGGCCATGGAAGAGCTCAAAAAGGATTTTGAAAATCAAGTAAGAGAAGTAGAAGAAAAATTGGGAAAAGAAATGAGAATGATGCAAGAAAATCACAAAAAATGAGTCAACAGCTTGCTAAAGGAGACCTAGAAAAATACTGAAGAAAATAACACTTTATAAAATAGACTAACCCAAATGACAAAAGAGCTCCAAAAAGCCAATGAGGAGAAGAATGCCTTAAAAAGCAGAATTTTCCAAATGGAAAAGGAGGTCCAAAAGCTCACTGAAGAAAATCATTCCTTAAAAATTAGAATGGTGCAAGTGGAAGCTAGTGACTTTATGAGAAATCAAGAAATTATAAAACAGAACCACCAAAAGAATGAAAAAATAGAAGATGATGTGAAATATCTCATTGGAAAAACTACTGACCTGGAGAATAGATCCAGGAGAGATAATTTAAAAATTACTGGACTGCCTGAAATCCATGATCAAAAAAAGAGCCTAGGCATCCTCTTTCAAGAAATTATCAAGGAAAACTGCCCTAATATTCTAGAACCAGAGGATAAAATAGAAATTGAAAGAATCCACCAATCACCTCTTGAAAAAGATCCCCAAAAGAATACTCCTAGGGATATTATAGCCAAATTTGAGAGTTCCCAGGTCAAGGAGAAAATATTGCAAGCAGCCAGAAAGAAACAATTTGAGTATTGTGGAAATATAATCAGGATAACACAAGATCTAGCAGCTTCTGCATTGAGGGAATTAGGGACTTGGAGTATGATATTCTAGTGGTCAAAGGAGCTAGGATTAAAACCAAGAATCACCTGCCCAGCAAAACTGAGTATAATACTCCAGGACAAAAAAGTGGATTTTCAATGAAATAGAGGACTTTCAAGCATTCTTAATGAAAAGACCAGAGCTGAATAGAAAGTTGGACTTGACAGTATAAGAATCATGAGAAGCATGAAAAGGTAAACAGGAAAGAGAAATCATAAGGGACTTATTAATATTGAATTATTTACATTTTATTTACATATTTGCTGAGAATCCCTTGGACAGCAAGGAGATCAAATCAGCCAATCCTTAAAGAAATTAATTCAGACTATTCATTGGAAGAATAAATATTGAATCTGAAGCTTAAATACTTTGGCCATGTAATGAGAAGATGGGGCTCATTGGAAAAGACCCTCATGTTGGCAAAGATTGAGGGCAAGAGGAAAAGGGGATGGCAAAGGATGAGACTGACAGATAGTGTCATGGAAGCAATGAACATGAGTTTGGACAGACTTTGGGAGATAGTGGAACATAGAAAGACTTGGTGTGCTATGGTCCATGGGGTCATGATGAGTGGGACATGACTGAACAACAAAAACAACTGGTTCCAATACCACATAAACTCAAAAAATAGCTAAAGAAAGAGCTCTACCAAATTCTTTTTCTGATATAAACATGGTCTTGATATCTAAATCAGAGTGAGTAAAAATAGAGAAAGAATCCTTAGACCAATTTCCCTTGTGAATATTGATGCAAAAATTTTAAATAAAATACTAGTAAGGAGATTACAACACAAAATATCGCATAGATCATACACTATGACCTGGCTAGCTTCATAGCAGGAATGTAGATCTGGTACAACATTAGGAAAACTACAAATATAATTTACCATATCAATAACAAAACCAACAAAAATCATATGAGCATATCAAGAAATGCAGAAAAAAGCTTTTCATAAAATACAATCTTCATCCCTATTAAAAATACTAGAAGGCCATCTCTATGGTGAGGGTGGAGGGAGGGAAGAAAAAAAGAAATTTATATGGTAACTTTGTTGTATATTTGGAGGGAATAGCAAGTTGTACATGGCAGATTTGCACTTTCATGTGCAATCATCTTTTTTATTATATTGTGTTATGGAAATGCTTGTTTTGTTCTGTGAACTGAAAATAAAAGAAATTTTGAAAAAATGAAAAACAAAGCAAAACAGCAAATGCTAAGGGGAAAGTTTATGACTAAATGAGGTAGACAAGATCATAGTAAGTAAAATGGATAATTTTGATTACATGAAATTAAAAATATTGGTTTTATTTTTTACAGTTTTTTTTAAACAAACAAAACCAATACAACCAAAATTAGAAGGAAAACATGAAACTGGAAAAAAAAGTTACAGAAAATTTCTCTAATAAAGATCATATTTCTCAGGTATCTAGGGAACTGAGCCAAAATTATAAAAATACAAGCCATTCCCCAGTTGGTCAATGGTCAAAGGATATGAATAGTTTTTGGTAAAAGAAATCAAAGCTGTCAATAGTTACATGAAAAAAATGCTTTAAATCACTATTGATTAGAGAAATGAAAATTAAAACAACTATGAAATACACCTATCAGAATGGCTAAAGGAAAATGATAAGTGCTAGAGGGATGTGGAAAAATAGGAACACTCATGTATTGTTGGTGGAGTTGTAACTGGTCCCACCATTCTGAAAAACAATTTGAAATTATGCCTAAAGGGCTATAAAATTGTGTATATCTTGTGACACAGCAATACCATGACTAGATCTGTATTTCAAAGAGATCAAAGGAAAGGAAAAAGGAACTATTTATCCAAAAATATTTATAGCAACTCTTTTTGTACTGGCAAAGAATTGGAAATTGAAGGGATGCCCATCGATTGGGGAATGGCTGAACAAGTTGCATTATATGACTGTGATGGAATATTATTTTGCTGTAAGAAATTATGAAAGGAATGGTTTCAGAAAAACCTGGAAAGACTTATATGAACTGATGCAGAGTGAAGTGAGCAGAACCAGAACATTGTACACAGTAACAGCAGTATTTTAGTGATGATCAACCATGAAAAACAGCTATTCTGAATGAGACAATGATCCAAGATAATTCCAAAGGACACATGATTAGAAATTATACACATTTCCAGTGAGAGAAGTGATGAACTCTGAGTACAGATTGAAGCATACTTTTAAAACTTTATTTAAAAAATACACGAGAAGACATAGGAATATATGGGAGAATTTTAAAAAATGATAAATAGTATCTATCTAAATCCAATAAAGAAATGGTGAACCACTCCAGTATCTTTGCCAAGAAGACCCCATGGACAGTATGGTCCCTGGCATAACAAAGATCTGGACATGACTGAATAACTAAAACCAAGAACAAACATTGTTTGCAATGGGGATAAAGATTTCATTACTGCCATTTTTATTCACTATTGTACTGGAAATGTTAGCTATAAGACAAGAAAATGGAATTGAAGGAATAAGCACAATAAACAAGAAAACAAAATAACATTTTTGCAGATTATATGATGATTTACTTAAAGAACCATTGAGCCAAGACAATTAAAAACTTCAGCAAAGTTATAGTATATAAAATAAAGCATACAAATCATCAGTATTTCTATGTATTGCCCTTCTCCCAATCCCACCTCCCCAAAAAACCCTACTAGGAGGAGATAGAAAGGGAAATTCCATTTAAAATAACTTCAGACAGTATAAAATACTTGGGAGTCTCTATGCCAAGATACACACAGAACTATATGAACACAATTACAAAACACAAGTACAGATATAAGTAATTGGAGAAATATTAATTTTGCACGAGTAGGCCAAGGCAATACAATAAAAATATAATAGTATCTAAAATAATTTATTTAGTGCCATACCAATCAAACTACCAAAGAACAACTTTCTAGAGCTAGAAAAAACCAAACCAAACCAAAATTCATATAAAGGAATAAAAGCTCAAGAATATCAAAGGAATCAATGAAAGAAAAATAGGAAGGAAGGAGGCCTACCAGTGCTAGATCTCAAACCATACTACGAAGCTATAATTATCAAAACAGGACTGTTTTAGACATATCTCTGGAGGTTAGGATAATAGGAGACAATGAATCAAGTCACAAACCATGAGATGAGACAGGTAAGAAAGGATGTGGAGAGATAGTCATCTAAGGGAGGAGATAGTTTGGAGGAATGCAGTCTCTCATGGTAGAGGGAAGTTCTAGTTATGGACTAAAGAAAATAGTCAACCCTGAGAATCTGACATGGCAGTCCACCCAGGATAAAAAATTGATTGGTTGATCAGTGGAAAAGATTAAATACGCCACACACAGAAACAAATGAGTGTAGTAACCTATTGTTTCATAAACACAAATTCCCAGCTATTGGAGTAAGAACTCAGTATTTGACAAAACTACTGGGAAAACTGGAAAGAAGTTTAGCAGAAACTGGTCATAGACTAACATCTCACGCCACATATCAAGATAACCTCAAAGTGAGTACATGATTTAGACATAAGGGGTAATATCATAAGCCAATTAGTGAAGCATAGAAAAAAATTACCTGTGAGATCTATAGATAGGGAAAGAATTCATGACCAAAGAAGAGATATAAAGAGCATACATAAACAATTATTCCCCAACTCCCACTCTTACTTTTACTTTTACTACTTACCTCAGGGTTCTAGGGGTAGCCAGATGAAGCTACACTTCTGACACTGTAGCTTCTGATCTTCCACCTGTATTTCCCTGTTTTTCCTATATTTCCCATTAAAAATAGACTTAGTTAACTTTTAGCAAAGGAATTTACTAAGATGTTTTCAACTGGTATCAAACATTATCCTCAAAAACTTAAGGTTTATTCTTCCACAAACACATACAGATTTGTGATACACACACACACACACACACACAAATGCGTTTGTGTGTGTGTGTGTGTGTGTGTGTGTGTGTGTGTGTGTGTGTGAGAGAGAGAGAGAGAGAGAGAGAGAGAGAGAGAGAGTGAGAGAGAACGATGCAAAAGGCAATTCATAACATTTGGTGCTGAAAGTTCTTTCTTTCTTCGTACAGTCTTCATGTAGTTCTTCTTAGGTGTAGCTCTCTGCTGAGTGGACTGCCATGTCACATTGTCAGGGTTGACTATTTTCTTTAGTCCATAACTAGAACTTCCCTCTACCATGAGAGGCTGCATTCCTCCAAACTATGTCCTCCCTTAGATGACTATCTCTCCACATCCTTCTTTTCCTAGCTAGTCTCTTGGTTTGTGGCTTGATTCATTGTCTCCATTGGTCTAACCTCCAATGATATGTCCAACTGGGGAGTGGAAAGAGGAAAGACGTTTCCTTCCTCCTTAGGTTTTATTTCCAAATTTGCCTGGAATTGGCTGTGTGGACTTGAGCAAGTCATACTTCAGGCCTTATCTTTTTCTTTTTTGCCTGTAAATTTAGCAGTTAAAGTAGATAATCTTTAGGGCTCTTCTTATCTGTAAGATTTCTATGATTCTGTGATCCCAACAGCACTTGTTTTCTCAGAGGACTTTAAAAAGCGCATTTATTAAGCACCTACTATGTTCTACTATGCTAGGGTCTAAGAATAAAAAAGCTGTATAAAACATGGTCCTTGATGATATCTTTAAGATCACAAAACAATATGCGACATGAAATATAATAACTATAATACCATATTTATATAGCTAAAATCATAGAGTTCCTATATCATCCATAAATATTAGGTCTTGGTACCCTTTTGAAGAGAATAAGGCAGAGACAGATATAGTTATATAGCAAATTACACTGGGCCCCAGGGACCTGGGGTGACATCATGTATAAAGAAATGAATAGAGATGATGATGATGATGAAGAAGAAGAAGAAGAAGAAGGAGGAGGAGGAGGAGGGAGAGCAAAAAGGGAGGGGGCAATGGGAGAAGGGGAGAGAAAGAAGGAGGGGGAAGAGGGAGAGGGAGGAGGAGAAGGAGAAGGAAGAAGGGGAAAGAAGATGAGAGGAGGAAGATGTGAGGTTTGAGTTGCAAATGGAAGACTTCCCAAGAACCACAGATATGTGGGTAAAGTTGGTACTCCAATATATCCCTTGGCTACCAATTTCTGTACCCCCCAAGACTATTAAGTGCAGAATTTTTGGTTAATATTGTTCTCTCCTTGGTTGAGCTGACTTTTCATCTTAATCTTGAGTCACAGAGATCCTTTACTCTTGTGTAGTCTTTCCCCAATTTCTGTTTGACTTCTTGCTTTGATAAATGTGCTTACTATCTGTGACTGTCTTTTGTGTAATGAGTGTTTGGTGGAAGGAGAACTAAACTGCCTGGGATTAAGCTGTTATCATCCCAGCATGAGATGGGATTACTTCCCACCTGGAGTGACTAGGGGAAATGGCTTTTATCCTGAACCCCAGAAGAGCATTGTACTACTAGACTGCAAATGTTTAATGTGCAATAGATAGATATACTTCTAACCCAACACCCTTTTAAAGATAAGAAACTGGTAGTAATTGTCCAGCCATGGCCATCCTTCTACTCTCCACATAAAGGGAAATCCCATCTCCTGACAGACATCAGGTGGGGCAGTCTATAGCTATCTAAATATATCCATTACATTATGATGTCACCCCAGGTCCCTGGGGCCAGTGTAACTTGCTACGTAACTATATCTATAATCTACATCTATATTGTCAGAAAACCCACATGTCAGAACAAAGATTAAAACTAAACTCAAATTAGAGAGAAGAGTAACAATGATAAGCTTTTTTCTGCAATTAAAATAAATCTGGCCTATCCTACGTAAACCAGCCGATGATGCACCTGTGCCAAATGTGAGGCAAAAGTATACTTGTTCTCTTTGACTACCACAACAAATATTTATTTGTGGCAAATATGTTTATCAGTTAACCATTAAAATCTCCTAACTACTACCAAGTAACAATAGAGCTAATAGGAAAGACTGGAGTCAAAGCTAGCCCAAGAAAACTATTGCCAAAATCTTTAGTTATCCCCCAGCAACAAAATAAACGCTCAGCCTTCATCAGGGGGATCAAACAAAACATTTTTATTTGAGAAGCATTTGCCAACCAAACCACTCTTCTGAGTTAGATAAAAGATCCCAGAAAACACAGTAAATTTCATATCTGCAAATGAGTGTTTGGTTTGAACGTTATTTTCCAATGGTCAGTGAGTCTTGCAATGATCTTTTTGTTTCAGTTTGGCCTTTCAAAATCCTTGGAAATTCCTGACTTGTATCTCAAACTCCTATTCCTGCCCACTAACCTATTTATTTAGCTAAAAGAAATGCTGAAAGCAGTTTTTCTAAGGACAGAGTTGCTCTGCACGGATGCTAATTATTTTAAGTTCCATTTGTTTATTTTTTTTCTCCAGCTGAGGTTAAGCTTCACCGCATAAGCGTGCTGCCACAAGCTAGCGACTCAAGCAAGTGTTGATTCTAGTTTGCTATGAGGAGTTAGGAAGCAAAACATATTTGTAAGTTTAGTTTTCTGGTCCTGTGGCAAACCAAACAAGATGACAAGCTTTGATAGTTCCCTTTGAAGAAGTTAGCCTTTGACAGCACCTGATTTTTTTTCCATTCCCAACTGGGTAACTTGATGCTAACTAAATTCACTTTGAGTGGCAAAAAAAAGTAATTGACATGTGAATAATCTGAGAAATGTTGGAGGGTTTCAGTTTGACTGGCAGTAACTCTCAGGCTAGGTCAAGTATCCAGCCTGATTACACTTGTTCAGGAGGTCGTGAAATATAATACTCCCTATACATTTTCCAAGTCTTGGGATGACTCTATTCATAGTCTTTCCAAGAAAATTGTTTTTATCTGTTTCTTTGGCTAATAGGATTGGGTGAGATTTCAACAACCACATTGTAGTGTTCTTTCCTTTTGTTTTGATTTGTTTGATGGCCAAGAGAGAAGACACATGTTAAAAACCTCATGGTAGATTAGCATAGCCTTGAGGTAGGTAATAGACAGAACCCTAGCCAGCAATTCTGGTGCCCAGGGCAAACTTCAGGAGAGGCACCCTCCAATCAATTTTTTTTCATCACAATTATTACCTGCACTATTCCCTCTAATTATCTACTCTCATTTCCAACCAAAGTCAAGCAAAATGAATCTACATTGGCCATGTCTGAAACTGTCTCTTCACTTCTAATCAAGAGGTGAGAAACATATTTCAATATCAGTCCTCTGGAATCATAGCTGACCATTGCTTTGATCAGAATTTTCTTTGCAAAATTTTTATTTGCATAATTGTTGTCCTGTTTCTGCTCATTTTACTCTGCATTGGTTCATACAAGTCCTCCCAGGTGTAGCATTCCTTCTGGGCTCAATCCTCCAATATACAATCTCGCTAGAAGGTTGGATTGCCTACCATGGGTATGAATGCTAAGTCAAGTTCTAGGGGTTATCTTGTGGATGTCTACTCCTAACAAGCTTTCCATCAACAACCAGTCAGTAGAGTCAATTAGTTCTGAGCAAAATCATTTACTCAGCAGTCATGACAAGAACAGTAGTTACAAAGGATTCCTTAAAAAAAAACAACCTAGGAAACACTTTCCCACAAAGATACACAAAGTTGGGGGTGGGGAGAGTGGGCATGAATTTAATCTAATCTAGTGAGAACACATCAGAAGCACACGTGGCCAGGGAAATTCACAATTCCAGAATTAGTCACTATCTTTTCTCTTTCTGGAAAATCTCAGAAAGTTCCCTGTAGAATATGCTATGAATCATCACACTGCTAGGCTGGGTTGGCTTTACAGAGGGCATAGTATTTCAGTTAGGCAACTAGATTGACTGGGCTTGCTACTTACAGGACACCTCACCTTGGCTGGACATGTTGTACTAGAGAGGTTTTTTGTTCTGCTCTGATGGTTGCTTACACGCTGTGTTAAATATGTTGGACAAATCTATCCATTGGGCTCCCTGGACTTACTCTTCAACGGGCAGCTATAATCTTGACTGCTTCTAGTCTCAGCCCAGCCAGGCATTATTATGCTCATTCATTTGGGGTGTTAACATTACCCTCTTCAGTTGGAGTGTTGCTGTGCTCTTTCAGAATGCCCAGAGACCCTTAGCCTAGAATTAGCAGAATTCTGTCCTGTTCTATTCCCTCAGGTACATGACCTTAAGGTTTTGGTTTTTTTTCCCCTTTCAGGCAGGAGATGAGAGAGGTATAGACCTTCCTTTGGAACATTGTTCTTGGTTCAGAATTGGGTTTGCTCAGTTAGACACTCTACCCCAATGAACATTATTATGACTACCCAGTACATTTCCCAGATTCCTCTTGGGTCTTATGCAAGTGAATTGTTAGGGACAAAGTTACTGAGGCAGTATATGCCCCAAGGTAAGCTCCTTCAGTCTAGTGGACTTTTTATATGCCATAGAATTATTTACCATCTGAAAGGATCTCACCCTAACATTTAATTGTCTGTCTTTGCCCCTTTGTTGTTGTTGTTCAGTTGTATACACTCTTCATGACCCCATTTGGGATTTTCTTGGCAAAGATACTGGAGTGATTTGCCATTTGTTTCTTCAGCTTATTTTATAGATGAGGAAACTGAGGCAAACAGGGCTAAGTGACTTGCTCAGGATCACACAGCTAGTGAATGTTGGAGGTGGAATTTGAACTCAGGTCTTTCTGATTCCAGGCCTGGTGTTCTGTCCACTCCATGTAATAGGAGGGCAGAGTTTATAATCTCAAAGAGGATCATAAACATGTCTGAAACGTTCGGAACCGCCGGATATAAGAAACTCTCAAAGTAGAAGGCAAAAGAATCAAAACATATATTTAGGCTCCACAGTAACCAACCCATGAACCAGCAACCCCATTTTGATATATTGATCAAAAGCTTCCAGGCCCAATAAGTACGCCTTGAAAGAGTAACCAGGAGGCTACAGAGAAGCATGATTGCGTAAAGCAAAATCATGCTTCCCCCTCTATGGTAAAAAAGATTACCCACTGGCCTGAAGTCTTTGTTCAGCTTCCTCCCGTAGGTCAGCTCTGCTACTGGCAGCTCCTGCTTCGGCTGTGGCTATAGCTATAGCAGCCTCTGGCTCCAACGGGAGCTGCTTTTAACCATCCAGCTTCTGCGGGGGTGTAAGGTACGCCAGGGAAAGCACAGGTTCTTTCAATCTGCTTAAGCAAGGTGAAGGGGTTGACCGGGAAAGCACAGGTTCTTTCCATCAGCTTAAGCAAGGGAAGCAAGGTGAAGGGGCCGACAAGCTTACTCCAGTCCAACATACAAACAGCATTCAGTTCAGGGGGAAAAAGCCAAACTAGTAAAGGGCACTTGTTGACTAAGTGCTAAGGAGCCCATTTTTGGTTGCCAATACACTCCACCCCTTGTTATAGGATACATAATCTAATCAGCCATGTATCCTAGAACATACATCGTGATCCAATTACAAAGGAAACTAAAACATATTATTCATTATAAAGCAAAACATATCATTTGGTGACATTCCTAAATATTGGTTTATGATTCAAATGTGATCCACCCCTAGGTCCCAGCAAGATAATCTCTTCAATCAATCATCCCAAAAATAATTATTAATAATTCAAATGTCCACCCCTAGATCCTTGTATCCATTACATAGGATCAATAATATCATAACAATAAAACAACACAGCAAGGATAACACAAAATAAGTAAACAGAACACTCTCATCATTCCCACCCCCCTTGAACGATTGGGGCTCAAAATCTTGGGGCAAGGGGTGAAGATCTCATTTTCCATAGCTTCTTCATGCTGAAATTGGATGTAGAGATGGCCCTGCCCCCAAAAAGTCCCATTCCAGAGGTCAGTTCTTTAACGAGCTGGCAGGAATTCCAAGAATGCTATGTGCTTAGGCAGTCACCAGAGAGTGCAGGGTGCTTAAGCCTAAAGGAAACAGAACTAGCAACAACGTTAGCCAAAACAAAGGACAAAAAGAGTAGACAAGTATGGACTATTATTCTTCAAATAAAATCATCTCAAGTTTGGTTGAGATTTCAATTATGCAAAGATCCAACATCAGAGCCAAACTCAGGTGGGAAATGTTTCTTTTCAAAAGGAACATAATGAGGAAGCCAAGAGGATCCCACCCTAGATAGAGACTAAGATTGTCCTCTCAGCCTTTCCCCAGATGTACAAGGAAACACAATGGGAAAATTAAACTAAGAGGATCCCATCCTAGATAGAGACTAGGATTGTCCTCCCAGCCTTTCCCCAGATGTACAAGTTTTCATCCGTTAATCACACAAGGTCACCTTCAGTCTGAGTGGCTTGTGGGCTTGCAGGAGCAGTTCTTATTTCCCTATTTCTCGTGTTATCAAGTCCTCTATACATTCTGTATAATTCATTGGTTGGAATTCCATCTATCATTTCAAAACCTACCCCTGCTCTCAATAGAGCAGTAAACATTTCTTTCCTTGTTACTCTCCTTTGGCGCCAAGTTTGCTGGTTATTCACCCTTCTCTCTCGAGGAGATCTATCCCTTCCCCAGTCACCTAAGTCATGTAACTGTAAAATCTTATTTATCACTGTTGTAAGACGGCTCCCTACTTCTCCAAGTAATAAATTCAAAATTAGTTGTTTATAAGCAGGGGGAGCTGTCCTAATTATTAAATTCCTATGAGGCAGTCCCATTGGATCATTGTAATATTTGTCTGCGGTTCCAATCATAATGGCAGTCTTCATCACCTCCTCCTTTAGTCTCATGATACAATCTCTAAGTGAATACCAGGGTCTGTGCTCAGTGGGCCACATAGAATCAGTAGCATATCTCTTATTGCATCCCACAGCGGCTAATGCCAACAGAGTAGTCCTGCTATCACCATCTCCTTGCTGATGATGTTCCCTAAAAGCTTGTTGAACTAGAGGATCATGGCTGATACCTATGAATCTCATACAGTCTGTCCTATCTACTGATATTCCACTGGCACCTTGATCACTGAGTCTTACCATCCAAGATATCAATGGTTCTCCTATTCTTTGGCTGAATCTACTCAAAATATCTGTGACCTCTTGCGGTGAGAAATCTTCCTGAATTTCCCTTGTAAATGAATCTTCACCTCGGGTTTCTGTCTTCCTCCTTTGTATGGGTCGAGCCCTTGTCTGATCATTTAACCATCTCCTGTTCTCTGTGTGAGGCACATCCTGAACCCCAGTAGTGTTTTGTGCCTCAGCCCCTAACATTGTCTCATTTTCCCCCCACTCACTTCCTCTGCCACCATGGCTAGGACGAAGCAGGCAGTCAGGCTCTTTCTGGGCTGGGTTGAAATGCACTCTGGGCTTTTTTGGTCTCCTGTTGCTCTTAGCCACATTAATAGAAAAGTTCTCATTTGAGTCAGTTTGGTCTCCTGCTATCTGAGATTCCCCTTCTTCCTGTGGGGTAGGAGTGCCCCCATGTCTTTCACTTAATCTCAATCTTTCGTATACTAGCCGGTAGGCTGATAACACTATCCAGCTTTGCCTAGATAGTGATGCCCCTGACTGAATCCCAACTTCTCGTAAACACTTTTCCAAATCCCTAGGATCTCCTCTCCGTAGCCTTGGTTCCCAGTTTTCACAGGGTCCAGCTTTTTTAGCCAATTCTTTTGCTAGGGAGGAATAAAATGGATCCTCCCATCCTGGGATATTCATCTCTTCCTCTGGAATTTTTCTGCTTCTAAATAGAGATCTTATACCTAGCGATCCCATCCTCGTCGCCAAATGTAATAGGAGGGCAGAGTTTATAATCTCAAAGAGGATCATAAACATGTCTGAAACGTTCGAAACCACCGGATATAAGAAACTCTCAAAGTAGAAGGCAAAAGAATCAAAACATATATTTAGGCTCCACAGTAACCAACCCATGAACCAGCAACCCCATTTTGATATATTGATCAAAAGCTTCCAGGCCCAATAAGTACGCCTTGAAAGAGTAACCAGGAGGCTACAGAGAAGCATGATTGCGTAAAGCAAAATCATGCTTCCCCCTCTATGGTAAAAAAGATTACCCACTGGCCTGAAGTCTTTGTTCAGCTTCCTCCCGTAGGTCAGCTCTGCTACTGGCAGCTCCTGCTTCGGCTGTGGCTATAGCTATAGCAGCCTCTGGCTCCAACGGGAGCTGCTTTTAACCATCCAGCTTCTGCGGGGGTGTAAGGTACGCCAGGGAAAGCACAGGTTCTTTCAATCTGCTTAAGCAAGGTGAAGGGGTTGACCGGGAAAGCACAGGTTCTTTCCATCAGCTTAAGCAAGGGAAGCAAGGTGAAGGGGCCGACAAGCTTACTCCAGTCCAACATACAAACAGCATTCAGTTCAGGGGGAAAAAGCCAAACTAGTAAAGGGCACTTGTTGACTAAGTGCTAAGGAGCCCATTTTTGGTTGCCAATACACTCCATCACCTAGCTGACTCTTTGCCCCTTTTGAAGCTTTGCTGTAGCCTAAAACGCATGCTCTTAAACATATTGTTTCTGAATCTTTCCCTTTCATCAGTTTCTTATAGTGTAATAATATTCAGTTGTATGTTTACTATAATTTATTCAGTCATTTCCCAATTGCTACACATCTCTTTAGTTTCCAATTTTTTTCTACAATGAAAAGTGTCATCACGTTTTTGTACATATGGGTCTTTCACTTCTTTCTTTTAACTCTTTTGGATATAAACCTAGCATATTGGGTGTAAGTCTGGTATTTCTAAATCATAGTTTAGTGATTTGGGAGATATAGTTCCAAATTTCTTCCCAGAACTGGTAAATTAATTCATAGCACCCCAACCCCTACGCCTTTACATAGTATCCCACAGCTCTTCTAACAATTGTCATTTTCCTTTTTTTTGTCATTCCTGCCCACCTGATTGTATAAGATGCAACTTCAGAGTTGTTTTAATTTGTATTTCCCTAATTGTTAGTCACCCATATCTTTTTTCCCATGTGATTATGTATGGCTTGTTTTTCTTCTTTTCTGAACTACCTGCTCATATTCTTGGACCAATTATCTACTGTGGAGTGTTCTCCTATGGCTGATTCTGTTCCCTATATATCTTAGACAATGTGTGACAACTGTGATTTTTGAAATAGATTATTTGATTTTATGGTTATAAATGCTAGAATTTCATTATGGGATCACTATGACCATAATCATAAAAGCAATGGCAGGCAGACTGTACTTTTCCACTGTCCTGAGTCATTCTGACCCTGTGGCAAACATGTAAGTGACTATGGCTACTGATTAGCTGAGGTTCCTGACTAACAGCAGCAGCTGTGTGCCAGTACCCATTCCTGGAATCTCTAATTACCAATTTGAATCTTCACCCAGTTTCTGGTCTTGATTATGAAACACCCCCATCCTAGTCTGGTATTGATAGGTGACTCAGAATTTCCCTACCATATCCCGATCTGACTAGGTATGGCCTTTTCATATCTGGCATTGATTACCTGTTCTCACCCAAGCTCATTTTTAATAAATTTTCTGGTTTAGACCCCACTCTGAATGCATTCTCCCATCGAGATCTTTGCCATAGTATGTCCCCCTCAAGTGAGTGACCAGGGCTCTATATGTGGATAAATCTCTGTCTGTCTGGATAACACACACACACATGTGTGTATGTATGTATATATCCACACAGAGAGCTTGTGTGTATATAGATGCACATATATACACATACATGTATACGCATGTGTGTTGTTTTAGTCTACTTAGAGCACCACATCATAATAAAGCTCATACTTTGTGCTAGCTTCTCAAGAACCAATTTCCTGTAAATCTTTGAACCTGGGTCTTTGCTCTGACCTGAGCCATGAGATCAAATTGTTGCTCAGCCTTCATTTTCAAAAGGGACCAATGACATCATGGATAATGTCTTGACTTACACATAAATTGGGTTTAAACAAGGCAGAGTTAAATAGTCATCAGCATCACTCTCCCCTCCAAAGTCATTGAAATCCCATAGCAAAAAGATTACTGGTGATAGCTGGGCATGCAATAGACGACCTTGGCATCTTCAGTCCAAGCTCTAAGTGTGTTCCACAGAGCCTGCTTTAGCCACCTTCATGGCTGTTGGGACAAATTGTTCTCATCCACCCATTCCACCAGGGAAATTCTTTACATGCTTGGGGTAGACATCCCTCTACCTCATCAATGGTTTTGAGGCCTACAGGTTACCCTCAACCTGGTTTAGCCTGCCTGCCAAGATGGTTTTGCTAGAGTGTGGCTGCTGCACATGCTACAGATCCTTGGAGCCACAGGTGAGAGTTGGGTGGGAGGTGGTGGACACCAAAGGTGGATAAGCAACCCTGAAAAGAGCTTGGCAAACCCTCACACCAGGGGTGCTCATCCTCCCTGAACATCCCATATACCCCATGGGATCAAATAAAATAGACAGGAATAAGATAGGGCCTGGACCTATGATTTCATTAGTATAAGGAAATTCTGGGTCCCTTTACCAGTCTAGGTTGGCACATTCTCTTCAACTTAAATTCTTGGAGAGCTGCCTAGAGTACTTCAAGATTAAGTGACTCTACACAGGATCACAAAGCCAGTACATGTGAGAAACTGGACCTGAAGGAAAGTCTACCTGACTTTGAAGCCAGCTTGCTATCCACCATCGCACTGCTTCTCCTCTGTCTTGAATGTCACACTTTTATCGAAGAAACTCACTGAAAAATTTTTATTTCCCTGTTTCCTTTATGATTTTAACTTCACTTATTTTGTTTGTGTATAATCTTTTCAATTTTATGTAGCAAAATTGACCATTTTATGTTTCACAGTCCTTTCAATCCCTTGTTTGATCAATGACCACTCTATTAATAATTATGCAAAATACCTCTTTTTCTGCTCCTCCAATTTGTTTATAATATGACCTTTTTATAACTAATTCACTTGTTTACTTGGAGCTTAGTGTGGTACGTGGTGGGAACTACTAGTGGAAATAATTTCTGCCATGTGGTTTTACAATTTTTCAGACATTTTTGCTGAGTACTGAGCTTCCTGTTCAGTAACTGAGGTCTTTGGGTTTATCAAACATTACTCTACTATGTTCGTTTGTTTCTGGGTTCCTAATCTATTCCACTGATCTGATTAAAAACTATCTTAAAACCAATATCAAAATAGTTTTGATGAGTACTCCTCTATAACATATTATGAGAACTGCTATTGGTAAGTCCTATTCTTTCCCACTTTTAAAAATTTCATTGTATCCTTGAGTTTATCAACCTTTTGTTCCTCCAGATTTTATTTTTTCTAAATGTATAAAGTAGCCCTTTGGTAGTTTGATTAGTTTAGAAGTGAATTTCTCATCTTTGTTATAAAGGCACAGCAATCAATATTCTTCAATTATTTCAGTCTGTCTATTTCTATAAAGAGTAGAGGGCTTTCTAGGAACTATATGAACACAATTACAAAACATTTTTCACACAAATAAAGTCAGTATAAACAATTGGGAAAATATCAATTGCTCATGCATAGGTTGAGCCAATATAATAAAAAAGGCAATTCTGCTTAAACTACTTTACTTATTCAGTGCCATGCCAATCAAATGAACAAAATTTATTTTATAGAGCTAGAAAAATAACAAAATTCACCTATAAGAATAAAAGATCAAGAATATCAAGGGAACTAATGAAAAAAAATTAAAAGAAGGTGGCCTAGCAGTACAAGATGTCAAATTATATTATGAAGTGGTAATTATCAAAACTATCTGGTGCAGGCTAAGCAGAGTGGTGGATCAGTGGAATAGATTAGGTACACAAGACACAGTGTAAATGACCATAGTAATGTACTGTTTTTTAAACCCAAAGTTTGATAAACTTTAGCTTCTGGCATAAAAAACTTACTATTTGACAAAACTGCTGGGAAAATGGAAAACAATATGTCAGAAACTAGGTATAGATCAATATTTTACATTGCATACAAAGATAAGGTAAAATGGGTACATGATGTAGACAGCTTCAAAGGACTCACGATGGAAAATGCTATCCACATCCAGAGAAGGAACTGATGCACTCTGAATGCACATCAAAGCATACTATTTTCACTTTTTTTCATGATTGTTTCCTTTTCGTCTGTTTGTTCTTTCACAACATGCCTACTATAGAAATTTTTATACATGTGATTGCACACATATGATCTATATAGGAAGAGGGGAAGGGAGGGAGGGAGAAAAATTTAGAACTGAAATTTTGTAAAAATGAATGTAAAAATGTTCTTTACATATAATTGGAATAAAAGAATACTATTTTAAAAAGAGGGGAAAAAAGTAGAGGGTTTTCTAGTTGTATTAACATAATATTCCTTCATATGTCTTGGTAAGTGGTCTCCCAAATATTTTATAAATTGATACACTTGCTATTTTGAATGGAGTTTCTTTTTCTGCCATGTTTTGACAGTAATATGCAGAAACGTTAATGATTAGCGTGGCTTTCTTTTATATCCATCTATTTTGCTGAGTCTTCCTAACTCCAGGCTTGGTGCTCTATCTACTGTGCCACCTAACTGTCACATATATACATACATGCATGCATACATACATTCATGTTATGTGTATACACACGTATTCTCATTTAATAGACACAAAAGATCTATGCTATTTAACCCTCTAATGTTCTATTCATGTCCTAAGCTTCTATCTTATTTTTCTTTTTGTTAAACTTGTCCAGGTCTGAAGAGGGCACACCAACTACATAATAGTTCACCAATATTTCACCAAGTGTTATAGTTTTTCTGACTATTTGTCCCCATAATCTGATTAGCTTTTCTTTTAAGTACTTAGGTGCTATGCCATTTGGTACCTATATATTAAATACTGATATTATTTCATGGTCTATGTAATTTCTTCATTTATCTCTTTGAATCATGTATGTTTTTATTGTTTTCTTGTTTGAGGTCATGATTGCTACCCTTTTTTTTTAGTTTACTTGAAGTATAATAAATTCTGCTTTAGTCCACAAATTTAACTCTCTGTAAAACTTTATGTTTCAAGTATATTTCCTGAAAAATATACTGTTGGATTCTTCTTTCCAATCCATTCTATCTTCTTCCATGTTATGGGTGAGTTCATATCATTTATATTCATAGTTATAATTGTTAATTGATTGCTACATCATATCTGATCTTCCCCTCTCATCTTCCTCTGTAAAGAGCAGAAGAAAGTGGTTGAAAAGAAGGAATGTGATTAATACTAGCTGTCATAATTGAAGTTATTTACTTCCACTTCATTACCCTTTCTTTCTTCCCTTTGCCTAAGCCTTTGTCACTAGTTCTTGTACTTTATTTTCTTTTAATACTCTCTTTATTATTCACCTTCTGAATTAAAAGTTGCTTTACTTGTAAATGTCCCTTCCCCATCTTGTCCTCCTCTTACAGCCCTCTGTCCCCTCTTCCAGTCCTGCCTTGTTCTGTTGAGTTTAAACATATTGCTTCACCATATACACATACACACACACATGCATGCACACAGATATACCCACATATACATATATAGTGAAATTGAATATTGATACCCCAATTTATTTTCTATTCTTTATTAATTATTGATTGAGAATTGTATCCAATCAGTGTATTAATACTTATGGATTAGATTAGTACTTGGTTGTATAGTCCTCAGTGGTAGAGTCTATAAAAGTTTAACTTCCTTTTCCCATGGGATACAGCCTGATCACAAGGATTCAGAATCTGTGAGTTTTTGCTCACCATGGAAGGAAAGAGGGAAAAACAGAAGAAAAGTCAACCAACTTGGTGTAACAACGATGCTACTTGTCGCTACTGTGACAATAATACCAGCACACAAGAGGACTACTAGCACAGGTTCTTTGATCTGCTTTTCTAAGGAAAGCAACTTTAAGGGGTTAACAATCTCACTCTAATTAAACATACATATATCATTCACATAGTTCAAGGGAAAAAGTCAGCACCCTGAACTTCAGAGAAAACAGAAACAGAAATTACAAGCAGAAATTATATAAACAGAGCAAAATAACCCAAATCAACAGACAGGCTTCTAGCCATCTGACCAAGATATTGCATATGTAGTTACCAGAGAGAGAAGCACCAACATCTAGGTTTTTCAAAGCCAGGGGATTCCTTAATGGTATCCTGTCACTATTGTCACCTTCCCCTCATCTCTAGTCCTCAATTTGCCCCAGGCACATCACATACTCCTCCTATCTTCCTCTTCCCTTCCCTCCTTTCCTGCATTCTCCCATTTTGTAAAGTAGTCCCACAAACAAAACAATAATGACAAGAATACACTGATTACCCTGTAGGCAAAATATTTTAAGATTCTCCCCTTAAAGTTCTAGGTCTGCCTCTCCACTATTACCTCTCCCTGATGCCCACTTTCATCCCTGTTTCCTTGTGTACATTTAGAAATGTCTCTTGTTGGTCACTCTGATGTCATTCTGTTGCAGTTGCTGACCTTGGCTGCTGTATACATTCACCCCTCCTGAATTTCTGTTGTTTGGAGTATTCGAGAAGCAAATATTCTTTTCAGGGCTGGTTTTCTTTCTAAGAAAACTTCAAATGTCTCTTTATTATTGAACATCTATATTTCTTCATTTATGATTAAGCTCAAATTTTTAGTGTAGGTTACTCTGGGCTATATCATGATCTCTATTGCTCTGCATTATTCCATTCCCTTCTTTATTTTACCAGTGTCATTTTTGCAGAAGGATATAGCTACCTCTTTTTGGATGCTATACTCTTTCCTTTAGGCTTTTAATAGTGTGTTGCACAGCCTTACATAGCCTTTCCCCCACCCCGAATAGGGAGGTTTCTCTCTATCCTCAGTTCCCTGACCTAGTAATTCACAGCACTGAACTAGGGTTAATTTTTGTTGTTTGAAGTTGGGATCTCCAATGTTCTGGGAGGAGGGGATAGAATTGAGGTGGTGTTGAGCTCTATTCCAAACCCAGACATATATTCTGACTTTCCCTCTGTCTGCTCTCCTATCTTTTGCAATACAGAATGCTATCGAGGCACTGGTCACTGAAGGCCAAGCAAATTTCTGCTGCCTGGATCTCCATGGCACTGAAAAGAGGGAGGGACCACAATATGGGATTGGGTTTCATTGCAAGCTCATGAACAGGTTAGCTAGTGAAGTCTTGGGATTCGTAGTGTGGTAAGTAGTGGGGAAAGGGTGCTAAGTGATCTCTTGGTAGGTGTTAGTTCCTAGTTCTTTTGGGTTCCAGGAGTACTAGACCATGGAGACAACTTGTATTGCTTTATCTTTAGTACAGAATTTCTCTTTTGTAGAAGTCTGAGTGATTGTAAGGATCAAAGAAAATATCTAGTCTGCCATCTTGTTGATTTGTACGACCACCCATCCAGAGTGATTCTTAATAATACAGAATATATTTGCATCAATCTCTCCTTGCTGAATGGTCACAGATAGTTTATTTTCTAATCTCCCAGAGATGAGGGACACCTTATTAAGCAGCTAGCATCTCTAGAGGTATCATCAGAAGTATAGAGGCCATGTTTTCTCTGTACTGTCTATCTCACATTTGCATGAGATGATTCTGTTGCAATCTTGCATAACTAAGTCTATTTTGTAAGGCTAGACCTGACTCAGGCAGTCCCCAGATAGTTTAAGTTTGAATGGAATAAAATGAGACACTTGAAGGTAATTTTTTGGAGAACTATTCACATCCTTTGAAAATATATGATAGCCTTTGTTGAAAAAGCATGACAAGAATTTTTATCAGAGTTTTATATATGCATATATATATATATATATACATATATATATACAAATCTTGTATAGCATAATATTTTAAATATTAGGAATTTCCCAAGTGTGTGTGCTACCACCACCAACACAGATCACAGTGCCTCTAGCACTTGATAAGATAGATGATCAATAAAAGTAGATATATCTATAAGATTCATAACATTATAATCAACCTGGTGATTAGTTTTTCCATACCTAGTGTAACTGCTCTTGGACAATTGACATGGAAACCATCACCAGGTCTGCACTTGAAGCTTTTCAGTCAAGGTAGGACTTACAAGATCCTAGGTTTGGCCAGCATAGACTTTGAGAACCCTGTGCCAATTTCACAATAATCAATGCAGAAGCTAGTTGAAGAAAATAAAAGTCCAATAGTTAAGATATGCTTCTTCCCCACCTCATGCTATATTGAGAAGTCACGGTGTAGATAGAAGGGCATATTATTAGTAGAATTTTAACGTCCATGTCTAACCTCCATCTCCCTGGAGGTTGCAAGCATGCTTTCCACTTGGAGTCCTATGTTGCATTTATGCTGATTTAATCACTCATTGAACATTAGTAGGAGTCCAATTATACTGTTCAAGAGTAAGATGTTTTATGAGAAAATGACAAAAAGATACATGTAATCATTGGAATGCCAGTTTACAATCAGATAGGATGTGCAATAATCCCTTTAGCAAGCTTAAGCTTTTACATATTAATGGCAACATTAGAGAGTGGGAAGATGGCTGTTACAGTATTAAGGTAGGTTTTCATAATAAAGCAGTTGCTTCTGCTGTCCTGGTCTGATTACCATTTTATAAGGATCCAACACAAGAGGATCTATGAATGCTTACTTATTTCCCATAAGTATATAGCTATGACCTTTTTATAAAAATGAGAATAACATATTGTTCCATGAACTTTTCCTAACTGCTTAGGGCTAATATTGATCCTGAACAGCGATTCTTAAAGAGATTTACATATAAGAAGAAAAAAAATCATTTAGACCCCTGGAGCAAATCCTCATTGTACTCATTACACTACACACACACACACACACACACACACACACACACGCACATTGTACTTTTATTTGACCTACAGAAAAACACTGTCTACATTTTATTCCTAAGCATGCAATAAACCACATTATAAGACCATTTAAACCTCTCCTTTCAAAGGTTGCGTGGTAAAAATCCTGACTCACGTTGACCTTTGTCTTGCTACTAGACTCCAATGACTGGAGGAGATGAGGCTGATGACTTTGCACAGCTCTGCCTCACTCAAATCCAATTCGTGTGCAAGTCAAGACATCGCTCTCATGATGTCATTGGTTCTCTTTGAGAATGAAGGATGAGCAACAATGTAAAAATCCTAAAATGCTCAGGAAGGGTTCTAAGGGTATTCTAAGGTTTCCGAGAGTATTGTGGTTCAGTAAATGAATCATCTAACTTGGGTTCTAGTGCCAGGTCTGCCATTAACTGTAGTGGTTGTACAACTTTTGACAAGTCACTAAACTTGAGGATTCAGTTTTCTCATCTTTATCGAGGGCAATCATATATTTTATTGGTTTTGGGAATGGAAGACAAAGAGCTAAAGTGGAGGTTTTCAGCTCTGTTGACTCCACTGGGCCTTTTCATTCTTTTCTCAAGTTTATTTGTGTGGCTACCAGGCTCGTTATTGGGATTGAAAAGAAACGTGTTACCCCAGTTTCACATAGTTCCTAGGTATGATTTTTACTATCCTTTATAGCTCAAAATTTTGTGATTATTTTATAACATTTTTAGAATTCATGATCAAACCAAATTAGCAGAGAAGGTAGCCTTATGATCAGGACAAACCAATAAGTAAAGATAAGGGAAGGGCTTTTTCTCCCCATCCAAACCAATGTGGTTACAGAGGGTTCACAATATAATTGCAAAGTATAAAGTAGGTACTAAAGAATTTTTTTAAAACTCTGCAACAATATGTGGATAAGTTTCTTAATCAACTTAAAAAGATTATTGGGCCATGTCCATTTCATAAAGGCAACTGACAGCCTATAAGAAACATCTTGTGACTTGCTGAGACACTATGCTAAGTGCTTTACAAACATTATCTTAGTTATAAAAGAAACAAAACATTAATCAGAGAAGAATTCAGGAACTTTGCAGAGGTAAACCCCTTTCCTTATACCTTCAAGGGGAAGGAAAGGAGATTTTCTTTCTACTCTCTTCCCACCCCACCCCCCCACTGACTTCATTATAAGTCCTACCAAACCAGTTGGAGACAGTAGTTCTATCCAGCTTCAGAAACACATATCAGAGTTCAAACATGGATGTAGAGAGACATTCATCCATGGAAGGAAACAGCT
Source organism: Trichosurus vulpecula (assembly GCF_011100635.1). Taxonomy (NCBI): domain Eukaryota; kingdom Metazoa; phylum Chordata; class Mammalia; order Diprotodontia; family Phalangeridae; genus Trichosurus; species Trichosurus vulpecula. Next base: position 211,787,525 of record NC_050580.1, on the reverse strand, counting down.
TCAAGGAACATGATCCCTCTCATCAGAGAAGGGACTGGCTACAGATTCAAGAAAAGAGAATACATTGGTAGTCCAGATGAGTCGCTCGCCGAATACAAGACAGTAGGCACAGAGAACTGTATGATGATTCTACAAATAGAGAAAGGACTTCTAGACCATGTTGTACCAGAAGTTGTGAGTTATTCTTTGCCAGATATATATTCTACACATACACTCCACTAGCTCTGAACTTTAAGTATGAGTCTCATTTTCCCATGGTCACTTTGGGTATTTGTAGGAAAATATCCTAAACTTTTGGGGGAAAGTTCTATATCAACTGCTCTTATTAATACTATCTTAGTAAATATCTTTGCTAAAAACTAATTAATCTACTGGCTGGTGGTCAGTGAGACACACATTGGTGGGGGCTCAAGAACTACAGTATTAGGATTAGCTAACCACAGAGTTACCCTTAGAAATCTAGGGTACCAGCCACAGTACTCTTGGGACCCAACTGGCAGATAAAAGTGAAGGCAATAACCCAAAGGATGTGCTGCATAAAAAAGAGTGATTAATCTGAAAGTCTTCAGTTTCTAAATTAAGTTTATTTTCATTGTCTCTTTTACCCGTAAGACATTCCTATATTGGTCTCTACAGGATTAACTTCTTTCTTTAAAAGATATGTGTACGTAGGCCTATGAAACTGACATTCTCTGGACATAGTGAATGAGAATCCAGCACATAGAAAACCTACCTCAAGGGGGATATCACAAAATCTTTATAATCTTCTAGATGTTAGAGACCCAGGAATAATGAGATACATTTAAAAGTGAGACAGGGAATAAGAAAGAAGAAAGAACTAATTGAAATGGAAGGAATAGGATCAGGAGAAAAAAAGAAAGAGGGTAATTGCTTCAAAATGGAAATAAATTATGATAAATTTTGATTACTAACTAGATAACTGTGACAGTAGCACACATAAAAAATGGCTGTCCTGTACTTTCTCTTTCCAATTGGTCAGGGGGCATCCTGGGTTTACAGTTCTCTTTGAAAGAGACCCAAATGCTGCTGGGTTTGGGTTTTCTTTGGAGCAGGCATGTGGCTAGGCAGAAAAGGGGTAAAGAGATGGAGAGGGATACACTCCAGAGATTATTATTGAGGGTGTACAGCTGCCAAACACACTGTGTCTCTGGCAATACCTGTTGAGTCGGCTGCTGTAGTGGGAAGAGCAAGATGAAGAAAGACAGTTGTATAGATGCCAATAGCGGCAGGATGCTGCACCAGGTTTGTGCCCTGCCAGTAAGAGATGTGCCAAACTCTCTGGCCTGGTTTCAGATAACTGGGTGTCTACTTTCTCTGCCAACTAATAAACCCAGGGAATACATTTGCATTAACACCACTGTGCCATCCCTCCTTTCTCCTCCTCCCCTTCTTTCTTTCCATAGAACAGTTAGTTCTCTCTAAATGTCATCTCTAGGCTGCTTTGCAGGAGTTGCATTTCAAGGAACCACAAGGTAAGCCAGATGCTGTCCTGAATTGCCTTGAAGGAAGCTGGTATCAGCAGTCAGAAGGAAGACAAAACCTACATCTCCGGATTTTGGCAGTCAGTTAGGTATATGCTGGGTAATTTCATTTTTTAAAAAGAATAGACAGTTTTAAATTTTTATCTCATACAAACATTATGCTAACCCAGACCCTTTCTTTCTCTATGCATCTGAAATTTTGGGAAATTCACTGCTAAATTTTTAGATGCTTTCAATAGTGGGACTGTAATAGGAAAAGTTTGGTAGATAAGCAGTTTCACCTACAAAATTATTCCCTAAAATGGAAAGGTGGTAGCTATGTCCAATTCCTTCTTTTCTTTCTTGAGGGCACAATGACAACTTCTACTCAAGAACCAAGAAGTCTCAGACTTGGATAGAAATGTTCCTCCACAGAACAGCATGTATTAATAAGTGAGAAGCAAGGATAAGCAAGGGAATCCCTTATAAAATATGATGCCCCTCCATCAATTTGATAAAATTCCAGGGCATGGACATTTGTTAAAAGGGGGCACTTCTCAGAGAGGTAGGCATGTAGCATAGACCTTTTTCAGAGTGAACAGGCTAATCCTTTCATTGGTCTCCAGTGATTATGGAAGCCTCCAAGATGATTGGCTACTAAGAGTCAGGGGATAGATTCTTATTGGAGAAACCAAACATTTGTCCAGACTATTTTTCTTCTTTTTTTTTTTTTTTTGCACTTTTTTATCCCTCTAACTTCCAAAACAATTCATTTACATTGAGGGCGGGGGTAGAGGAGAAGTGTAGATTTCCCAGGAACAGAACAGAAAATGGTGACTTTTAAGAGAAGTACTTACAGTACAACCTGTGTTTGTCCAGGCAAGCCTGAGAGGGATGAGTTTCTCAATTCCTGGTTTCTGGATGCCTTTTGTGATTCTATATTGTTTTCTGAGCACAGATTAGAGATGATCAATCCTGAGACTAGAGGCTTTTAGCTTTTGGGATTCCTGAGTTTGAAAGTCACAAAGTTTGAGAGATCCTGAGTTTGAGAGATGGGCACGTATGTCCCAGAGGGAGATGATTTCTTTAAGAGTGCTTCCCAGAGAAGAAAAAGAACTTTCACAGAGGATTTCCCTGGATACCAGACGAGGACAACTGAATCTTGGGATTCTTCCACACACATACCAAAAAAACCAAACCAACCAACCAAACAAACAAACAAAAAAGCCCAGAAATTACTACTAGCTGCTAAGACTGTAGGGATATGAAGCGACTGGATTAATGTTTGTTCAGTTTTCCCATGAAATGTCTTTACCTTCTGAGGAGAGTCTAACGGACCATTAGAGATTTTATGGCTTTTTTTTATTTCTTCATGGGCACTTGAGAATCCTTTATTTCATATGCATTTTTATGGAGGGTTGTCCAATACTCTTTTCCAATATTATACATTGAATATGTATATGGCAGTTGGGGATCCTATTATCCATATTTGAGCCATACCTAGATTGTTTTAGAGTTTTATTCTGAGGTGGAAGAAGTGAGCCAAAGAGAGAAACTTATCTTTTGGGGTCAGGTCCCCATGACTGGATTGAAGCCAATGTGAGCCCAGAGTCCTGGGATTGAGAGTATGAAGATAAGAATGGTATCCTGAACTATGGGATATATTTTTTTTCTTTTTATCTTTACCTATATTTTATAGTGTGTGTGTGTGTGTGTGTGTGTGTGTGTGTGTGTGTGTGTGCAATATGTCATTTCAGTTACTTCATGCCAGTATACAATAAGTTGCAAACTATAAGCAGGGTCAAATCCATTGCCTTTCCCAATCCTCAGTTATGTTTCCTGACTCTTTCATATGTAAACACATTTACAAATTGAAAATGGAGCTCTCAAAATCTAAGCTGAATTATTCTACTTTTTAAATTATGCATTTTTAACATTTTAAAAAATTTTGAGTTCCATATTCTCTCCCTCTCTCCCCTTCTCATCCATTAAGAAGGCAAGCAACATGTCAGTTATACATGTGAAATCATGAAATCGTATTTCCATATTAGCCATATTACAAAAAAGCAAGAAAACTAAAATGAAAAAAAATTTACTTCAATTTGCATTCAGAGTTAATCAGTTTTCTCTGGAGGCTTTGCACATGGTAGGTGTTTAGTAAAGGATGTTGAATGTTTGAATAAATGAACAGAGTTCTTGGGCAGAAGGAAGAATTAAATGAACATTTTTGGAAACATATCACACATTTGTCATACCAAATGATTATGTTAAGATGGAGGACTTCAGTTATCCAGATATCTACTGGAGCTCCCTCTACCAAAAATAAGAGATGATAATTTGTTCTTCCAAATAATGGTTTAACCAAAAAATGAAGTTTCTGGAGGTGATTTTCAGCCATAAAAAAGAATTTTGGTTGCTGAAGGGTATGTGTGAAAATCATGGGAAGTTTGGAAGGAAGCGACTGTTTCATCTTAGAATTCATGTTAGAGATGAGACAAAAGTCAGGGGTCATCTGACACATACACTAGTTTTGGGGTGGTGGTGGTGAAAATTTCAAAAGATTTATAGAAATATAGGTAGGATCCTCTGGACTAAATTTCCGTTGGGTAAATTGAGCTGGGAGAGACAGGAAGCTCTCAAGTTGTGAAAACGTGAAGAGCAACATTTCCAATGAGAATAATAATGGGGAGCTGCAGATTCAATGGAGGAGTTAGTGTTTTAAATAGATTGTGGGGAAAGTATTAGAAAAAGGCAAATATTTCCTCGGTTTTCAATAAAAAGTAAGAGAGTGGAACCTTCAAACTATAGACTAGTAACCATATCTTAAATTCCTGGAAACATTCTAATGTGTATTATTAAAGGGATTATTAATGAAAATCTAGAAAAGGAAGCAGTGATCAAAAAAGACAGCACGGATTCAGCAAGGACAGGTTATGTCTTGAAAATGGATGCAATGAATGAATCCAATAATTGAAATATAAGAAAACCTAAAAAATTGGAGAGACATTCAATGCTCATGGATAGGTTGGATAATGTAGTACAAATTATAATACCCATTAAATTATATATTTATATATACATATTTACAATTTTACATACATGCAAATTATATATATACATAGTATACATGTTGTATGTGCATATACACACACATGTTGAATTCATTACCAAAAATGTGAAAGACTTAAAAATACAAATGACAAAACCATCATGAAAATTATATGGGAAAAAATGTGAGAAAATAACAAAGGACATGCTACCAAAGAAAAACCTAATAAAGTTTTAATGCAATCCCAGACTTTAAAATTTATTACAAATCAACTATGAGCAAAACTATTGCTGAATAGAAAACTATCTATTCCTGAATAAATAAATGGAATAAAATGAATATATTAAACATTTGTCTGACTATGTGTGTAATATTACTCTTTGATAAATCTATAAAAATAAAAACTTGTGAGAGGAATCATTTTTTAACAAATAATGCTCTTGAGAAATTGATTAGTAATTTAGTGGGAAACTGGTTTAGAACTACATCTCAGATAAATTACCTCAGTGAATTTGATTGGGATTATAGATTTAAACATAGAAAGATGGCATAATATTGGATAATTTATCTTCACTGTGGAGTAAAGTTCCTTTTTTCTACTTAACAAAAGGAAGGAATTATTAAGGAGAAGCTAGACTTGATTAATTGTATTCAAATAAAAATTTTTTTACAAGAAAAAACCAGTATATTTAAAAGAAAAATAATATTGGAAAAAACAGTTATGGAAGATATGACAAATAAAAATTGATGTCTATCATAAGAAGGGAATTATCAAAAACTACAAAGGTGATCCAGTCTATAGTTGATAATAGATATGGTTTTGAGGTGACAAATTTTTCTTTTTCTTTTTTTTTTTTGAAGGAGGGGAGGCAGGGCAATTGGGGTTAAGTGACTTGCCCAAAGTCACACAGCTAGTAAGTGTGTCAAGTGTCTGAGGCTGGATTCGAACTTGGGTCCTCCTGACTAAGCCCTTATCAGACAAATTGTCAAAAAAACAAATTTAAAACTCAACTTTTATAATTAAGAAATTCAAAATAAAACAATTTTGTGAAACCATCTCATACCATCAAATTGGAGTCATGACAAAAGCTATATGCTCATTCATTTTTTCAGTTTAAATATATTTTATTTCATTAAGTGTTTCCTAATTTCATGTAAAAGCATTTTTAACATTCATTAAAATTTTTTGAGTTCCAAATTCTCTTTCCTTCCTGCCTCTCCCCCATTACTTGAAAAAACAAGCAATATACTATCAATGATGCACTTGAAGTCATGCAAAGCATATTTCCATATCAGCCATCTTGCAAAAGAAAACACACACACACACACACACACACACACTCACAGAAAACACAAGAAAAGTTAAAAAAAAAGTATGCTACAATCTGCACTCAGAGTCCACCAGTTCTTTCTCTGGAGGTGGAGAGCATATTTCATTATAGATCCTTTGGAATTGTCTGGGTTATCTTCTTGATCAAAGTAGCTAAGTCTTTCACAGTTGATCATCTTTACAATGTTGCTGTTACTTTGTACAATGTTCTCCTGGTTACACTTATTTCACTTTGCATCAGTTCATGTAAGTCTTCCCAGGTTTTTCTGAAAGCATCCTATGTGGTTATTTTAAATAGAATTTATCTTTTTAATCTTTTCCTGCTGGATTTTATTAGTAGTATATAGAAATGCTGCATTTATTTTTTAAATAAGCTTTATTAGTGTCTTCATCCCAGTTACCCCAAGTTTCCCTTTCCTTGCCCTTCCCATATAGCCATCCTAAATAACAAATAATATTTCCTAAGGAGGAAAAAAATTAACACAACTGATCAATGCCTTGAAAAAGTCCAAAAACACGCACAATAGAAAACATATGATACCTGTGAAACTCCCACCTCCACATAGGGGTGGGTTGAGGGTGTTCTCTCAAAACTCTTCATTTGAGTCATATTTTGTTAATTATAGTTTTGTTACCTTCAACTTTCGATTTTTGGGGGTGTATAGTTCTTTACATTTACATTGTTGTAGTTCTTGTGTATATTGTTTTCTTGGCTCTGCTTACTTCACTCTGCATTAGTTCATGTCAGTTTTCCCAAGCTTTAATTTATTTATTACATGCATTATTTCTTAAAGGAAAATAATATTCCATTACATTCATGTGCCACAATTTATTTAGCTGTCTCCAATTGATGGACATCTTCTTTGTTTCCAATTACTTGCTATCACAAAATGTGTTGCTATAAATATTTTTGGTATATATGGGGACTTTCTTCTTATGAATGGCTTCCTTAAAGGATAAGTCCAGTAATGGAGTCTCTGATTCAAAGACCATGGACATTTTTGTCACTTTATTTGTACAGTTTGCAGTTGCCTTCTAAAACATACCATTTCACAGCTAAATAACAAATATATCATGTGCCTATCATTCCCCAATGCCTGCAACATTGACTATTGCAATTTCTGTCATCTTTGCTGATTTTCAGGGTGTGAGTTGAAACCTCAGAGCTTTTAAAATTTGAATTTCTCTCATTATTAGCAATTTGGAGCTTTCTTTCATGTGCTTGTGAATACTTGTGATTTTTCTTTTGAGAACTGTTTGTTCACAACCTTTGACTACTTTTCTATTGGGAAGTAGCTGTGTGTACACACACACATATCCATACATTTATAACATATGTATATATATTTATATTATAATCTTGGACACTAAGCCCTTATCAGAGAAATTTGATACAAAGATTTTTTTTCCTCATTTGACTACTTCCCTTCTTATTCTGGTTACATTAATTTTGACTGTGCAGAAATTTTTTAGTTTCATGTAATCAAAGGTTCCTGTTTTATCATTTGTAATTAATTGCCTCTATCTCTTGTTTGGTTCAGAATGTGTCACCTACCTTATTTTTGAGAGGTATATGTTCTGCTTCTTTTATACTTTTTTATTGTATCATCTTTAATATTAACATTGCATATCCATTTAGAATATATTATGGAATATTGCATAAGATGTTGTTCTAATCTTAGATCGCTAAGTGTAAACCATACTGCTCTCCAGTTTTCCCAATAATTTTTATTAAATAAGGAGTTTTTTCCTAGGTAATTTATATTTTCCACCTATCAAAGTGGTTTATTGAGTTCTATTGTTTTTTATTCTCCCTTGTCTAGTCTGTTCTATTGAACTATCTCTCTTTTTAAACCAGTACTAGATGGTTATGATCACTACTGCTTTATAATATAGTTTGAGTTTCTGAAGGGACTATACCCCCTTCATCTTCACTTATTTTTGTCATTTCCCTGGGTATTTTAGATATTTAGTTTTTCCAAATGAATATTGTTATTATTTTATTAAATTTGATAAAGTATCCCCTTAGGAAGAATCATGACCAAACTAGAGACAGAAAGGTTCATAGGAGGCAAAATGGATAATTTTGATTATATAGAATGTTTTTACATAAACAAAACCAACACAGTCAAAAGTAGAAAATAAGTAGACAACTGGGGGAAATTGTTACAGCAATTTTCCCTGATAAAACTCTCATTTCTCTAATATGTAGAGAACTCAACCAGATATATAAAAATAGAAGCCATGGTCAAAAGATGTGAACAGGCAGTTTTTAAAGAAAGAAATCAAAGGTATAAATAGTCATACAAAAATGCTCTAAATCACTAATAATCAGAGAAGTGCAAATTAAAAAAATTTTGAGGAACCACACTTCACACCTATCAGATTGGCTTACATGGTGGAAAAAGAAAATGTCAAATGCTGCAAGGACTGTAGGAAGATAGGTACACTAACGCATTGTTGGAGCTATGAACTTCTCCAACCATTTTGGAGAACAATATGGACATATACCCAAAGGACTATAAACTGTGTACTTTTTGGCCCAACAATACTAAGTTTATGCCCCAGGGAAATAAAAGAAAATGGCTCATATGTACAAAAATATTCATAGCTCTTTTTAGGGTGGCAAAGAATTGTAAACTAAAAGAATGCCTATCAATTAGAGAATGCCTACAATTTATAGTTTATGAATGTTATGGAATACTATTGTGTTATAAGAAATTTTGAGCAGGATGGTTCTGGAAAAGCCTGTGAAGACCTACATGAACTGTTGCAAAGTAAAGTGGGCAGAACCAAGAGAACAATATATACAGTAAAAGCAATATTGAAAAGATTATCAACTGTGAAAGACTTAGAAACTCAGATCAGTACAATAATTGACCAGAACTTCAAAAGACTCATAATTTAAAATGCTATTCCACCTCCAAGTAAAGAACTGATAGAATGCAGACTGAAACATATATATACACACATATATGTATGTGTATATAATATAACCACATATACAGATAGATCTAGATCTATCTATCTACCTGTCTGTCTGTCTGTCTGTCTATGTCCTTTCTTTTTCTTTTGAAGCATGGCTAATGTGAAATGTGTTTTGCATGACTTCCTGTGTATAATGGATATCATATTTCTTACCACTTCAATGGGAGGGGTGGGGATGGAGGGACGGATAGAATTTAAAGCTGAAAACAAAAATAAAATGAAAAGAAAATATGCTCTTAGTAATTTGATTGGTACACCATTCAAAATATAAACTAACTGTGGTTGTATGGTCATTTTTATGATATTGGCATGACTCAGATATGAATGATGAATATTCCCCTGGCTATTTAAGTTTTTCTCTGGTTCTCTAAGAAACACCTTATAATTGAATCTATAAAAGTGTTTTTCATGTTAGGTCAACCCCCAGATATTTTATGAATTTTGTAGTTTTTTAATGGGATTTTACTTTTCCATTGTGCCCCACTTCCAGAACAATGCCAATTCTTGGGTGGTGTCAGAGAAGATATTTCTCCAAGCTAACCCCACCCTTCCCATCATTTCCTAATTATGCAGCCCACCACTGATCTATAGCCTCTTTCTGGTTACATTCCCCCCACCTTTTTGGCTCAATCTTTTTTGGGGGTCCTTGTCTTCCTATTCCTCCAGAAGTCAGTTGCTCTCACAGGTTATAACTTCCTCCTTTCCTGAGGAAGTACAAGTGTCTTGTTTTCCTTTTCAAGCACTAAATCCCCCAGACCACAGCCAGAGCAAGGTTCTCATCTCCTTTCACAGAACACCCATAAGAACATTCATCCGTGGAATCTCCTCTCACCATCAAAGCAAATCAAACTTCCTCCTCCCCACCGCTTTTAAATCATTTCCCCCTCCTCCTCACCCACTCCCCTGAAGGCTCCTTTTCTTGAGACTGCAAGGATCACCTTCCTTTCATTACTAGCCTTTAATATGACCCAGGTACACCACACATTCCTTTCTACCCCCATATTTCCCTCCCCTCCTTCCATTCATCTTCCATTTGTGTATTCTAGTCCTACACAAAACGGAAATCTACCTATACACATGGTGTTGCCAAGTTATGTGCACAATGCTTCAAATGCACCTCTTCAGACTTCTGCCTTTGCCCCTATCCCCTTGTACATTTATTCACTGCATTTCTTTTGTATGGTGTGTTTGAGAAGCAATCTCTTCAGTTTTAGTTTTCTTTCTAAAAATGTATTAGATGCCTCTTTATTTTTGAATGTCCATCTTTTTTTTTTTCATTTATGGAGCAGCTCAGAACGCACAAAATAGCAGAGGGAAGCAGGGATACAGCCCAGGACAGCCTGGATGGTCGCTGGATGAGGTCTATCGCGCACCGAGTGGAGGGGAGCGGAGCTCAGCATGGGAGGCAGCAGGACCAGCCAGACCACAAGCTGGGTAGAACAGGCCCTAGCACCCTGAATCAGTGAGCTGTGGCAGTTACCAGACTTCTCAACCCACAAACACCAAAGACAATAGAGAAGGTTAGTGGGAAAAGCTGCAGGGGACAGAGTTCGCAGTTCGGCCACCGCCACAGGGGCAGTGGGGGAGGTGCAGCTACAGAACTACAGCTGCAGTTACTTCCGGCCCCAGGCCCACGTGGTGGGAGGAATTAAGTGGCAGATCAAAGCAGGAGTGAAGAGCCTGCTGAAGATTTGCATCAGGTCCGGGTTGGTGGTTCTTGAGGAAGGAGGAGTGCTGGGGTGGCACAGCTGGCTCTGTAGAAATAGCTCTGAAATCAACAGGGCATCCCCTCAAGCTTGGAACAAAGTACTCTTTGCTCTACAAGCAGTTATACCCCGGCTGGGAACATGGCCAGGCAGTGAAAAAGCACTCAGATTCAGTCTCAGACTTTGGAATCTTTCTTTGGTGACAAAAGACCAAAACATACAGCCTGAAGGAGTCAACAAAGTGCAAGAGCCTACACCAAAAGCCTCCAAGAAAAACATGAAGTGGTCTCAGGCCATGGAAGAGCTCAAAAAGGAGTTAGAAAAGCAAGTTAGAGAAGTAGAGGAAAAATTGGGATGAGAAATGAGAATGATGCAAGAAAACCATGAAAAACAAGTCAATGACTTGCTAAAGGAGACCCAAAAAATACTGAAAAAAATATTGAAGAAAACCACACTTTAAAAAATAGACTAACTCAAATGGCAAAAGAGCTCCAAAAAGCCAATGAGGAGAAGAATGCCTTGAAAGGCAGAATTAGCCAAATGGAAAATGAGGTCCAAAAGACCACTGAAGAAAATACTACCTTAAAAAATTAGATTGGAGCAAGTGGAAGCTAGTGACTTGATGAGAAATCAAGATATTATAAAACAGAACCAAAGGCATGAAAAAATGCAAGACAATGTGAAATATCTCATTGGAAAAACCACTGACCTAGAAAATAGATCCAGGAGAGATAATTTAAAAACTATTGGACTACCTGAAAGCCATGATCAGAAAAAGAGCCTAGATATCATCTTTCAAGAAATTATCAAGGAGAATTGCCCTGATATTCTAGAGCCAGAGGGTAAAATAGAAATTGAAAGAATCCACAGATCGCCTCCTCAAATAGATCCCAAAAAGAAAACTCCTAGGAACATTGTCACCAAATTCCAGAGCTCCCAGGTCAAGGAGAAAATACTGCAAGCAGCCAGAAAGAAACAATTTGAATATTGTGGAAAAATAATCAGGATAACACAGGATCTGGCAGCTTCCACATTAAGGGACTGAAGGGCTTGGAATATGATATTCCAGAGGTCAATGGAGCTAGGATTAAAACCAAGAATCACCTACCCAGCAAAACTGAGTATCATGCTCCAAGGCAAAATATGGATTTTCAATAAAATAGAGGACTTTCAAGCTTTCTCAGTGAAAAGACCAGAGATGAATAGAAAATTTGACTTTCAAACACAAGAATCAAGAGAAACATGAAAAGGTAAACAAGAAAGAGAAATCATAAGGGACTTACTAAAGTTGAACTGTTTTGTTTACATTCCTACATAGAAAGATGATGTGTATGATTCATGAGACCTCAATATCATAGTAGCTGAAAGGAATATGCATATATATATATATGTGTGTGTGTGTGTGTGTGTGTGTATACATATATATATATATACATATGTGTGTGTCTATGTATGTATATATGTAGGTATATATATATGTACATATATATAAACACACAAAGGGCACAGGATGAGTTGAATATGAAGGGATGACATCTAAAAAAATAAAATCAATTTAAGGGATGAGAGGAATCTATTGAGAGAGGGAGAAAGGGAGAGATACAATGGGGTAAATTATCTCACATAAAAGTGGCAAGAAAAAGTGTTTCTGTAGGAAGGGAAGACGAGGTGAGGTGAGGGGAATGAGTAAATCTTGCTCTCATTGGATTTGACCTGAGGAGGAAATACCATACACACTCAATTGGGTATCTTACCCCACAGGAAAGAAGGAGGAAGAAGATAAAAAAGGAGGGATGATAGAAGGGAGGGGAGATGGGGGGAGGAGGTAATCAAAAACAAACACTTTTGAAAAGGGACAGGGTCAAGGGAGAAAATTCAATAAACGGGGATAGGTTAGGAAGGAGCAAAACATAGTTAATCTTTCACAACATGAGTATTGTGGAAGGGTTTTACATAATGATACGCATGTGGCCTATATTGAATTTCTTGCCTTCTTAGGGAGGGTGGGTGGGGAGGGAAGAGGGGAGAGAATTTGGAACTCAAAGTTTTAAAAACAGATGTTCAAAAACAACAACAACAAAAAAAAGTTTTTGCATGCAACTAGGAAATAAGATACACAGGCAATGGGCCATAGAAATTTATCTTGCCCTGCAAGAGAAGAAGGAAAGGGGGATGGGAGGGGAGTGGGGTGACAGATGGGAGGGCTGACTGGGGAATGGGGCAACCAGAATATACGCCACCTTCGAGTGGGGGGAAGGTAGAAATGGGGAAAAAATGTGTAATTCAAACTTTTGTGAAAATCAATACTGAAAACTAAGTATATTAAATAAATTAAAAAAAATTATGGAGCAGCTAAGGTGGCAAAGTAGTTAGAACATCAGGCTTAGAGTCACGAAGACTTGAGTTGCAACCTGGTCTCAGATACTTACTAATAGTGTGACCCTGGGTAAGTCACTTAACCTGTTTCCTTATCTATGAAATGGGGATTATAATAGTACCTACCTAGGTTGTTGGGTTGTTGCGAGGATAAAATGAGATAATATTTGTAAAGTGCTTAGCACAGTGACAGGTACGTAGTAGGGCATATATAGATATTAATTATCATCATCATCATTGTTGCTATTATTTGAAGCCTTTTTTCTTTTTTTTTCTAAATTAGAAATTCTAAACACTAAAGTTGACAGTAATAAAACTGAGTATAAAACCCCATTGAATTAACAATAAAACTAGGAGTTGGTTTTATGAAAAAAACCCAATAAAATAGATAAGTCATTAGCTAATGTGATTTAAAAAAGAGAAAAGACAAATCACCAGTACTAAAAAGGTGAATATACCACTAATAAAGATTAAATTAAAACAATTATAAGGAGTTATTTTTCCCAATTACATGACAATAAATTTAACAATTTAGGTGAAATGGAAGAATATTTACAAAAATATAAATTGCCTAGATTAGCAAAAGAGGAAATAAAATGTCTAAATGGATCTATTTTAGAAAAAGAAATTGAACAGGTCATAAATGAGCTTCCTAAGACTCAAAAAAAAAAAGCTCATGGAGGTGATTTAAAAATTCTTTCAATTGGTATTTCATTTTCTGTGTTCAGAAGTTCTGGGAAGTTTTCCTGTATTATTTCTTCCATTGTAGTGTTTAGGTTTTTTGTCTTGTTATGTTCTGGAAGACCTATGATCCTTGGATTGTCTACACATACTGTCTTTGAAGCCAGTATGATTTGCTTGCATAGTGAAAATATTTTCTTTTAGTATTACTGTGTCTTGCTTTTTTTCTTCTAGATTGTCCTTCACTTTTGTGTGTTTGCATTCCTATTCTGTTGTTCTCTCTTTTGTTTGGCGAGACTTGCCATTGCAGATTCCAGTTTTTCTATTGTGTCTACTATTTTTGCTGTGCAGGCTGTAAGTTCTCTTCTCATAATTTTCATTTATCTTTTGAACCACTCAGAAATAACATGTTGTAGTAACAAATTCTCCTTGCATTCCACAGGGCCCTTTGTCTCATCAAATGTTGGATTGTTTTTCTTTGTTTTGCAGTATTTACTCATAAGATATCTTGCTTACTAGATCTAGAGGCCATATTTCCTTCTGTGGGTAACGTTTTCCCTGTTGATTTATCTGCCTTTTCAAGGTATTTGAGTTTTCTTTCTTTTTTTTTTTTGAGATCATTGGTAATTTCAACCTTTCTCCTCCACCCCAAATACCTTCCCCATCCCCATTATTGTTCACTTTTTGACCCCTTCCCCCTGACAGTGGTTTCTTTGGGGGATGAATCTCAAAGCCTTTCAGCCTTCTCCCGTACTTGGTTAATCATGGTTCACCAGCCTAGGTCTCTGCCCCAAACGACCTTTCTTTCTTCCTTCCTTCCTTCCTTCCTTCCTTCCTTCCTTCCTTCCTTCCTTCCTTCCTTCCTTCCTTCCTTTCTTTCTTTCTTTCTTCCTTTCATTTTCTTCTCCCCACCTTTCTCCTGCTTCTTCTGCTGTCATGTGGATGCTTAGCTTTTTCTTTCAGGATTAGTGGAGTGAACCTGTACAAACATAATGACCTGCTCTGGCATCCTGTCCTACTCCCTTTATTCCTCAGTTGTCTGGCTTGTTCAGAGAGCTGCCATGCTGATATTGCAGGGTTCATTTCTGTAGTTTACATCTTTGAGGCTTTGGGAGGAGAGAAGAAGGATGTGGTATGGTTCTGAGCTCTATTTTAAGTTCAAATATGTGTCTTACCCCTTTTCCTCTGTCCTCTCCTGCAGAGATCTTTTGCAACACAAACCACTGCCTGCCACAGCACTAGCTATCTGTTGTGGATGCAGTAAGCTTTTTCCCCTGGAGTGCTGTGGCACACTGGCATGCATATACATATACATATACATATACATATGCATATGCATATGCATATACATATACATACATGTATACGTATATGTATGCACATACATATACATATGCACATGCACATACATATACATTGTATATGTATGCATATAATTCATATTATATATATGACCTTTTCTTTTAATGTCCCTTCTCCCCTCCGAGAGATCTATTGCCTATAACAAAGTATTTTTTAAAGCAAAAATGAGGAAGATAGGAAAAATAGCAATATAATCTTCAATTATTTCAGTATATTGAAAAAATCAAACCATATATCCAATATTCCACCCTTGAGAAAGAGATCATATACTTTTCTCAGCTATAGCTAGAAGATGAATTTTTAACCAAAAAAAAGAATAGAGGTAGTCACAAAATATAATATAGATCATTTTAACTACATGAAATAGTAAAGCTTTTGCTGGGGCCTGGCAACTGTGTTCATGGGCAAGCTACTTAACCTTTCATAGCATCAGCTCCCTTATCTGTAAAATGGGGATAAAATTCTATCTCTAAGAGTTGCCAAGAGTAAAATGAGTTATAAATAAAAAAAATTATCTATAAATGGATTATTATAATTATTAATGAACTCAGTGAGGACAACTAGATGCTATTTATCCCTCTCATTTTTCTTGGATCCCAGTTCCTGGCTAGCCACTTTTGATTTTCCCTTCCCAGTTTGAAATGCATTCTCCTTACTTGAAAAATAAATATACAACAAGAGTGGGTGCTTCTGACTTCTCTCCATTTGTTACCGTCTTCCATGTGCCACATTTAAACATGATGCCTAATTTTTTGCATCTAATCCAATAAATCCAATCCAATAAATATTTATCAAATACTTACTATGTGCCAAGCACTGTGCACAGTAGAACTTCATTATGTATCAATACAGGGGAATGAAATAAGATCAGTAATTTCCATATTTCTCCTGAGCACTATATGGATGTTTGGGAGTGGTACTGTGATAAATTTCTGAAGTTATTATTCCGCAAGTATTTCTTGAAATGTCTTTGTTCATTTGAGTTTCAGAGTCATGTGCAACAGTGATTTCCAAGATTTTCCCAGAGTAGTTGTGAAGCAACAAAAGGATGGTTGAGTGAAAAGCTGCTCATATCTATATGTTCACAAATACTTGGCACAACAGGCTATTCAAGAAAGAAACTCTGTTTATTGGTAGATTGTTTCTTAAATTTCCAAAATATATCAAAGGAAAAAATCCTGATACCGATGGATTGGCAAGATAATAGTAATGATAATAACTAAGATTTATACAGCACCTGTTCCAGACACAATGCCTTTGAGACATTCAGTTTGGTGATGTGAAATTGAAGTTCAGGAGATAGGTTATGATTAGATCAGCAGACTTGAGAATCACCTGCATAGAGATAGTTCAATCACGCAGACCGTCGAGATGACCAAGTAAGGTAGCAAACAGGGAGAAAAGAAGATGGCTGAGCACAAACATTTGAGGAATGTCTACAGTTTTTGGATGTGACCTGAATAAAGATCCAATAAAAGACACTGAGAAGGAGCAGTCAGACAGCTAAGAGGAGAACCAGGATAGAGTAATATCACAAAAACCTATAGGGTTTTTTCAATCAAATTTTTTCAATCAAAAGTTGCAGAGAGGTCAAGGAGGATGATGGTTGAGAAAAGACAATATGTGG
This sequence comes from Trichosurus vulpecula, assembly GCF_011100635.1. Lineage (NCBI taxonomy): Eukaryota > Metazoa > Chordata > Mammalia > Diprotodontia > Phalangeridae > Trichosurus > Trichosurus vulpecula. Next base: position 211,770,925 of record NC_050580.1, on the reverse strand, counting down.
CAACTTAGAGGTCATTGGAAACTTTGGAAAGCTTATTCAGTTGAGTCTGAAGCCAGACTGTAGAGGGTTTAGTCAGTGTCCTTTTGGGTATATTTCCAAAGGACTTTGCAGAATGGCGAGATCAATTCATAACTCCATAAATTATACCTTAGTGTGACTGGTTTCCCTACAATCTCTCCAACAATTATAATTTAAATTTTTGTCATATTTGCAGATGTTAACTTTCATTTCCCAGTATATTTATCCTCAATTTCCATGTCTATTGAGAATGTTTCCAATTTTTCCTTATTCCTTTTAATGGTAGCTTTTGGTTTTAGATGTATGCTTTTTATTGTATCAAAAAAATTCTTCTATGCCTGTGCTTTTTAGGGTTTTCAGCAGAAATCAATGTGTTGTATTTTGTCAAAAGCTTTTTTTACATATATTGATATAATCATGTGGTTTGAGATGTTTTTGTTTTTAATATGCTTAATTTTATTAATGAGTTGCCATTCACTGGCATAACTCCTCCATGGTATGCTCAAAATATTAAAGGAAAGTAAGCAAGGCCTCCAGCACATCAGGCAGACCCCCCCAGGGTGAACATACAGAAAGACATTTACAAGAGTTTTGCAGGATTTTCAGGCATGAGTGGATTGCTATCTGAGATACTAAAAGGCAGCAGAACTTAGATTAAATGCAAAGATCAGTACTGGTTCCAGTTGACAGATAATGAAATGAACCCCCTGCCCCCGCCTTGTGAAGGGTAGGGATAGGGTGTAGATGCAGAATATTTCATATAGTGATAGAAGAGTTGCTGTGTGTTTGATTTTGCTTGACTATTTTTCCTTTATTACAAGAGAGGGGTCTAGGGATTGGGGGTGCATATTGTAAATTACTATGATGTTAAAAAAATCAACAACAACCTATAAAACTTAAAACAGAGAAGAGAATTTGATTCTTCAAAACTATGAATCAATCCTTAAAATGTGCTAGATTGTATGTTGTAGAAATCTGGTCTCTGTCCTTTATTATTATTATTTGGGAGAGAGGGAGAATAGACTGAGTCTTCAGGCTGAAGATGTAGCAGTCTCTGCAGTCTGGCCCAGTATGGGAATTTTGACCTGCCCCGTTTCTGACCTGGGCTGATTTGCCCCTCCACAGGTAGGTAGCTTGGTGGCCCAGTGCTCCAGTACACTCTCCATATTTATACGGACATAACACAGCTTAGCCTTACATCATGGTGATCCACAAGTCTCCACCCTCCTGGTATCAGGGATTTCTAGCATCAGCCACCAGGAGCCAATTCATCGATCATTATCTATTGACCTAGGGCAAATTACTTAACCTCTCTGGGACTCAGTTTATTCTATAAAATAGACTAAATGCCCTCCAAGGTTCCTTTCAGCTCTAGCATCTATTAACCTGTGATCCCATGATTCCATGACAGTTACATATGATTAGTAGAGGAGAGATAAAAATTGAAAAGCTAGAAAAGCACTCAGAGCTTGAACAATAAAAACACATTCTCTATTTCACTTCAAGATTTATAAAGTACCTTCTTGACATTGACCTGGTAAGATAGGGAGGATAAGTATTATCTACATTTTATAGATGTGGAAACTGAGATTTCAAGCAGTTAGACTGCATGCTCAAGATCACGGAGCGAATAAATGTCAGAGGTGGGTTTCAAATCCAGGTATCTCCTGACTGCAAGTTCAGCATTCTTTCCAGCACATCTTGCTGTCTGCATCTGAATTCGAGGTGCAATATTTATAGTCCAAAATGAAATTCAGCTGCTTACAATGTGTCTATCCAAAGGAAAATAAGGTCACTACCGAGTCTGAGGAGTTCATGTAGAAAAGGAGGAGAATTCTAATTAGGATTAAGAATATTATCTCTCTCAAAATGCCTGCATGCAAAGAGTTCTGGTACTGTCTATGGCTACACCTATAATATTGCAATAAGATTTTTTCAAGAAGGAGGCAATTTGGTAAACTGATAACTAATTTAGATAAGACTAATTATTTTGGGTGGGATAGAGTGGATACGAGGATGATTAGGAAAGTTATGAAAGAAGCTTCAATTGTACATTGCATGAAATAATGCTAAAAATGTTAATGTTTTTGTATAGCTCTTATCCTTCCCACAAAGGAGAGATCATTCTCGGATGTGCTTGTATAACAGGAAATCAGAAAAAATAGGAGTTAGGAATAAATGCTGATGTTAGTTTGGGTATACTTCTGATTACTTCTTTAATGTCTCTCTTTGAATGGCAAGCAGTTTCCGTATCCAGAGTTATCTCTGCGTAAATTTGCAGAAAACTAAGGTTGTAGCTTTATCACCTAGCTTTATAACTGTTGGTCAGTCAACTAGCATTTATTAGCCACCCACTTTGTGCCAGGCACTGTGCTAAGCTCTGGGGATACAAAAGAAAGGCCAAAAAAACCCAAACCCTGCTCTGAAGTGGTTCACAGTCTAACCAGGAAGACAACATGAAAACAACTATGTATATGTGAGGTAAAGACAGGATGTTTTATAAGGAGGGCTCAAAAAGGCTTCTAGTAGAAATAGAGAGTTTGACTGAGACTCAAAGGAAGCCAGCAAAGCGAAGAGGCAGAAATCAGCTTTGTTCTATAAATAAACTAGAAATTGAAATAGGGATAGGGACTTGACCTGTGATTTCTATTATAAAAATCTCCCAGACTTCCTATGAAGGCATAACAGTGATTACTCTGGTCCTCACGTCTTGAACATCAGGTGACTTAGATCCTCCTCCTCCCCCAGGGTTCTCTAGGATCCTTAATAGAGATGGGGGGAGGGGCTTGTCTGGTCTCTCTGATGGAGAGACTGATGGAGTTCTCCTCATTATAGGCATCTCCTGCACCCCAGTTCCATTTAACCATTTAACAGTTGGACTAACTTCTACAAAGGAATATTTACTTTAAAAGCATAGTAAGAATAAACTTATAAATAGCCCTCCAATACCTGGGGGCATGGTCCCCTCTTGAACCATCTCAGTCTCTGGGGAGAGGAAGAGTGACTAGATTTACAATTTTTCTCAGTTCATACATAAGACATTTCTACCAAATCCCAAGTCCAAAGCCCACCTTCAGCTCAAGTCCTGGGCATCCTGGATGCTTAGGGCTTCCCTGATTGGCTGGCTGCAATATCACACTTGAGATGCTACCTCCAAGCTCTCGGTGGCTCCATTTTGAGGCCGGTGGGAATTCCACTGCCTGTGCCTTGAATAGTAAAAGGCAAATCAAACAGAACAAGCCCAAACCCCAAGCCCATTTCTCAGAGCTACAGCTCCTAAAAGTGGGGGTGGGGGAGAAAGACAGTCCTTCCTCCAGCCAGTGCATGATGGCCTTGGTATGGGTGAACATGGACCTTCACCCTTTTTCAATGCAGCAGGAAAATAGAGAGAGAGACTGTCCCAGTCTGGCCGTTTTAAAGATGCAGCCTGTTCTGGTTATACAGCCAATGGAAAGAGGCTGTTGCTACCCATGTGATAGGGAAAGGCAGGATGTCTTCTCCCAGAGCCAGGGTACCCCCATGTTGGGTTATCTGGCATGTCCAAAACCCCCGTTACAATACCTTCTTTGGAATTTATAGTTTTAGAGTGTTGTCTATGATACTGAGAGATAAGGGACTTGCTAGAGGTCACACAGTCAGTATGTCAGATTACCAGGGCAAATTCATTTCTCTGAGAATTGTAAATTGTTTCATATTTTAAGGAAGGTACATTCATTTCACTCAGAACTACAGTGAGATATATGGAAGATATGTTTAATCCCAGAGTAAAAAGGTGGGACTTAAATCTTCCCTAGCACTACTAATGGGGTGGGAGTCAGGGTGGAGTATCTTTGAATGTTTTTTAAATTTCATGACAAAAAATGACTTACCACTGGTGGCCAATAAGTAAATGTTGAATGTGTGACATATAACGAGTTTGAGAGGCATAGTTTCTGGGTAATTAATCATTTTATTAATCATACTAGCCAAAGACCCCTTATGGAACCCACTCAACATTTAAATGCTCTTGGAAGATTTGGTATTGCTGAGAGTGGCAATCAACTGGTAAGCAATTAATGAGAGAATGAATATTATAATGAGAGGTGAGCTTATTCTAATGAAGGTCTGGTGGCCACTACTCCTATCACTCAGTCTTGGTCAAAGAGATTTATTTATATCCATATCATCCTGTCTAGGGTGATCTAGACAAAAGAGGGAATCCACTTCTACCCAGATCTGTCTGAGTAAAACACAATGAGCTGGAATCCATCAATTCACATAAATTAATTTTTTTTAACCTTTCGAACAGATCTGAGTTTTCCAGTTTCACCCAAGATTTCATCTTATTATGAGCCATGCACTTCAAAGGTTGCCTGAATAACTTATAAGGGGGTGATTTCTAAATAAAGAAAAGGAAGGAGAAAAATCTTAGTCCTAATTCAATCACTGGTTATTAATATAGGAGAGAAATAATTGTTTCTTTCAAATGTTAATTACCACAAGAGAAGCAGCATGCTATAGTGGTTTGAAAGACAGTAAGACTGGTTCAAATTCTTCCTCTGACATCGACTAATTATGTCTTTTTTATATCTCCAAAATTTCCCTCTGTATTTCTTCCCTTTCCCCTTCTCTCCCCGTCTCAAAGAACCATCCTATATAACAGATATTATTTTTAAAGACAAGAAAAAAGAGAGGAAAAAATCAGCAAAATTGATCAATACCTTGAAAAAGTCCAAAGAAGGTATGTACAATGCACCAGACATGTGGACCTCTTACCCCTGCAAAGGGGTGATGTGGGAGTATATATCTATTTTCAAGCCATTTTTGGATTTTTGTAATTTTGCAACAGTTACTTTTGATTTTTTTGTGTGATTGTGTTGTAGTCATTGCATATTTGGTCTTGGAGCTCTGTTTGCTTTACTTTGCATTGGTTCATGTAGATCTTTCCACACTTCTCTGTATTTATTATATTTGTCGTTCTTATAGCACAATAATATTTCATTACATTAGTGTACCACAATTTCTTTACTCATTCCCCAATCTCTGGGTACCTACTTTGTTTCCAATTCTTTGCTATCACAAAAGTGCTGTTATAAATGTTTTGTTGTATATCAGAACTTCCTTCTTATCAATGGCCTCCTTTGGGTATGAGCCTAGTAGTGAGATATCTGGGTCAAAAGATATGGACATTTTGTACAGATGACTTCTAAGACTACCAAAGAGATCTTCTTCAAGCATGGATCTGACCATGTCACCACCACCACCCCCTTTCCCCCACCCCCAATCCCACCCCTACTCAATAAACTTCAATGGCTCCCAATTACCTTTAGTATCAGATGTAAAATAGTCTGCTTGGCTTTTAAAGGCCTTTATAACCTAGCCCCATCCTCCCATGTATGTAAAGAAAGACCTTTCCGATCTTCTTACACTTTCCTCCCCTCCACTTAACCAATGATCTATCAACATTCATCTCTTTACTATTACTCCCACAAGACAAATTCCATCAGCAGACTCTAGGCTTTTTCATTGGCTGTCTCTCATGCCTGAAATATTTGCCCTGCCCCATCTCTGCCTTCTGGCTTCCCTGGGTTCCTTCATGTTTCAGCTTAAAACCCCAAATTCCACAAGAGCCCTTTCCAAATCCTCCTCAATGCTGATGCCTTCCCTCTGAGATTGCCTCCAGTTTACCTTGTATATATCTTGCATAAAAATAGTTGTTTTCATGTTTTCTCCCCCTTTAGAAAGTGAACTCCCTGAGGGCAGAGATTGATTTTTGCCTTTCTCTGTATCTTTGACACTTAGCACAATGCCTGACACGTAGTGAGTGTTTAATAAATACTTCTTTATTGGTTGACCAAGGTTCCCTCTTGCTCTAAATGTGTGATGCTATAGCTTACAATTAAAGGAGGCAACTTCCTTTAAATTGGAAGAGGAAATATATAGCCAAACTTCAATTCTTATCCAAGGTAAGCAATCAATTATTTAAACCTAATGATGTTAGATTTAATGTGGAAAAAAAATCACAAAAAACATAAATATATTGTGTGGTCTCCATCAGAGGATGAAAGTCTTGCAATGGATTGAACAAGTCAGTCACTCGACGAGAATTTATTAAGTGCCTACTTTGTGCCAGGCACTGTGCTAGTCTTCAGTCAGGTGCACTAAACAGGAACCTCAGTGCTTGGGAATATTTAGTCCCTTTTCAAATACTTTGAAGGGAGTTTCTCTCATCTCTTATTACATACAATTGGTATCCTGAGTTGATGCAACCATAATTATCCCATCCATTCAGTATTTAACAAAATTCCATAACAAATATAATTATAAAATATGAGAATATTCATTTCGAGGTAACTTTTTTCTCCATCTACATTAGAAATCTAATATCCAAAGCAGCAATGAAATAGTTCTTAGTGGCGAGAAAGGATGGTAGAGATTTTAAAAATGTTTTTGGACTTGTATATGAGTCATGATGTAAAATCTAGTGGGATGATTATCCTGAAGACTTAATTCCTGTGTCACCAGGTATTTATAGACATACAATGATTAACAATGAATTAATGCCGATTAAACAGCATTCAAGGTGACTAAACATTAAATATGATTGACAGTTTATAGCTCAAACAGACTAAAAAGATTAAATAACATTAGAAAGAAAGTGGCAGGTGACTTCTTTCCCCTCAAGGCATTATGCCCCAGCTAGGAAATGGGTTGAGACTTCTAATAACATTGCTAACAAGTCAGTACTGAAATGTTTGCTTGCAGCGGTCCTATTCTGGTAAGGAATGCAAATCCTGTTATGCATCTTTTTCATCATAGAGAAGTTGCAATGGCTAAAAAGTTAGATAGGAGGTAAATGAAAGTATAACTTCCCTTGATTTAAAATAACCCTGAAATATGTCTAACTTCTAGGGGCTGATAATGTTTCAAAGCCATTTTGGCAGAGATCATTTCTTCACTATCTGATACATCCTCTCTCTGGGAAATACCGTCAAGCCAAGATTATCCCAAATTCGGCCATTCATGATTTCACTCATCCAAAATTACCTCTATATAAATTCTTCCTTTGAGCTGAGCCTTCAGTTATATCAAATTATTCCTACTTAGATTATAGTGCATCCCCTCTTCTTGCATCTACCTCCTCCTTCTAGTGGCCTCAAAGGATTCCCTCCAACTCCTGAACGTTAATCTCTTCTATAACCTAGATCTTATTGACTCCTCTATCACAATAATCCATATATTTTCAATTTTAAAATATGAAGCACCTTTTTGCCTCATCACTCATCTCATTTCATCCTCACAATAGCCTGGGAAAGAAGACATGGAAGGTTTTTCCATCCCCATTTGACAGATGAGTTGATGGAAGTCCAGAGAGGTTCAGACTTATCTAATGCCACACAGCTATTTAACTGCATATTCAAAAAGAGAGGCAAGATCTCTGGCAACCTCTGGGTTCTTTTTTCTTTACACCAGACTGCATTGTCATTTCAAGATGAAAGGTGTTGCTTTTACATTATCTGCTTCCATCTGCTTTAAAGCATGATCAGCTATTCCTCATTGACCCCTGGACCCATCTAGCTATTATGCTGTCTCTTTTCTATTCACCGACAAAATCCTGGGATATGCCCCTGAATATGGCTGTCTCTACTTGCTAACTACCCACTTTGCAATCTGTCTTCCAACCTCTCTATTCCACTGAAACTGTGTCACTAAGGAAATCAATAACTTCCTTTTGCTCAAATCCAAAGGCTTCTCCTCTGTTATTATATTTATTGTTTTGAATGCTGTTGATAAGCCCTTTCCCCCTCTTGACATTCTTGAAAGATGCCATATTATTCTGGTTCATCTCATATCTCACCAATTTCCCCTCAACCTCATTAAATGTGCATATCCCTCAAGATTAAGCTTTTCTTGTATTCAGTTCCACACGTTGTCCCTCCAGGAACTCATCTACTTACATGTTTTCAATTACCAATTTTATTTGTATGACTTTCCAAAACTGTTTAATTACTCACATGTCCCTGCTTTTTCCAGGGCATTTTCTCTCTCCAGCAGCAAAAGCTGATACTTCTGAAGGCTTCAGGAGAGCAGTTGTGGTAGGTGTGAATGACACTTTGCTTTAACTAAAAGAAAGTTTAGCCATTGTTCCCAATACTTGGGCTGCTCTCTCAGCCTTCTAAGCTCAGGCAGGAAGGGAATCTCCCAAGTTTTACCCACTACGAGTGACAGAAATAATTGAACTAAATCATCCCTTCTCTTTTCCTCCTTATTCTTCCCTTCTACTTTATTAATTTAAATAAAAGCTTTCTAAAAGTTGAATAACTTATTAAGCATAATACATAACATATAGTAAAAAATATACTGGTCCCTTGGTAGAATACCTAAGGCTGACGAGCTTTATATAACTTCTACTACCACCACCTCTACCTAATTGAAATTACTTTTCCCACCACTCTTCACAAATATATGACCCTTCCCTCCTACAAAATTAGCTATTGAAGCTTGTCTTTTCTACGAAGTATTCCTAGATTAATGTTATTCACTCTCCCCCCTAACTTTAGCACATTTAGGCATGTTGTACTATCCTTATAGTGGTTACACATTATTTGTATGTTTGTGTTTTATGCAATTTTGTGTTAGATGTATTGAAAATTCTGTCATAAGATATCAAATGCAACAGAACTTTGCCTGTTGACATAAAGTGGTTCTAACAATGAAGAAATGTGGGGGCAAAGGGTGGGACCTATGGAACCCCTTCAGTTACCTTCTCAAGCTTTGTCCCCATTGAGACCAAAGGGATGGTCTATACATGAATGTCAATGGCCTTTTTCCACAGAAAATAGGAAACAAATTCCAAACAATCCTGGAAACAGCTGACCCTTTTAGCACAATGCTTAAATATTCCAGTGCTGTGCCAGGCCAGCATGTGCAGAGTAAATATTTTAATCCCTAATTAATCACTTTGGTTAGATTGGTAAAACAGAAGTCTAATGAAAATAATTTGAAATTTCCTTCATGAATAATTGCATTGTTCAGGGAATTGTGGGAAGAGTCAACTGACTGACCTTCCATTCTTTCTCAGCTGTACTGCTCTGAGACTTAATTTGTGTCCTTCAACCCTTTTCAGTAGCCGTCATGAGATTAGAAATACCTTCCGTGCAGTTTAGCAGCAACTATGCTAAAGGACGGTTCAGTCAGCAGAGAGGTAAAAACCAAACAATTGTCTTTTGTCCTGAAGGGGAACCACACAGATGGATGGAAAAGGTAAAGTGTTGTTATAAGCCTGCTTTCTTTTATTAGGTCAGGAACATGATGGATTGTACGAGGTTATTGAAATACTTGTGGTCCTCTTTAATTAGAGATGTGAATTACAGGGTGCCTGGGGTTTGGGGTATTTAAGAAGGGAAGGAAAGGAAAGGAAAAAAAAGGACTTTCCAGTTTCTGCAGTCTGGTGAATGGCACTTGATTAGCTTTATGCCACTAGATTTAATTATTTAACTAAAATAAATCTCAGAGGAAAGTGTTATTGTGTTTCCCTGGGCCAAAGGTTAGGCCACCTTACTGCTTTACCTGCTTAGACATGTTATGACCTGCTAAGAACTACACTATGAGAACATCTCCCCCATCATCCCCTACTTCCTTCCATTTCCCTCACATAGATCTTGCCACCCCACCTATCTCTCTGTCCCTTCCTGTCCCATTTCTCTGGTTGAAATGTCACTAGGAGCTAGGAGGACGGGCAACATTCCATGTGGCTGGTGCACTTTGGCTCACACTGCTGGGGTTGCTAAAAATTGCCTGGTCCACCAGTCAGTTTGGCCAGTTCTATGGACTGTCAAAGTCCACCTGGTAGACCATCTGCCACCTTCCCCTGGAGGTTCTTACTCTTTTTTGTTTTCCAGTTCATTCTTGTGCCTGAATCTTCAATTTTATTTGAGAGGTTCCATGTTTAGAGGATTGTCTCCATTGTTTCTCAGCGTTAAGTTGGACGTGTCAGAGAAACACTGGGAATTCACCCTGAGTACAGTGGGCTTTGGTCTTAAAATATCTCTTTCCACTGATCAAAAACTGTGAAATATCAAAGTTACTTTAGGGACTTATCAACAAGATGGGAAAATACCTCTCAGGTCACTAAGCAAGTAGTTGTCTGATTTGTTACTGGAGTGATAACTGAGCCAGATTTGGGGGTTGGTTTGGTACATGTGCCAAAAGCACTTTGGAAGACATCCCATCATACAGGATGGGATGCATGGGGAACTGGAAGCCTGAAGCATGTAATTGATTACTCACTCTAAATGTCAGGAAGAAAGGTGTCACTATCTTATTTTGGAAAGGAGTCCCCCCATAAAGCTGCCCCCACCAGCATCATTTCACAAAAACATTGTTAATTTTTTATAACCAAGGCTCAACCTAAAGTCACATGCTCCAAATGATACCGATCAAAAGCTTTCCATGACAAGGATCACCAACTAAAAGACTGGAAATCTTCCTCTTGTTTCCCATCCCTCCGCCCCAATTTCTGGGTATGTCAATGTAATAAATGGCATTTATATACTATTTTGAAGTTTTTGAAGTATTTTATATAAATTATTCCATTTGATCCTTCAAAAAACTTGTAAGGGAGGCCCTATAGGTTCCCATTTTACAGATAAAGAAACTGAGTCTTGGAGATGTTAAGCAGTTTTAGTGTTAAGTATCCCACACAGGTAGGATTTGGATGCAAGTTTTCTTGATAGTCCAGTATTACCCACTTTGTCATGGACGATTTGGGCTGATCATCTATCTATTAGTCCCTTGTCTCCCTCTTTTTTTTTTAGTGGTTCAGGTTTCCTCTCTCCCTGGGTGCCCCACAGGACAGTGGGGAAATATACAACTAACCTCTGGGGCAATCTGACCTGTAGATTAGCTGTTTTTGATGTGTTAGCAAAAAATTAGTTAATTAGTGCCAATTAATAATTAGCACCAGGCAGGATGGAAGCAAGCGGCCTTATGATTGACTGTATAGCCTGTAGGCTGCTTCTACTACCGGTCCAGAAGCTCAGTGGATAGAGTTCTAGACCTGGAGTTATGAAGACCTTGTCAAATCCAGCCTCAGATATTTGCTAGCTGTGTGACCACAGGCAAGTCACTTAATCACTGTTTGCCTCAGTTTCTCTGTCTGTAAAATGGAGCTAATAAGAGAACCCACCTCTTAGGTTTATTGTAAAGTACTTTGCAAACTTTAAAGCACAATATAAATGCTAGCTATTACTACTACTTAGACTGATCTCTCTGCCATATTTATGGTTTCGACTCCACATTATGATTCCTTTTTTTTTTTTTTCACTACTGTTGCTATTGTGGATGGCTATTTAATACCTACTTGTCAATACCTGCTTCTCAATTTCCTTGGGGCTTTCTTATTAGGTGCCTTCCATAAAGCTATTTTTGGAAATGCAGCCCCCTTGTGGCTGAAGCTAGAAACACAACTGTGAACTACCCACTGGAATGGGATCCAGGACAGATTTGGTGCCAGATTCAGTGCATCCATACTTAAAAGTGAATTAGGTGTCTAGTCTTAAAAACAAGAATCCTTTGTTCTTTAGATTACTTTTGGTCTATGTCAGCATCAAACTTGGAAATATAAAGCTGGAAAGAACTTTGACCAATCTTTTGGCCAATCTTGGCCAAACCCTTCATTTTATAGAGGCTGAAAATTGAGGCCCAGAGAATCTAAGTGATTTGATTAAGATTCCACAGCTCATCACTGGCAGGGGTGAGCCTGGAACCATGTAATCTGATTCTTAAATCAATATTCCTAAAACTACATAACTTCCCTTAATCTGAGTAGTTCTCTATTAACCTAGATTATTCAGAAAATGGAGTGATATTTCGCAAGAGTTTAAAAAGTTGGATCGCTGATATTTTCTGCACTAAAGCAATGAGGAATGTACAAAGTTCAGGAGAAGCTATCAAGTAAGCCTTGTTTTCCAGAGGGATGAGAATTATTTTAATTGAAAATAGAAAGCAGAAAAGTTGAAAAACTCTAAACGACTCTTCCTTGGGATAACCATTCCAGAGTATTGCTCAGAATTTAGCTGTGTTTAGCACCAGGATTCAATCCTCTGCTTTTCCTCACCACTTCTCTCCCCCCTCATATTGTTAATTACTTTGGTGGCTTCTTAATCATCCTAGCCTGAATCTGTGGACTGAATATTTGGCACCATGCCAGAGCTACCACTTGACTAGATAAAACTGTACGTGTGCTGATGTTGGGAAAAGAATGTACTTTTTTGTTGTTTATTTCGGTCTTCTGGAATGAATGTGCCATGAAGGACTTTTTTCATAAATAAAATTGTTTAAGTTTTAGAACTTCTCTATTATACTACCTCAAAAAGTATCTATTTGTTCATGACATCTTTCAGCTCACAGAATGTTTCTTAATTTCAGAAATTAAAGGAGTCACCACAACAATATACTCCTCTTTTATCCAGAGTGGTTTCATTGTAATGATTTTGTCACTCATTCCACCAATTTCCTTCTAAACATGCTGAGGTCTTCCTGGTCCTAAAAAACCTTCCCTTGACCTTATTAGTGCATTCAATCCATGTCCTGTTTCCCATATTTCATCTCCAAACTTGATGAAAACAGGCTATGTCTGAGTTCTTCACTTCCTCATCATCCATTTTTTCTCAATCCCTTGCCATCTGCTTCTTATCTACAAGCTCATATAAATTATTTTCTCAGAAATAACCAGGGACTTCTTAGACCTTCTCCCCTTTGGCCTCTATGTAGCATCTGACACAATTTGATACTCTTTCCCACCTTGGCTTCTCAAGTACCTGATTCTCTGACTCTTTTTTGTTTTGGTTATGGCTCATCTTTCTCTTACTAACCCAGGGTTTTCATTCTCATCTTTCTCCACCTGTGTCATCTGTCTCTATTGTTGGTCTCCTTTGTCTATTCCATCCACTTGCCTAGCTTCAACTGTTACATCTATACAGATTTCCCTAAAATCATTACGTAACTGAGGTTTCCCATGGAGCATGCTTGGACATAGGCCTGCCCCCTGGCCACTTTTGGCAATACATGTTCTGGCTAGGTCACTTTCCATGTCGGACTGAGCTCATGTCCTGGCCACTTCCAGTGAGACATGTGTTTTGGTCTTTTGATGTAGGGCATGGACAGGCAGAGATTTCTGCTTGGCCCCCATGTCTCCTCACCTTGCCAAATGATGTGGGGGGGGCAGGGCGGGGAGGAAGATAGTGTTACATCAAAGAAGACTAACCACTAAGTGCAAGAGCCACCCAGTTCATAGTCTTTAAAGGGAGAGACAGCTTCTGCTCCCATTCCTTTTTGTTTTCCTCTGAACATACGATGCGGGACTCTAACATTTTCCCCTTAGACTTCTTATGAGGTGGAAAGAGGGGATTTCTTCTCTTTCTACCCCCATCCCCCAACTTTAGTAACTATGGCAACTACTCACACATGGCAGCAAGCACATGTACTGGTCTAAATGAGCCTGAGACTGGCTTTCAAGGTGCTATAAACTTCTCTTTGGGTTTCCTTCCTTGAACAAAGGCAACCAAACCATCATTCTGAGAGATGGATTTTTTGAGCCCAGTGGCTGCCTTGAGATTTCAGGAGTTTGTGGTTTCCTTAGTTAATGCTGGCTACTCTTAGGAGTGCTCCTCATAGCTACTAGAATACTCAGAAGATAAGATGATCACAGGCAGGAAGATGAGACAGTCCCTGGCTTGCCAAAAGATGTGGCTCTTTAGTTAGTTTTTTTGGATGGTGCAGAGCTGAAGTAAAGGTGAGATGCTTGTTCAACATTCCCACAAAGTGTTGTAGGTTTAAATGTTTTAAGCATTAATCTCATGGGAGAACATAATGGGAATAATTGATTACTGCATCATATTTTAAATACCTGTCAATGAGCACTTCTGAGTTGTTCTGTGCATGTTAAGCATTTCTTTTTGTTAGGCAAAAAATAGCTGTCCCATTCCTAATATCTACTACTTTGTACGCTGAGTACTTTTCTAGAGTAGACATTATTAATCTTACTTAGAGAGACCCTAGACATGCGTCAACGTAAGCTTTGCTTAAGTGATGAACTACAATTACACTCTGGAGTTGGGATAAATTAGCCAAAGACAATGAAAAAAAAGCCTGACCCCCCTCTTTAGAGGACAGGCTCCTCCAGGACTGACCCTGGTCAAAGTGAGCCCAGAACTGAAACCCCTTAGTGAGAAAAGGTATATTACATTATCAGCATTTCTATATATTACTAACAAAGAAAAAAATGATAAATTCTATTTAAAATAACAACAAAATACATTTGATGTCTATGAGACTAAATTAAATATAACTACAAAATAGTTTTCACAGAAACTAAAAAGACCAAATAATTGAAGATATGTTTAATGTTTATCACAGACAATACCAATATAGTAAAAATGTTGTACCCAAATTACCAGAGGTATTTAGTACTACACCTATCTGATTCTCAAGGGGATACTTCATAGACTTAAACAAAATAATAACAAAATTCACCTTATGGAATAAAGTGTTAAGAATGTTAATATAAATATGGGAAAAAGTAGGAAAGAAAGGGACTTGAATTTTCAACCTCAAAATATTATAAGGTAGTAATTATCAAAACTAACCAGTATGGACAAAAGATGAGAAAGTAGATCAGCATGATAGGTTAGACCATTAAGACCTACACAGCATATACAGAAGTCAAAATTTTGATAAAATCAACTTCAAGTATTGTAAAAGAGACTCTCTATTTAACAGAAATTGCTTGGGAAATTGAATAACAATTCTGTGAAAAATGGATTTACATAAGCATCTTGCATTATATATCACAGTAACTTCCAAATGGATTAATGATCTAAATTTAAAAGTTCAAACTATCAAAACTAAAATTAGAGGAGAATGGAAATTTATATCTTTCAGGACTGGGGATACAAGAAGAATTTATAAGCCTGGTATTTGCCCAAATTTCTTGCTATCAAATCTGGACCTCCATTTTGGTTCCTCACCATTTCTAGTTTGTCATTTGAAATTCACTGGGCTTGTCATTACTAGCCAAAATGCCGACAGCTGCCTCCATAGTAGTAGATCATCTGAATAAGAACCTCACCTCTCCACTTTGTTTTGATAATGATAACCAAGTCTTTTATTGTTTAGTCAATTAATCATATCCCACTTTTTGTGACCTTATTGGGGGTTTTCTTGGCAAAAATATTGGAGCAGCTTGCCGTTTCCTTCTCCAGCTCATTTTACAGATGAAGGAACTAAGCAAACAGAGGTGACTTGCCCAGGGTCATGTAGCTAGTAAATATCTGAAGCAGGGTTTGAACTCAGGTTTTCTTGACTCCAGGTCCAGTACTCTATCCCCTAAGCCACCTACCTGACTCTGAAAATTTAGCACATAAGCATAATTATGGCAAAAAAATATATAACTGCTACAAAAAGAGATAGGAGACAGTTAAATCTTCCTTACATATTGTCTTGCTATGATATAGGAGAGTGTAGTAGCTCTCCGTGCTTTCAAGTGTAAGTTCCATTTTTATATTCAATTAGTTTCTGTCAGTGCCTTTTAGGATAAAGTTTCCTCTGGGAAGCTAAAAAGAGGAAGCAAGTTCATAATTTATTGTATCCTCACCTCGGATGACCAGTGGGTAAAAGTCACTGGGAACAATATTCTGGTTCAACACAAAAAAGATCTCTATAATTAAAACTGTTCATAAATTTATTGTCCATAGGTTAGAGGGTTCCCTCCTAGAAATGGAGCTGTTTGCCTGGGCTCAAACAAACTTCAATTCATCCTGCAGGTGGCTTGACACTAAAGAAGAGAATTATGTTTTTGTCACACTGTCTATAATCTCCAGCCCAAGGTTCTGCTGAAGAAACCTCTACAACAAAACATGTATGTATGTATTTGATTTGTGACATGGTGTCCAAGATCAGAGTCCTTTCTTAAAATTGTACTCAATGTACAAAGTCAATATCGGGTATAAAACTGCTATTCATTTCCTCCTCCACAAAAAGGGGTCAGCTTACGCCACGCAGTGAATAGAACACTGGGCTTGGAACCAGGAAGACTCATCTTCTGGAGTTCAAATCTGGCATCAGAGACTTACTAGCTGTATGACCCTAGGCGAGTCACTTAACTCTTTTAACTCTTTTTGCCTCAGTTCCTCATCTGTGAAATGAAATAAATGGCAGGTCACTCCAGTATCTTTGCCAAGAAAACCCCAAACAAAGTCACAAAGAGTCAGACACAACTGAAGTGACTGAACAGCAATCACAAAAAGAAATGCTTAATACACAAGTCTCACAATTAAATATTAACAATAATTAAAAACATACAATAGTAACCTATTATATTTACCCAGTAATTAAAAATTTTGCTGGACTGATAAACAGATATTTTCATGTTCACATCTAACCTATGTTGTTTGAGCAGCTCACAAGTCCAAATCTCCTGACCAGCCAGGAAATGGTTTAGTTGTTCTTAGGCCTTTCACCTGCGGCATACTTGTGGAATTAGTCTTCTTATCCCTTGAGATTTTTTTATGTAGATCATCTCTTGCTGGGCAACCAGCATCTGACTAAAGTTAAAGGGACTCCAGGTCCGTTTGACTCACAAGGTTACAGACAAGACTGGGAACATTCATCTCTCAGGACTTTTCTTTATTAACCTGGGCTATAAGAAATAAATTTTCTCTCTCTCTCTCTCTCTCTCTCTCTCTCTCTCTCTCTCTCTCTCTCTCTCTCTCTCTTTCTCTCTCTGTACTTTTCATCTTTCTTTGATTTCTTTGGGAATATAGGCTTGGAAAAGCTATTGCTGGGTGATCATGACCTACCTCCTGTCAGAGATGTGATGGATCCAAGAATGAGACATACATATTTTTAAAATGTGAACAGTGTGGAAATTTGTTTTGCTTAACTATAGCTATTTGTTATGCAGGTTTTATTTATCTTTTAAATTAAGAGTGGGGAAAGGATAGAAGATAAACTCTCGTTAATTGAAAAACAAAAATTTAAAAGAAAAGAAATATACACACAAAAGTGGAATCCAGAGATTTAAGGTCTAACTTCAGGATTGCCCAAGTAAACATATGTACTCACTGCCATGTGCTCATATTTGCCATCGTTCTGGGGGGCAAGAAAAGGAGAGAAATCTGCTTCCCATCTCTATTCCACATTGAAAGTACAAGAAAGAGCTCTATTTCAAATCAAGCAGGACCCAAAGAGAATGGAAGCCATTTCTCCTCATTCTTCTTAGAGCATAGCATAGGAACAGCTCTATCTGCTTCAGTCTCCCTCCATTTTTAACACAGCCCCCCCAAGTCAAAGAGACTGATAAAGCATTGTTACAACACTCAAAAGTGTAAGCATATGCTCTTCAGCAAGAGGCCAGTGCTCATGTCTAGTTCTGTCACCTCTATTATATGTAGAATTGGATAGCTTGCAACATAGTAAACTCCCACAAGACACAGGGGATGGATTATTGCATTAGATTGGAGACTAGACAAGGTGATCTCTCAGTCTATTCTAATGTTAGATTCTATGATTATATTCCATATTTTTGAATAGTTTTCATTATTCTTAGCCCCCTTTTAGTGGTGAAATATTAGTGGTAAAATTTAGTGGTGAAATATCTGAATATTCCCTATTAATTCCATTCCCTAATTATTCTAAATTTAGAGTAATAAAACCAGAGTAGGAAAAACAAGACCACCATAGCCAGTTTGGTATGATTTCAAATTCATTTTTTTTCCACCCAGAAAAATGCCTTCTCCATTTAACTAACCCATCTCTGAAATTCTACAATGAGAATTTCCTTGTTTTGGTGTAAGGCTTTACGTCCACTAAAATATAAGTGCTTCTGGGAGGGGAGACATCAGTCATTTATTCCTCAATATAAGTATGTTTTAGGGACTGTTCTTGACCAATCTTTTTAGTGTGTTCAGTGCTACTTCTTAGTGCTTGTGCATTAAGACATTGTGCCCTTGACGGAGGGAGGTGAAGGAGGAAAAAGATGGTACCAAATCAGGGAAAGTCCATGGAAAGAAGCTGCAGACACCAAAGACAAATTTTGTCTGGCTTGTTTGCAATTTTGTCTAGAACAGTGAATGGCAGGTGACAACCGTGCTTATAGTTTGATGATTTGCTTACAGAAATTTTAAAAACCTAACAACAGCCTTTCCAGCTGTTACACTTGAAAGAAAAGTAAGGAATTTTAGAGCTAGAAGAGATCTTTTACCTCCTCATTTCATAGACTCAGCAACTCAACAAACACCTAATAAACATCTACCATGTGTGAGGCACAGAGATAAGCTCCAGGGACAGAGAGCAAATCTGTGACAGTCCCTGCCCTCGAGGAGCTTCTGTCTTGCTAGAGGATATAATCTATATACAGGTAGGTAAATCCAAGGTAAAGGCAAGGTATACCAGTGGTGTGCTGGTAAATATTTAAAAATCAGCTTTCTTAAAAAAAAAATCAAGACACATTTTTAAGTTCAATCTGCATTGTTGACATTGTCTGCTTCACTTTCTTAAGTCTAGACTAGGGGTGGGGAACCTGGGGCTTCGAGGTCCCATACGGCTCTCTAGGTCCTCAAATGAGGCCCTTTGACTGAATCCAAACTAAATTGTGAAGTTTGGATTCAGTCAAAGGACCACACTTCACTTTTCACACTTCACAGTTTAGTTTGGATTCAGTCAAAGGGCCTCACTAGAGGGCCACGTGTGGCCTCAGGGTCACAGGTTCCCCACCCCTGGTCTAGACAATCAACAAAACAATACATCGAACTCTAATTTTTAACATTTGCTGGTTTCTGAGGTGTAAATGTTCAAGCTGAACATTTAAGATGGTTCTAGCACCCTCTTGGGAGGAAACTGAGGCCTTCAGGTAAGTGGATTGCTCAGAATCAAACAACTAATTGGTAGGAAATTAACTAAACATGAGTGTCCTGACTTAGAGTCCAACGTTCTTTCTACTACGCCATAGGGAAATTTGTCAGTACTTAAGTATTTACTTTTCATTTTATATTTTCTTTTTATTTTTCCAAAATCAAGGAGAGAATTTCAAGCCCTCCCAAGAAAGTCCAGTTAATATAAGGAACTAATTTACCTTCTCGAAATCCCTCCTCTGATTTTAATTAAATTTTTTTCAGGTGCCAGTGAATTTGGAGTGCGTTAATGAAAGTGACAGAGGAGAAGGCTGGAATTGAGAGTGAGCATTTGCTAGCCTGTCTTCATGTTAGAGTGGGCTTCAACCATGTTACCCCCAGGATTTATTCAGCATTTTATTCAGCATAAGAATTCCATGTCTTTGTCTTCTCCTGATCTCCCCAAACAATCAGGCCCAAAATTAAAAGAAAAAACTTTAAACTGAAAAAAAAAATCTTCAAAAAACTTTCAAAGCCAAAAAAATTTGTTTTAAAAAACAGCAAGGCAGTAGATTTATACTGTTGTTAATTACTCCTTCCTAAACAGTTTAGAGTTCACTCACTATGTAGTGAGAGAAATGCAACGAGGATTTTAGCTGGTGTCCTCCCAAAATGGGGTCCTTGTACTCTAAGAATGTTCTCAGGAGCACGTGAGTTTCTTTGCACTCACA
Source organism: Trichosurus vulpecula (assembly GCF_011100635.1). Lineage (NCBI taxonomy): Eukaryota > Metazoa > Chordata > Mammalia > Diprotodontia > Phalangeridae > Trichosurus > Trichosurus vulpecula. The sequence goes on along the minus strand of NC_050580.1, from coordinate 211,751,307 downwards.
TTAAGGAGGATTAAGGCAGCTAAACTGTTGTCACTCAGTTTCTTGGGATCATGTGACAAAGAATGAATAGCTTTGAGATGCTGGCATAGGCCTAAGTCAGTTGCTTGATCTCCAAATTAATTTTTGAATTGAATGATTGTTTTATCCTTTTCACCCTAATTGAGTCTTCAAGTGAAAAATGCTTAGCAAACAGAAGGAAAACCTAGGACAAAAGATTGTTGTGAATTAGCAAAGATGGTGTTAGTTGAAACAGTTTTTAGTTAGTGCTGGAAGAACTATTAAATTTTCCTTTTAAATTTAATTAGTTGTAAATTAAAATAAATTTCTGTATTATGAGCAATACAATATATATCCAAATACATATCCAGCAAAGAAATATAGTGTCATAATTATAAATTTTATGGACAAGACTTTTCGGGGAAGAGTTTCTCTTTTTACTTTGGCGGGGATAGAGAGTTTCTCCTTTTACTCAAAATTGAAACAAAAACTATAGAGCAAAGTAAAAATGCTTACAACAAAAATCATGAGATAAATAAATTCATTTTTCAATACGTTGATTTGTTTGAATTTATCTGTATCTTTCCTAGAAACTACAAACCCAGCACTATGGCCTCGGTTGAACATTCTGGTTAATGATGGTCAGTATCTTTATGAATTCAAGTCACTGGGTCCAAATGAACTGTCTCCTCAGGTACTCAAAGAACTGCTGGATAGTATTGCCTGACTACTGTGAGTGATATCTTATAGGTTGTGGAAAAGAGGAGAGACACCAATAGAATAGAGAAAGGCAAATGCTGTCCCATTTTTTAAAAAGGGAAAATAGTAGTCTGTAAACTATGGGCCACTTCAGTTCTTGGGAAGTTCTGGAAAGGATCACAAAAGTGATAAGTGAATCTCTAAAAAAGGAAATAGTGATTATAGAGTGCCAGCATGGCCTCATCAAGAATAGGCTTTTCCAGGCTAACTTTAATTTCTTTCTTAATATGGTTACTAAACTGATAAGCCATAGGAATGCTATAAATATAGTTATTCTAGACTTTTGCAAAGTATTTGTTAAAATGATAAAATTTTATTCTGAAGATAATAGGGAGACACCGGAGTTTATCAAATAGGGGTGGTGATCTGTGTTTAAAGAAGATAGATCTGACTGTAGAATGGAGGACATTGCAACAGTCTGAGCACACGGTGATGAGGGCCTACACCTGGGTGGTGGCAGCATCAGAGGTGATAAGTAAGCATATACCAGAGATGTTATGAAGGTACAATCCGCAAGACTTGGTGAATGATTGGCTATAGGGAGTGAAGGAGATAAGAAGTCTACAATGACACCAAGGTTTCAATTCTGGGTGATTGGGTGGATGCCAATACCCTTGACAATATTAGGGTAGTTGGGAAGAGGGGAAGATTTGTGGGAAAAGATAACAAATTCAGTTACAATATGTAAAACACCATGCTAGGACCTAAGGAAATATAAAAATGAATGAGACACAGTCCCTGCCCTCAAGGTGCCTCACACATATTAACTACAACACTGAAGATACTGTTCCTGCATGAGAGGGACATAAAATGCTCAGATCCAGTTAAGGGAATCATGGAAAGCTTCTTGGAAGAGGTGTCATTTGAGCTGGTTTTATACGATAAATAGGATTTCTACAAGTACAGATGGGGGATACCATTCTAGGAGTGGAGAAGAGGATTTCAGGCAGAAGGAAGGTCATGAGCAAAAGCATAGGAGTAGCAATGTAGTGTTATTCTGATGAAGCATTGAGTGGTGCAGTTTAGCTGAACCCAGTAATCCCAAATTTGGTATATAATATGTGTACCCTTTGCCATAAAAGTCCCACCTTATTGTTGTGTTGAGGTGAACCCTTTCTTTTTAGGCTACGCCAGCAAACCACAGACCCCGGCAAACTCTGCCAAGCTGCAAAGGCTTCCAGGACTGTCACAGTCATGAATTGTATGTGTTTTCAGTTGTGTCCAACTCTTCATGACCCTGTTTGAGGTTTTCTTGGCAAAGATACTGGAGTGGTTTGCCTTTTCCTTCTCCAGCTCATTTAACAAATGAGGAAACTGAGGCAAACAGGGTTAAGTGGCTTGACCAGGATCACATAGCTGGTAAGTATTTGAGGCCAGATTTGAACTCGGGAAGATGAGTCTTCAGTCTTCCCGACTCCAGGCCCAGCGCTCTATCCACTGTGCCATGTAGCTAGAGTTTGTGGAGACTGCCCGAACTATAGAAACTATTAAAAGGCCAGCAAGATGTTTTTGGCCTATGTCAAAGGTGGGAGTCCATACCAATATAATCACAAGTGCTTACCATTTTAAAATAATACAGGCAGATCATTCATATTCCCTAATCTAAATTCTTTTTACTTTAAGTGAAGTCCAGGTTCTCCATTCTATGGCCATGTCAGTGGCTGAAAAAGCTATTAAAGAGTGGAAGCCCAAATGAGAATATTTGATAACGATTCCCTACTTGATGCTAAGTAGTTCATTTTAATTAGCTGTCTTCAATTCCCAATTTACCTCTTACAGAAATTATATAGGGGGCCAGATGGGACACTGAGAAGCTAATAACCCTTCGAAGTTCGAAACAATGCATTTGGCTTGATTCTTTACGCTTACTTGGCTTTTGTGGAAATCAGTCATTGGTGCTATGGATGTATTATACAAATATTGTCAAAAGAAATTTGCAAGAATGCAAAAAGTGATTTTTTTTCTTGATAACATAATAAAAAAATTTGTATTTTCTATATTGTTAAAGTTATCCGAGTCTCCTTTGAGACATCATAAACTCTGTAACCTCATTAATGTTACTGTCACCATCACGATGTCTAATATGTCTTTTGACATGTTCTGGATTACTAGGTTTTTTTCTTAAAAAAGTGAAATGATAGTTGAGGTTGAATTATTCTTTAACAGCAACTTCAGAATCTGTTTCTGTACAACTTAGGACACCAGGTTTTATCCTTCCTACTCTGATTCTTAGCTGTGGGATGCTGTTGCTTAGGCCTGACGACCTGGTGTTCGCTTCCTTTTCCTATTTATTGGGGAAGAAATTAAGATATTGACTGACACAGTTTCTACATGGACAGATTTAACTTGCTGAACAAATAACTCAATGACAGGCAGTTAGAAATCAGAATTTCCTGATATTGCCTTGTAATGCTCAACTCATTAGCACTTACACAGGCTACCATGATGTGTTTAGCATGACTGAGTTGAAAGAAAGACTAAAATTAATACTTATACCAATATTATGTGATATTTTGGTGGGGGAAGTAATAACCATAACTGTTACAAGTACTAGCACAATATTACCTCTCAACATTAAAAACATCACAAAATTATTTTTTCTTTGAGTTTTCTTGAAGATTTCTAAAGCACATAGCATAGACTTAAATAATACTGAGTTCACATGATGCTTTATACCGTAGGATATGTCAGATATGAAAGGGACATTAAGGACTATTTGGTACAATTTCTTAGGAAATGGAGATGCATAAAAAAACTGAGACTCAGAGAAAAGAGTGACTTGACAGAGCACAATTAGCCAGTGACAATCTCTTGACTTCCAGTCTTTCTCTGTTTTCATTATGGTACCCTGAGGATGCTTCCATTTCTTGGAAGAAAGATGATATGTGCATAACATAAATAACACGGTTAATGTACCAAAGTAATCCCATATAAATTTCGAAGGAGAACATATCCAGAGTCCCATTGACGGGAAAAAGGAGTGAATAGCTGCCCAATTCAGATCGAAGGAACTACCCAAAAAGTTAATGGGAAATTACAATAATAATAACTAGCATTTCTATGTTGCTATATGATTTGCAAAATGCTTTACATATGATATTTCACTTGATCCTCAAAGCAACCCTGCAAAGTAAATACTATTATTATCCAATTTTATAGATGAGGAAACACTGAAGCAGGTTCAGGCTAAGTGACTTATTTGTTTAGGTTCACACAAATAGGATGAGAATTGACATAGAATTCCATTTCACCTAGAAGTACAGAATTTTATGTCACCTTTAAGATACTTAGAGATCATCTAATATATTTTACAGCTTAAGAAACTGAGATCGTTGAGGTTAAATAACTCAAGATCCCACATCTAGTTCATGATAGAGCCAAGTGACAAGAATCTAGGTTTTTTGGGTTTTAGTCCAATGTTTTTTTCTACTACAACATGATGGGATGCTGGGAAAAAGTAAAAAGACAAACCCAAGACAAACAATATGACCTACTAATGCCAGAGGTCAGAAATTTAGGTTTATAAATCCATACTTGAAAGGAAAGCAAGTTTTGAAATTATCAGGACCTATGTTAACAAAGAATTTATCACTCTGTGCCCTAGATGTTTCTCCATCATTGGATTAGATTCAAAGTAGATAAAACTCAGATTCTTTACATAGTCTGTTCCCTTCCCTTTCAAAGAAATTGATAGGATTTCATGTCCAATAGAACGATGTAATGGTAAATATGACTGTGCCATTCAGATTTTTGTATCTAAAAATTCTTGCAACTCAATCTAATTCAGTAGTTGTACAGTGTTCCCTGGGTAGTCTCAGAATAGTCAATCAAATAGCATTTATTAAGTACCTAGTATTTGCCAGGCATGATGCTAAGCACTGGAGATATTTTTGTTGTTCAGTTATTTCAGTCATGCCTAACTCTTCGTGACCCCATTTTTAGCATTTTCTTGGCAAAGATACTGGAATGATTTGCAATTTCTTTCTCCAACTGGGGACATAAAGACAGGTAAAAGACAGTTCCTGCCCTCTAGGAGCTTACAGTCTAATGGAGGAGACAGCATGCAAGCAAACTATGTACAAACCAGCTATAGACAGACTAAAACTGGAAGTAATCAACATAGGGAAGGCACTATAATTAAGGAGGATTGAAAAAGTCTTCCTGTAGAATGTGGGATTTTAGCCAAGGCAGCCAGGAGGTAGAGATGTGGAAGATGAGAATTCCAATCATGGAGAAACAGTGAGCATGAATACAAAGAGTCAGGAGATGGAGTGTCTTGTTCACGGAGGCCAATGTCATTGGATGGCAGAGTATATGAGGAAGAGGGAGGGACAGTGTAAAGTATAAAAAGACTGGAAAGGTCGGGGGGGGGGTGCAGTGTGAGAGCAGTTTATAAAGAGCTTTCAAAGACAATTTTATATTTGGTCCTAGAGGTGATAGAGTGTCACTAGATTTTATTGAATGGGGGTGGGAGATGGGGTGGAAAGATACATGGTCAGACTTAAGCCTTAGGAAAATCACTTTGGCAGCCAGCTGAGTACTGTTTGGAGATAGGAGAGAGTCTTGGCAGGGAGACAAATGAAGAACTAATTGCAATAGTCTAAGTGGGAAGTGATAAAGGTGGCAGCAGTATCAGAGGAGCTACTCTCCTCAAGAAAATCTGACATATAGCCTGGGTTATGCCCAACACCCTGATACCTCATAAGACTTTGGATGAAGTACTAGGCAAGGAAAATGCCAGGAAAGCAGACTGTTAGAGAGGGACTCTATGGCAATGGAATACTAGTTCTGGTAGCCAAGGATTGAGTAAGGAAGTGGAGTTAGACACACCAGGACCACAATACATGAACTGGTGAGGGACCATGAGGTATGCGGACAGCAAGCCAGAGGGCTGGCTGTAGTGAGAAAGTCCCTGCCCCAGAGATGTTGGCACCATTGGGGAAAGTCCTAGTTGCCTTGCCATAGCTATAACTGTTGTGTGGTTCAATTTAATGGCATTGTTCCTCTCTGGGTAAAGCTTACTTTGAAATTTCTCTACAAAGATTATATGATCACCTAATGCAAATGGGCAGCTAGGTGGCACACTGGATAGAATGCTGGGCCTCAAGTCAGGAAGACTCATCTTCCTGAGTTGAAATCCAGGCTCAGATACTGATTAGGTATGTGACTCTGGGCAAGTTACTTTGCCCCATTTGCCTCAATTTCCTCATCTATAAAATGAACTGGAGAAGGAAATGGGAAACCACCCCTGTATCTTTGCCAAGAAAACCCTGAATGGGGTCATGAAGTGTCAGACATGACTGGAACAACAATACAAATGACCAGAGAATCACTGAACAGAGTTGCCAATCTGTTTGCATCTATTAAGGAATTTTGTGAGATCTTAATATATGCATGAAAGTCACCTTGGTAGAGGAGTATGTTAAGACTACCTTTTGCTCTAATCAGGCAAATGCTGTTTTATAATCAATAAGCAACAAATGCAAACAGGACCTTATGTTCCCTACACCTTTCAGTCAATTGTGTGACTGTGAATATGTGACCTCTGCTTATTCTCTTTTCATACTTTCTTCAAAGGTACCCTGTATATATGCAGAGATCATTCTCCTATAGATTTTACAAAGGTGAGAATAGAGGCATATGGATTAGTGGTCTTTTTCTAAAGAGAGGTGTTTACTCCTCTCCTGGCCTCTGTTCTGGTCTGTGAGTGACCGTGTATCAGGAGGGCCGAGTTTATAATCTCAAAGAGGATCATAAACATGTCTGAAAGGTTCGGAACCGCCGGATATAAGAAACTCTCAAAGTAGAAGGCAGAAGAATCAAAACATTTATTTAGGCTCCACAGTAACCAACCCATGAACCAGAAGCCCCATTTTGATATGTTGATCAAAATCTTCCAGGCCCAATAAGTACGCCTTGCAAGAGTAACCAGGAGGCTACAGAGAAGCATGATTGCGTAAAGCAAAATCATGCTTCCCCCTCGATGGTAATAAGATTACCCACTGGCCTGAAGTCTTTGTTCAGCTTCCTCCCGTAGGTCAGCTCTGCTGCTGGCAGCTCCTGCTTCAGCTGTGGCTGAACTTGTGGCTGTAACTGACGTAACTGTCGTAACTGCCTCTGTAACTGCCTCTGGCTCCAACTGTCGCTGTAACTGTCGCTGTAATGGCCTGAAGTCTTTGTTCAGCTTTCTCCCGTAGGTTAGCTCTGCTACTGGCAGCTCCTGCTTCAGCTGTGGCTGTAACTGACGTAACTGTCGTAACTGCCTCTGTAACTGTCGTTGTAACTGTCGCTGGCTCCAACCGGAAAAGGAAAAGAGAAGAATCTTCAAGCTGTCCTCTCCCCTCTTATAGGGTTTTTGACATCATCAAGCTCCGCCCAAATGACCAGGGCCGATTGGTTCCTGAGTTGGCCCCTCCCCCTAGCATAGACATTAACACCTCCCCTCAGCCAGCCCCATGACTCATCACACAGGAAGTTCTGGTCCTGCTTCCCGGCATGCTCCCCGGGCCTCCTGCCCCGGAAGAGCAAGCCACAGTGTCCAGAGGCTCAATGAGGTAAGCTGAGTCATTCAAAGAAAACAAAGGCCATTCTGGCTACACTCCACCCCTTGTTATAGGATACATAATCTAATCAGCCATGTATCCTAGAACATACATTGTGATCCAATTACAAAGGAAACTAAAACATATCATTCATTATAAAGCAAAACATATCATTCAGTGACATTCCCAAACATTGGTTAACGATTCAAATGCGATCCACCCCTAGATCCCAGCAAAATAATCTCTTCAATCAATCATCCCCAAAATAATTATTAATAATTCAAATGTCCACCCCTAAATCCTTGTATCCATTACATAGGATCAATAATATCATAACAATAAAACAACACAGCAAGGATAACACAAAATAAGTAAACAGAACACTATCATCATTTCCACCCCCCTTGAACGATTGGGGCTCAAAATCTTGGGGTGAGGGGTGAAGGTCTCATTTTCCATAGCTTCTTCATGCTGAAATTGGATGTAGAGATGGCCCTGCCCCCAAAAAGTCCCATTCCAGAGGTCATTCCTTTAACAAGCTGGCAGGAATTCCAAGAATGCTACATGCTTAGGCAGTCACCGGAAAGTGCAGGGTGCTTAAGCCTGAAGGAAACAAAACTAGCAACAAGGTTAGCCAAAACAAAGGACAAAAAGAATAGACAAGTATGGACTATAATTCTTCAAATAAAATCATCTCAAGTTTGGTTGAGATTTCAGTTATGCAAAGATCCAACATCAGAGCCAAACTCAGGTGGGAAATGTTTCTTTTCAAAAGGAACATAATGAGGAAGCCAAGAGGATCCCACCCTAGATATAGACTAAGATTGTCCTCCCAGCCTTTCCCCAGATGTACAAGTTTTCATCCGTTGATCACACAAGGTCACCTTCACTCTGAGTGGCTTGTAGGCTTGCAGGAGCAGTTCTTATTTCCCTATTTCTCGTGTTATCAAGTCCTCTATACATTCTGTATAATTCATTGGTTGGAATTCCATCTATCATTTCAAAACCTACTCCTGCTCTCAATAAAGCAGTAAACATTTCTTTCCTTGTTACTCTCCTTTGGCGCCAAGTTTGCTGGTTATTCACCCTTCTCTCTCGAGGAGATCTATCCCCTCCCCAGTCACCTAAGTCATGTAACTGTAAAATCTTATTTATCACTGTTGTAAGACGGCTCCCTACTTCTCCAAGTAATAAATTCAAAATTAGTTGTTTATAAGCAGGGGGAGCTGTCCTAATTATTAAATTCCTATGAGGCAGTTCCATTGAATCATTGTAATATTTGTCTGCAGTTCCTACCATAATGGCAGTCTTCATTACCTCCTCCTTTAGTCTCATGATACAATCTCTAAGTGAATACCAGGGTCTGTGCTCAGTGGGCCACATAGAATCAGTAGCATATCTCTTATTGCATCCCACAGCGGCTAATGCCAACAGAGTAGTCCTGCTATCACCATCTCCTTGCTGATGATGTTCCCTAAAAGCTTGTTGAACTAGAGGATCATGGCTGATACCTATGAATCTCATGCAGTCTGTCCCATCTACTGATATTCCACCGGCCCCTTGATCACTGAGTCTTACCATCCAAGATATCAATGGTTCTCCTATTCTTTGGCTGAATCTACTCAAAATATCTGTGACCTCTTGTGGTGAGAAATCTTCCTGAATTTCCCTTGTAACTGAATCTTCACCTCGGGTTTCTGTCTTCCTCCTTTGTATGGGTCGAGCCCTTGTCTGATCATTTAACCATCTCCTATGCTCTGTGTGAGGCACATCCTGAACCCCAGTAGTGTTTTGTGCCTCAGCCCCTAACATTGTCTCATTCTCTCCCCACTCACTTCCTCTGCCACCATGGCTAGGACGAAGCAGGCAGTCAGGCTCTTTCTGGGCTGGGTTGAAATGCACTCTGGGCTTTTTTGGTCTCCTGTTGCTCTTAGCCACATTAATAGAAAAGTTCTCATTTGAGTCAGTTTGGTCTTCTGCTATCTGAGATTCCTCTTCTTCCTGTGGGGTAGGAGTGCCCCCATGTCTTTCACTTAATCTCAATCTTTCGTATACTAGCCGGTAGGCTGATAACACTATCCAGCTTTGCCTAGATAGTGATGCCCCTGACTGAATCCCAACTTCTCGTAAACACTTTTCCAAATCCCTAGGATCTCCTCTCCGTAGCCTTGGTTCCCAGTTTTCACAGGGTCCAGCTTTTTTAGCCAATTCTTTTGCTAGGGAGGAATAAAATGGATCCTCCCATCCTGGGATATTCATCTCTTCCTCTGAAATTGTTCTGCTTCTAAATAGAGATCTTATACCTAGCGATCCTGTTCGTGACGCCAAATGTATCAGGAGGGCCGAGTTTATAATCTCAAAGAGGATCATAAACATGTCTGAAAGGTTCGGAACCGCCGGATATAAGAAACTCTCAAAGTAGAAGGCAGAAGAATCAAAACATTTATTTAGGCTCCACAGTAACCAACCCATGAACCAGAAGCCCCATTTTGATATGTTGATCAAAATCTTCCAGGCCCAATAAGTACGCCTTGCAAGAGTAACCAGGAGGCTACAGAGAAGCATGATTGCGTAAAGCAAAATCATGCTTCCCCCTCGATGGTAATAAGATTACCCACTGGCCTGAAGTCTTTGTTCAGCTTCCTCCCGTAGGTCAGCTCTGCTGCTGGCAGCTCCTGCTTCAGCTGTGGCTGAACTTGTGGCTGTAACTGACGTAACTGTCGTAACTGCCTCTGTAACTGCCTCTGGCTCCAACTGTCGCTGTAACTGTCGCTGTAATGGCCTGAAGTCTTTGTTCAGCTTTCTCCCGTAGGTTAGCTCTGCTACTGGCAGCTCCTGCTTCAGCTGTGGCTGTAACTGACGTAACTGTCGTAACTGCCTCTGTAACTGTCGTTGTAACTGTCGCTGGCTCCAACCGGAAAAGGAAAAGAGAAGAATCTTCAAGCTGTCCTCTCCCCTCTTATAGGGTTTTTGACATCATCAAGCTCCGCCCAAATGACCAGGGCCGATTGGTTCCTGAGTTGGCCCCTCCCCCTAGCATAGACATTAACACCTCCCCTCAGCCAGCCCCATGACTCATCACACAGGAAGTTCTGGTCCTGCTTCCCGGCATGCTCCCCGGGCCTCCTGCCCCGGAAGAGCAAGCCACAGTGTCCAGAGGCTCAATGAGGTAAGCTGAGTCATTCAAAGAAAACAAAGGCCATTCTGGCTACAGACCGTAAGCACTCATTTCTGCCTTGGAACTGTGAGGAGGATTCCCTCTCCATAGCTGTTACAAGCTTGGCTACACCAGTGCTCATTCTCACCCCAAGACCTCCAACCAGGACTGTGACCCAGATCTAAGCGGGAGAAAGTAAGAGAATTCTGCCTCAGCACCAGCAAAGAGATCCCTGCACTCCTTCTCTCATCAACTGCTTGATTCCCCCCACTATCTGTGAGCCTGGAGCTCTGGAAGCAGCCAGCACTGCTGCTGCTGCCACCACCTCTACTGTCCTGGGCCTGGGGCCGGACTGCACTCTTCTCTCACTCAGGTCCGACAGAGTTTCCTCACTGACTTTCTATTTCATCTTTGGCATTTGTGGGTTGAAAAGTCTGGAAACTGCCACAGCTGCCAGTGACTCAATCTCCTTAGACCTGCCCTGGCCTGGTCTGTGCTGGTGCCGCTCACACTGGACTGCACTCAATTCCTAGCCCAGTGAGACGCTCCTGATGGCCCTCCAGGTTGTCCTGGGTTGGAGATTTGCTTCACTGTCATTTTGTGGGTTCTGTGGTTCTAGAACTCGTTCAGAGTCATTTTTTACAGGTATTTGAAAAGGTTTGGGGCAGAGCTCAAGAATGTCCCTGCTTTCACTCTGCCATCTTGGCTTGCCCTCCCCACTCCCATTTTGATTAATTTTACTGGACAATACAAGGTGTCCCAAAAGTCTTAATCTAGAAGATTTAATCATAGCTTCATTAAGCTATTAATTAAGGTTATCGTTATTTAGTCATTTCAGTTGTATCCAACTCTTCATGACCCCATTTTGGGTTTTCTTGGCACAGGTACCAGAGTGGTTTGCCATTTCCTTCTCCAGCTCATTTTACAAATGATGAAACTGAGGCAAACAGGGTTAAATGGCTTGTCACACCGCTGGTAATTGTCTGAGGCCAGATTCGAACTTAAGTCCTCCTAATTCCAGGATTAGTACTCTATCCTTTGTACCACCTAGCTGCCCTCGTTCTTAAATCTGGACTGGGTTTTGGGATGCCTTGTGCTTATTTGTTACAAGGAAGGGCTTCTACTCAGTGAAGAGGTAGGGTAATGTGTTGGTGGCAAGTAATAAATATGCAAAAAAAGAATAATAGTTAAACATTTATTTAAATACATATAAGAAAACACAGTAAGACACACAAACAAATGGAGTGGTTTTCTTACTACCCTATTAAAGTCCCTTTGGCCCTTCTCTGGTGAGTTTCTGCCACAATTTCTGGAAATGATCAGGCCATTCATGCTCATTTCTCTCCCAGCTCTGCTCCTAACTTTCTCAACTTTCCAACTTGTTCAGTATCTCATCCTTAACAGCTCCCTTTTGTGTATTTTCTTTCCTCATTACAACATAAATTCCTTGAGGGGAGAAACTGTCTTTATATGTGTGTGTATATTGTGTGTGTGTTGTGTATGTGTGTGTATTCCTAGTCCTTAGCACAGTGCCTAGGAACATAGCAAATCCTTCTGTGTCTATTTCTCTATCTGCTCTCATCTATCCGCTCATGTATTACATATGTATGTATTCTCTCACTCTCTCCATATATGTGCGTACAGACACACATGTATATATGTGTGTATATGCATCAATATACATAGCCACCCTTATGTATGCATGTACATGTGTATATGTATATGTATATACATACATATCAGAACATTATGGGTTCTTATACAGGCCTTCTAATTGGTCTTTTTTGTATATTGAAATGTACATTTTTGTTGCTGATTTTAAGCTAATGTATAAATTGAGGGGATTAGATTAGTTGGTCACTGGGGTCCCTTCTAGATCTAAATTCTATGCTCCTAATGAAATTAAGTAACTTTGAAGCATTCTCTATTCTTGGGAAGGTTATACTTAGTTTGTATGTTTAGAATGAAGAAAGGATAAGCAGAAAGTAGCAAGAAGTCCCTGGGGTACTAGAAAGTAGGGAGTCTAGAGGTGGGAGAAAGGGAAGTTAGGACAATTTGTTCTGGGTCAGGTTTGTTCCTTGCCCTTCTGTCCAAGCCCAAGCCTCTGAAATGACATTTTGTTCTGTCTCCAGACCTTGGCTTCCCCAAACCTGGAATAGTAAGGAGGATTATAGAATGACCTAGGGGGAGAAAAAGGCATTAATTTGGCTCTGTGATGAAGTGTATGCTGGGGAAAGTTTCTCAGCAACAACTCTAGGATCAAGCAGACACAACAAATAGGTTGTGCAGGGATAATCTTTCCCCTATAACATAATGACCTTACACAGCTCACCAAGATAAGCAAATGTTTGAATGTATATTGAAAGCTCATTAATTAGGGCTAGTTCAAGGGAAATCACCCATCATTTTCTCTCTCTCTCTCTCTCTCTCTCTCTCTCTCTCTCTCTCTCCCTGTCTTTCTGTTTCTCATCTATCTCATCCTCTGTCTATCTCTCTGTCTCTGTGTCTCTATCTCTGTCTCCATTTCTCCCTCACTCTCTCCCTGTTTCTCTTTCTCCTTCTCTATCTCTATGCCTCTCTCTCACCCAGCAGAGCAAAAGAAGTAACTACAGAAATTAGTAGGGAGCAATGCCCAGTGGCGATTATGAGACCAGCAAAGTCTATTGGTCAAGCAGAGAAACTGTGCCATCTGAAACCATCAAACTGGCAGGAGCAGGAGTTTAATGACAGACATCTGTAGCATCAGAGGCAAGGATTGTCCCTACATGCGTGCTCTGGTCGCACTTGCTCTCTAAAAAAAAATATGCCTATTCTTCCTAAATTTAGGTGCTGGATCCTAAATCCAAAGCAAATTATGGTTGGAGAATTTTGAACCTGGAAAAATATATGTATTAAACATATATTATACACATATTAAAAATAAATATGCATTAAAAATTAAAATATTGTGTGTTTATAATTTGTGACATTTCTGCTTTAACTTCCATTTTTATAGTTCTTTGGGAAACGTATTCAAGTATTATTTTCAGTTGTCATTCTAACAGCAGAATATTTTTCTTTCTATTATACTTCTTTAATGTTATAAAAAGGTTATTGTCTATCATAATTATAATAAAACCATCTAGTTGCTGTATAGCAAAAATAGCCAAGAAAGTGAATTAAAATGAATGGGTTTCTGCTTTGTTTCTTTTGGAGCTGAGGTATATTGTGCATATTAGTATTTTACAATTACCCTCCTCCTTATCTTTAAGGAAATGGAGGGGGGAGTTTGCAAAAAATTTATTCTTGGATGGAAAATTATATTCCGTAGATAAATAGTAGCATACATTTAGACCAGTGAAATTAGAGCATGTAGGCCATGTGTCTATTATAAGAAGAGTATTACACAGTTAATTCTGCTTTGATTACCTAAGAAAAAAAAATTCCCATTAATTGGTTTATAATAATTACACAAATCAGAGCAACAGAGAATAATCTCCCCCCTCCCATCAGGGTCCTTAATTTGAGGTCTGTAAACTTGTTTTTTTTAAAAAAAATATTCTGACAACTGTATGTCACCATAATTAGTTTCCTTGGTAATCCTAGATGTTTTATATTATGCATTTAAAAACATTCTAAGGAGTCTACAGGTTCATCACATGAATAAAGGAGTCCATTACAGTAACTGTTAAAAGAATTGTGCTGTTTGTTCTTTAATCATGTATATCCAATAGTTAAGAGGGTAAGGGAACAAAAAGGGGGAGGGGGGGATTCTCTTGCCTTTCTGCAACAACATTCCAAGGAAAGGGTATATACTGACAAGAATATGCTTTGTGGACTTATCAAAAGCTCTACATCATGTTTCTACTATATTTTGCCTGAAATAGTGAAATACTCAGTGTCTGGCACCCAGTGAACACTTAATAAATGCTTGATTTTTATCTAAATAATTAAATAATATGCAGTGCTGATGCTGGACAAATTGATGCAGGCTCTGTTTCTGACAGCCTGTTTGTTGCTCTTTTCACGTCAAACTGTTTCCTTTCCACTTAATATAATTTCTTTTCTTGGAATGTTAGTGCAAGGAGAAGGTACATAATACCACTAGCTATCAAAGAGGCTAGGTTTTCTTTTAGTGGGTGGTAGGTAAGAATTACTAATCCAATCTGCTTGAGTTAACTCAAAACAAGGATTAGGGTTAAGTTCCAGAATATGTTAATCTTCCTTTATAGAAATAAACTTTAACACTGCCACCAACCCCACAGTTTATAGTTCTTAGGAACAATGAGCCAATTAAACTGGAGAGGGGAAACAAAAGTCTTGCACGAGTTTACTGGTTGTTACTCAATACTCTGAGCCCTTTTGATTCTTCATTATTTGGCTCTGTGTCATAGAAGCAGAAAATAAAAAAAAACCACATTTATTATTCATTAGAATGCTCCTAAGTATATTACACCAGCTAATTAAATGCATACTATCGGCCTGGTACATTTCAACTCCTACTTTATTAAAAGTACCTGTTAAAATTACATGTCACAGATGGCCAATAATTTTCTTTCCTAAATATGTCCATCAATATTAAGGCATTAAAATAAAACACTTGGAGCTTATTTTACTAACGAATAGAACAAATTGTGCTTTACTTGAATCCAAGATCTCCTTTGGTAAAGATCTCCAAGTAGGAAATGAGTGTGTTTTTTTAAAGTGAAAAATCCTAGAAAATAGTATTTTTTCAACCAGCACAGTGAGATTTTGTCACCAAAAGTCAACAATATTAATTTGCTTTTGAGGAGATTTCCATGTTTGTCAAGAGATCTGAAATGATTTGCATTGCTTTTGTTTTCAAATGTAATGGAGGCTCACCTCCCACCCTCCAGCCTTATCCCCTACTAGCATATACTTAGTGGAATGTTGAGTCTGTGCCTGGGCCACTTTAAAGAAAAAAAAAAGGCTCAGTGTTGAAGAGCTTGGTACTCTGTGATGATACAAAAAACCCTGAGTGAGTCCTTAATCAAAACTATCCATTTCTCTCCCCTCCTACTTCCTATGATGGCAGCAGGGTGGGTGAGGCTGCATCAAAACTATGTCAGACAGGATTAACCAGTAAGCCAGGAATATCCACTCACTCAGTAGAATTTATGCAGAATGATTCCATCTTCTAGACGTTTCTCTCTTCCTATAAGTTGAATGAGTCAAGACTCTTCCAACTTTTTCTTAGACGTCTTATAAAGGGTGAGGACCTCAACACCAGAAGAAATGGCCAACTATTTGCTCATGGAAGGTCCTTTTTGTTTTATGTGTCTTTCCTGAGTATAGGTGACTGAACAGTGATTCTGAGATGGATGTTCCTAGTCTTGGGGGTAACTTTGTGAGTTTGAGAGGTCAAGGTTTCCTAGGTGTCCTCAGCTGGTATTGGCTGCACAATGGAAGTGTTGCCTAAATCACACAGTGCTTCTTGGAAGAGAAGATGATAAACAACAGGAAAATGAGCCCAAGCCATGGTCCACAGTGTCATAAGAAATAGACCCTGAAGGAACTGCTGAGAATGAAGATAAAATGGCTGTTCAGCATTCCTACAAAATGTTTCATGCTTTGATGTTTTAAGTATCAAACTCCCAGAAGAATATAATCTTTGTTATAAGATACTATTTAATATTTAAATTTTTTTCAGTGAATTTTCACAACTCACAATAGTGCTTGTAAGTCTTTTGTTTTTAGCATTTCCTTTGTATGGAGGAAACAAATAGCTGTCCTCTATCTGATTTACATTGAACATTTAGTATTTTTCTACTTTTCTTTGAGGAGACCCTAGGTATGAGCCAAATCTAAGCTTTATATAAGTGATTTTCCTCAGGGCTTTAAGATAGGGGAATAAAGAAGTAGGCTTTTGAGGAAGAAAAAAGTCTGATCCAGTCCATAAACATGGGCACAGAGTGAAGAGCTCCTGGTAAGAGAGAAAAATAGTGGCCCAGCCCCACGTTAGATGTGGTTATGTGTGTTGTCATGTTAATAATAATGAATTGATTATTTTATTAAATCATAGCCATGAGAGACAGCATGGGGCAGTAGATAGAGCCAGTCTCAGAGCCAGGACAACCTGAGTTCAAGTACTTTCTCTAACACATGCTAGGCATATCATTTAACCTCTTGGTATTTTAGGTAACTCTTTAAAACTATAAATTTTAGAGAAGATGCTGAGCTTCATCAGCAGGAATTTCATTACCAGGCTTTCACTGGTATAGGTAATACCTTGGTAAAGAAACTCCTGTCTCCTATAGACATAAGAACAGATTCCAAAAAACTGAATTTTTTCAATGAGCAAAATGGCCATTTATTTTTATTTTCCAGCAGCTGCAAAATTTATTCAATTTTTTAAACATTAGATTTGTTTGGCAGCTTAGATGATGTGAAATTGGTAAGCAAACACTTGTGTGCATATGTGTATGTTTACATACACATGAATAAATAGACATATTAAAATAAAATTTGCAAGTATAGAAACATACATATTTTTGTATTCTATAAATTTAACAAGAAACTTTTTTATTTAAAATTTAAACTTTAGATTTCAGCATATCTTTTAAATGTACCATATAAACTATCTATGTGATTCTATACTATTTATGATTAGAAAATTAGTTACTTTAAATCATTTTAAAATTTCAAATCTAGAGCCTCTCTTTCTCATTAGAGCTCCTGTGAAAATTCCATATATATCATTGGGAGAATAGTCTCAGAGTACATGATTACATTTTAAGAACTTGGGTTTCATGGAACAAAAACCTGGTAACGTTTTAGGGGAATGATAAAAAGTGTTTAGTTTTCATGTCCTAACAAAGTGAAAAATGTAAAAGAAGTTCCAGATTCTATTTGCTACACCAATATGCAAATACATTTATTATAAATTGAATTTCATTGAAATTAAAATGAAAAGGCAACACTATTTCTTTAATATGGTTCATTAACCCTGTTCACACTGAGTTACTGATGCTCAGTAGGAGTTTGCCAACGTCAGTTCTAGTCAACCCTTGATGATCATAGGGGATTTAATTATAATTGAAAATGAAAAAAAAGGACTAAATCTAATCCAAAAATCAATTTTGCAGAGAATTTAATAATAGATATAAGTTAAAAATTCCATGTCTACTAAATGAAAAATCTTACCGCTAGGAAATAAACTTTAGGTCTTACAACCAAGAACCACAGCAATACTTCTGGTTGACCCTGTCCCTTCCATTAATGACACAGGAAAACATCTTATGGTGAGGGAAATATGTACATTTTCAAATGAATGTAATAATATCTAACAAGATAAATCAAGTGTACCCCCAAACTGCTATAATACATCAAAGCTCTCTCTTCTTTTCCTCTTGTATCTAGAAAGTTTCTCCCTCCTCTTCCCTACCATGCAGGCATGCTCCCATATATGTAGTTACTCCTTTATAGGCCCATGCTCTGCTACTTGCTGTGAGATGTATGAATGATAACCTTTACTGGCAACCTGTGAAGTTAAAACAGGTCAGTAATGGTTTGTCTCTGAAATGATTCTTCTGTTTTTTCTTGAACAGCAACAGCAACAAACTGAGGGAAAAAAATCAGTGAGTTTCATTACATTTCCTAACTTAGCCTGAAGGCCTATAGTAAAGTGTCATGAATTTCAAACTACAGGTTTTATATGATCCAAATCTCTGGATATATTATTGCGGTTAGGTAATATTAAAGAGATATATGTAGATCTTTTGAATAGGTAAACATTAGTCACATATGTACCCATATCTATTTTTCTTGTCCCTCATTCTAAGAAATTAATACCCTTCATTTTTAAGTTTGCCCTTTTCTGAACTCAGAAATTACGATTTTAAGCTCATGAAGTTGGGTTCATGGAGGGAGAAGTACAGGAAGTTAGATTCCTAGTCAGAAGTCAGAAGTTCTAACCAAGGAATAGATATGCCCTGAATAACACAACTTTATTTGTTTTTTAATTTGAAGAAAATCAGCTTTTTAATTAAAAGAAAGAAGGAAAGCTCCATCCCTTCTGTGGCATAATGAAAACAAACAAACAACCCTTCCACTCCCCCACCCCCTGACTATTTTTTTTTCTAGGTTATGCCCAGGGGATGAGCCACTTGCTGATGTCTGAGAATCTCATTCACACTGATCAGTGTAACACTAGTAATAATGTAACTGTATTGTAGCACTAAATTGAAGGAAGCAGCAGATCGCTCACTTGAAAACACGACCTTTTAATTTAAACAAAAGGTTTGAAAAAAAATGAAAGTGGGTCTTAAATGCAGTTTAATCAGTCAGGCGAGAGATGTCTAATGAAGCTGCCAGACAGATTTGTAACCAGGCTGTCACTTCACCCATCATGTTTACAGCCTCCAGTGGTGAGATTAGTACTGTGTGAAGGCACAAAATCTGTCAAAATTTCACTGTCTCCTCCACTGTGACGGCTGTAAGTTTTGATAGTTTGACAAATTATTTTGTTGTGGTGTCCAGAATTCGGGAGACTTGACATGCTAGAATTTAGTTTCTCATCTCTTCTTGAAAAGAGTTTAGAGAGCACAATATCAGATCCAATCAAGGTAGAGACATAGAATGGGTGGGGGAGAAGGTAATACTGTAAATACGCACTGTAAATGTAAATGTAAAATTGCATTGTAAATATTAACACCCTTAATTTCATTGATTGTCTGCATGGAGAAAGTCTAACCAGCCTTGTGGCTAAAACTTATTCCAAAGATTTTTAATTAAAGAAAATCAACTCAGTATTGCTTTAATAGAACAATTGTTGTTATCTATTTTGCTTCCAATTTAAAATTCTATTTTATTGTTTTAATCTCCTGGAAAAATTTGAGTATGAATTTTGGAAAGTGGTCCACTCTCTGGGGAGGGATTTAGTAAATCCAGAAGAAAACAAATGCGTCTTCATGGTCCGTATTTGCTCTATAGGAATGCTACTATCTTTAAAGACTTAGAAATCACCAATAATTGGTATCAAAACTATGTATATATGTCAGAGACCCCTTTTAGGAAGAAAGACTTCAGAACCAAAGGATTATTTGTTTCCTATGTAGTTGAAGGCTGCCCAACTCAGAAGTTGAAAGGAATCACCATTGAGAAAACTAATCTTTTTATTGATATTTGCATATTTTTCATTGTACACACAGCAAATTTTGCATAAGAAAATGGACTTTCTTCATTGTCCTATCAGTGGGCTCAGACTTAAATGAGAGAGAATGATAACTCTGAAAGATGAGGTTCATTTTCTTAATAATCATCAAGAAAAAGGAGATCACATAGTTATAAAGAAAATACTGTTCAACTATTGTTTTAGAGCAGCAAAATTATCCATTTTATTTTATTGCTATAATAAAGACTCAGCTCCACCATTCAGTCATTTCATGCCTTAAACATAACTATGTTGCTTCTGTTTGACTATGTGATTTACTTCACCTGTTGTCTTGGTATTTCATTGTGTAGTAAATTAAAACTTTTCATGTTTATCAGTACAGAACCACTAGAAAAATCCTATCTAGAAATGTCTTCTTACAGCCACATTTCTTCTTGATTATTTTAAAAGTATCATTCTTTGAAATCTATTCTATTCAATAATATTAAATTCTGTTTTACTGGAATAACTACCAAAATTATTTTTTGAGAATTTCTAAAATGTATCTTCAAAGTTTTCTGCTTCCCTCAAACCTCTCTGTAATTGCCTTGTTGTGATTACAATTTCCCATTCACCGCTGTTTTCTATGGAAGCCCCAGGAAAGAGTTCCTAAAAATTAAATTTCATGCTTGCATGTGTTTCTGTGATCTTCAGTGTGTATGATCTCTGAGTGGAAAACTTCTCTAAAAATAAATGGATTACCCTTTTTACTACACTGTCTGATGTCTCTTCAGTAGATAGCACGGCTGCTCTGTGATCTCTAACCCACCACAATTGAAATGACAAGCATTGAAATGAAAGCCTCATGGTGGCGCCCTCTGCCTTTGCTGCCCCTTTGGCACTGTGGTTGGTTTGCTCTATGGAGGACCTACTTTTCTTCTGCAAGTGAATGAATCACTTGTTGCCAAAAGGCCCACATCTGACCTTTTATAAACTGCATTGTAAATATCAACATCCCTTGGTTTATTGGAAATACTAATGTGTCTCTACTAATAAAACTGTCTCTCTAGTGTTGCTGTTTTCTAGCACAATATCATTTTCCCAGTGGGCATCTTTCAGCTGGGATTTTAAGGAAAACTAAGTTTGCCTGAGCTTTTGAATTGGGAGCAAATTCATGGAATTGTAGTTAAGAAACGATGAAAAAGTACAAGTCTTTATGGGATGGGGATTGTTTTAAAGTATGCAAATGAAGTAAATTTCCCAGTGTTTAGTCACTTCAGTTATGATCAAATGATCCTAAAAGCGTATAACTATGCCCATATTTTAAACACATTGAGGTGCTTTTCTTGAGTAACCTCCCCTATAATTAGACAGGAAACATAAATCTAGTTAATCTTCTTTTTAACAAGACGACTAACTAATAGTGTAGTGGTTCTAAGGAGAGATAAACTAATGTCAATTATAGTCTCTAAAAGACCTCCTTCAAAAGGGTCCAATAGACTGATTTGTAGGGGGAAGGAAGAAGACAACACATTCAGGACAGCTCTGGAATTATAGTGACATAAACTACCAATTCTTTAATTTGTAATCAAAAGAAAGAAGCAGGACAAAAAAGCCCCAAACTAGAAATTCAATATTAATAAACTAGCTTTGAATTAAAGTCATTGACCAGAAAACAAGACTCTGTTTCATTTATTGAAGAAACATTTGGAATTGCCTCAGTGGGCTGCTTCAGAGGAGCTATGACTTCCTTCATTCATGCATTGGTGACCTTTGAGAGAGCAATTTCAGAAGAGTGGTAGGTACCAAAGCCAGATCGCAAAGAATTAAAGAGAAAATGGAACTGCTTGTTTGCCTTTGTGTGGATAAATCATGCAGTTATTTCAGTTCAACTCATGTCAACAAATATTAAGCAACTGCTATGTGCAGAATACCAGGCTAGGTATGTGGAAGAAAAACTAAAGCTAAGTAAGATCAGATGAGTTAACATATGTAAAGTGCTTTGCAAACCTTTGAATGCTATATAAATGCTAGCTTTTATCATGGTTATCATAAGCCATGGTTTTTCCATTGAGTTTATGTAATGGTAGTATTTGTGACACATACAAAAATAATGAAATGCGACAATGCATATAAAGCATTTTGTAAATGTTAAAATGTCACATTAAAAAGTCAGCTATTAAAAAATTTTAAGTTAGCTATTATAATATTATTGTGCCAAATAGAATATGAGAGTGAGACATGCAGTTAAGATGCAATATGAAAAAGTATTAGAAAAGCCTTGCTCTGACTTATACTACAGTAAAAAAATTTTAAAATGCACCAGATTTGTAATAATAATCAAACAATACAAAGAGAAACAATAGTAAGAAACTTCATCCAGCCCAAGACTACACAAAAAGATGGGCTGAGGCCTCCAGGCATTGTAAAAGGAATCCCACCAGGGAAGCTAGCAGAAACACAGGTAAACAGACCAGATGCCTTCCAGTGCTCTGACCAGGGATGTTTCAGGGGCCTCTAAAGCCTGTATTTCTTTATTGTCTAAGGGCTAGAAAGCCCAGCTTGTTCAGCTGGGGAGTTTCAGGGGAGTCTGGAATCTCTAGCACTCAAGTTGTAGATGTTCTGAGAGGCAAGGAATCAGAAGCGCACCTGTGGATGGAAATCCACAGTACTCTGACCAAAGGCACTCCAAGGAAACCTAAAGACTGAAAGGCTCTTTAAAAAAAGTATGCTTTAAAATGGTCTGCAGACCACAGTGCACTGATCTGGAGTGATCCAGGGATGCCTGAAGACTATAGCAATTTTACCCGTATGATGCAGGGGTTCCTGAAGCTTCCATCCAGTGCTCCAAGTATGGACATACTGGGGGAGGTGAAAGCCAGTGGCAGAAGTCTAAGAAATTAAGGTCAGGACCAAGCAGGGCCTGACCACCCCATGCAAGGGTGCAAGAGGGGCAGAGCATGGCCTTGGTACAAAGTCTTAGTTCATTAACTCAGAGGGGAGCTATGAGTAAACAGAAGATACTGAACATGATGAAGAAAAACTTTGAATATTTCAGAAGAAAATAATTTCACAATATGTACATGGAAGGCCTCAGGAAAACCCGGATAGGCCACGAGTATTCCAGAAATGAAATAAGGGACAAAAAAAATTATTAGAGAAATAAGAGCTCCGGAGAAAAGAATTATAGAGAGAATAAATAGCTTAAACGTGAAAGTGAAAAACTTTATACAAGTAGCAGACTACATAAAAATTTGAATGGAGAAGGTGAATTATGCCAGGAATCAACAATAAATATCAGAACAAAATCAAAATACTGAAAAAAAGTAGAAAACATAAGGTACAAGTAAAAGACAGTGGGGAGGAGTCAATAGAGAGCTGAGCTAGTCTCCAAGCCAGGAAGACCTGGGTTCAAGTCCGGTCTCTGATATATACTAGCTATGTGACTTTGGGCATGTCATTTAATTTATCAGTGTTCTAAGCAACTCTCTAAGACTAAATTGCACAAAGATGTCGACCTGCATTGCTAAAGAGAGTTTTCTCAACCAGGAATTCCCAACAAAATGAAATAATAGTTCTAGTCTCTGTCCTCTATCTCTATCTATTATCAAATACAACTGACCTGGAAAAGTATCTCTGGCTTAAGGAATTGTTTCAGTATGAGAGAGACATTCAACCAGTATAGCATTTATTTATTTATGTTTGTTTGTTTTTTATTTATCTGTTTATTTTTTTCATTTGTTTATTTTTTTTCAGTGAGAACAGTTTTTTATTGAGTATAGCTCAGTGGGGGAAGTTAGAGAGGCAATATGAGTGAAAGTAAAAGCAATGTTGTGAAGAGAGGGCTATAACCTATCAAAGACAGAAGTAGGAAAAAGGGGAGGATTTGGTAGAGAACCTGGATAGTCCCTCTTCAAGGAGTTGGCTGGTCTGGTCTTGGTGAAGCACTCTATGAGGTTCTAGGAGAGCTCTCTTTATACTGGGCAGGTTGGTAGGGCTTGAGGACCTTGATGAAGACTTGTATTTTTTTTTGTTTGTTTAGCTGCTTCTAAATGAGGGAGACTGCCTCAGGGTAGTCAGGGGGCTGCTTGGATTACTCTTTAGGGGTTTCTTCTATCTTTGTCTGAAAGCAACCAGCTTTAAAAGTTCCCAAAAGAAACTTTAAATTGAAAACTCTCAGAAATGTCAAAACTAAAATCCTGATATTCCAGGTTAAAAAAATGCTGAAAGCAGACAGAAAGATAAGGTTAAAGTGCCAAGCAATGACAATCAGAATCACACAAGACTTGGCAGCAATTACTATAAAGGAGACATTATCTTAGAATATGATATTACAAAAGGCAAAAGATTACAATCAAACTTATAACTAAAAATAACATCTTCCGCAAGACTGAGTATGATCTGACAATGGGGAGAGGAAAAAAAGAACTTTTAATGGACTAGAGAATTTGAAAGCATTGTTGAAAAAAGGCCAGAATTGGAAAATATGAAATACAAACACAGTAATGAAGAAAAATGTAAATACATTTGAGTAGTTGGAAAGGACTAAAAATAAGGAAATGTTACACTCTAGTATGAGAAGAGACATATCCCTTCAAATATCATGTCTCCAATGGTTAAACAATGAGTTAAATAGGACAAACACAGGGCTTGGGAGTTGGGGGTGGAGGGTAGTTCTATTCTGTTATGACGGTCTTAAGCTAGGAAAGAAAATGGAGGGAAAAGGAATATACTAAGAAAGAAATAAAGACCAGGGAGGAGCTCCCTATTTCTCATATGAAAAGATATCCCATGAATCTCAAGGAAGGTTTAGGAGGGAAGGGAGAGTCAAGGAAGAAAGAGTCGCAAGCAAAAGAAACTTCATCTTTGAAGGGTGAAATGTAAAGTAGGGAGTAAAAAGAAAGTATAAGAATGAACCAGTTATCAATCAGTGTCTAAGCAAGATAAGAGGAGTGGTAGAATGAAAAAAGATTGCTTCAATTGTAGAGTATCTGTGTTGATTACATTTTTCAAAAATAAAAACAGAGATGAGAGGCAAAGGAGGAAAAGAGGTAAAATGATATAATGGAAGTAAATATACAATTAACAAGCATAATAATCATGAATATGAAAGAGATTAATTTACCCATATGTTATAGAAGAGGATATAATAATGAATTAGAAAATGGAATGCAATAAAATATTGTTCGTAAGAAACATACTTGAAAAATAATGATTCACACAGAGTTAAAATGAGGGGCAGGAAGAAAATTTATTATGCTTCATGTAAACTAAAAAAGCAAAGGAAGAAGTCATGATCTGAGACAAGGCAAAAATAGACATGGTTAAAAGAGATGAACATGGAAACTATGTTACGCTTAGATGTCATATAAAATGAAATAAAATTGATCTGTACTTAATGGCATAGAATCTAAGTGGAAAGATAATCAAACTTCAAAAAAAAAATAGACAACACATTATAATAGTTTGGGCCTTCAATATGGCCCTTTCAGACACAGACAAATCTAACAGAAAGATTAATATGAAAAGAGTTGAATACCTGAACAGAATTTTAGTTAAGTTAGAAATAATAGATTTCTGGTAATTCATGAATGTGAGTACATATAAAAGAGTATCCATCTGCATCATGTGTAGCACCTTAAAAAAACTAGCCATTTATTAGGGTATAAAACATTAACAAATATATTCAGAAAAGCAGAAATAGTTTAAAAAAGTAATTTACTGATCATAATAATATAAAATTATAATTAAATAAAAATATTTGAATAAGAATTCCAAGTAAAATAAGGACTACATAAATTAATCTTAAAGAATTGGTGGATCAAAATATATTAGAAACAATACACTACTTCATCAAAAATAATGATGACAATAAAATAGCATATCATAATTTTGAAGATATAACCAAATGCAGTCTAGGGAAAATAAGTATTTCTAAACATTTTCCTCCTCAAAAGAGATAAATTATAAATAATTTTGGCACACAACTAAAAGAACTAGTAAAGCAACCTATCAATCTTGAATTAAACACTGAAATAGAAAATTTGAAAATCAAAGAAGAAATAAATACAAGTAAAAGTGAAAAAATCCATATTGATTTGAGAAATAGAACTAGGAACTGTTTTTTTAATTAGTAAAATTCATAAACTTTTGGCTGATTTGATTTTAAAAGGAGAAAGGAAAACTTAATTGTCAATATCAAAAAAGGAAAGTTTACCACAAATGCAAAAAAAACCATAAAAACTAGAAACTTTTGCCAAATTATTTGCCAATGAAACTTATAACTTAAAGGAAATAGACATTTTCAAAAACATAAAATACTCGAAGTATTAGAACAAATATAGATAATTTAAATAATCAAATATTAGAAAAAGAAATCAAAGTCATAAATGAATTCTCAAAGATAAAATACAAAAGGACAAACAGATTAGTGAATTCTATCAAGCATTTAAATAACAATTCCAAAATCACATAAACTAATAGATATGGGATAGTAAGAAATCCTACCAAATCCCTTCTATTAAACAAACATGTTCTAGATATTTAAAACAAGATGAAATCAGAAAAGGAAAATTATAGGCCAATATCTGTAATAAATATTGATATGAAAACATTGAGTAGAATATCAGTAAAGAGAGCTACAGGAACGTATTCAAAAGATTGTACCATATAACTAGGTTAGATTTCTACCAGAAATGTAGAATTGACTTAATATTTAGAAAATAATAGCGATATTTTAAAACATCGAATGATTATATCAAATAAGTATAAAAAAACTTTTGACACAATACCATATCTATCTCTGTTAATAATAGAAAAAAACAAACAAACAACTACACAGAGATATATAGACCTTTCATTCAAATGGCAAAATGGCAAAAGTGGCATTATCTGTGGCAGAAAATGCTAAAAACAAAAAAAGGACAAAAACAAACTTTCAAATAAGATCAGGTGAAAATCAAGGATGCCTATTGTCACCATTATTATTTTATATAGTTTTAGAAATACTAGCTATAACAATAAGACAAAAAAAATTACAGAATAAGCACAGGTGAAAAGGAAATTAAATTTTTTTGCAGTGATATCATTGATCTTCTCAGGGAACCTTAGTGTTAAAGTAAAATTTAATTAAAACAATTTAAGCTTGAACAATTTAGCAGGAGATAATATTTAAACACAAAAATCATCAGCTTTTCTATATAATGCCAACAAAACCCAACAAGCAATTGAAAGAAAAATTCTAGTCAGAGTAAGTACAGAATGTACGAAATATATAAGAGAATGCCAACTAACACACACACACAGGAATTATATGAATACAACTATAAAACACTCTATATAGAAATAAGGATACCATAGAGCTATTAATTGCTCTTGGGTGATCCATGTGATTATAAGAAAATTAATAATACTACCAAAATTCATTTACTTATTCAGTAACATAAGAAACAAATTACCCAAGAATTACTTTATAGAACAAAAGAATTATGTAGAACTATAAAAAATAATAACATAATTAATTTGTAGGAAGAAAAGTTCTCTAGGGGGAAAAATGAAAAAAAAAGTTGCGATGAAGAGGGGCTAGTAGTATATATCCCAAACTAGACTACAACTCAAATGATTGATTTCTGCAAAAAAAATTAGTTATACAAGATTTAGAAACAAACGACCATAGTAGCATAGTGTTTGATAAACCTAATATTTCACTGTGGTAAACACTTGGTGTTTGACAAAAAAATTGCTATGACAATAGAAAAGCATTCAGGCAGAAATTAAGTTTAAATGAATACTGTCAAACTCAGACAGAAACAGATCCCTACAAGCTTAGAAAACTTAAACTTAGAAAACCATAAGTCAACATTAAATATGTTGTGTTTTGATTTTGTTAAACATTTCCCAATTACATTTTAATCTAGTTTGACAGCACTTGGAAGTCTTGTGGGCAGCCCATGGGCCTTGAGTTTGATACTTCTGATTTTTGACCAATAGTTTATATAATATAATATAATAAACCCCAAATGAATTCATGACAACCTAACAATAAAAGATTACATAATAAACAATTAAAGGATCAGGAAACAACTCTTGGGAGGGAAAAGTCCTTGACCAAACAAGGGATAGAGGTGATCTGGAGAGAGAAAATGGAAAATTTTGATTACATAAAATTGAAATATTTTTCACAAACAAAATCAACTCCATGAAAATTAATATGGATAGAGTTAATTTGGGAAACTCTAGAAAGTTTCTCTGATAAAGGTTTGATGTCCAAGGCGAATAAAAACTGATTCAATTTACAAGAATAAGAAACATTCTCCAGTAGAACAATGGTTAAAGGCTATGTACATGCAATTCTAAAGAGAAGAAAAACAAGCTATCAACAATATGAAAAATTGCTGCAAATCATTAATAATAAGAGCAATTAAAAAAAGAAACTCAGACAGAGCCAAGATGGCAGCTGGAAAGCAGGGACTTGCGTAAGCTCCCCACCATGTCCCTCCAAAAACCTATAAAAATGGCTCTGAACAAATTCTAGAGCTGCAGAACCCACAAAATAGCAAAGGGAACCAGGGCTCCAGCCCAGGACAGCCTGGGTGGTTGCTGGGAAGCTGGGAGCAGAGTGGAGCACAGCCCAGCATGGGCTGTGCCAGGACAAACCAGACCAGGGCCAGGTGGAACAAGCCCTAGCACCCTGAATTAGTGAGCTGTGGATGTTACCAGACTTCTAAACCCACAAATGCCAAAGACAACAAGAGAAGGTTAGTGGGAAAAGTGGTGCAGCTCTGAGGCTGCTTCCAAGAACTCCAGCTGCAGTTACTTTTGGCCCCAGGCCCACCCGGTGGGAGGAATTAAGTGGTGGATTAGAGCAGGAGTGCAAAGCCTGCTTTGCCCTGCCTGGATCTGGGCTGCCATCCTGGTTGGCAGTTTTTGGGGGAGAAGGAGTGCTGGTGTGGCAGAGCTTGCTGTGTAGAAGTAGCTCTGAAAACAGCAGTGCAGCCCCTCAAGCTTAAGACAAAGTACTCTCAACTCTACAAGCAGTCGTACCCTGATAAAAAGGGCAAGGGTCAAATAGTTGGCTGGGAACCTGGCCAGGCAGCAAAAACGGTCTCAGATTCAGATTCAGACTTTGGAATCTTTCTTTGGTGACAAAGCAGACTGAAACATACAGCCAGAAGAAGTCAACAAAGTCAAAGAGCCTACATCAAAAGCCTCCAATAAAACTGTGAATTGGTCTTAGGCCATGGAAGAGCTCAAAAAGGATTTGGAAAAGCAACTAAGAGAAGTAGAGGAAAAACTGGGAAGAGAAATGAGAGTGATGTGAGAAAACCATGAAAAACAAGTCAGTGACTTGCTAAAGGAGACCCAAAAAAATACTGAAGAAAATAACACCTTAAAAAATAGACTAACTCAAATGGCAAAAGTGCTCCAAAAAGCCAATGAGCAGAAGAATGCCTTGAAAGGCAGAACTAGTCAAATGGAAAAGGAGGTCCAAAAGACCACTGAAGAAAATACTACCTTAAAAATTAGATTGGAGCAAGTGGAAGCTAGTGACTTTAGGAGAAATCAAGATATTATAAAACAGAATCAAAGGAATGAAAAAATGGAAGACAATGTGAAATATCTCATTGGAAAAACCATTGACCTGGAAAATAAATCCAGGAGAGATTAATATGGATTTTCAATAAAATAGAAGACTTTCAAGCTTTCTCAGTGAAAAGACCAGAGCTGAATAGAAAATTTGACTTTCAAACACAAGAACCAAGAGAAACATGAAAAGGTAAACAAGAAAGAGAAACCATAAGGGACTTACTAAAGTTGAACTGTTTTGTTTACATTCCTGCATGGAAAGATGATGTGTGTAATTCATAAGACCTCAGTATTAGGGTAGCAGAAGGGAATATACATATATATGTATGGACAGAGGGCACAGGGTGAGTTGAATATGAAGGGATGATATATAAAAAAATAAAATCAAATTAAGGATGAGAGAGGAATATATTGAAAGAGGGAGAAAGGGAGAGATAGAATAGGGTAAATTATCTCACATAAAAGTAGCAAAAGAAAAGCAGTTCTGTTGGAAGGGAAGAGGGGTCGGGTGAGGGGGAATGAGTGAATCTTGCTCTCATCGGATTTGACTTGAGGAGGGAATAACATACATACTCAATTGTGTATCTTACCCCACAGGAAAGAAGGAGAAAGGGGATAAAAAATGGGGGAATGATAGAAAGGGGGGCACATAGGGGGAGGAGGTAATCGAAAGCAAACACTTTCAAAAAAGGACAGGGCAAGGGAGAAAATTGAAAAAAGGGGGACTGGATAGGAGGGAGCAAAACATAGTTAGTCTTTTACAACATGAGTGTTGTGGAAGGGTTTTGCATAATGATAAACATGTGGCCTTTGTTGAATTGCTTGCCTTCTTAGGAAGGGTGGGTGGGGAGCGAAGAGGGGAGAGAAAAATTTGGAACTCAAAGTTTTAAAAGAAGTTGTTAAAAAAAAAAGTGTTTTTGCATGCAACTGGGAAATAATATATACAGGCAATGGGGTATAGACGTCTATCTTGCCCTACAAGAAAGGAAGGGAAAAGGCAATGGGGGGACTGGGGTGACAGAAGGGAGGGATGACTGGAGAATGGGGCAATCTGAATATATGCCATCTTGGAGTGGGTGGGAGGGTAGAAATGGGGAGAAAATTTGTAATTCAAAATCTTGTGGAAATCAATGCTGAAAACTAAAAATATTAAATAAACAATAAAAAAGAAACTCTTTGTTTTCATCATATTGGCAAAGATGACAAGAAAGGAAAATGACAATTGTTTGAGGGATTATATTAGTATAATGAATGAATGAAGGACTCAATAAATCGATAAATGAAAGAATAAATTAAAAAATGTGCTATTGGTTAAACTGTGTATTGGTCCAGCCATTCTGGAGAGCAATTTGGTGACCAAAAGTCACTAGTTGCACATATTCTTTGAACCAGTAATATCACTATGCCAAAAAATAAGGAGAAAAAAACTCGTCTGTGCAAAAATATTCACAGAAGTCCTTTACTCGTGGTCACACAGAACTGAGAACTAAGGGAGTTTCCCTCAATAGGGGTATAGATGAAGAAATTATTGTTTATGAATGTAATGGAATATTACTGTGCCATAGGAAATGACAAAAGAGATGTATTTAGAGAATGTGTGGATTGATGCAGGATAAGATGAGTAGAACAAAGTGAATAATTTCCAGAGTGACAGTACAAACAAAACACAACACAAAAACATTGCAAACAAAAACAATTTTCACCTACTTATTGTTATTGTTGTTTGTCTCTTGTTCTCAAAGAGGAGCATGACATCAAGAAGATGATGCCATGACTTGCAAATGAATTGGATTTAAGTGAGGGAGTGCTGTGCAAAGTCACCAGCCTCACTTTCTCTTCTGAAGCTATCTGGGTAGAGTGGCAATACATAGATCAGGATGACTGGAGATGGCCCCATTATCTACTTAAGAACTCTGATCAATGCAATAACCAACCACATCTCTAGAATACCAAAACAAATCATGCTTCCCACCTCATGACAGAAGAATTGACTAGGGTTATAGAATAAGAGGTTTGGGTTTTTTTACCCCAGACATGGCCAACTTGTGGGTTTGTTTCACTTGGCTATGAATATTTGTTAGAAGGAAAGGTTTTGAGGGAGAGTAAATTGAGGATGGAAAGGGAAGTTAGTGCTAACAATGCCACTGAGGGTGTCAATGAGATATTTGACTGAAATGTCCAAAAGAAAATAGAAGTGAATTCAAAAACGAAGAAGAAAGCTTTGGATCTAACATGAATTTATTACATACTTTTTTAAAAAAAATGCTGTGTGTAATAAAGATTTGCGTTCTCATATTCAGTTCTCTTTTTTGTTCTTCTTTGTGTATGGAATTGTTCACGTTTGTGATATCTGTCAAGTACAGTGTCACCTGCAACTGTGCCTGAGGAGCTGGGCACTTGTGGTTTTCTTCTCTTATGCTTCCCTCCCAACAAGGAGGAATGTCAGGGTTAGAAGAAAAATGCCTATCATTTGCAGTTATTAATAAAGACAGAGAGGAAAGAGAAGTCAAGGCACTTCACCCATTCTAGCAGCCTCTCAGAGAGGAACAATTCATCACTTTTCAACCAGAACTTTACCAGGTTGAGGCCATTGTGCTGTTCTTACAGCCATATCAACACTAGTGTTTTAATATCCATTCGAATCATACCCTCAGGTGCATGCTCTCTGCCTATCTGGATCACTTTCTTTCTCCATCAGAGTTCATTCTGTTCCTCTTTACCAAATTTAACACCAAAATGTTCTTCCTATCTTTATAGCTTTTCATTACTCAGCATTTCCCAGGAGGCCTTAGGAGTCCAGATTCTTCATACAACCACATTTCAATTGGTTTTCTTAATTTCTTTTTCTCTTTCTTTCTTCCTTCCTTCCTTCCTGCCTGCCTGCCTGCCTTCCTGCCTTCTGCCTTCCCTTCTCCCTCACTCTGTCTCTCTCTTTCGTGTCTCTCTTTCTTTCATTTCTACCTGGCTAGAACACTGAATTGCAAGTCAGGAAGACTCAAATCCCATCTCTAACATTTGCCTTGGGCAAGTCACTTAACACTATGTTCTTCAGTTTCTTCATCTATAAAATAGGGATATCGACTAGCTAATTAGTGTGTTCCATTAACACTAATTTATTGGCAAAAGTCTGTCACCTCATTGAGGGCCCTGATAATGAACTTGGGCATCACACTGTCATTTATTTCTTTAAGCATTCTTTCAAGCTAGGCAGCTTCTCTCAGCTGAAAATTGTATTGGTTGTGAGTAGCTGCAGTTTCTCCAACCTCAGAGACTCTAAAACACAAGTCAGTAGGTAGGTGTAGTTCTCATCCAAACATCAGCCCAAACCTGGTGTCAATCATTCCTAGTGGTACTCTATGCACAAACTAGGAAAGTTCTACTGATATCATATGGGAATGCAATGGAATATTGTTGTGCTATAAGAAATGATGAGCAGGCAGATGTCAGAAAAACCTATAAAGACTTATATGAACTGATGCTGATTGAAGTGAGCAGAACCAGGAGAACATTGTAGACAGTAACAGCAACACTGTGTGATGACCAACTTTGATAGACTTTGCTCTTCTCAGAAATACAATGATCTGAGACAATTCCAAAAGACTCATGATGGAAAATGCTATCCACATCCAGAGAAAGAACCATATAGTCTGAATGCAGATCGAGGTGTACTAGTTTCATTTTCCTCCTTCTGTTCTGTTTCTTCTTTCACAACATCACTAGTATGGAAATATGTTTAACATGATTGTATATGTATAATCTATATCAGATTGCTTGCCATCTTGGGGAGAAAGGAAGGCAGGGAGAAAAATTTGGAAGTCAAAATCCTATAAAAATAAATGCTGACAACTATATTTACATGTACTTGGAAAAAATGAAATACTATATACAAAAAAAGAAAGAAAGAAAAGAAAGCTTCACTGAGATTTTTGCTCTGGTCTCAGTGCCCTGTGATGTTTAAATGAAACATTATGGTTGTGGGTCCCCTTGAGATTGGAAAGGTGTTGGTAAAGTGTTGAAAAAGCCTAGATTTCTTGATGCCAGCCAAAAAAAAATCTCAAGCAGTATATTTTCAAAGACCTTGCCTTGATTCAAATGTCTCCTAGCAGGAAGGTCCATATACCATGCAATACTTATCCCCCCAATATTTTAATATCCATGGAAGCTTTCTGATTCTTATAGGTATACCTTATAAAATGGTTAGCTACTGCATTATGTTAACTTCTTCCAGAGATTAGAAGTCAAAGCAGGACCAGTTTGCTAGCATTTGCTATATTTGCAGCACAATTATTAGTACTTTCCTTTGCATTCAATAATTTTCCCACTTCTTTATGACTTCTGGAGCCACATTGTGCCAGCAAAGTCTGTTCTTTGCAGTGCTAAGGTCTTTTCTTGGCACATATACTCAAAGTTATCATATAATGTTTTTTAGAATCGTATGCGCTGGATAACACCAACAATTTCCTGGTCCCAGGTGGGAAATCATTGACATTCGGGAACAGCACCTCATTGTTATAATAGTAATTAAGGTGGGACTTTTTGCTGTTGACGTTTAATGATTCTGGCCTTTGAATGGGGCAGATAAAGTGGGATGTTTTTGTATTTCTCAGCACTGAGACAATTGGGAGCCATTGATTTATATCTGATGTGTTATTGATGGTGAGGAACTTCTCCACGCCCAGCCTGGGTGAAGTCAGGGCTCTGAACAGGATATATAAGCGCAGAGGTTAGTGTTCTCACTTGGAGCTCTTAGTCACAGCAAGAGTGGTATGTGACTCTGGGCCAGCTATTGTAATGAGCTCCCTGGCTGAATACTCAGATGTTGATAACTACAAATTGTATTTGGTCTGTAATTCAGGGTGTTGGTTTTTTCCCCTGAACTCAGTAAATGATATTTGTATGCTGGATTAAAGTAAGATTGTTAACCCCTTAACATTGCTTTCCTTAGTAAAGCAGATGCAAAGGACCTGGGCCGCAGCATTCTGTGAGTTGGTTGTTGTTGGCTTTATACCCCCACAGCAGGTGCTAGCCGGATTGTTAAAACAATTGTGCAGCTCCCAATTCTGCCACTCTCTTAACAGTATGGCAAGGGAATGGTACTTGAGTCCTTTGGTAGCAACATTTTACTCCATGATTTGTTCATTTCTCACAGTGTTTTATCAGCTATTTGCTATGTTTGCCAGTGATTTATAGACAATAGAAGCACTGAGCGTTGGCCCGAGTGAACTAGGTTCACATATACTACTTCCATGCTGTCTAGTGAAGATCCCAAACTTTCAGCTGTATTACCATTTGCTTACAATCAAGGTCCTTGGATACTACATACGGTTTTCACTCCTTTGGGTATTGGCATAGCTCTGGAGTCCCATGGCCTTCTAAATGGGCATCTTCATCCATATTAATTTTTCCTGGCCTGTAATAAATACTAATTTATTTCATAGTTGACTAGTGATGACACTCATCTCTGGAGAGCAGTGTCTAGTCTTGCAACTGGTGAGAGTATATTAATCATTTGTTGTCTATCCAAACTGGAAACTTTGCTACTTACACATAGTCATCTAATATCTCAGTGACAGCTCACTTCACCACTAGTTAATGAATGGAGTAAAGATACTTACCACCACTCAAGTCCCTTTGGCCAATGTGAGTTGTTTCTGGTGACAAGTATTTTTTTGGCATAAGACTACTCCAAACTGGCATATGTATGCAGGGCAAAAGGCTAGTTCCAGTCCACAAAAGCTAACACTTGCTCATCCATGAAGCAATTAAGTCCTTAAAATCTTGCTTTCATCTATTCAACTATTGGTCTCTAAAGGGTTTGTGGATTTTAAGACAATTTGGCATTTCTTTTATTCTGCTTCTGTGCCTCTTTAATCATATATGCTTGAACAGAATCTAGCGGAAGAAACCAAAGTGAAACAGGAGATGCAAGGTTTACACTAGTACCACATTACCTCACCTGGAAGGCCACATTAGAGAAATTCTGCAGCCTAACATGGGAAAGAGGAGGTGAAGTCTCATCACTTAAATTGATCCTCACACAAATTCCTTATAGTCTGATGCCTACCTACCTGTTTCAGAACAGCCCTCAATGGATGGTCACGAAACACAGACTAAGACTCAGGAACACAAATTTGGGAAAAGACCTCATCAAAGTATATGAGAATTCCTGCTTCTCAACACCTGAACCACATGTGTGAGCTCATTCTTTTGTAGTGATCACCAAGTTCTCTCTTCCAGAAACTTTAATCTGGTAGCCCCTTAGGTCTCTCTCTGAGGTCACATATATTTCAGAAATAGCAAACACAAACTTCATCTGCCTGCCCAGTGAAAAGATTTATTTTCTGTATTTGCACTGACATCTACAGTCAGTAGGCCTGTTCTTCATTTCCTTAGCACTAAATCCAGGGACTGTCTTATTTTAATGTTCTAAAAAGGAAAAAGATTATTTGTGTCTCCAGAATTAAGGCTGAGGAAAGGAACTAAATAGCAATGTTGATGAACTTAGGTAGAGAGGAGGAAGTCCCGCGAAAACATCAATGAGTTTCTTTAGGTGAAAGTTACACCACTGAATCCAATCCCATTAAAACAAGTTGTGAAAAAATGAAGTTTCCATGCTGTTAAAGCTGCTTTTATGTGGTGTTCAAGCTCTGCACGCTGTGGACGTATTTGTGAGGCTTTATTCCCCAAATCAAGCATGTGCTAGGGTAAACCTCGCATCTCCTGGCTTCACTTCGGTTTCTTCCAAGAGAAACACCTGCCAACTCAATCTCTCCCTGAATAAGAGACACTGAAGCCTTTATGGGGGAAAAATGAAAATTTTAATCAAGGCTGGTTTTATAAATACCTATGACTCATTGTGCAGCACTCACTGCAGAAAACTGACAGCAGGAAGTAGAAGGCTGACCTAGTTTGAGCCAGAACAAAGGTAGGATTTACTTTTTTAGTGGTTGTAAATTTTTCTTCTTTAGTAAGGGAGGAGGATTTAATGAACATTAGAGCTTAGGGAACCTGGAGGCTGATAACTTGAGAGTGGAGCCAGGCTTCCTTTGTGTTCAGGCTTCTCCATGAAGCCCAGTCATCAAGCCCCAGCTACAACCTTCAAAACCCTTCTCTGTTGAGTGAAGTGTCCAACTCCCTTAACCTTTGACCCAAGCTGTGTTTGAACCTTCATCTTTAGGAAATAAGTTTTGAACATTAAGCCACTATAGACTTCAAAGACTCCGTGATTTATATCCAGTTTTTTAGTAAAGACATGAGGCCTCTTTTCTTCAACAAGTATCTGAAAGCTGGTTGTGTTAGTTCGAGCAGTGATGGGGCTAGATGAAGAATTGTAATGGTGCAAGGAATAAATGTATATATAGGCCTTGACCAGTTTCCAGAGGACCCTGCTACACTTACCAAAAAAATGAATTTTACAAATATCAATGTGTCTGAAGTTTTTGTGCTGTATTACTTTCTTTTTCTGTTTCTGCTACACCCTGTGGATCATTTTAGGGACTCTGAACATTCTTTAAGGCATATTCCTTTACTCCTAGAATGAATATGTAAAGCAGCTAGACTAAATTACATCCTTTTAAAGGAGGAAACTTAGTCTAAAAGTTGCAACATCTAGCAGCCTTTTAAAAACAGGCCCGATTTGTAGCCTCATTGCCTGTTTTAATGGACTGCCCTCTAGATTCCCCATTAAATTCATGAAGGATTTGCATTTAACTCTAAGCACATCCAGATGAGACTATGCCTCAAAGAGAACATCTGAAAGGCAAAGTAAGTCTGAGAGGATTAATACAGAATAAAACCCAGATTAAATCAAATAACTAAAGAAAAATTAGTAGAGGGACAAGAAAGGTTCAAATGTCTACAACACACTTACCTACCTCAGTATATTGAACAGGAGAAAAAAGGGAGAATAACTTGGCAGATTTAAATCAGAGTCCAAAACTAACTTTGATTTATGCTTATGCCTGTATACACTTGTGGCTTATTCCTCTCCTTCTCTCCAATGGGATTTACATTATTTTTATTTGTTTGGTCAGTTAAACTACCCAGAGCAACAAAAACTATGATAGTCCTCATAAGTGACTACCCCCTGCTGTTGCTGTAATATGGGTCTCACATATATTTGTCTATGTAATGTTCTTTCTCTATTGCCAATTGTTAGAACCATCTACCCTGTGCCTATGTACTGGTGGAGCAGGATTGCTAGATATTATTATAGGCCATACCCAAAGTCATCAGTTCTAAAATGGATTTTTTAAGTTAGTAAAACATTCATTTCCTGTGCTAAATTCTGCTTTATTGACAAATCTTGTTTTTCCAGAATATATTTCCAGTGGTGACATGAGCAAATAAAGAAACAAAAAAACCCAAAAAACCTTGTGCATAACTAATTTTTCAGAACTGAATACTTCTTTGCGAATTTTGAGTGTAGCAAAAAGGTTTAGATGACACGGGTAGGGTGAAAGGGGAGGGAAAGGAAAAAAAAAACATTTATCTGCTGCCCACTGCATGCCAGGCACTGTGCTAAGCACAGTTGATTTGATTCACACAACTCCGTGAGGTAGGTACAATTATTATCCCCATTTTACAGTTGAGGAAACTGAGGCAAACAGAAGTTAAGTGACTTGCCCAGGGTCACACAGCTAGTAAGTGTGTGATGCCAAAATTTAGCTCAGGTCTTCCTGATGCTGCTCTACCAGCTGCTTCAGTAAATATCATTCAAATAGAAGGCAATTATGATATATTGCATTGATTTTAATTGAATTGATGTGGCAAACCAGAATTTCAAAGCACTTTACATCCAAGCGCTCTTCAGATTCTAACTTCTACTATATTTGTTTGTATACACACACACACACACACACACGTATATATACACATATATATGTGTATATATATATATATATATATATATATATATATATATATATATTCACCACTCTGGATTAAATGCTCCATGAAGGCAATGAGCAAATTTTATTTTTAGGCCAGTATAGAACATAGTAAATACCTAATATACTTAATTTATAACATAAATCCTCCATGAATTCTAGCAGCTTATAGGCTTGTGCTCCATAATCTGTCTTGACTACCATCACATTAATTCTAGATAAATTGATGCAACATTCTTTCCAAAAAGAATTTGGGCTTCCCTTTTGCAAGCTGCAGGTTTG
This sequence comes from Trichosurus vulpecula, assembly GCF_011100635.1. Classification (NCBI taxonomy): domain Eukaryota; kingdom Metazoa; phylum Chordata; class Mammalia; order Diprotodontia; family Phalangeridae; genus Trichosurus; species Trichosurus vulpecula. Next base: position 211,713,006 of record NC_050580.1, on the reverse strand, counting down.
AGAAAGATTTCTATTTGAATTAATAGATTTTTGTAGAATATGTGGCTAGGAGTATCTTTCATTGCTTATTTTTTTAAAAAAACCACGAGATAGGAAGGGACCCCAAATTGTCATCTAGGAATGGGGTTTGGATTCTATTAAGAATGCTGTTCTTTCTCCTTATAGATTGGTATCTTTATACCCAGCCGTTCAGTAAGTTTTAAGCACTGATAATTTATAAAAAAAGATCCCCAGTGTTCCTCCACATACGTATGGAGAAAGCACCTCAGTGAATTATCTAGGGATTTAACCCTCCCCACTCAAAAAAAAGTCCTATAAGAATACCCAAGGTGATCTTATAAGTTTATATGTTTTATATGGGCACCAACACTTGCTGGAGTTCTGTCACACAAGCTTCAAATCCTGGGACATAGATGTGAGGAGGGATGAAAAGAGGTTGCTCATAGCCTCTCACCCTCCCACCTATTCTTTAGTTTGCAAGCATCTTATTTACAAGGAAAGAAATGACCTCTATCCTATAAGGGAAAACATTTCTGCCATGACAATAGCTGTATTTTCCAAATCAAACATCTGCCTTTCTAGTTACAAGTCTATATGGCATGCATAAAAACAACTAAAATCAAGAAACCTCATATTAGAGTCAAAAGCCTCAAAAAATAAGCTCTACTTTTTTTTACCCTCCTAAAGAATGACAATGTTTCTTCTAGTGCTGCTATCAACAAAATAATTATTAAATAGTAAATAAAAATGTTGTAAATCATTATTGATCAGAGAACTGCAAATTAAAACAACCTTGACATATCATTTTACACCTATCAGATTGGCTAAAATGATGGAAGGGGAAAGTGATAAATGTTGGAGGGGATATAAAAAAATTGGCACACTAATTCGTTGTTGGTGGAATTGTGAACTGATCCAACAATTTTAGAGAACAATCTGGAATTATGCCCAAAGAGTTATTAAAATACCTATATCCTTTGACCCAGCAATGCCACCACTTAGTCTATTTCCAAATATAATTAGGGAAAAGAGAAAAGAGCTTATATTTTCTAAAATGTTTATAGCAGCTCTCTTTGTGGTGGCAAAGAACTGGAAATTGCAAGGATGCCCATCAATTGGGAAATGGCTGAAGAAGTTGTAGTATATGATTGTGATGGAATACTACTGTGCTGTAAGAGATGATGAGTTCAATGATTAAGAAAAATGGAAAGACTTGAATTAAATAATGATGAGCAAAATGAGCAGAACCAGTAGAACACTGCATACAACAACAGTAATATTGTTTTAAGAACAACTTTCAATGAATAAGCTATTTTGACTACTATAAATACCCAAGTTAACTATAAAGGACATATGAAGAAAGATGCTATCTGAATCCAGAGAAAGAACTGATAAATAGAAGTATACATAGAATGATATTACACATATATACCTTTTTGTGTCTAATTGTAGCCATCTCTAGGGTGGGGGAGAGGGAAGAAAAAAAGAAATTAACATGATAATTTTGTTATATACTTGAAAGGAATAGCAAGTTGTGCATGGTAGATTTGCAGTTTCATGGCAATCATCTTTTTTATTGTACTTATTGTATTTACATGTTATGGAAATGCTTGTTTTATTCCATAAATTAAGAATAAAATTTAAAAAGGAAATAATATTTAAATTTATGTATTTATATCTTTATTTAAAGTTAAATATTGGGGGCAGCTAGGTGGCACAGTGAGTAGAGCACCAGCCCTGGAGTCAGGAGGACCTGAGTTCAAATCCAGCCTCGGACACTTGACATGTGTACTAGCTGTGTGACCTTGGGCAAGTCACTTAACCCCAATTGCCCTGCCCCCCCCAAAAAAAGCCAAAAAAAATAAAGTTAAATATTGATATCTTCTTTACAGAAATCTGGGAAGACTTGTATGAACTGATGTAAAGTGAAGAAATAAGACCCAGGAAAACGATTTATACAATAACAATATTTTTAAAGTGAACAACTTTGAAAGATTTAACTTTAATCATTGTAATGAGGGCCAATGACAAAGAATGCTGCCTATCTCCTTATAGATCAGGGATAGATATAAAATGCAGAGACATACTTTTGGTTTTTAAAATGAGTTTATTTATTTATAGTTTACAACATTCAGTTCCACAAGCTTTTGAGTTCCAAATTTTCTGCCGTTTCCTCTCCTCCCCTCTTTCCCCCTGCCCAAGAGGGCATGCAATCCGATATAGGCTCTACATATGCATTCACATTAAACACATTTTCACCTTAGTCATGTTGCAAGGAAGAATTATAACCAAAGGAATGAACCAAGAGAATGAAGAAACAAAGCAAAAAAGAGAGAGCAAATAGTTTGCTTCAATCTGTATTCAGACTCCATTATTCTTTCTCTGGATGTGGATAGCATTTTCCATTATCAGTCTTTAGGAGTTGTCTTAGAGCCAAGCATTGCTGAGAAGAGCCAAGTCTATCAAAGTTAATCATAGCACAATGTGTCTGTAATTATGTGCAAAGTTCTCCTGGTTCTGCTCCCCTCACTCAGCATCAGCGAATATAAGTCTTTCCGTGTTTTTCTGAGATCTGTCTGCTCATTGTGCTTATAGAACAACAGTATCCATTACGTTCATATGCCACAACTTGTTCAGCCATTCCCCAATTAATGGGCATTCTCTCAACTTCCAATTCTTTGCCACCACAAAAAGAGCTGCTTTAAATATTTCTGTACATGTGGGTCCTTTTCCCATTTGTATGATCTCTAGGGGTACAGCCCTAGAAGTGATATTGCTGGGTTAAGGGGTATGCACATTTTTATAGCCCTTTGGGCACAGTTCCAAATTGCTGTCCAGAATGATTGGATCAGTTCACAACTCCACCAACAATTAGTGTTCCAGTTTTCCCACATCTTCTCCAACATTTATCATTTTTCCGTTTTGTTACGTTAGCCAGTCTGACAGGTGTTATATGGTACCTCAGGGTTGTTTGATTTGCATTTCTCTAGTCAATAGCTATTTAGAGCATTTTTTCATATGACTATAGATATCTTTAATTTCTTCCTCTGAAAAGGAAGATATCATATCCTTTTGAATATCCTTTTCACCATTTATCAATTGGGGAATGACTTGTATTCTTATAAATTTGATTCAGTTTTCTACATATTTTAGAAGTGAGGCCTTTATCAGAGACCCTGACTATAAAAATTATTTCCCAGGTTTTTGCTTCCCTCCTAATCTTAGTTGCATTGGCTTTGTTGTACAAAACTTTTCAATATAACATAATAAAAATTATCCATTTTGCATTTTGTAATGTTCTCTATCTGTTGTTCAGCTATAAATTCTTCTATTCTCCATAAATCTAATTTGTTTATAGTATCAGCCTTTATATTTAAATCGTGAACTCATTTTGACTTTTTTTTTGGTATACGGTGTAAGATATTGGTCTATACCCAGTTTCTGCCATACTATTTTCCAGTTTTCCCAGCAGTTTTTGTCAAACAGCAAGTTTTTATCACAGAAGCTGGAGTCTTTGGGTTTATCAAACAGTAGATTACTGTAGTCATTAACTACTGTGTCTTGTGTACCTAACCTATTCCACTGATCCACCACTCTATTTCTTAGCCAGTACCAAATAGTTTTGATGATTGCTGCTTTATAATACAGTTTAACATCTGGTATGGCTAGGGCACCTTCCCTAGCATTTCTTTTCATTAATTCCCTTGATAATCTGGACCTTTTGTTCTTCCAGATTGTGTTATTATTTTTTCTAGCTCTATATAATAATTTTTGGTAGTTTGATTGGTATGGCACTAAATAAATAAATTAATTTTGGTAAAATTGTTATTTTTATTATATTAGCTCGGCCTACCAATGAGCAACGGATGTTTTTCCAATTATTTAGATCTGACTTTATTTGTGTGAAAAGTGTTTTGTAATTGTGTTCATATAGTTCCTGGGTTTGTTTTGGCAGGTAGACTCCCAAATATTTTTTAATATCTACAGTAACTTTAAATGGAACTTCACTTTCTACCTCTTGCTCTTGGGCTTTGCTAGTAATATATAGGAATGCCAAGGATTTATGTGGGTTTATTTTATATCCTGCAACTTTGCTAAAGTTGTTTATTATCTTGAGTAGTTTTTTACTTGATTCTCTATGATTCTCTAAGTATATCATCATATCATCTGCAAAGAGTAATAACTTAATTTCTTCTTTGCCTATTCTAATTCCTTCAATTTCTTTTTCTTCTCTTATTGCTAAAGCTAACATTTCTAGTACCAAATTGAATAACAGGAGTGATAATGGACATCCTTCTTTGACCCCTGATCTTATTGGAAATGCTTCTAGCTTATCTCCATTACATATAATGCTTGCTAATAGTTTTGGGTAGGTGCTACTTATCATTTTAAGGAAGACTCCATTTATTCCTGTGCTCTCTAGTGTTTTTAATAGGAATGACTGTCGTATTTTGTCAAAAGCTTTTTCTGCATCTTGAAATAATCATATAGTTTCTGCTAGTTTTGTTGTTGATATGATCAGTTGCTGATAGTTTTCCTAATATTGAACCAATTGTGTTCGTGGAATAAATCCTACCTGGTCACAGTGTATTATTTTCATGATAAGTTGCTGTAATCTTTTTGCCAATATCTTATTTAAAAATTTTTTGCGTCTATATTCATTAGGAAAATTGATCTATAATTTTCTTTCCCTGTTTTGACTCTTCCTGGTTTAGGTATCAGTACCATACTTGTGTCATAAAAAGAATTTGGTAGGACTCCCTCTTCGCCTATTTTCCCAAATAGTCTATATATTGTTGAAATTAATTATTATTTAAATGTTTAAATGTAAAACTATCTGGCCCTGGAGATTTTTTCCTAGGAAATTCATTGATGGCTTGTTCAATTTCTTTTTCTGAGATGGGGTTATTTAGGTATTTCACTTTCTCTTCTGTTAATCTTGGCAATTTATATTTTTATAAATATTCATCCATTTCACTAAGATTATCAAATTTATGGTCATACAATTGAGCAAAATAGTTCCTAATTACTGTTTTAATTTCCTCTTCATTAGTGGTGAATTTACCCTTTTCATTTTTGAAACTGGTAATTTGGTTTTCTTTCATTTTTTAAATCGTTAACCCATTTTATCTATTTTATTGTTTTTTAAATAAAACCAGCTCTTAGTTTTATTTATTGGCTCAATAATTTTCTTAATTTCAATTTTATTAATGTCTCCTTCAATTTTCAGAATTTCTAATTTGGTATTTAATTGACAATTTTTAATTTGTTCTTTTTCTAGCTTTTTTTAGTTGCATGCCCAATTCATTGATCTCCTCTTTCTCTATTTTATTCATGTAAGCATTTAGAGATATAAAACTTCCCCTAAGAACTTCTTTTGCTGCATCCCATAAGTTTTGGTATGTTGTCTCATTATTGTCATTTTCTTCAATGAAGTTGTTGATTGTTTCTATGATTTGTTCTTTGACACACTCATTCTTTAAGATTAGATTATTTAGTTTCCAATTGATTTTTATTCTATCTTTCCATGGCCCTTTATTACATATAATTTTTATTGCATCTTGATCTGAAAAGGATGCATTCAATATTTCTGCCTTTCTGCATTGGATTGTGAGGCTTTTATGCCCTAGTATATGGTCAATTTTTGTGTAGGTGCAATATACTGCTGAGAAAAAGGTATATTCCTTTCTATACCCATTCAGTTTTCTCCTGAGGTCTACCATATCTAACTTTTCTAAAATTATATTCACCTCCTTAACTTCTTTCTTGTTTATTATGTGGTTAAATTTATCTAATACAGAGAGGGGGAGGTTGAAGTCCCCCACTAATACAGTTTTGCTGTCAATCTCTTCCTGTAACTCCCTTAACTTCTCCTCTAAGAATTTGGATGGTATACCACTTGGTGCATATATGTTAAACAATCATATTGCTTCATTGTCTAGGGTGCCTTTCAGCAGGATATAGTTTCCTTCCTTACCTCTTTTAATTAGATCTATTTTTGCTTTTGCTTTATCTAAGATCAGGATTGCCACCCCTGCTTTTTTACTTCAGCTGAAGCATAATATATTGTACTCCAGCCTTTTACTTTATCCTGTGTGCATCCATCTGTTTCAAATGTGTTTCTTGTAAACAACATATTGTAAGATTATGGCTTTTAATCCATTCTGCTATCTGCTTCCATTTTTTGGGAGAGTTCATCCCATTTACATTCACAGTAATGATTACTATTTGTGACTCTCTCTCTATCCTATCCCTCTGTCTGTTTATGCTTTTCTTTCTCCTTTCTCCCTTTTCTTCCTCACTAGAGTTTTGCTTTTTTACCACCTCCTCCCTCAATCTGCCCTCCCTTCTATCAGCCCCCCCTCCTCTTTCTTTCCCTTTTCCCTTACTACTTCTTCCAGCCCTTCTATCCCTCCTTCCCTTTTCTTTCACCTTTCCTCTCCAACTGCCTATAGGGAAAGCTAGATTTCTATACCTGACTGAGCATATTATTTCTTCCTTCAGCCAAATCTGATGAGAGTAAAGATCAAACAATGCTCATCACCCTCCTTTCTTTCCCTCTACTGTAATATGTCTTTGTGTCTCTTCATGTGATATAATTTACCCCTTTCTGCCTCCTCCCTTCCTCTTCCCCCATACAATCCCTTTTCACCATTAATTAGATTTTTTATCAACACATCAAAATCAACTTAAACCCATCCCCTCTGTCTATATATTTCCCTTCTATGTGATGTAATAAAGATACAGTTCTCAAGAGTTGTAGGTATCATCTTCCCATGCAGGGATGTAAACAGTTTATCCTTATTGAATAACATGTTGGATTTTTTTCTCTTTCCTGTTTACCTTTTTATGCCTCTCTTGACTCTTGTATTTGAAGATCAAATTTTCCATTGAGCTCTGGTTTTTTCATCAGGAAATTCTGGAATTCTTCTATTTCATTGAATATCCATCTCCTCCACTGAAAGATTATGCTCAGTTTTGATGGGTAATTAATCCTTGGTTGTAATCCAAGCTCCTTTGCCTTATGAAATACCATATTCCAAGCCCTTTGATTTTTTAATGTAGAAGCTGCAAGGTTCTGCATAATCCTGACTGTGGTTCCATGATATTTTAATTGTTTCTTTCTGTTTGCTTGTAGTATTTTCTCCTGCATCTGATAATTCTGGAATTTGGCTACAATATTCCTTGGCATTTTCAATTTGGGATCTCTTTTAGGCAGTGATTGGTTGATTCTTTCAATGACTATTTTACCCTCTGGTTCTAGTGCCTCAGGTCAATTTTCCTTGATGATTTCTTGAAATATGCTGTCCAGGCTCTTTTTTTTTTCATCATGGTTCTCAGATAGACCAATAATTCATAAATTGTCTCTCCTGGATCTATTTTCCAGGCCAGTTGTTTTTCTAATGATGAATTTTACATTTTCTTCCCTTTTTTCATTCTTTTGACTTTGTGCCTCCTTTTCCATTTAGCCAATTGAACTTTTTAATGAGTTGTTTTCTTCAGTGTATTTTTTTCCATTTTGTCAATTGTATTTTTAAATTTTTCTTCTATCTCTCTTATTTGACTTTCAAAATTCTTCTTGGGTATTCCAAGAAAGCTTTTTGGGCTTGAGTACAGTTCATATTCTCCTTTGAGGTTTTGGATGTGGATATATTGACCATGTTATCCTCTCCTGAATTTGTGTTTTGATCTTCCCTATCACTAAGATATTTCTCTATGGTCATTGATATTTTTGGATTCTTCTTGCTCATGTTGTTAGCCTTTTTTCCTGTCTTTTAAATTTGATCTCTGCTTCTGATACCCAGGAGGCACTGTCCCAAATTTTTTGTGCTGGGGTTTAGGGGCCTAGTTACTGGATTTCTGTGCTGGGGTCTCAGGTGCTTGCAGTTGGATATTGTAGTGGTCTGGTATTTTACCTGGTGCTGAGCTGGAGGTGGTGTGTGCCTGGTGTTGGTGCTTGCCTGTTCCTCCACCCTGAGGTTCAGGATCTCCTGCTGGTCCACTGAGGTGGAGCTTGCTGCTGGCTTTCTGGGACGCCTCCCTTTCTGTACTCATCCCCTTCAGCCAGAGCAAGAGGGAGCTTTCCCATTAATCCCCTATCCTCTGGAGCTAGAGCTAAAAGACTGCTGTCTTTGTGCTCTCTCTACTATGGCAGGATTTTTTTGGGGGGCAACATTCTCTGGGTTTTTCAAGGTCAACAAGGGAGGGTAAAAGTGACTTACTATTTACTCCACCATCTTGGTTCCCAGATGATGCGTACTTTTGTAAATGACAATGTGGGAATTTGTTTTTATTGACTATGTATATTGTTACAATGTTTTTTTAATTTCTCACTTCTCAATGTTTTAGGGGGAGGGATATGAGAAAAAGAGTAAGTAAATGCTTACCAATTAGAAGAAAAATTTACCATGTGGTAGACAAAAAAAAATGAAAATATTCCTTATAGGGTAATATAACCTACATCTACCAAGCCTCACTTTAATTCATCCCCCTAAAAAGAAATATCTCAGTCTCTTTGAAGGGTCAGAACATAGCATCTTCACTATTCTATCTATCTATGCCACTATCCCAACAGTACAGGTAAATGAAATTATTATCTGATAAATTTCCCCAATAAAAACTTCTAATGAGTCATGGGCTTTGTGTATTTAAAAAAAATCATCCATTTTACACAGGCTGGGATGGTGTTTCCCTTTAAGAATGTCAAGAAGTTGTCCTCAAGATCTGGCTGGCCCAAAGGAATATAACATACATACATATGTGACATAAATTATATAAAATAATATATACATTTATATAAAATATAAAAAGCAGAGCCTATTAGGAAGTTGATGTTTCTGAGGTCTAGCAGAATGCCTACTTTCCTTCTGGATGGCTTTTTGATCCAAAGTTGCTGCCCTGGTAAATGCAAAGTTAGAATGAATCAGTATTTATTTTTGGTAATTTTGTCATTTCAGTCTCTTATTATAAGTAAAATGATTTATATTACTAAAAATGATGTTTTTTAACTTTAGTACAAAGTAAGAGAGCAATATTTTTATTGCTTCTGAAATGACATGAAGAGAGAGGACATCTGCGTGCATTGGACTACTGAGGTATCTTTAGGACTTCTCAAATCAAAGTTGCAGCATCCTGAACCTAGTAAGGTCATAGTACTTAGAGCTGAAATGAACCTTGGAAGTCATAGGATTATAGATATAGAACTTTATGGTATCTTAGGAATCTTCAAGTCTAAACTTTCCATTTTATAGCAAGGACACCGGGGAACCATAAAGATTAAGGTGGTTGGTTGGTTGTTGTCCTTCATTCTTGAAGACGTCCAAAATGACATCACTATGTTGGAGTCAAGGTACAGTGTGTCCAACTGTGGCTGATCAGACCAATACAAGCTTTGAAGTCTCTACCACAAGTCAGGCACAAATTGTCCACATGAACATTTAAGGTGGAGATTTGTGCATTTTGTGTTTCTTTTTGAGCTACTGCAATTCTGCTTCACTCATAGAGCACAGCACCTTCTTTGATGTGGGCACACCATGCTGGGTGATCTTTTGCCTGTGCCTCCTATGTCACACAAACAATTCCAAAGTTCTTCAGAGATACTTTGAGAATGTCCTTGTATTGCTTCTTCTGATCTCCATGTGAGCACTTTATGTGAGTTCTCCATAAAATAGACTTTTAGACATCAAGTAATATGCCCAAGATTACATAGGTGAGTAATAACAAAGCTTAGATTTGTATGAAGGCCCTTCCACTGACTTCAAATATAGTCTCTCCTTCCCGCCCTGTACCCCCACTAAATCATTGTTATTTCTATTGGAGCACAGATAGGATTATGGGGAGGAGGATCAGTCTAGTTAAATAAGGAACCAGCTATCTGAAGATATTAGAAATCTCTCCACTGAATCATTATTGTCATGATGACAAAATGGAGCCCTCACTTGCCAACCATCTACATGGTATGAACTATAGAGTGCCACTTTTGCACCATGAACCAGGAACTTCATCATCAAGAAACCTCATCATCCTGCAAAATGGAATCAGTCTTGTTATTCACTACCCTGTACAGCTTTGATTAAAGAGCAAAATCATGAATGCCAATATCTCCATTTAAGTAGAGGGACCAGCAGAGCCCTTTCCTCATGTCCTATATGGTTACGCTACTTTTAGACTTCTATGATTTCTCCACCATAACCCTGCCTGTCCTGGATGCCTTCCTGTGATCCTTTCCCTCTTCAACTTTCTTTTGTATGTTGTTTTCTGTCTCTTTCTCTGTCTCTCTGTTTCTGTATCGGTCTGTCTGTCTGTTTTTCTCTGTCTCTATCTCTTCTGTCTCTTTGTCTCTGTCTCTCTTTTTCTCTCTCCCCGCATCCCTAGCACTTAGCACAATGCTTGGCACAGAGTAGGTGCTTAATAAATGTTTATTGACCATTGACATGTAGCACAGTAGAGTAGAAAGTGTTATAATATTCTATATTACAATATGATGCTGTGTTACACTATCCCATACTAAATTATACTAAATTACTATACTATACTATGCTATACTGTACTATGCTGTACTGTACTATACCATGTATAGCTAGATGACACAATGGATAGAGTGCCAGACCTGGAGTTGGGAAGACTTGAATTCACATCTAGCCTCAGATACTTAATAGTTATATGACCATAGGCAAGTCACTTAACATCACTTTCCACACCTGTAAAATGGGGATAATCATAGCACCTACCTACCAAGGTTGTTGTGAGAATCAAATAAAATAGTATTTGTAAAGTGCTTAGTATAGTGCTTGCTATACAGTAGGTGCTATGGAATATCTAAATTTAATATTGGCATTATTTAATTAAATGTTAGCTGGGTGGCGGAGCAGATAGAGAGCCAGGCCTGGAATTAGGAAGACCTGAATTCAAATCTGGCCTCAGACACTTAGTAGCTATGTAACCCTGAACTAGTCACTTAACTCTTTTTGCCTCAGTTTCTTCATCTGGAGAAGAAAATGGCAAAGCACTCTAGTATCCTTGCCAAGAAACCACCAAAATGGTGTCACAAAGAATTGGGCACATTGAAGGTGGACCCAAGACGGTGGAGTAAAGGCATGAGCTCTCCCCCAAATCCCTTCAAAAATGACTCTAGACACAGAATTGGACACAACTAAAATAACTGGATCATAAATATATCATAAGTGTGTACTATACTGTGCTATGCCAATACATAATTATGCTGCCTTAGTCAATGCATTTTGTTTCTTGCAACCTCAGTATCTGCTACTGTAAAGTGAAGAGACTAAACTAAGTGTAGTCTTAGGTCTATTACAGGTTCAAAATGTTATTATTCTTTGAAAGGTCCTTTTGTTAAAACAAAAACCAAAAACAATTTTCTCCACCATCCTGGCAATGGAGCCTCAATGTTTCTATTCAACAAACACTTATTGATGTTTCTATGCAACAAATATTTATTGATCACTTATTGTGCAGAAGTCACTTTGCTAAGATAGTAAGACATACAAAGATGGATAAGAATACCACCACCACCCTCAGTCAATCCAATTCCACAAATTTTTATTAAGTACCCAGTTTGTACAAGGTGCTGTTCTGGGTGCTGAAGATAAAAAGACAGAAAACCAGTAGTCTCTGCCTTCAAGGGGCTTACAATGTCCTGGAGAAATAAAATATGCATGCAGGCAAGTAAATACAAAAGGAGAGGTAACAGTGGGTAGAAAAGTAGCCTAGAATCAGGAAGACCTAGATTCAAGTCTGGTCTCTTACACATATTTGCCATAGTACCCCTGGTAAGTCACAACCTTGCATTTTACCAGGTGACTCTCTAAGATAAGTTGGAGAATTGACACATTGATAGGGAGTTTACTCACTAGGTATTTTCTGTACCAGTGAAACTTCACTGAGGGTTGGGAGGGGGAAGGCAAACAGGAGAAAACCCTAAAAACTAGGAAGATCTAGATAAGCTTCCTGAAGGAGTGGCCCTGGAATTGTGCTTTCAAGGAAAACAGAATTCTAAAAAATGGAAGCAAAGAAGAATTTGTAAAAGACAGACAGACATAAGAGATAAAATGTATGAGAAACAACTACAAGGCTAATTTGACTGTAACAGAAATATGTGAGGAAGAATAATATAAAATAAGACATGAACTATAGGTGAGAGACATGGTACAGTACTTTAAATGCTAGACTGAGAATTTTGAATTTTATTCCATAGGCAATAGGAAACTTGAGGTTTTATTTGTTTTAGTGGGAAAGTAGCATTATCAAATCTGTATCTGCATAAGGATTAATTTGACAGCTATGTGGAGGATGGATTGGAGGGAAGAAAGTCTGGAAGTAGAGAGATCAATTAAGAGGCTTTTGTAATAATTTGTAATAATGTAATAATATATAATAATAACAATTTGTAATAATATTACAAATAATAATTTGTAATAATATGGTAAGACTTGGTGAGTTTCTCAGTTAAGGTAGAGGCTATGTGAGTAGAGAGAGGCAATGATTTAAAATAACTCCAGACAGTATAAAATATTTAGGCATTTACCTTCCAAGATACACAGGAACTATATGAAACAATTACAAAATACTTTTCACACAAATAAAGACAGAGAGAAGTGGTGAATGAGAGAAATGTGGAAGTAGTATCAAAAATACTAAACAGTATATGGGATAGTATGAGGAGTGGGGGAGGGAGAATAGTTAAGACTGACTCTAAGGTTTGAATGTGAATGACTGGGGCTAACAGTTTACTAGGGAAGATATGATCTATAATCAAATAAATACAATATGAATTAAAATATGACGAATGTATACGGGAGCTCAAAGTGAGTGACCCAAGAGATGTGGGAAGGGAGTGTATTAGGAGGGCAGAGTTTATAATCTCAAAGAGGATCATAAACATGTCTGAAAGGTTCGGAACCGCCGGATATAAGAAACTCTCAAAGTAGAAGGCAGAAGAATCAAAACATATATTTAGGCTCCACAGTAACCAACCCATGAACCAGCAACCCCATTTTGATATATTGATCAAAAGCTTCCAGGCCCAATAAGTACGCCTTGAAAGAGTAACCAGGAGGCTACAGAGAAGCATGATTGCGTAAAGCAAAATCATGCTTCCCCCTCTATGGTAAAAAGATTACCCACTGGCCTGAAGTCTTTGTTCAGCTTCCTCCCGTAGGTCAGCTCTGCTACTGGAAGCTCCTGCTTCAGCTGTGGCTGCGGCTGTGGCTGCGGCTGCGGCTGCGGCTGCGGCTGCGGCTATGGCTATGGCTATGGCTATGGCTATGGCTATGGCTATGGCTATGGCTGCGGCTATGGCTGTGGCTGTAGCAGCCTCTGGCTCCAATGGGAGCTGCTTTTAACCATCCAGCTTCTGCGGGGGGGGGGGGGGGTGGGGGGGGGGTGGGGGGGGGGGGTGGGGGGGGGTGTAAGGTACGCCGGGGAAAGCACAGGTTCTTTCAATCTGCTTAAGCAAGGTGAAGGGGTTGACCGGGAAAGCACAGGTTCTTTCCATCAGCTTAAGCAAGGGAAGCAAGGTGAAAGGGCCGACAAGCTTACTCCAGTCCAACATACAAACAGCATTCAGTTCAGGGGAAAAAGCCAAACTAGTCAAGGCCACTTGTTGACTAAGTGCTAAGGAGTCCATTTTTGGTTGCCAACACAGGGAGAGACTACTTCTAGGTGTGAAAATGGTTGAAGGTTTCACTGATGAAGTGGCACCTGAGCTAAACCTTTGAAGAGAGGCAGGTTTCAGTAATTAGAAATGTAAGATGATGAGCCCATTCCAGTCACAGAGAATGAAATAGGCAAATGCTTGCTTGATCCTACCATCTCCATTAGTTGTGATCAGTCTCTCTCCTTCTCTCCTTTGCTAAACTCCTTGAAAAAGTCACCTATGTGGGACATCTCACCAGCCAATCTCATTATCTCTTAGAAGACTGGTTAATTTGCACCAGTGGTCCTTGGGTTTTTTCTCAACTCCCCATATTCTAGAAAAGGGAGTGGTGGTAGAAAGAATAAAAAAGGCTGCTGGGCATCACAGGTGAAAGAGAAAATACTTCATGCAACCAGGGTGTGCAGGATCTCAAAAAACCATCTTTCAATGAATATAAGGGGAAAAAAACTTGGAATATGATACACAAGTCCCCCCTCCCACCCAAAGGCTTTAAACAAGAATAATTTATCTTGAAAAAATGTATACTCATGGAAGGGGGAAATGGACTTTTAATAGAAAAGAAGGTTTTCAAGCATTTTTGGTTAAGAAAACCAGAGTTCAGGAGACTCTTTGAAACACAAATTCAGAAAAAAGAGTTACACAGAAAGGGTAAACAGAAAGCAATTGGAAGGAGGTAAGGTAACGATCAAGTGGTTACCTACTAAGAAGGGGAAAAGAGATGACTCTTAAAGAATTTCACTATCTGCCATGACCAAAGAGGGAGTAAAGAAAAACAAATACAAGGTCTGGATGTAGTTTTATTTTGCTTTCTTGATTTTAATATAGGAAAAAAAGGAGAGAGAGAAAAAGATATACCATGAAAGATAAGAAGAGGAAGAGGGAGGAATTCACTATTTCTCATAGTTAAAAAACATAAGAAGAAAAGTATTTTATTATGGAACTGGGAGTTCAAAACAAATATGCAAATAGAAATTTTATGCATGTGGTGTAAAAATATATTAAATTCAATGAGGAGATATCAGGGAAAGAGAAAGGGGATGGAAAGTTAAGAAATAGGGAAGAATCAGGGAAAGAATGGTGACAACAAAAATAAACTTCTATGAGAGAGGGCTGATCATTAAAATAGGGCTTAAAAAGAGAGAAAGAAAAGGTAAGAATCAAGGTCTGGGCTAGGCAAAAAAAAAATTAAATCAGAGTTCAATTAGGCCACCTTTGTATAGATTATTACTAGTGCTGATCATATTACATTTCTTTCCCCATCTTTTTTCTTTGTAAAGAAAGAAAGTGGGGGAAAATAGGAAAAATTATGAGAGTTAATGAAGGGAAAAGCAGAATTAATGATGATACTAATGAATTTGAAAGGAATGCAATCTCTCCCAAAATGGAAAAGGATAGAAGAGATTAGAAAGCAAAATCCCAAAGCACAATTTTTACAAGAAATACACTTGAAACGTAAAGATTCATATGTATGAATGAATGAATTTATATAGATGTACAATATATGTCAGATAATAGTCATAATTTATAGGAATCATATATATGTGTGTGTATGTGTGTGTGAATATATATATATATTCATATATCATATCATATATATATGATAGTGATGAGGAATGCGTGACCTTTGCTTTTTGTCCAAAATAAATTTGGGTGCCTACTTCTTGAGGGGGGAAATGATGAAATTGATTATCTCAAGTATCACTTAAAGCCACTTTAGGAGATAATGAGATGCAAGTAGGCTGGTCAATGAAATATCAAAACTAAAAAGGGGGGCCCCTCCACCCTGGTCTGAACAATGGAATAATGATGTGCCTAAATATGACCAAAACTCTGAACTGCTGTCCATGTATAAGAATTGCTAGCCTCTCCTGGCTACTGGAGGTCTCCTTTAGTAGGAGGTGTCTTCCTGAAGTGGTTGTCTCCTTTGGAGGGGCCCTCTCCCTTAGGGGGCTGCCATCCTCCCCTTAAGCTGGGGTGTCCCTTGAGTTTCATCTCCCTTAAGGGGTGGAGGAGCCTGGTTGGTGTGTTGTGTTACCCACAATAAATGCCTTTACTTGATTTGGAGACAGCCTGAGCAAAGTCTTTCAAGATGACCTTACACCCCAACATTTTGGGATGCCTCTGAACCTCAAAAATAGAGTCATTAAAATGAGGAGCTTATGAATTATATATCTATATCTATATCCATCTCTCTGTCTATCTCAGGTGAATACAAATGATGAGGACTGTCAATTATGATCTCAGACCTAAAACAGAGAAAGATGAAACAGAGAAAGAAAACTATAGCTCAGTGTCACCAATTAATATTGATGGGAAAATATTGACTAAAATATTAGTAAAGGAGCTATAGCAAAATATTTAAAGGAATATTCACTAAAATAAGAATGTATTTAAGCCAGGAGTACTAGTTTACTTTATCATTAGGAAAGCTATAAACAAAATACAATATATCAACAGAAAAACAATAAAAATAAAATTATTTTTATCTATAGATGCAACAAAGCCCTTTGACAAAAGACAATAAACACTTAAGTTAAAAATTCTAAAAAGCATGAGAATAAATTGACCTTTTTAAAAAAAATAAAGTAAAAAGTATAGCTAGAAAGACAGAGCATTTATTAAGCTTTTACTATGTGCTGAGAATTAGGGATAAAAATATAAGCGAGCAAGACAGTCCCTACCTTCAAGGAACTTACATTCCATGAAGGAAGACAATATTTAGGGGTGCTGGAAGGCATGGGTGGGATTAGGAAAAGGAAGGAAGGTTACCATTGTCAGGGGTGGGTGAAAATAAGGTAGGTGAGGAGAGGAGATGGAGTGTGGAGAGAATCAAGCCGAAAGGTTGAGAGCATTGAAAGAAGTGACCAATAAAAAAAAAGAGAGGGCCCAAGGAGGAAGATTCTCATGTAAACAAAGTGGTAGGTGAGGAAGAAGTGGAGTCTGGAAAAATACCTGTTGAAAATTAATTCAAGCATAGTTGGGGTACCTCTCAAAATGGTGGTTGTGGAAAGAGGGAGAATAGAATCACAGTACGTATTTTAAAAACAAGAGCAAGCATTATCCATAATGGAGAAACCAAAGACTTTTTAATAAGATGAGAGGTAAGTTAAGTAAATCAATTTTCACCACAATGTTATGCTAGCTGTTGCAATGACATGAAAAATTGAAGGAAAAATAGGCTAAGAAGAAATAAAATTATTGCCATTGAAAGATGATATGGTGGGTTACTTACAGAATGCTAGATAATTAAGTGAAAATTAACGGCAACAATAATTTTAATATAAGTGTGAGATACAAAACAAACCCACAAAATTATTTATCTTTCTATATACAGACACATAATACCATCAAAACCTGAAAGACATAGAAAAATCAATTCCATTGAAAATAATTTCAAAATATCTCAAATAAGGGAGTCTACCTTCCAAGACACACTAAAGATGTATGATTGCATCTAGAAAATAGTGCTTACAGAAACAAAAACAGACATACAATTGGAGAAATATTGACTAGTAATCTTTGGATTATGCAAACATAATAAAGTTGTGATGTTACTTAAATAAATTTACAGATTTAGTGCAATATCATTTTTATCAGTAATTATTTGTTAAAGTAGTTCAGGATTAAGTTATTTCAAATACACACTAACTAGATCTTTTTTTTCGAATTATTATTCTTTCTACTTGTTTTTTTTAACTAATCAATTTTAGTTCTGATGAGTGAATGGACAACTCCTTCAGTCAGCTCCCTGTCTATTAAATTTATTTTTTTTCCTTTTTTTCCCTTTTTTTATTTATTTAATATATTTAGTTTTCAGCATTGATTTTCACAAGAGTTTGAATTACAAATTTTCTCCCCATTTCTACCCTCCCCCCAACTCCAAGATGGTGTATATTCTGGTTGCCCTGTTCTCCAGTCAGCCCTCCCTTCTGTCACCTCACTCCCCTCCCATCCTCTTTTCCCTTCCTTTCTTGTAGGGTAAGATAAATTTCTATGCCCCATTGCCTGTGTATCTTATTTTCTAGTTGCATGCAAAAACTTTTTTTTTGTTTTTGAACATCTGTTTTTAAAACTTTGAGTTCCAAATTATCTCCCCTCTTCCCTTCCCACCCACCCTCCCTAAGAAGTCAAGCAATTCAACATAGGCCACATGCGTATCATTATGTATAGCCCTTCCACAATACTCATGTTGTGAAAGACTAACTATATTTTGCTCCTTCCTAACCTATCCCCCTTTATTGAATTTTCTCCCTTGACCCTGTCCCCTTTCAAAAGTGTTTGTTTTTGATTACATCCACCCCCATCTGCCCTCCCTTCTATCATCTCTCATTTTTTTTTATCTTCTTCCTTCTTTTTTTCCTGTGGGGTAAGATACCTAATTGAGTATGTATGGTATTCCCTCCTCAGGTCAAATCTGATGAGAGCAAGATTCATGCATTCCCCCCTCACCTGCCTTCTCTCCTCTTCCTACAGAACTGCTTTTTCTTGCCACTTTTAGGCGAGATAATTTACCCCATTCTATCTCTCCCTATCTCCCTCTCTCAATATATTCCTC
The DNA here is from genome assembly GCF_011100635.1 of Trichosurus vulpecula. Taxonomy (NCBI): domain Eukaryota; kingdom Metazoa; phylum Chordata; class Mammalia; order Diprotodontia; family Phalangeridae; genus Trichosurus; species Trichosurus vulpecula. The sequence continues at coordinate 211,694,776 of NC_050580.1, read as the reverse complement.
TCTCATCCCTTAATTTGATTTTATTTCTTTTAGATATCTTCCTTTCATCTTCAACTCACCCTGTGCCCACTCTCTCTCTCTCTTTCTCTCTCTCTCTCTCTCTCTCTCTCTCTCTCTCTCTCCACATACATATATACATACATACACATTCACTTATACATATATATACATAAGCATATATATATATATGCATACTCCCTTCAGCTACCCAAATACTGAGGTCTCATGAATCATACAGATCATCTTTCCATGTAGGAATGTAAACAAAGCAGTTCAACTTTAGTAAGTCCCTTGTAATTTCTTTTTCTTGTTCTTTTTCTTGATTACCTTTTCATGCTTCTCTTGATTCTCGTGTTTGAAAGTCAAATTTTCTATTCAGCTCTGGTCTTTTCACTGAGAAAGCTTGAAAGTCCTCTATTTTATTGAAAATCCATATTTTGCCTTGGAGCATGATACTCAGTTTTGCTGAGTAGGTGATTCTTGGTTTTAATCCTAGCTCCATTGACCTCCGGAATATCGTATTCCAAGCCTTTCGATCTCTTAATGTAGAAGCTGCCAGATCTTGGGTTATTCTGATTGGGTTTCCACAATACTCAAATTGTTTCTTTCTGGCTGCTTGCAGTATTTTCTCCTTGATCTGGGAGCTCTGGAATTTGGCGACAACATTCTTAGGAGATTTCTTTTTGGGATCTATTTGAGGAGGCGATTGATGGATTCTTTCAATTTCTATTTTGCCCTGTGGCTCTAGAATATCAGGGCAGTTCTCCTTGATAATTTCTTGAAAGATGATATCTAGGCTCTTTTTTTGATCATGGCTTTCAGGTAGTTCAATAACTTTTAAATTATCTCTCCTGGATCTATTTTCCAGGTCAGTGGTTTTTCCAAGGAGATATTTGACATTGTCTTCCATTTTTTCATTCCTTTGGTTCTGATTTATAATTTCTTGATTTCTCATAAAGTCACTAGCTTCCACTTGCTCCAAACTAATTTTTAAAGTAGTATTTTCTTCAGTGGTCTTTTGGACCTCCTTTTCCATTTGGCTAATTCTGCCTTTCAAGGCATTCTTCTCCTCATTGGCTTTTTGGAGCTCTTTTGCCATTTGAGTTAGTCTATTTTTTAAGGTGTTGTTTTCTTCGGTATATTTTTCAGTATTTTTTTGGGTCTCCTTTAGCAAGTCATTGACTTGTTTTTCATTGTTTTCTCACATCATTCTCATTTCTCTTCCCAATTTTTCCTCTATTTCTCTAACTTGCTTTTCCAAATCCTTTCTGAGCTCTTCCATGGCCTGGGACCAGTTCATGTTTTTCTTGGAGGTTTTTGTTGTAGGCTCTTTGACTTTGTTCACTTCTTCTGTCTGTATGTTTGGTCTTCTTTGTCACCAAAGAAAGAATGCAAAGTCTGAGACTGAATCTGGGTGCGTTTTCTCTGCCTGGCCATATTCCCAGCCAACTAACTTGACCCTTGAGTTTTTCAGTGGGGTATGACTGCTTGTAGAGTTTAGAGAACTATGTTGCACGCCTAGGGGGATGTGCCAGCTCTGCCACACCAGCACTCCTCCTTCCCCAAGAACTCCCAACCCAGACTGGACTTAGATCTTCAGCGGGCTCTTCACTCCTGCTCTGATCCGCCACTTAATTCCTCCCACCAGGTGGGCCTGGGGCCAGAAGCAACTGCAGCTGTACTTCTGTAGCTGCCCCACCTCCGCTGCCCCAGGTGCGGTGGCCAAACCGTGAACTCCTTCCACTCCTGCAGCTTTTCCCACTAACCTTCTCTGTTGTCTTTGGTGTTTGTGGGTTGAGAAGTCTGGTAACTGCCGCAGCTCACTGATTCAGGGCACTAGGGCACACTCCACCCGGCTCCTGGTCTGGTTGGTCTGTGCCACTCATGCTGGGCTCTGCTCTGCTCTGCTCCCAGCTCCGTGTGGGATAGACCTCACCCAGAGACCATCCAGGCTGTCCTGGGCTGGAGTCCTGCTTCCCTCTGCTGTTTTGTGGGTTCTGTAGTTCTAGAATTGATTCAGAGCCATTTTTTTATAGGTTTTGGAGGGACTCAGAGGGGAGCTCACACTAGTCCCTGTTTTCCTGCTGCCATCTTGGCTGCACCCCTATCTATTAAATTTAATCTAATTTTTTGCATGGTGTTATTTTGTGTCTACCAAGTCCAGAGCTTATTAATTCCTTTCTTAAAGAAAGAAAAGTTTCAACCAAGATTAGAAGGGAAGCAGAAAACTGGGAAACAATTTTTATAGCCAGGGTCTCTGATAAAGGCCTCACTTCTAAAATATATAGAGAACTGAGTCAAATTTTTAAAAATGCAAATCATTCCCCAATTGATAAGTGGTCAAAGGATATGCACAGGCAGTTTTCAGATGAAGAAATTAAAATATCTATAGTCATATGAAAATATGTTGTAAGTCACTATTGATTAGAGCAATGCAAATCAAAACAACTCTGTGGTACCATATCACACCTATCAAATTGGCTAACATGAGAAAACAGGAAAATGATAAATGTTGGAGAAGATGTGGGAAAATTGGAACACTAATGCATTGCTGGTGGAGTTGTGAACTGATCCAACCATTCTGGAAAGCAATTGGGAGCTATGCCCAAAGGGCTATAAAACTGTACATATCCTTTGACCCAGCAATATCACTTCTATGTCTGTATCCCAAAGAGACGATAAAAACAGGAACTTTTTTGTGGCGGCAAAGAATTGGAAATTGAGGGGATGCCCATCAATTGGTGAATGACTGAACAAGTTATGGTATATGAATGTAATGGAATACTTTTGTTCCATAAGAAATGATGAGCAGGTGGACTTCAGAAAAACCTGGAAAGACTTACATGAACTGATTTTTGAAGTGAGCAGAACCAGAGGAACATTTTATACAATAGCAGCAACATTGCGCAATCACTAACTTTGAAAAACTTATCTCTGTTTAGCAATGCAAGAATCTAAGACGGCTCCAAATGAGTTATCATGGAAAATGCTATCCACATCCAGAAAAAGAACTGGAGTCTAAATGCAGATGGAAGAATACTCTTTGTGCTCTCTCTCTCTCTCTCTCTCTCTCTCTCTCTCTCTCTCTCTCTCTGTCTCTGTCTCTCTCTCTTTGGTTTCTTCTTTCTCATGGTTTCTCCCATTGGTTCTATTTTTTTACAACATCACTAATGTGCCAATATGTTTAAGATTAATATATATGTAGAACCTGTGTCAGATTGTACTACCTATCTGTCCCAACTCTAAAAGCAGCTTGTCCTTTGTTCTGTGACAGATAAGCTGAGGCTGGGCCATTTAAGCCAGCCTATACTTTGTCCTTAGTCAAAGGACAAAGGACCTTAAATTCATACCTCAAAATGCCTACAAATGAGGAGGTAGGGAGAATCTGACATCACCCAAAGTTTCAATTCTTCCTTTCTGAGTAGGAAGAGCCCATATTGTCCCTTTGGATTCTGTAATTTTCCTAAATTCCAGACATTCTTTGGAGCCTCATTACATATGTCTTCATTTATTGAATTCATTTATTCATTTGTTGCACTATCAATAATTTTTTTTACTATAGATATTTATTTCAACTTAGGAGGTTAGGGAGCTTAGTATATCTATAGCGAGAGATGAGCAAAAGCTTATGGGAAAAGAATTGTTGGTCCTGGAGCTCTGGAAGCAGCAGCTGCTGACACTGCCACTGCAGCCACCTCTGCCACCCTAGGGCTGGACCACACCCTCCTCTCCCCCGGGTCGAGCAGAGTTTTCCCACTGACCTGCTAAGCTGTCTTTGGCATTTATGTGTTGAGAAGTCTAGAAACCACCACAGCTCAGTGATTCAGTGCCCTGAGTTTTGCTTCACCTGGTCTACTCTGTCCTGGTCTATGCTGGCACAGACCAGTAATACTAGGCTGCACTCTGCTCCCAGCATGGTGCAATAGATCCTTTCCAGATCTTGGGCTGGAGACTTGTTTCGCTCTATCATTTTGTGGGTTCTGTAGTTCTAGAATTTGTTTAGAGTCATTTTTACAGTTGTTTGGAGGGATTTGGGGGAGAGCTCAAGCAAATTCCTGCTTTTAGTCCACCATCTTGGCTCTGCCCTGAGCAAACTCTTTTCAATCAGTGATAATAGAGCCACCACATCTGGAATCTGACATCATGATATGCTACATAAGGAAATAAAAACAGGACTAAAGAAAACAAATACAAGAAGATCAAATAGACCAGACTGAGTATGCATAGTGATGTCCTTGTTGGAGGTGGGCAGCACTGAGGGATAAATCTCAGACCGATTGAAGGGGAGAGTGATACCATGTCCTTGTAAGGGAATTGGGGAGGGGGAGAAGAATCAAAGATGCCATTGCTATAGAAAAATATAATTGAGAAAACATCAATAACTATGGAGGCATATGCCTACATTCCACTCTCTCTAAATCTTTCTGAGAATAATCTACACACATTTTAAAAGCATACTTGATTATTCGGTGAATTAACTAGCATTTTAAGTGCCTATTATGTGCTAGCAAACTGCAGTTAAGTGCTGGTGAAGATATGAAAAGGGAACAAAGAAGGTTTTCATAAACATTTCACAGAAGACCACTTCTTCATAGTCACCCAATTGACTGAAAGCTAAAGAGAAAACAAAATCCCACTGTTCTTATTGTTTTTTGACGATCAAAAGAATTTGGCTCAATAGAGCAAATTGTTACCTTAAAGACTCTCTTCCAACAAAATGTCACTATGTGTATGTTAAAAATATGAGTGATTTCTTGTAAGATGTAACAGAGATATTTTTGTTGTAGGAGTCTTTGATTATTAATATCAAGTGAGACGTAAAACAAAAAGACATATGGTTGTCAAAGGTTCTTACCACTCTAATGAAGAATGTCCACTGTGGAGTCCAAATGGAAAAGGGATTTCCTATAGATTCATTGATCAACAAGCATTTTCAAATATGTGTTGTGTTCCAGACACTGTACTGCACTGTGAATACAAAATACAAAAGTGAGATACTCCCTGTCCTTAAGGAGCTTATATTTTAGTGGGAGGGGATATGATCTGTTCACAGATCAGTAAATACAGGATAGATTGAAAAAATACAAAGTTATGGGAAGGTGGAGAGGTGGACACTAACAACTGAAGGAATCAGGAAAGGCCTCTTAGAGGTGGTGCTGAGTTGAGCCTTGAACAAAGTTGAAGGTTGTGAGAGACAGAGGTGGGAAGAGAGTGAATTTGAGAAATGGAGGACAATGTTTGCAAAGGCACAGAAGAAAGAGATAGACAATATAAACAGGCCAATCTGTGTATAGTGTATACAGTATATAGTATGGAATGGGGAGTAATTTGTAATTAGGCTGGAAATAAGGGCCAGAACCAGTTTGTGAAGTGCTTTAAAGGTCAAACTGAGTTTATATTTTATCCTAAGGGATAAAATAAGCCATTGAAGCTCCTTGAGCAGAGGAGCAGCATAGTTAGACTCATGCTTTAGGAAATATTCATTTGATTGTCATGTGGAATATGAATTGGAGAGTAGAAATACTTGAAGCAGAGATATGTATTAGGAGGGATTGAAGTAGCCCAGTAAAGAGATGATAAGAGCCTGAACTAAGGTGGTAAAATCCTCAAAGATAGTTTTGATTGCTAATGATGTTATGCTTATTGTAATAAAGCCCTGGAAAACTATAGAGTAGGTCCGAACAGCATATGGCTTGCCAAAGGATTTCAGGCAGCTGGTGAAAACATAGAGGATATAAAACAGGCCTGCATAACATATTGCCTGCAGGCCGCTTCAGTGGGCCACAAGCGGCCTACAGGTGGTATGTTGTACAGGCCTGCTATAGAGCCTCCTAAATCATAGCCATAATCACTTGAAATATTTTAGTCTTACTATCCATGAAATAAAAACCATGTGGATGAATAGCTGTATTATTGGCTATACTATGAAATTAGATGAACCACTCACAAAGCTGGTCTACCATTACATACCACTTGGGCAAACACTGTCTGTCAATGGATTTAAAATTGAATAAGGAGAAAAGAGGGATTGCATTTAGGAAATGTTACAATGCTTACATTAGAAAGAGAAAGAGAGAGAGAGAGACAGAGAGACAGAGATACAGAGAGACAGAAACAGAGACAGAGAGACAGAGAAACAGAGAGAGACAGAGACAGAGAGAGAGACATTGCAAAAGAGAAAACACATGCCTTTCTTGAGTAAATATATATTATTGCTTTTCTGAGAAGACCCAAATAGAAGAGATGTGGAAGGTAAAAGAGGCTTTAAGATGAGTAGGCAAGTAACCCTGAAACATAGACAGACCTTACTGAGATTGTTTTCTTTCACTGAGTGCAAACAAGATGGGAAAGCAAAGAAGCACCTTTCCTTCCCTGTCTGGGGTGTACCTTCTACAAGATGAAAGTGCATTTTTGATTTATCATGAGATTTATTTACCCTCTTATTAGAATCAAAAAGTTTATTTCTGGAAGAGACGGTAGAGATTATCTAGCCTATACATTTGAATGCTTACAGTTATCTTTCCTTCTATCCTTGAAAGTGACATTATTTGGTGACAGTGCTTGAGAAAGTCAGGACAACACAATATTAGTCCCTCAGGTAAGAGCTCCTTGAAAATGATCCAAGTGTGGCTTATGTCTGTGGTGGTCAGTTTTCAAGAGCTTTGGAAGGGCCACTGTAAGTCATTCAATTTAAGAGATCTTTCCTTCAATGTTGACCAAAACCTTCTCTGCGCAACAGCAGTACAGATGGCCCAGTGGCCCATTCAAAGCATTTTTCCAGAACAGTATGTCAGTTCAGGAGGTGATTGCGGCCTTCCTTTCCCTCCAGGGAGTAATTTCCTTTGGTAAGGATTCGTTTACCCAGCAAGCAAAGATGACCTGGAAATTTGACAGTGCCAGAGTCAGAAACTACACTCTCCTCAAGAGAGGAATATTACCTTATAGAAACTAGCTTTTATCCTGCTGAGAAGCTGTATTGTATTGTGGGGATTGTCTCTTATTAGAACTGTGTGAGCTAGGGGAAATTTTGTAGCGCTATCATAATACAGACCAAAAAGACGGCCAGAATTCTGCCTATGACCCTGAAAAGAAACCATGGTGTTATTTAAGGGGGAGGAAGGGGAGGACAGAGTGTCAACATAAGCTAAATATCTTTTGGGAGGTAGAATTTGCTCATACTCTTAAAAACACACTAGGCTGAAAGTTGTCAAGCTTCCAAAACCCCTTAGTGATAGAATTATTGCACCTTTTAAGAAGTTCTTACACTTCAAACACTACAGTGAAATCCATATATTTGAAAGCAGGAATTAAGCTGATTTAGAATTAAAGAGACATTATTTATTCTCAACTTTTAAACAAGATTTTATTTTTATCTTTTGTTTTAATATTATCTGCATTTCCCTATATCTAACTTCCCCTTGCCCCTCCTCCCACAGTGCAATCCTTCATAATAAGAAAAAAAAAATGAAAAAAAGCACAAAAAGAGTTCATCAAAACTGACATACAAAAAAAGATTTAATATTATATGCAGTATTTCAAAACTTTAGTCCCTACTTCTTCAAAGAAGTGTGGGGGGGGTGTATCTTCTCATATTTCTTCTTTTGGACCAAGCTTGGTCATTTGTTTAATTGTTGTTTTTCCATGTACATTTCTGTCATTTTTGTGTATATTGTTTTCCTGGCTCTGCTTATTTCACTTTGCATCAATTCATGTAACTCTTTCAATAATTCTCTATTTTCATGATATACATTATTTCTCATAACCTGGTAATATTTTGTTATGGGGCTGTCCAACCTTAGATTTTTTTAGCATTTTTTAAAAATTTATTTAACGTATTTAGTTTTCAGCATTGATTTTCACAAGAGTTTGGATTACAAATTTTCTCCCCATTTCTACCCTCCCCTCCACTCCAAGATGGTGTATATTCTGGTTGCCCTGTTCCCCAGTCAGCCGTCCCCTCTGTCACCCCACTCCCCTCCCATCCCCTTTCCCCTTCCTTTCTTGTAGGGCAAGATAAATTTTTACGCCCCACTGCCTGTGTATCTTATTTTCTTGTTGCATGCAAAAACATTTTTGTTTGTTTTTGAACATCTGTTTTTAAAACTTTGAGTTCCAAATTCTCTCCCCTCTTCCCTTCCCACCCACCCTCCCTGAGAAGTCAAGCAATTCAACATAGGCCACATGTGTATCATTATGTATAACCCTTCCACAATACTCATGTTGTGAAAGACTAACTATATTTTGCTCCTTCCCAACCCGTCCCCCTTTATTGAATTTTCTCCCTTGACCCTGTCCCCTTTCCAAAGTATTTGTTTTTGACTACCTCCACCCCCATCTGCCCTCTCCTCCATCATCCCCCCATTTTTTTTTATCTTCTTCCCTCTTCTTTCCTGTAGGGTAAGATACCCAATTGGGTATGTATGGTATTCCCTCCTTAGGCCAAATCTGATGAGAGCAATGTTCACTCATTCCCCCCTCATCTGCCCTCTCCTCTCCTCCCACAGAACTGCTTCTTCTTGCCACCTTTATGGGAGATCATCCATCCCATTCTATCTCTCCTTATCTCCCTCTCGCAGTATGTTCCTCTCTCATCCCTTAATTTGATTTTATTTCTTTTAGATATCTTCCCTTCATCTTCAACTCATCCTGTGACCGCTCTCTCCCTCTCTCCCTCTCTCTCTCTCTCTCTCTCTCTCTCTCTTTCTCTCTCTCTCTCTCTCTCTCTCTCTATATATATATATATATATATATATATATATATATGTATATGTATATGTATACACACATAGATATATACATACATACACATTCACCCATATACATACATAAACATATATGTATGCATATTCCCTTCAGCTACCCTAATACTGAGGTCTCATGAATCATACAGATCATCTTTCCTTGTAGGAATGTCAACAAAACAGTTCACCTTTAGTAAGTCCCTTGCAATTTCTTTTTCTTGTTCTTTTTCTTGATTACCTTTTCATGCTTCTCTTGATTCTTGTGTTTGAAAGTCAAATTTTCTATTCAGTTCTGGTCTTTTCACTGAGAAAGCTTGAAAGTCCTCTATTTTATTGAAAATCCATATTTTGCCTTGGAGCATGATACTCAGTTTTGCTGGGTAGGTGATTCTAGGTTTTAATCCTAGCTCCATTGACCTCCGGAATATCGTATTCCAAGCCCTTCGATCTCTTAATGTAGAGGCTGCCAGATCTTGGGTTATTCTGATTGGGTTTCCACAATACTCAAATTGTTTCTTTCTGGCTGCTTGCAGTATTTTCTCCTTGATCTGGGAGCTCTGGAATTTGGCGACAATATTCCTGGGAAATTTCTTTTTGGGATCTATTTGAGGAGGCAATCGATGGATTCTTTCAATTTCTATTTTGCCCTGTGGCTCTAGAATATCAGGGCAGTTCTCCTTGATAATTTCTTGAAAGATTATATCTAGGCTCTTTTTTTGATCATGGCTTTCAGGTAGTCCAATAATTTTTAAATTATCTCTCCTAGATCTATTTTCCAGGTCAGTGGTTTTTCCAAGCAGCTATTTCACATTATCTTCCATTTTTTCATTCCTTTGGTTCTGTTTTATAATTTCTTGATTTCTCATAAAATCACTAGCTTCCACTTGCTCCAAACTAATTTTTAAAGTAGTATTTTCTTCAGTGGTCTTTTGGACCTCCTTTTCCATTTGGCTAATTCTGCCTTTCAAGACATTCTTCTGCTCATTGGCTTTTTGGAGCTCTTTTGCCATTTGAGTTAGTCTGTTTTTTAAAGTGTTGTTTTCTTCAGTGTATTTTTCGGTATTTTTTTGGGTCTCCTTTAGCAAGTCATTGACTTGTTTTTCATGGTTTTCTCACATCCTTCTCATTTCTCTTCCCAATTTTTCCTCTACTTCTCTAACTTGCTTTTCCAAATCCTTTTTGAGCTCTTCCATGGCTTGGGACCAGTTTATGTTTTTCTTGGAGGCTGTTGGTGTAGGCTCTTGCACTTTGTTGACTTCTTTAGGCTGTATGTTTTGGTCTTCTTTGTCACCAAAGAAAGAATCCAAAGTCTGAGACTGAATCTGGGTGCGTTTTTGCTGCCTGGCCATATTCCCAGCCAACTAACTTGACCTTTGAGTTTTTCAGTGGGGTATGATTGCTTGTAGACTAGAGAGTTCTATGTTCCACGTTTGGGGGGGAGGTGCCAGCTCTGCCCCACCAGCACTGCTCCTTCCCCAACCCCCAACCCGGACTGGGTTTAGATCTTCAGCAGGCTGTGAACTCCTGCTCTGATCCGCCATTTAATTCCTCCCACCAGGTGGGCCTGGAGCCGGAAGTAACAACAGCTGTAGCTTCCCCACCTCCACTGCCCCCGGGGCTGGAAGCCGAACCGCGAACTCCTTCTACTCCTGCAGCTTTTCCCACTAACCTTCTCTGTTGTCTTTGGTGTTTGTGGGTTAAGGAGTCTGGTAACTGCTGCAGCTCACTGATTCAGGGTGCTAGGGCCCCCTCCACCTGGCTTCTGGTCTGCATGGTCCACACCATTCAGGCTGGGTTCTGCTCCACTCCGTTCCCAGATCCCAGATCCCAGCTCCCAGCTCCGTGTGGGATAGACCTCACCCAGAGACCATCCAGGCTGTCCTGGGCTGGAGCCCTGCTTCCCTCTGCTGTTTTGTGGGTTCTGCCGTTCTAGAATTGGTTCAGAGCCATTTTAATAGGTTTTTGGAGGGACTTGGTATGGAGCTCACAATAGTTCCTGCTTACCAGCTGCCATCTTGGCTCCGCCCCCAACCTTTGGTTTTTATTGAAACAACAGGCAATACATTTTGATTTGCCATTTTTGTGAGAGCTCTGTGGTAGCTCGGCTTCATTTACTAGAGTATTTATGTAAATTTCTATGCTTGTAGGCAGGCCACATTTTGGACAACCCTGTTTTATTATATTCATGCACCACAATTTATTTAAGCATTCCCTAGTTGATGGGTATCTGTTTTTTTTCCCCCAATTCTTTGCTAATGAAAAAAAATGCTACCACAAATATTTTGATATGTATAGGATCCTTGAATTACCTGAAAAATTTCTGGGTCAAAGGGACCCAGCTATTTTGTCACTGTCTTCACATATCTCCAAATTACTTTCAAGAATGGTTGGATCAATTCACAGATCAACCAACTGCATGTTAGTGTGATGGTCTTCCCACAATCCCTTCAACATTGACTACTACCATCTTTTGTCATTTTTGTCCATTTGTTGGATGTGAAGGGAAACCTCAGAGTTGTTTTGGTTTGCCTTTTGTTTATTATTAGTGATTTGGAGTATTCTTTCATATGGTTAATAATTTGAAATTCTTTAAGATCTGATTTTTCTTTTCCTTTGATTACAGAAATAGTTTTTAGTTTTACATATTTCCTTCTGTTATTTGTATGTCTTGGATATCAGTCCCTTATCAGAAATGTTTGATACAAAGATTTTTTTTAAAAAACAGTTGCCTGCTTTCTTTCTTGTCTTAGTTGTATTAATTTTATTCAAGACAAAATGTTTCAATTTCATGTAACCAGAATTGTCTAGTTCATTGTTTGCAATTTCCTCTTATCCTTCTTCAGAATTCACCTTCTTAGAATTCACCCCCTAGCCATTCTTGTGAAAGGTATTTGTAAGGACAAGCAAAGTGGGACTTCTTACTGGTTTTTCTTTTGGAGTACTTCTCAGCACTAAGGCAATCAAGTGCCTTTGATTGAGTTTTGCCTTTGTTTGTAGGAAGGGCCACAGTCTTTTGCTACTTAGGTCAGGAGAGATGTGAAGCTCTCAGGCCCTGAAAAAGGGCATATATATATATATATATACCCAGAGGATAGGCACTGAACTCAGAATCGAGAACTGAGAGAAGAGGACTCTCAGAACTGCAGGAGGAGAGGTTTTGTTTGGGGACACACTCACTGAAAGAGTGTTGGTGACAAGACTCTGCGTAGCCATTGAAGCAGCTCTCCCTCCCCCGGCTTTGAAAACCCAGACGTTGGTCCTTTTCTCTCTGGTAACTGTTTGTGTATTGCTTGGATGGACAGCTAGAAGCCTGTCTGCTGATTTGTGATTATTTGCTCCTTTTATGTGATGTATGCTTGTAATTTATGTTTGTATTCTCCCTGAAGTTCAGGGTGCTGGCTTTCTTCCCTGAACTAAGTGAATGGTGTATGTATGTTTAATTAAAGTGAGATTGTTAACCCCTTAAATTTGCTTTCCTTAGAAAAGCAGATCAAAGAACCTGTGCAAGCAGCCCTCCTGTGTGCTGGTGTTATTGGTCTTACACAGCCACAGTAGTGGCAAGTAGCATTGTTGTTACAATATATTATCTGTTTTTCTTCTATTTTTAAAAAGTGGTTTTAATGTTTAGGTAACATATTCATTTTTAATTGTGATTTATGTTATAAATTCATCTATGCCTAATTTCTGGCAGACTTCATTCCAGTTTTCCCAGCAATACGTGTCAAATAGGACACTCTTTCTGGGTTATTTATGATTTGAGCTAATCACCTATTGGGTTACTGAGTTCAGTTATTTCTGATCCTTGTCTAATTTGTTCTGTTGAACTGCTTTTTTAAATTGTTTTATACTTACAAATAATTTTAATAAGCCCTGCTTTATAACAGTTTGAATACTGGAATTCCTCTTCTTGCTTCAACCCTACTTTTTTCATTATCTTTCTTCGTATTCTAGTACTTTTGTCTCCCTGAATGAATTTTGTTATGTTTAATCTGGTTCAATAAAGTATCCCTTTGGCAATTTGATGGGTATATATTAAATCTGTAAACTAATCTTGGTAATATTATCATTTTATTATACCAGCACAGCCCAGATGTAAACATTAAATATTCCTCAAGTTTTATAATGTATTCTATATTTCTTTAAGTAATGTGTTTAACACCATTAAGATAAGAATGATATTCACGAGATGCCTGCCTCCCCACCCTATCCTCTATGTTTGTATATTTCTCTTACAATTATGAGAAATAAGTTCTTCCTAATTTCTTCCTTACTGTATTTCTTTTCCCTCCTTTTCTTTTCCTTTCTTAAAACAATCAGAACAGAACAAAAACATTTCCAGATCATGTGTGTGTCTTTCTTAATTCCATCTCTTACCCTCAAAAAGAGTGGGCTTCTGACTAGACTCATATCTTTCCCCATATTAGAATTTGAACAATTCATTAAAATAATTTATCTTTTCCAATTGCCTAAACATGTTTACCTTTCTAAGTTTCTTTTTACCATATTTGAGTTTAAAATTTTCTCCTTGGCTCTAATTTTTTCATCTTGTATGCTTCAAAGCCATCTATTCCATTGAAGTTCTATATTTTCCTTCTAGGACTATATTCAGTTTTTCAGGGTAAATCATTTGGTTGTAATACTATCTTTCTCCTTTGATCTTACTGCAAGGTTGTTTATTTTATTGGATTGTAAGACATAGCTTAATATACTGGTAACCAATGCAAAACAATGAACACAAAGACAAGTGCGAAAAAGTGCAAGTAAAAATATCTACAACCACTGTATAAGATGCACCCAGTTTTTAGACCCCAAATTTTTCGAAAAAATCTTAAAAATGTCTTATACATGGGGAAATATGGTAGATCATTCTCATGATATATGAAAATAGTTAGCATATAGTTTTCAGCCATTAGGTTCTGTGTCAGAATTCAGGATAAAAGGCAAAAGAATAAAAGAAATTTGAGATATGTCCATCAATAGTACCACTTCTCTTTTATCATGGTAGGTGTTTTTATCTCATGATAATTATCTCTGAGGACTAGAACTTTGGTGTTTCATCAAACACTCTGAATATTGGTCGAGAAGCAGAAGAGACATAAAAGCAAATTCATTATACATTTTGTGAAATATCCATTTCTTTCTCATTTATTAGCAGAGTCAATTTATGTGGCAGAATTTTTTAATTGCCAGTGCTCAATGTATACATATTTCCACCAAGCTCACTGTCTACAAATCATCAAAAAGAGATAGGCCCTCTCAACTTAATCAATTGCCTTCCTTTCCAATAAAATGACCAACTGAAAATAGGCCAATTGAGAACAGGCCAAAAATGAACAGAAGGAAACTGTGATGATTATACCATTGTTTTCTTTTTCCCTCATTTTTCTCCTTTTGTCCAATACCCTTTGCTTAATTCTTTGCAATATTAGACAGCATGTTTTCCTGCCATTTGACTAATGGATTTGACTAGAATTTAAGAATATGAGCTAGAGAGAGCACTGGAGTCCAAGATAATAACTTTCCAGGAGCCTTCCAGAGATTATAAAAAGGAAAATACTGTTCTCCCTTCCTTTGGCCAGTCATAAAAGAAAATACCCCACTTAAAATCAGCATGAGCAAATACCATTGTAGTTTAGTGGAAATGATGACAAGTAGACCAATAATAATAGATGTGGTGTTTGTTCTTAGAATATTAAGTTCCCTTCCATTTGTTATTGTTTTATCTTTTGTTCTTATATCATCTTTTCATCAGTCCCAGAAAGGCAACACTCAGAAAGTTCGCATGCATGCTTGATCTAAATTATAATCTGCTATTTGCTCAGTGAAATTTACATACTTATGGAGGGCCATCTCCTTAGTCTAAGTATCTGGGCCACACATATTGCTATGCCTTAACCTTTTGTCATAAGAGTTGCTATACCCACAAGAGTTGTTACCCCAGTATCATAATCATACCATCCAACATCAAGTAAAACTCCCATATATCAACCCAAGAACCCCTGCTAAGTTTGATATTTATTGACAAATAACATTAAAAGAAATAATGAATTAACTGTCACAATTTTTCTCTTTTTCTCATTTTTCATTTTTGATGTCATTTTTCCTCCTCCATTCCTTTCACACACATAAAAAATGGAAATCTAATCAACTCTTAGGTCACTACCACAAGGGAAAAGAAATTTCTTTAAAAGGAGGAAAACATTAGTACCATTTTTATTGTTCTTGGGTCATAAGCCTTCTATTCAAGGGAATACACCAGAATTTCACTTATGCCCCACACCATTGTAGGCAACTGTTTTCCTTTATTTCATTTATCTAAGAGGCTGCTGCTTTAACTGGAGAAAGGCAAACTGCCAAATGATGGGGGCAGGGGGGGAGATGGGAAGGAAGTAATTAAAAAACCATAACTGATTTGTCCAGGGTCACACAGCTAGTAAGTATTATAGCTGGGTTCTTCCTGACTCCAGGTCTAATGCTCCAGACTCTATACCACCCTGCTGTCTCAACAAATGAGGTAAACATATTTCCATCTAATCCTTAGGGCTCGTCACATTTTTCTTTCAACTTTATTAAAAGAAAAACAGTCTGATACACGAAAGAAGGACTTGTTCTTGGCTTCAGAAGATATAACTGGGGCAAATGTAAAGAAGTCACAAAGAAAGAGATTTAGGTTTCATGTCAGTAAATGTTGCCTTATAATTAGACCTATTCTTAGCTGGAATGGGATGCTTGGGGAGGTATTAGGTTCTTGTTCAAATATGACCTTATTAGCTGTGTGACCCCAGGGAAATCACTCAACCCTGTTTGCCTCAGTTTCCTTATCTGTAAAATGAACTGGAGAAGGAAATGGCAAACCACTCTAGTATCTCTGCCAAGAAAACCGCAAAAGGATTCATAAGGAATCAAATATGAGTGAAAATGCCTAAACAACAATAAAGGTTCTTCCTCAGTGTGGTCTTTAAGAAAATACTAAATGTATAATTGTTCAAAAATCCATAGAGGAGATTCATGTTCATATGTGAATTCAAGTAGGTGGCTCCTAAGGTCTCTTCCAACTCTGTGATTTTGGGATTTCTATTTCTGTTTAAATGAACGTGCCAGAGTTAGGTATGCAATACAAATATTGTCATCAACCCCATTTTACAAATGAAGAAACTAAAATAGAGAGAGGTTAAATGATTTGACTATGAAAACACACCTAGTAAATACATAAACAGTCAGTATTCAAACCAGTTCTTCTGACTCTAAGTCCAAAGTTCATTCTGCCAATACTGTGCTGCAAATGCAGTATTTCAAAGTCACTGTCATGGGTATATCACTAGAATGAGAGAGTGGCTCAGAGGAAATATACTCAAGGACTCAAAGATGTTGACATCTGTTGACTTTAGATTCTGCCTGCTACTATTTCAGGGCAGCAATATTCCAGATAAGAAAGCCCAGCATCAGCAGGGAGCTGTCCACAGCTGAATCTTGATCAGCAGATTGAGGGGGAATAGTCACAGATAGTAGAGTGGAAGAGAATCAGCACAATAAACTGCTTGGTGTCAAAGTGCAAAACTAACCTTTTGTATTAACTCAATCCCATTTGAACATATAGCTTCTTAGACTTCAGTGTGACTTTCACCCATGCCACTGACTCATTCTTGACTTGGGTTTTATATCTTGAGTATCTTGAATACGATTCTTGCCTCTGGCCCCCACGTACATGTTAGCTTGTGATAAAGAATCCTCGAGAATGTGGGGTTGGTGGAAAGATCTGGTTTGGAATACTGCCTGTGACACTTAATAGCTATGTGATTCAGGGACACATAAGCTCTCTTAGCCTCAGTTTCCTCATGTGTAAAGTGAGAATATGATGCCTACTTCATGATTATAGAGGACTGAGCATGATAATATACACAAGATTATGTATAATCTTAAAGCATTATATAAATATTAGGTTTTGCCTCATATAATTATTCATTTGATTTTGCATGCCTTTTTCCTACCTTATAAGAACTGATGAGACTGCTTTGGCCCCTCCCTACAGAAATTATTACAACAGCAGATGAAATTATTTTGGTTGTTTTTGTTTCATTTTGTTTGTATGCATTTTTAATTTAAAAGTTTCAATGGAGAAAAATATATTTTTTGCTCCCTCCCATTCAGCCCCATGGAAACAGAGAAAGAAAAAAAAACCTTTCTAACAAATGTGCATAGTCAAGCAAAATATATTCACATTTGGTCATGATCCAAAATATATATCTTATTCTATATGCTGAATCTTTCAGGGTGGTGCATGCTTCATCATCTATCCTCTTTAATCGTGGTAGGTCATTGCATTGATCAGTGTTCTTAAGTTTTTCAAAGTTGTATATCTTTTCAATGTTGTTGTCATTGTGTAAATCATTCTGCTAGTTTTTTTCAATTCATTCTTTATCAATTCACACAAATCTTCCCAGGTTTTTTTTAATTGTCACATTTCTTGTGGTCCAATAGTATTTCATCACATTTGTATATACCACAATTTGTTCAGCCATTCTCTAATTAATAGACACCTATTTAGTTGGGTGAAGTCATTTTTCCAACATTATAAGCTGTTACACAGAAGGCCTTTTATCATAGGCCCTATTGGTGATATCACAGGTAATTCCAAAGTAAAGGGTACAGCTCAGAGCCAGTATGGTACAATAGGAAGACTATTGGACCAAGGGTCAGAAGAGACATGAGTTTATAGCATATATCTGCCATTTACTAGATGTTTGATCTTTGACATGTCATAACCATTCTCAGCCTGTTTCCTTAATTAAAAAGTTAGACTAACGATTCTTTGCTACCTCTATGCTAACCAGTTTATTCCTTAAAGACTCATTAAATTATTTTCTTCTTCTCTTGTTCCACATAGATTTTCTGCAATCTGAAGAATGTAAAGCTGATTTCCACAAAGAATGTGCCAGCAGTTTTGATTTTATCTACTTCTGTTAGATAATTAAAATGTTTATGAAGTGTTAAATATGTGCCAAGCACTATGCTAAGTTTTGGGGATGCATAGAAAAACAAACAGTAGAGTTCCTGCTCTCAAGAAGTTTATATTCTAATGGGGGAAGACAAAACATAAAAGGGTGCTGGTATGCCAATAAACTATGCAGATTAGGTTGACTTTAATTGAAAAAAAAGAATTTAAAATACCCAATAGGATGGTTAGTAACTTCTAAGTTAAATAATTACATTTTAATAATTGTTTACAAGGGTGTGGCATCAAGGTAGTATAAATGGATTGAAGCAAGAGCTGTCTATTGCCTATAAACTCCATGGTTGTTAATAAAGTCCATGACAGTTATGGAAACTCCTAAGTTGACAGGCATTTGAGTCAATTTACCGACCTCATAATAAAACCTTACATTTAAATAGTGTTTTAGGGTTCACAAAACACCTTCCCTGTATCATCTCATTGAGTCTATCAATGTCGTATGCCACAATCTTCAAAGAATTAAAGTTGTGGGTCACCAGAAGGATAATGGGGAGGTGTATGGTGGGCTTGAATAGTTTACAGCATATTGCTATTTGAAGAATTGTGCAAGACAAGTGGATAAAGGATAGAATCAGAAAGAAATGTGATAGGAAAAAGGAAGCAGGCTGGTTACTTATCAATAGCAAGGGGTAACTGCTGGATAGAACTCGTCTTCCATCTATCCCCATGATATGAAGATTTAGAAGAAGGTCCTCAGGCTGACTTCTAGGGCTGCTTTACTGGAAATCATGGACAAGAGTGAGATAGGATGAAAAAGCACGGAGAAGTTGAAATTTCCACTGTTGGAGGGAGTAACCACATTGATGAAATCATGGCTCCATTGAAGTAACCTCATAGCAGCCCTGTTGAGTAACTATTATTAGTAGTAGTATTGCCATTTTCTAGATGAGAAAACTGAGGCTTAGAGAGGTAAATGATGTACTGCAGCAAGTGAATGGGATTTGAACTCAGGTCTCTCACAATGTCAAATTCAGCACTCCATTATCATGCTGCCTATTTATTATATATGTGCATATTTGTTTTCATGTTATCTTCCCTATCAGAATCTGAATTCCTTCAGGCTATGAATTACATTTTTGCATTTCTTAATACCCTTAGTGCTCAGCGCAGTGTCTGGCTGTGCATTTTTTGCTGATTGACTAGATGAGAAGGCCTCCAGCTAACAAGAGTTTCAGAAAGTTAGAAGAGTGGGGCTAGACAGCATGCAGCTTAACTAAACCTATGTGTGCCTGTGTGGCCCTTGAGTGTGACAATTTCAATCCACACCCTTTGTCTAGTTTGATCGGACCCAGCATCAGCTCCTTGCAACCTGAAACCTAGACCTTGCCACCTGCTAGCTTCACCTCAGATATTATCATGTATCTCCAGTTTTGACCCCCCTTTCACCTCTGCTCTCACCCTTCACCTCTGGCTTTTTCTGGCTCATTGACCTGTCTGCCTGGTTCCTGAGATTGACTTGTATCATGTTCCTATACTTCATCTGCATGGAAATCCCCCTCACTCCCATTCTCTCCCTTCAAGAAGGGGTAGATAAAATAAGCATCTTGGATCTTACCTTAGTCCTCACTAGACCTCAGACATAAGCTTAGTGTCCACCCAGAGATTCAACCAGATGGGCCAGTACAAGAATGAGAAGAAGGAAAATTAAAACTTATAATTTTGACCATTTAATATTCAAGCATTAGAATGAACTCTACCAAGGTACTGTCCAAATTATGTCATTGTACTGGAATTGAGATGTGTCCAAAATTACTTTAAATTAACAGACCACTGGCTGAATCTTATTAATAATTTTGCTAAACAGAGACTTTTAAGATGGTATTTTGTCAGTGTTTGCCTTTTGTGAAATACCATGTCTGATTTATTTTAAAATCCATCTCAGTATAAATGCCATGTTGGACTTTAAATATCATTTTAAACCCCTCCACCTGCACTCTTAATCTGCCTCCACCCCCCAAGCTGGTTAGCATAATGTCTTGTACATAGTAAGTACCCAATAACTAAAAAGGTCTCTGCCTTCTTGGAGCTTACAGGAAGCAGTGACATGGACTCACACATAGAACACATTGAAGGACATTAAAAACGTACAATTTACCCAGTATCAATACTAGAGTAAAAGCACTAGCAGATAGTTCACTTTTATTTGCCATACACAAGCAGGAGTATGGAGGATAAATTAGAGAATGGATAAAATGAAAGAAAGAATACCAATAAGGAAGCATCACAATAATCAGATGTAAGATGATGAGGGTCAAAACTGAGGTCATAGTAGAAAGGATGGGATGTATATAGGAGATATTTTGAAGGTAGAATCAATAGGAATTGACATCTAATCAGATGTGGTTGGTGAGGGAGAAGAAAGAATCAAAAATCAATCGAAAGTTTTACAATTAATTGAATGAGAGAATGGTGATCTCTTGTTTGTCATATGTTGATTCTGGGGTACCAGGAGAATGTTCAGCTAGAGATTTCCAACATGAAGTTAAAATACAAAAGTAGCAATTTGGGGAGAGGATGGGTATGGAGACATATTTTTGAGAATCATCTATATAGAGGTGATCATGAAAACCATGAAAATGGATAAGATAGCCAAGAGTATTAGAAGAAAAAGAAGAAAATCCCAAACAGAACTTTGTGAAATCACTGAAGTTCAAGGGGAAGGAAGAAGTTAGAAAAGGAGACAAAAAGTAAACAGAACTCTGAGACTCCAAAGTCACGTGAGTCAAGGAATAAGAAATTATCAAGAGGGTGGTGGTCAATAGAGTAAAATGATGTAACGAGGTCAAGGAAGCTTAGAATTTTTAAAGACGTGAAGTGTAATGGAAAGAGCACTGGATCTGGAATCAGTGGATTTGGGTTTGAGTCCCAGCTCTGGATGAACTTAGACAAATTATCTAACCTCTCTGGTGTCAAATTCTTCATCTGAAAAAGAAAATGTGAGTAGACTAGGTGACTTCTAAGGTCCCTTCCAAATCACAAGTAAAATAGACAATACTATTGGATCAACAGGCTAGGGGTGGGAAATGTTTAATTCAATTATCAGGAACATAAAGGAAGAAAGGGAAGCAAGAATGAGAATGAGAATTGAGAATATGCCCCATTATTATTATTATTATTATGAAAGGTTCGGATGGCATCCTCCAGTTGGAGGGTGGTGTGTTTTCAGCATCCAAGAACTTAGAAGGTTGCAGAAGTTTAAACAAGAACCTGATGATGTAATGGAGTAAAGGTTAGTGAGGTCATGACTGAATGGAGTCAATTTGAAACTTCTCCCAGGTGCAGTGTTCTATCACCTGGGAGGAAGTCAAAAAAGACTCACTTTAGAAAAACCAGTTAAAGCAAAGCCTTGGATGGGGACTGTCTTTTGTTCCACTTGGAGACAGGAAGAGGGACAATTCTGCACAAATTATCCCATAAAAATGAATTCTCTCTGGATCTGGATCCTCAAGGTAGAGGCAGCAAGGGCAATGGTGAAATTTCTAGAAGATGAGTTTGGTTGACTGGATCTATGAAGCTTCACCACAGCTATCCACCCTCTAAGATTAGCCAGCATGAAGAGCGATTAAATATTGCCTTGGAGATAGGCCTCCACTTGAGTAATGTCAAGGGTTTTGCTATGGATTTCCTTCCCATACACACTACCATACAGATGTGTACAGACCAGTAAGTGAAATTCGTGTGGGATATCAGGACATCTACCATAGGTTGGTGAGATTCTCTGGGAAAACAAGAGCAAGCATGGTATTAATCACCTCACTGGGTGAGCAGACAGTGATGATATCCTTTTCTGTAAAGAGTTTGGGGCATAACTCCTGAAACATGAGGTTGAGAAAAAAAAGCAATTAATTGCCAGCCTATGGAGATGCTAGTAAAATTGCACCAGGACATCTGAGATGGTGGCACAAAGGTATCTTCTACCCTTCCCAAGCTTGCAGAAATCCCCTAAAGATCCTTTTCCTTTTATAGGGACCCAAGCCACCTCCATTCAAGATTGAAGGGACTTCAGGGACAAGTTCCCTTAAGGTCAAGGCCAAGCTTATCCTGAGACTTGGGTTATCCTAGCTGTAAGACTTCAAGGGGAATGGAGCTCATTTATTGTGTTCAGAGTGTCCTGTGACTGAGCAAAAACTATACTACTTGTTTTCACCTAAGAAGGAGTCTAATATATCTTTACTATCTTTCCCCAAGCCTACCTAAAGTCTTCCTCATACTGCTACAGTCTACTAACTAGGTGCCGGAAAGAGGTTCCACATTCTGAGGGCATTAATATCTACCATCATGTTATGAACATAATGTTGACTAAGCCAGACAGGTGGCCAGGAAGCCAGGGTCCTAGATTGGATGGTGGCCCACTGCACACACACAAGGGCATACACACACACACACACACACACACACACACACACACACACACACACGAGGGACAAAGGAGGGGAAATTATTCCTAAGAAAATCCAAGGTCCAGTGTGCTTAAGCTAAATTTTAGTGAAAATAGTAGATGGGGAGAACCCAAATCTACTGACTATGCTCCTTTAATCTAGTGTGATGGGTGATTGGGACTGACTACAATGAGTCCAGTGTAACACATGCTGCTTGACACAATACCCATGTGAACTTGGGAACATGCGCAGGTATTGCTTCTGATCTATTTATCATGTGAAAAAGAGGAGCCTTTTGATTGGTTACAGAGCCAGAATTTAGAATGCTTGCAAAAGACATTAACCAAATGATTCAACCAATTTCATATTTGGCTAGAAGACATACCAGAAGCCTCTGGATAGAAATAGAGGCCTCAGATCTTAATCTCTTCCACTTAGGCCAATATGTGGCCCATGAATATTTCCTCCTCCTAGGTCTTGGGAGGAAATGTTTTGTAATTTCTGATGTTAATTAGTTAAATTATAGTGGGTACTAATGAGGGTAGAGATGAGGAGATAATAACTGGCCATCGATATAGGGGAAAATAGAGCAAAATGGGGGATCAAGCCAGTGGCATTAGAGAAAGACATCCCCAATTCAGGGACACCCTCAGAACCCTGAGGGTGGAACAGTAGTTATGAGGCTTGTTCTGGAGCCCCAACTCATCGTCGAACAGCTGAGGTAGAATGTGGATTCCAATTCAGTAGGCCCACAAATTCTTGATATTCTGATAAGTTTAATTATCATTCCCTAAGAAATTATAGTAAAAATTATGTTGTTACTTAATTCTGTCTTAAATTTGTCAATGAGTATTGTGAGTCTTTTGTCTTTTAGTATTTCTTTTGTGTGTGAGAAATAAATATCTACCCCATACCTGAATCATATTGTACATTATGTATTTTTCTACTCTGCCCTTTGTTGGTGGAGATCCTAGACATGAATCACAAGCTAAGGCTTGAAAAAATTTCCCTGGGGGGGGGTGGAGAATAGTTAGGGGATAATGAGCCAAAGAGTAGGATAAATGGGAGCTTGATCCCTCTCATTACAGTACATGATCCCCTAGGACTAAACACAGTCTGAACCACATGTCCAGGTCTGGAGAAGAGGGACTCTTTTTATTTAACAATTTCCCTTCAATTCTATTTAAAAGCAATTTTTAACATTAAAAAATTTTTGAGTTTCAAATTGTCTCCCTCCATCCCTTCCCTCCCCCCTCATTGAGAAGTTAAGTAATTTGATATGTTATATGTGTGGAGTCGTGCAAAACATATTTCCACATTAGTTATGTTGGGAAAGAAATCACAGATGTAAAAAAAAAGAGAAAAAGAAAGTTTAAAAAAATTATGCTTCAATCTACATTCAGACTCCATCATTTTTTCCCCTGGTGATGGATAGCATATTTCATCATAAGTCCTTTGGAATTGCCTTAGGTCATTGTATTGGTGAGAATAGCTAAGTCATTCACAGTCCATCATTGCACAATATTGCCATTACTGTATACAATGTTCTCCTGGTTCTGCTCATTTCACTTTGCCTCAGTTCATATAAGTCTTTCCAGGTTTTTCTGGAAGCTTCCTGCTCATCATTTCTTAGAGCATAGTAGTATTCCATCACAATCATATACTGCAACTTGTTCAGCCATTCCCTATCATTTTCATCATTCTCATCCTACTCTACTGTACCCATTCCATCATCCACAACATATATTTTTACTTACTTAACTAGATTATTGCAGAAACCTCCTAATTAGTCTCCCCAACTCGGTCTCAGACATTTCAATTTATCTTATATTTTGATACCAAAGTCATCTTCTTAAATGGCAGATTTTACAATGTCACCTGCTACTTAATAATAAATAATAAAATCCTTATTACCATTATTAGAATCAAATTCTTGGCTTGCTATTTCAAAAACATCACAACCTTCCAATCTTTCCAGTCTTTTATTTTTTATTTTATTTTCAATTTATGTAATAAAACAAACATTTCCATAGCATAGTATAATAAAAAAGATGATTGCACATGAAACTACAAATCTATTATGTACAACTTGCTACTCTTTTTAAATGTATAATAAAGTAATCATATAAATTTCTTTTTTTTCTTGTCTTCTTACAAATTGCTCTCCTTTGTGCACTATATGGTCTAGATTGGCCTACTTGTTGTTCTTCCCATACAAAACTCCATCTCTCTTTTTGGCATCTTTGCAATGGCTATGTCCCATGACTGGAACATTCTGTCTCCTTCACATTTTAAGAATCTCTTGCTTCCTTCAAGACTCAGCTCAAGTACTACCTTCGGCAGGAGGCCTTTCTTGGTTCTCCCACCTGCTAGTACCTTACCTTTTAAAGTTATCTTGTATCTACTTTATATGAATATATCATTAAGGCAGAATTCATGACTTCAAAGATAATCATGAATATGCCTGAATGGTCCAGAATCGCAGGATATAAGGAATTCTCTAAGTAGAAGGCAGAGGAGTTAAAGTATTTATTGAAACTCAAAAGTAGCAGACCCATGAACCAGTGTCCCCAATTCAACATCCTGGCAAGAACCTTCCAAAACCAGTATGCCCATCTCACAATAGTGACCAGGAGGCTACAGAAAAACATTATGGCAGCAAGCCAAGCTATACTGGTGCTTTCCCCCACCCCCAACCCATGCCAGGCCCTCCAGCAAGAAGACCACCCACTGACCTCAAGCCCCCGCTCAGCACTCTCTGGTTTCCTTGACAGTCAGTCGTGCCTTTTTATAGCACCTGCCGCCCCCATTGCTGCTGCTTCTGCCGCAATCTCCAAGCTGTGTTCCAGCTAGCTGACTACTTCCTCTCTCCTTCAGCTTTTAACTGCTCTCACCAACTGCCTCACCAACTGCCTTTTAGATTTGCTCCAACTGTTCAGCAAGCTCCTCCCACCACAGGCTTCATGTCATCATGTGGACCAGAACTCAGGTGCCTACCATTGGCTCCAGTCCTAGCCACTCCCCCCAGGACCCTGAGAGCCCTGCCCCCAAAGCCCACTCAAATGGGTGGGGAAGATCTTCCCATTCACTGATTGCCTTTACAATGAATCTTTTATATACATGTGTGTATATACATGTGTTGTCTCTCCCATTAAAATTAAGGTTCTTCAGGACAGAGACTATCTTTCCTTTTTCTTCATCTTAGTAGGGCTAAGCATAATGTCTGCCATATAGTACTTAATAACTGCTTATTGATTTATTGACTCATGACTTGGACCTTTGACAAATCATTTCATGTTTTTAGGTCTCAATTTTCTTACCTGGAAAATGAAAGGGATGGAGAGAAAGCCCTTCTCCAATGACAACAAAAACATATAGATAGTGATGAATAGATTCATGACGCTCGAGTCACTGTTTTAGGGGAAATGAAATGAAATGAAATTTCCCCTAAAACAGTTTCATACATAGGCAGAATTTACAAGTTTATAAATTCTACTTCTGTAGTCCTAATGTCTTTACAATATTAACACTGTTTTCAGGTAATTACTACGATTGGGCTAAAGTTCCATCAGTTTTCTATATCCAAAATATTTGACTTCTGTCTACATTGCTGTGTTTTCCAGTGGCAGAGAGCAGCAGTAAGTTGGATAGGCACAAAAAATAAGATTTTGGTTTTTAATTTTTTGCAACAAGTATCTCTGGCAAAGGCCTCATTTCTCAAATATATAGAGAGCTGAGTAAAATTTTTAAAAAATACAAGTTATTCCCCAATTGACAAGTGGTGAAAAAAATATGAACAGGAAGTTTTCAGACAAAGAAATCAAAGCTACCTATAATCGTATTAAAAATGCTCTAAATCACTATTGATTAGAGAAATGCACATTAAAACAACTCTGTGGCATCACTTTTCACCTATCAGATTGGCTAATGTGGCAAAAAAGGAAAATGATGGATGCTGGAGGGGATGTGGGAAAACTGGGATACTAATGCACTGTTGGTGGAGTTGTGAACTGATCCAACCATTCTGAAGAGCAATTTGGAACCATGCCCAAAGGGCATAAAACTATGAGTCCTTTTGATCTAGCAATACCACTACTAGGTCTATATCCCAAAAATACTTTTTTAAAAAAGGAAAAGGACTTATTCGTACAAAATTATTTATAGCAGCTCTTTTTGTAGTGGCTAAAAATTGGAAATCAAAGGGTTGCCCATCAATTGGGCTAAACAAGCTGTGGTATGTGATTATAATGAAATATTATTGAGCTATAAGAAATGAAAAGCAAGTCAGTTTCAGAAAAAAACTGAAAGACTTACACAAACTGATACATAATGAAGTGAATAGAACAGGAGAACGCTGTACATAGTAATAGCAGTATTGTTTGATGAAGAACTGTGAATGACTTAGCTATTCTCATCAATACAACGATCCAAGACAATCCCAAAGGACGAACGATGATGCATGCTATCTGCCTCCAGAGAAAGAACTGATATTGTTTGAATATAGACTGAAGCATGCTATTTTTCACTTTCTTTCATTTTTTTTCTTTTATTTGAGTCTTCTACAAAATGACTACTATGGAAACGTACATGATTGCACAGGTATAACCTATATCTGATTGCTTACCATTTCAGGGAAGGGGGATAGAATTTGGAATTCAAAACTTAAAAAAAAAAACAAAAAAAAATGTCAAAATAATATTTTAACGTGTAATTGTGGAAGAATAAAATACATTTAAAAATTCATATGCTATCCTGGAATTCTCTCTCCCCTCCCCCCATCTCCTTTTCCTAGCCCTTCAGCCCTCCTTTATAATTTTCTCTCTTTATCTCCTTCTATCACTAATCTTATCAAAAACTTCAGGAGAAGAACTTGACACCAAAATGATGAAAAGTTTAATAAATTCAAGTGTCATAGTGTGATTGGTTTAATCCCTAATTATATAATTTTATTGTTCTTGGCTTCTTCCTTTGCTTGTTT
This sequence comes from Trichosurus vulpecula, assembly GCF_011100635.1. Classification (NCBI taxonomy): domain Eukaryota; kingdom Metazoa; phylum Chordata; class Mammalia; order Diprotodontia; family Phalangeridae; genus Trichosurus; species Trichosurus vulpecula. The sequence continues at coordinate 211,667,668 of NC_050580.1, read as the reverse complement.
CTGAAACAATTCTATGAAGAAATATTTTCCTTTTTCCCCCACTGAGCAATTATCATCTTTATTTTGAATGTGTGCCATAAATACAAGAGCAAGTTAAAGCAGTTATCATGCTGACTATAGTCTCAGTTCAGGGACAATAAGTATCATAAGATCATAGAATCACAGATTTAGAACTAGAAGAGATTTTAAAGGCCAGCCACACCAACCCCTTCACTTACAGAGGAGGAAACTAAGGCCCAGAACAGTTAAGGGACTTGTTTAATGTCACACAGATAAAAAGGCAAGTCTTAAATCTGAATACTCTGATTTCAAATCCACTGGTTCTTTCGCTTCTTTTCGTCTCTCTGTCTGTCTCTCTCTCTCCCTATCTTTCTGTCTCTCTGTTTCTCTGTCTCTCCTTCTCTCTGTCTCTCTCTGTCTTTCTGTCTCTCTGTTTCTGTCTCCATCTCTGTCTCTCTGTCTTTCTGTCTCTCTATTTCTCTCTGTCTGTCTCTGTTTCTCCCTGTCTCTGTCTGTCTGTCTGTCTGTCTCTCTCACTCTTTCTGTCTTTCTGTCTCTCAGTTTCCCTCTTTTTCTGTCTGTTTGTCTCTCTCATTCTCTCTCTGTCTCTGTCTCTCTGTCTGTCTTTCTCTGCCTCTCTGTCTCTGTTTCTCTGTCTGTCTCTGTCTCTCTGTTACTCTCTCTGTTTCTCTCTCTCTCTCTCTCTCTCTCTCTCTCTCTCTCTCTGTCACACACATACACACACACACACACACACACACACACACACACACACACACACACACACACCACGATAGCATTTATTAAAAAAAAAGCCTCTCTTTCTCTTTGCTTTGTTGTCTGACTGGCATCATTGTTGATGTTTTTCTTGTCATTGGTTCTGATGATGTGGGACATAGCAGAGCTTGCCAAAATAATAGAATAGAACAAAAAGAATAAAAAGTTAAAATATGGAGTTATAAATTCCACCTAACTTAATATTACTGAACAGATCTATTTACCCTGGAAATTGACCTTACAGCAACTCCAATATTCTGTTTTCCATTTTATCTAAAAAAAACCAAGTTATTGATAACCATTTGTTTATATCACCCATATTTTTTAATATCTACCACCCTTTTCTACCCAATGAGTCATTGTTCTAATAAAAAAGAGAAAAAAGGCAATCCAGCAAATCTAACACGCCAAATGAAAGTGAAAATATATGCAACATACCATACTCACAGTGCCCTGCCTCTGTAATTATAGAGAAAGGAGGAATGTAAATTTTTTCATCTCTTCTTCAGGGAAAAGCTTACTCCTTATAATCAAAATTTCTCCCTCTCTCCTTTATTCCTCCCTCTCTCCCTTCTTTCCTTCCTGCCTTCCTTCCTGTGGTTCTTTCCATTTTCATTGATATAATTACATAACAGTGTTACAAGAAATAGTTCATTTAAGCCTAAAGGAAATTAAATACCCCTAAAGTAATTGGTTCCCTTCTGCCTTTTTAGGCATATCAGGTTAGACAAGTTCAATGATAATCACTCTGGGTTCCCAATCAGGAAAAGTCCTAACATTTAATCCTAAATTTATCTATAACCCCTGGATTTTTTTGTGGAAAGGGCAAAATTCAAGTTACTGTAAATGTTTGAATAATGAAACAACTGGTAATATTCATAGTGGACAGACATGAACTGTAAGAGGAAGTTGAGGAAAAGGTATTTTCTAGGTATTTCCCCCAGATTTTGAATATATGGAAATAGCGGTAGCATCAGTACAGATGTTCTGCTCTGAGATGACCTCAGAGCCAATGACCTTCTTCTATATCTCTCTTCTTTTCCAGGGACCACTTTCTTTTTCCTTTAACTGATTTGATTTGAGGCTGCTACTTCTTGGCTCAGGTCTTTATGACCTCATTCCTTACTGTCCACTTCTGGACCATCAAAATCTCTATCTTGTTCTGAGAAAGTCCGTTCCTTTTATACAAATTCCTTAGGGTGTGACCAAGTCTTTTCTGATTTATTCATAGAAATGTGCAGTCTTTTTATACTCAGTTCAGATTAATTTGGTTCCAATAAAAAGAGTTCTTACCAAATAAAGGTAATTGATTTCAAGAGGAGTCACTAACAAGTGTATATTTTAATGAGTATATTTCATTTTTTTGGTTCTAGTGCTTCGTTTTCCACCAATTTGTATGTCTTCCTATGCTTATTTTCATTATACTAATTATATTATATCTTTTTTTTTCCTTTGTAGCTAAAATCCCTCAGAAGGTCATCTAACAATAGATGCTTCTACTTTTTCTCCTCTCACTCTTTTCTTACTCCCTTACAATGTAGTTTGGAGTGTTCAGGGAAGATGAGCACCTCTGATATGAGGGTGTGCTGAGCTCTTTTCAGGGCTGCTTATACACTTTGGTGTCCACCTTCACCCAACTCTCCCCTGTGGCTCCAAGAAGGTGCAGCATGCACAGCAGCCACACCCTGGCAAAACCATCTTGGCAGCCAGGCTAAACCAGGTTGACTGTAACCAACAGCCCTTAAACCTGTCAGTGAATTAGGGGGATGTCTACCTCGAGCGTGTGAAAACTTCCCCTGGCAGAATGGGTAGATGAGAACGGTTTGTTCCATTATTTTCAGAGAGGGAGAAAGTGAGAGATAGAATGGGGTAAATTATCTCACATAAAAGTGGCAAGAAAAATCGGTTCTGTTGGGAGGTAAGAGGGGGCAGGTGATAGGGAATGAGTGAATCTTGCTCTCATCAGATTTGATCTGAGGAGGGAGTAACATACACACTCAATTGGGTATCTTGCCCCACAGTAAAGAAGGAGGAAGGAGATAAAAAAGAGGGGATGATAGAAGGGAGGGCAGATAGGGGGAGGAGCTAATCAACAGCAAACACTTTGGAAAAGGGACAGGGTCAAGGGAGAAAATTGAATAAAAGGGGATAGGATAGGAAGGAGCAAAATATAGTTAGTCTTTCACAACATGAGTATTGTGGAAGGGTTTTGCATGATGACACACATGTGGCCTATGTTGAATTGTTTGCCTTCTTAGGGAGGGTGGTTGGGGAGGGAAGAGGGGAGAGAATTTGGAACTCAAAGTTTTAAAAACAGACTTTCAAAAGCAAAAAAAATAAGTTTTTGCATGCAACTAGGAAATAAGATATACAGGCAATGGGGCATAAACATCTATCTTGCCCTACAAGAAAGTAAGGCAAATGGGGATGGGTGGGGTGACAGAAGGGATGAGTGGGGTGACAGAAGGGAGGGCTGACTGGAGAATGGGGCAATCAGAATATATGCCATCTTGAAATGGGTGGGAGGGTAGAAACGGCGAGAAAATTTGTAATTCAAACTCTTGTGAAAATTAATGCTGAAAGCTAAAAATATTAAATAAATAAATGATGATTTTTAAAAAAAAGAGTCTTTGAGTGAATCTGGAGTCTTTGATGACCTGCTTAAGTCAACAGAAGGCCTAGGTCACATGGGTTTGAGTTGCATGGTTGTGACACCCTCTGATCCCGAAGAAGTGTATATATACTCTGGGGTTAGCATTTTGCTTTGGGGGCTCACTTATTGGTAGAGTGTTGGTATGGAGACGCTGGGCAGCTGTTAAGGAACCTCCAACTTTGAAAAACCCAGATGTTGGTGCTTCTCTCTCTGGTAACTATGTATGTAATATCTTGGACAGACAGCTAGAAACCTGTCTGCTGATTTGTATTATTTTGCTCTCTTTATATAATTTCTGCTTGCAATTTCTGTTTGTGTTTTCTCTGAAGTTCAGGGTGTTGACTTTTCCTCCTGAACTAAGTCAATGATACGTGTGTGTATGTTTACACACACACACACACACACACACACACACACACACACACATACACACACACACAGACACACACATATTTTAATTAGTGAGATTGTAAACCCCTTAAAGTTGTTTTCCTTAGAAAAGCAGATCAAAGAACCTGTGCTAGTAGCCCTCCTGTGTGCTGGTATTAGTGGTCTTACACAGCCAGAGTAGTGGCAAGTAGCATTGTTGTTACAGTTGTCATATCCAATGGCCTTTTCTCAATCCTCATTCTCCTTTACTTCTCTGCAGCCTTTGATCCTCCTCTTCTCCTTGATATTCTCTTCTCTCTAAGATTTTTCATAACACCACTCTTTCTTGGTTCTTCTCTTACTGATTGTACTGCTTCTTATTTTCCTTGGCTAGATCCTCTTCCAGATGATACCTTCTATTTGTTGGTGTCCTTCAGGTCTTTGTTCTGGGCCCTCTTTTCTTTTTCCTCTATATCACTTCACTTGGTGATCTCATCAGCTCCCATGGATTTAATTATCTTTATGCTATTGTGATATAATGATTCATATTTATAATGATTCTCAAATTTGCTTATCCTGCCCTAACTAACCTCTTTGCGGACCTCAATCTCGCATCTCCAACTGCTTTTCAAATATCTTGAAATGGATACCCTATAGACATCATAAACTCAACATGTCCCAAACTGAACTCATTATCTTTCTCCCTAAATCTTTCCTGCCTTCTAACTTCCCTTTAACCAAGGGCAATTCCATCCTCCTAGGATCCCAGGCTCAAAACCTGAGTGTCATCCTCAACTCCTCACTTCCTATCAGCTTCCCTATCCAATCTGTTGCCAAGTCCTGTTGACTTCACCTTTGTGTCATTTCTCAAATATGCTTCTTTCTCCCCTCTGATACTGCCATCTCCTTGATGCCATCCCTCATCACCTTATAGCTGGACTATTGCAGTAGCCTGCTGGTGGATCTGCCTGCCTCGAATCTTTCCCTACTCAAATATATCCTTCATTCAGCTATCAAAGTAATTTTCCTAAAGTGCAAGTCAGACCATGTCACCTCAATAAACTCAATACTCAATAAACTCCAGCAATTCCCTCTCACCTTTAAGATCAAATGCAAAATGCTCTGTTAGCTCTCCCCATCTCTCCCAACCTTTCCAGTGTTCTTACACCTTGCTTTACTCTCCAACATGTAGTCTTTGATCCATTGATGCTTGCTGTTGGCTCCTTGCAATTTCACTGGCTATCCTCCATGCCTGCAACACACTCCCTTCTCTGTGCTCTATATGGTGAACTCCCTAAATTCATTCAAATCCCAACTAAAATCTTACTTTCTACAGGAAGTCTTCCCCAACCACTGTAAATTCTAGGACTTTCCCACTCTATTTTTTATTCATGTTGCATATAACTTATTTGTATATATTTGTTGGTTTGTTATCTCCCCCATTAGACTGAGTTCCTTGAGAGCAGAAACTGTCTTTTGCCTCTTTTCATAGCCTCAGAACTTAGAATAGTACATAGTAGATACTTAATAAATGCTTATTTATTGACTGACTGATGTGACTAAAAAGTTCATATGAAAAAGATCTAGGAGTTCCAATGAGTTTTAGTTGTAATATGAATCAGTAGCTAAAAGAACAAAAGCAATTTTAAGTACTTGGCTTTGTGACCTTGATGCAGTTATTCCTTCCAAAGATGGACTTATTTTGCAACTCTTCCATGCTTGCCCATCCTGTGAGACTCATGTCAATTATCTCCTATGATTCCTTCCCAGAGGGCTGACCCAATGAACTGATGATCTGTTAAATCTCTTGGAATTATGTGAATATCAATGGAATATGTAGGTTGTCTGTTGGGTATCCAGCACTCTTGCTGCCTTGTCCATCCCATCCCTCAAGAGTCTCTCACAAACCAGCTATGTGGCTCTGAAACTCAACTTATTTGGAAGACTTGCCAAGAGCCACATTCTCTGGCACTCCAAATTAATGATTATTGAAATACAGTTACACATACTTTTCTTGTAGTGGGTAAAGGTATTGATGAACCAGGAAAATTGTAGCTCCTTAGGAACCTTATGGATAGGGGCACATTCAGCTAACAGAGGAGACAGGGCATTGAGGCTTGGACTGGAGGTCACAGTTCTGGCAGAGTGAAGGCTTTTTCATTGTATCCTTATCTGGTTGCCACATTTCAGAAGAGACATTGAAAAGCTATAGAGTTCAGAGGAGAAAGCAACCAGGTTGGTGATAAAACTTGTAATAGGAGAATTGGTGGGTTAGTGGTGCTAAAAGCCTTTCAATAAACCAAACGCTACCTGAATAATATTTAAAGTATACTTTGCCACTTTTAAAATTGCATTGGACCAGACCTGTAATTTCATTAGTGAAGGAAACTACCCATAATGAAACTCCTTCTACCAATTCAGAATGTCACCTACTCTCAGGGCATCGCTGAGATCCACTCAGACTGTGGATGGAGCCTGGTAATTTTTCCCCCCTTTCCCTTTAACTCCCTTCCTCCTGAGAGAGTGTGAGCCTATCATCTTCCCTAGGTGTGGGGAGGCTTATCTTTGTTTTCCTTATAAGTTTGCTTACCCATTTTATGTTTAAACATGTACTTTGTCTCTTAAGCTAGCAATTGTCATAAAGCTATTAACCATTTGCATCACTAAACTGTGTATTGTGATTTTAATGCGGTGCAGTAGGATGATTGGGGAACACCTAAAAAAGATTTAAAACTGGGGCATGTTGCCAGAGTATAGTTTCTGGATGGGAATTCAGAGCTAGAAAAGTTATTGATTCATTTTTACAACTTCCAGGTGCAGAGAATATATTTACTTTGGTTTCTCTGGACAACGTGTTGGCAGTCCTAATCTGAACAGTAATAATAATAATAGCTAATATATATATATATATGCATGTATATATAAAAAGCTTTTTGAGGTTTTAATGCACTTTACATATATTATGGCATTTGATTACCAAAAAACCCTAATGAGATAGATATTATTATCATCACCATGGTACAGATGAGGAAACTGAGACAAAGGTTAACTTACCCACAATCATTGAGTGTCTGATGCAAAATTTAAAATCAAATCTTCCTGACTTCAAATCCAGCATTCTGTTTACTATACCATCTAGTGAGAGCTAATTAACCAGATAGGCTGGTGTTGAGGCAGGCATCCACCATTTTTTTTCCCATAGCCTGGTTTGAAAGGAAAGCCGCTCCTCAGAGGGAAGGAGCTGAGGGAGTGGCTAAAGATAAAATCATACCCAAAAGGGGGTGGGGGCAATTTGGCTTATAAATAGTTAGGAATGAGGAAGAGTGACTGCACAGTGACTTCCCATTGCATGAGCTCAATATAGTGACCACCATTCAGAGCAGACTAATAGATTCACAACTGAAAGGGACCTTAAAAGTCATTTTATCCAATCAGGATGTCAGCTTCTACTGGCTCAAGAGGTGATTGGTAAATTTTTAGTGTGAGCACTGACACCTCAAAAACTGGTAAACTACAAGTCAGGACTTGATTTATTGATCATCTTGATTTAAGAAAGTAATATAAAAATAATAATATAGATTAAACTTAAAAGTGTGTCTTTCTGTAGATTTTATTTTCAGAGATCTAGTTGTTAAACATATACCATCATACTCTGGAATCCAATTGCTTGATTTGACAGATGAGGAAACAGATGAAGTACAGAGATTAAGAGACTTGTCTGCTCAGAAGTTAGTGGTAGAAGAAAAAAAAGACTTGCACACAAGTCCTCTGACTGCCTATACAATCCAACATTCTTCCCACTAGTTTCTGCTATAAAATGCAGTTGACGTTTACCTTTGCATAACTTTTAGCCAAAAACAACAATAAAAACAGGTCTAGTGAAATGAATCTTTCTCCATTAACTCAACATTTCTTCCAAAAATCTCAGAGCAGAACTATCAGCCACACAAAAACTGACAAAATACTTATCTGTGTTAAAATGGCCAAAGAACATATGAAATTCTTTGGAGAATGGACAATCCATCTTCCAACCCAACGTCATCATATTTACCTTACATATGCATATGGCAAGTTGGAAAAAAAGATTCAACTATTAAAATGCATTCAAAGATATGGAGTCAAATTATCTATTCTGCTTTTTATATTTATCAAAATTTCCTCCTCATTTTCCCAATTTGCACACGTTGCATTACATTTAATAGCAGATAGCTAGTTATTTTAACCTTAATATTTGAATAGTCAACATTGAATATATTCTGGAGAGTAGTTAGAGTATCTAGTTCACTTAGGGTTTTGGAGAGTTCAGGTGACAAGGATCTATTTCTAGCTCGTGAGTCTCATTCTATCTTCTCTGTTAAAAGGGCATTAAATGATTCAGAGAGCAGGGAACCAAGTCGTAAATCGAAAGTCTACTAGTACTTTTAATTGCATCTAAAGCAAAATGATTAAATAAAATTTTAGAATATTATAGGTTAGAAGATTGTAGTTATCACTAGCTATAATATAATCATTTATTAAGTACATACAATGTGCTAGGAGCTATAAGGAACTTTTTTTCCTTGCAGCATTGCCTCAGTAAAAATGTGCTAGTTTTTGTTGTTTGTTTTGGTTGTGTTTGTTGTGGTGGTTCTGGCGGTGGAACTGATGTCTGAATTCAAAATAGAAGAGTTATACCCTGGTTTCAGGTATTTATTTCCTTTGTAATACTGGGGGGGGGGGGTTGGAGGGGGGAGAGAACACACCGCATAGATCTATCTTCCTCCCCCCCCACCCCCATTGGAGTGTGCAAGACTAACCTGTCCAAAACTGATGGTTTGGACAGCCAATCAGAAAACAGTCAAGATGATGAAAATTAAGGTAGTACCACGTACCGCTATATTTTCCTGAATGAACTTGGCTGCATCATTTGGGGATTTAATTCTTCCTGGTTACAGTCTGCATCACACATAATCTGGTATGTCTCCTTGGCTGGTGCAGCAGGGTTTGCTAATGACAGGAGCTATATCCAAAACCTGGCGAGTGTCCTCAGCCTTTGAACCAAACTTTGGGGGGCATGCAGCAGGACCCAGTGAAAAACAGAAATACCTTCTCGGACATTTTTGCCCATGTTTTCTAAATTCAGTTTGAGATAAGGGCAGCTAGTTTGCTAGAGTGGGAAGTGCTGACTGACAAAGTGTAGTCTACTACAAAATTCTTTCTGGCACTCTAATTATCCTTTCCTTCTCTACTTCAGTATCACATGTAGCCATGTGTAGAATCATAAAATAATTATGCAGTGTACAAGCTTTCTGGGAGCATGTACCACTGTTTTCCTAATTCTTTATCGCTCCCATTGATCGTGGCGTGTGTGCATTGATCCAAGTCGGCCATCTGGTTAGGCAAGATAAGCATGCTAGTGTCTTTGCATTGCACTGTCACTCAGGGAGGGGGTACATTTTGGCTGTAGGGAATTACAGGGGCAGGATTAGCCCTCTTCCTATGAGTAAACTGAATTTTAAATGCAATGTTGCAGCTGCATGGACCGTCTTACTAACTTCTGTTTTTACCCATGAACTGGGTAGATTTTTCTTCCTGTTCATATTGTCTCCAAAGGTATAGCAACGGTTTGCATTAAATGGGGTGGGGGTAATGGTTGGGGGGGGCTCATTTTTAGCATTTGCTAGACTTGGAAGTGGCTGATATCTTACAGGATTTCTAAATGGCAAACCTGCTTTTTAAAAATGCCTACAAAAGGCTGCAGGACAAAAATGCACTTTAAATGGAGAAATGGACTCAAAAAAATGAAATTTTTATATAGAGGAGAGAAATATTTGGATTAGTCATTGTGAAGAGATGAGAGAGAGAGAGAGAGAGAGAGAGAGAGAGAGAGAGAGAGAGAGAGAGAGAGAGAAGATAAAGAACATGCTTTATAACAATTGAAAAATAAATTATTGTGTGAACCCAGGAATGTGACTGTGATATAGCCCTCTTACCTTGTTTATTTCTTGCTTTCCCGCATTTAAATTTATTGACCCCAGTTTATGATCAGCCAGCCTAAACGCAATATTTTATTCAATGAGACTTTTTCCAGCTTCATTGGCCACTGTTGTTGTTTTTTAAATTTGATTGCAGCCATTGTTGTCTCATATTCTGCAAATGTGTGGAAGACTCAAAAGCCTTTCCTCTAAAATTGAACAATTCTGTCAAAAAAGATTAGTTCTATTTTGTCTGCTGGGTACTGACTATTCATGAATGTAAAGAGAGAGGGCTTGAGTGTCATACTAAGTTGCTAAGGTGGCTGGATTTCGGCTATTGACTTGAGGATACCAAACTGGAGCCTACAAAAGAGCAGCCAGAAGGAGAGGAGAGAAATGGTCTGCCATGTGTTTGAGCGATACCTTCTTTAGTCGCCCATTTATTTCTTTTGTTGACAGAACTTTTATTGTCATACAGTGGAAAAAAAAATGTTAGACACAAGATTCAGGCAGCACCAAGCAGAAAAAGGGATTAGCATATCACTAGGATCATCTTACACTGAACCAAATTCTTTTCAGGACGGATAATTAGCGAATACAGTCTTTTCTGGAGCCTATGGACAGGGAAAATGAGCTCAGATCTCTAGTTAGAATATTAGAAGACATAAAAGACATTTGCCAATATAAGATATACATGTGTGTGTGTGTGTGTGTGTCAACTCTTTCTTTACAGAGCTTTGACAAATTTCTTCATGAAATGTTTCATTGCATGGAAAAAACTTACCATAAATGTCTATTATTGTGCCATGTTTTCTGGCAGGAAAATATTATGTGGCTAAATACATTGCAGATTTGGGGCAAGATAAATAAAATTCAGTATTATCTGGATTTAGAACTTTTAAAACACTAAAATAAACTGCATATGTTCTTTGTAAATGGTGTTTGGCTTGTGGGTGATGATACTTCCCTAACAGCTAGAAGAATACGTGCCATTGTTGACAATGAAATATACATTCCTTTATTTTATTTATTTATTTTTTGGAGAGAGAGAGAGAGAAAGGTCACCCACCTAATTTTATAGAAGAGTTAAATACAGTCACCTGTACAACCTAAGAGAGAGGGATTCTGTTGCTTCTCTTTTATTAGCCTTTCTACTTTTGCCTTGAGTCTGTACATGTGCCTATTAAGCAGTTGTATATGCAGCATCTGTGTAAAACAGATTTACACATAATGCCTCAGATGAATACACATCTATTATATTTCTAATTTATTGCAGGCTTTTAGAAAAGTGAAAGCACAGCTGTGAAGAAAAACTTGTTTCTAAACCAGATTTTAAAGAATTAATGAAATATTCAGGAGTGAAAAAAACACAGGAATACCTTATATGATTAGTGTTTCTTATTTAATTGTATGAGAGAGTAAGAGATGGCTACTGACCAGTTATGTTGGGATTTTTTTTTTGCTCCTTTGCATTATTATCATAGAGTGAATTTTTATCTACCTCATTTGTTGCTCTTACTACCCTTCATTTCTCCCAAACAACTTGATACTACTTATTTAAAATTTTTTTCTGATTTCTTTATATTTTTATTGTAATGCAAAGTTAGTTAAATTTATATATTACCATTAGAAAGAAAGAGTTGAGAAAATAAAGGGGATATTGCGAATTTCTCATGTCTTAAACTACTAGACTAAAAAACCCTTGAGCTTTGCCTTTAAATTAGGAAGGGGCAACCTTGACTGTTCATTTCCTATTGCTTCTGATTGACTAGCTGATGGGATTTTGGCAAAATGGCTCTTTCTTGGCCAGAAGTAAACAGACCATGGGGTTGGGTATTATACCAGACTTCGTAGTGTTGTCTGTATTTAGACAAAATGACCTTCAGTGTGAAAAGGGATTTTTTTTTGTCTATGCAAACTAGGATTATACCATCAGATGAAAATGAAGACAAAAATTAAACTTGGTGTAAAGATATGATGGTTTACATTTTTCCTCTCATTGTCTGTCAGGAAAAATATTAGTCTACTGTTAATTTTGTGTATATGTAATACTATAAATTCATATGGTTTGATTTAAAAAAAGTTAGTACCACATTGTGAAACATCTGTCTTTTTCCCCCCTGTGTTTTTTTGTGGGGTCATAAAAATACTGGTGCCTGAAATGAATATAAACTCCTTGAGGGTAGGGACTGTTTTATTTTTTCTTTTTTTTTCTGTCCATTTCTAATCACAGTGCCCAGAGCATAGCATGAGCTTAATAAATACCTTTTCAGATTAAATTTAATTGGATGATCTACCACTATTACCATGATAGTAATTTTAGGGTATAAATGATTCAAAGATCTGATTTTGTGCTCTCTAATAGTTGGTTATTAATTTTTATTAGATATTAATATTATTTATTGAATAATAATGTTAGCATTTACATAGGACTTAACAAATATCTTAGCTTCACAACAACCCTGTGAGGTAGGTTCTATTATTATCCCCATTTTATAGATAAGAAAATTGAGGCAGACAGAAATTAAGTGATCTACCCAAGGTCACACATCTGGTAGTGTCTGAGGTAGGATTTAAATTTGTGTCTTCCTAATCCCAGGTCCAGTGCTCTATTCACTCCACCATCTAGTTAAATTACTTTAATATCTACTACAACCAAGTTTGTATTTCCTAGTTTATTTTCATACCTATATTTTTCAAAAGAGACAAGAAGAAGAAAGTATCCTATTTCTTTTAAGTCGAGTGTGAATATCTTTCAAAAGAAACTCAGGCTTGTTGGGCTAGAAAATTCAGTCATAGCTTCATATATTTAGAGCTGGGAGAGAACACTGGATTATAGATTTTAAGTTGGAACAATTCTTAGGGATCCTTTAGTCCAACTCTCTACACTTTATACATGAGAGGACTGAATCCTTGTTGCTCAAGGTTAATAGGTAGTTAATGTTAGTCAGCATTCCTCAGATCCTCCAACTCCAAAAGGACCACAAGGCTCACTCACACTCTAAGTGCCCACACGTCATTAAAGACTGCATGATACGATGTCAAAAAGAATACCAGAATATTCACCTACTGTATAACCTAGAAATTAATCCAGAATTTTTTAAAGATGATAAAGGGCAACTGAACTAGTGTCTAGACTCTAACAGATCATTTTTTTAACCCAGAAGTGAATTATTCACAGGAAAATAAGTCTAGATAGAAAAAGAAAAGAGTTGAGAGGAGTGATAACTTAAGAAAAGTATAAAGAATTAAAAGACAGCCTAGTATTTTTAGGTGAAAGGGGCCTTAGAGATCATTTAGTCCAGAGGTTTTTAACCTGTGTCCATGAACTTTCTAAAAAAATATAATTTTTAGTAATTGTATTTTAATACAACTGATTTCCTGGGTAATCCTGTATATTTTACTTTATGCATTTAAAAACATTATTTTGAGAAGGAATCTATGGACTTCACCAGATTGCCAAAGGAGTCATGATACAAAAAAGATTAAGAGCCCCCTATAGTCCGGCCCTCTAATGCTACAAATAAGGAAATTGAGTCACAGCCATGTTAAGTGACTTGCCCAAGGTCACACAGATAGTAAAGTTAAATCTTATGCTTTTTCATTTACACAAATCTATAACTTCTAAAGCAGGCAAGGGGAAGTAGTTAATGAAAGGGATCCTGAACAGTAGAGAATGTGATTGGCCATGAGATGAAATGGAGGTGGAGAGTTGTCAGTTTTAGCAGGTTTAATGTGTTTTATCATATAAAGAGAACCAAAAATATATAGTGAACTAGTAAAACAAACCAAAAAACCTTGAAAATTAAGCTTGGGGAAAATGGTACTGGTAATTTATAGTGAATTTAGAATACAATTTACAGGTACCTTAAGAGTGTGTGAAACTGACTCCCATGCTCCAGGTAACTAATGCATCAAAAGGAATTACACAATTTAATCACAAATATACGTTACATAATATTCCTGATATTGGACAGATAGTATGGAATACTGGATAAAGGACTGGTCTTGTAATCAGGAAAATGTGAATTCAAATTCTGCCTCTGACACATGCTAGCATGTAAACATGGGCAAGTCACTAAACCACAGGCATTTCACAGCACCAAAGGCAACTCTCTAAAATATAAATTAAAGGCAAATTGCCAATATAAGTCAATCAGTTAAAAAAATTTACTAGGTACTTACTATGTGCTAAGTAATATGTTAAGTAGTGGGGTTACAAAGACAAAATGCAGTTTTTGTCTACCCTCCAGTTGTTCAACATTTAATGGAAGAGACAACATGCAAACAACTATGTACAAACAAGCTACATACAGTATAAATAGGAAATAAGCAAGAGAAGGAAGGAACTTCAATCAGAAGGGATGGGGAAAGGCTTCTCATACAAGGTGAGATTTTAGCTTGAACTTTAAGGAAGCCAGGGAAGCCAGGAGGCATCAATTTGCTTCAGTTGAAATTTTCACACCTGAAACCTGGTAACTATACCAGTGAAATTATAGGTCCAGACAAAATAATAATAATGATGATGTTAATAATGATGTTAACATATTTTTATCATAATACTTTCTCAATATATTTTCCCATATCTCTGTCCATAGTAGAGTTCTCTTTTTAAAAATTTCAAGCTCCCAGTGGGCAGTTAAGCCTATTTAATTAATTTTATTATGTACAATGGCATCATAAATGGAAATACCAAATAAAGATAATACTGATTAAAGTTGGGGAAAATGTTTTATCTATTATGATAGAGTCAATCAAAAGTGATGAGCATGTATAATTTGAATCCTCTTGCATTCTGCTATGCACATTGCAATACTTTTTTTTCTTTTTTTATTTTGTATTTAAGTTTATAATGTTTTTCTTTTTCTTTTCTTATTATGAATTTAAGTTTAAAATAAATTAATAAAAAGGTGATTACCAATCAGAGGCTTTTAATTTTAGCTTTTACCTGGGTCTTTCTGTGCTTCATCATTATTACAACAGCCATAATCAAGGCAAGAGAAATTCTAGAACACCAAAATACACCATTATATGTGCCCTAAATTCTAAATCAACTTGTTGAAAAGTGACTCTGCCAAACCAATTATTTAGAATCCCCTGGTTTTGTTTTTTGTTTTTGTTTTGTTTTGTTTCTATTCTCTAAAAGACATATTTTAGCTGGTAGTAATAACATCATCACTCCAGTTTTCAAAATATTGGGTTATTTAATTAAATTCAGCTGGAAGGGTTTTTTAAATTATAGACACAACTTCAATTGGCAAGCAAGTTGAGATAAATCACTAGTTAATTCAGTCGAGCAACTGGTTTAACTAGTTTCAGGGTCTGCTTTTTTGTTTTTGTTTACTGAATTATGTGACTGAGCTGATTGAATTGACTGGGGATTTTGTGTAGGCACATACCTTGAAGGGGTTGGACTAGATGAGCTCTAAGATTTTTTCCAGTTCTAAATCTACAAAGCTACAGTCCTAAGTGAGTTTCCAAAGTGTTGTGCAGAGAGAGTGGTGCACCAAATGCTAGGGATGATACAAGATAATTAATTCTTGTGTGGGAGATAAGAAGAGCATATACCGACGTTTACATATGTATACACACTGAAGGCTTGGTTCCTGCCTTGCGTAACTACGTGTACATATATTATAACTAGTGTTCAACCAGCAGCTAATGTTTTTTATTGTTAGTATCCAGTATTAATTGTTGTACATTAGCTGGCCAATGCCCATCATTATAATAGATTATTTAATAGTCAATGTAAATGAAGATATTAAACTCTAAGCAGAGTTCATGCATTACAATGAGAAATACGAGCTGATTGAGAGAAAAGGTCAACCCTATAAGACATGAGACAAATGGTTTAATATTGTAAAGGCTGTGATTAGCAGGTTGAGTATACTTCAAGGGGCAAAGAAGAGTCACATCATGATTCTATGAAAAAAGAGTGAAATAAACTAAAATGATTGTTGAAGATCATAGAATCTAGGATGGTAGATTTAGGACTAAAAGGGTCTTAGAAGTACACTAGTCCACCCCCCCCTCACTTTACAAATAGGTAAACTGAGGCTCAAAGAGGTCAAACAACTTTCCTAAGGTCACACATAGCAAAGTGGCAGTGCCAGGATTTGATCCTTGGCCTTCTGACTCCAAATGCCATTTTCACTGCTGAATTCAAAGCTGGAGGAACCAGATTTGAATACTGGCTTTGCAACTTATTGTGTGTGTGACCTTAGGTAATTCATTTCAACTCCATGAGGTCCATTATAAAATGAATGGGGTGTGCTATATGGATTTTTAAATTCCCTTCCAGTTCTAAAGCTAATACTAATGGAAAGAATATGATCCTAAGAGTCAAGAGACTAGAATTCTAAGTCCTGACTCTATTCTTGAGTAGCTGTGTGACCTTGGACTTTGGACCTCAATTTCTTTGTCTTCAAAATGAAAGGATTTTAAAAAAATAATATTTTATTTTTCCAATTGCATTTGAAGATAATTTTTAACATTAATTAAAAAAAAATTTCAAGTCACAAATTTTTTCCCTCCTTTTCTCCCTCCCTTCCACCCTTTCCAAGACAGTAAGCAGTTTGATATCTGCAATCATGTAAAACATATTTTCATATTAGTAATATTGTGAAAGAAGAAACTGACCAAAAGAAAAGAACACAAAAAATAAATGAAAATAATATGCTTTGATTTGCATTCAGAACCCATCAATTGTTTCAGTGGAGGAGGATAGCATTTTCCATCATGAGTCCTTTGGAATTGTCTTGGATCATTGTATCACTGAGAAGAGCTAAGTTATTCATAGTTGACCATTGCACAATGTCACTGATACTGTACACTGGTCTCCGGGTTCTGGTTTCACTTTGCATCAGTTCATGTAAGTCTTCCCAGCTCAGAGTGAAAGGATTTTGATGAAATGAGGTTCTGTCTATTCTGTGAGCTCAATAAGATTATTTCATCTGCTCCCTGTAGAGTTGTTTTAGAATTGGAAGAGGCTAAGGAATATTTCACTAAAGTGGTTGGGCCCTTGCCTATAGAATGGAGCAGGAAGAGAATAATATGAAAAGAATCATGAGATGGAATTATCAGGACTTGTTAACATAAAACTGTATGTTATCAAGATGCAGTAGATAAGAGAGAAGCAACAAAAAGATAGAGAAATTTGTAAGGAAGACAATGTGGTCTGGGGGAATGAAGGGGAAAGTTCGGAGGCATGTTTGCTGTTAAGCATATCCAACTAGAACTGTACTATAGGTGGTAAGGAACCTGTAATTAGGGATCAGGGCTAGAGGGATAGCTCTGGAATGCATCTATATTCACAGTGTGATGCCAGGATGATCAGATGTTCTCTTTCTGAGAGTTTGTCATTCTCACGTGTCAGGTTTTGTCCGTTGCCCTAAAGAATCTTTTAAGAAGAGCAAATATCTACCTTTTCTTCTAAGTGAAGGCCTTTGAGCAGAAAGTACTCACTCTTCTCTAGGGCTAACTAGTAGGGCTATCAGCAAGCATCACATTTCTGTGTAGGGAGACTCTGTACTATCAGGGCAGTATGTGAAAATAGAAAGCAGATCTTTGGAGAGCAACAACATGGCATCCTTTTATTTCATAAAATCTAGTCACCATAACTCAAAAGCAGTTTTCTGTTATTAGCAAAGGCTATGTTTTAATAAGTAATCTATGCTTTGTCTTTGCTCTGGCAAGATATATAGCCAGAAACTTGCTTTGACCAGGTTATAAATAATAAAAGTCATAACAAAAGTTTGAACCTATACAAATAAAAAGGATTCATTACAATAAGCATTCTTTCCTCCTGGTACCTGTTTCTATTATTAAAATATCTCACCAAAACAAAAAAGGCAAATAATTGCATATTCAGCTAAACATATCTAAATCTCAATACATTTCGATTGTCTTTTTAAAAATGTGTATCTCTTCTTTCTCTCTGCCACTCCCATGATAGGTTAGTGTCCAAAGTTACCTTATAAACAGAAGAAGTAGGTTATGGAGAAAAGGAGTTCTGTCTTGCCTGCTGGGGAGAATGAAATTTTAATTAGGTAAGCAAAGAGGTTATTCATTACATTGTAAACAAATTTCACAAAAAGAGCTCATTTGAGTTTCTTTTAAAAGAAATTGGAAAATATTAAGGAAGTTAATTGGAGCACATTCAAATGACAATTAACAAAGACACAATTATCTTCTTTTGACAAGTGTGTGGATTAGAGATATTTTTATCTTTTGTTTATGGCACTATTTTAAAATGTGGAAATACTAAGAAAGTATAGATAGTCTCTATGTGAAATTGCATATTTTGCTATTTATATTTAAATAACTGCCTGTGAATTTATGCACAAATCATGGAATAATTCCTAGCAGAAATTATTATTTAGAAAATAAAAATTCAGAGACACAGTATGCTTTTTATATTAAATTGCCCATTTCCAGCATGTCACTTATATTTATACAATATAAAAACATTGCATGATAGCCCAATACAAATTATTCACAAGGCTAATGAAGATAGACAGCAGACCTGGTAAAAAAAGAAATCATTTATAAGCACTGTACAAGCTAAACTAGTGGTGCTTATTATTTGCACTTTAATTTTTTGCCTTCATATTGCCTAGCAGAATAGTAGAAACATCTATTTGGTAGGTTTTACAGAGATTTCTCACTTTCATTTTTATTCTTATATGAGGTCCTTTCCTATTTGGGGAGAGAGTTGTTTTTGAGAAGTTTATGAAGCCAGCTAGGAAGCCAGGGAAAGGATCCTTAGTTGTAGAGGAACAAGTGTGTGAACAGATGCCTGCAAAGCTCAAATCATCTTTGCATTATAACTCATCTTGGTCCTTTCTCTACTGAAGACTAAAGACCTATTCTGCCCAGATGAGTTCTGCCTTCTTTCTCCCAGCATAAACCAAATCAACACTTTTCCATGACTTCAGGCTGCTTCCACAAACTTTGTTTATTGAACAAAGCACCTTTTGTTCTATGAAACCACTCCAGAGACAGTGGCTAAAATAAACTGCGTTGAATGCCCAAACCTGATTTTGTTTTCAATTTTCTCAAGGAATATTGTGAAAGTCTCCAAAACTAAATTAATTTTAATTAATTTTATTTATTTTATTCATTTTATTTATTTATTTGTTCATTATATTCATTTATTTAATTTATTTAGTCATGATGTAAAAAAAAAGGTGATGGAGAGACATAGGTAGGCCATAGCATATATATGACCAATAATAACTTGAGTGAAAGTGACAGAAAAGATGTTATCTAGGAAATGTATGATCAAGAAAGGAAGTGAACAGGCCATGCATGTAGCCAGAACAAGAGATTACAAGTGATGAAGCCAGATGCTGCACTAGGACCCAAGGAGTATTAAAAGCCCTAGAGAAAGGTCTATGGAATGGTGACTAGATCTTCTAAGAGGGACTTAGGAAAGGACATGGACAATATTCACAGAGGACTAGATGGCAGACATGGACAAGTCATAAATTGTATCTTTGGAGGAAATATCCACATCTACACAATCATAGATGCACTTAAGTATATTTATTTGGGTCATTCTATAGAGGAAAGTACAGTAAGACCAAAACACTCAGTCTCCTTTGCTGGATTGTGTATCCACATCTTATTCCCTAGCTATGGATATCCCCACATTGCTCTGTCTTAGAGGATTCCCTCTCTCTCTTTGTCTGTCTGTCTGTCTCTGTCTCTGTCTCTCTCTCTGTGTCTCTGTCTGTCTGTCTGTCTGTCTGTCTCTCTCTCTCTCTCTTTGTCTGTCTCTCTGTCTCTCTCTCCAAATTACTTCAGTGCTCACACCAGTTCCCATGAGTTCAACAACCATTTCTATGTAAATGATTTCCAGATATATCTATCTAACCCTCATGTCTCTCCCAAACTTGTCTCACTGTCTCTTAGAAATATCCAACTGAATGTCCTACAGACCTCTCTCCAAACCTTCCTCTCTTTCTGACTTTCATATTTCTGTCATTAGCACCATTATTCTTCTAGACACTCAAGCTTGTAACCTAGGAGTCATTCCAGGGGTGTGCTAATAAATATTTAACAATTAGCTCTCTGAAAAAAATGTATGCAGGATACACTTCTGTGTTTAATCTGTGTTGTTAACATTTCCCCCATCCTTTTCTTGAGTCTAGGCAGTCAATAAAACAAGAAATCAAGTCCTGACTTGCAGCAGTTACTGATTTCTGAGGTGTAAATCCTCACACTGAAAATTTAAAAGTTAATTCTTGGGCCAGTAGGAGCTGGTTCTAGTGTACCTCTGAGTCATTCTCAACTCCTCACTCTTCCTTACCTCCACCCATTTCCAATCAGTTGCCAAGTCTTGATTTCGACTCATCTCTCACATCTCCTTTTTTCTTTAGTTCAGTCCTTCATCACTTCTTACCTGTACTACATTTCAATAGTCTTCTCATTGCATTCCTTGCCTCCAGTCTATCACCAGGGAATAGAGCACTGGATTTGGTATCAGGAAGACTTGAGTTAGAAACCTGCCTCAGACAGAAATTGACTGACTATAGGCAAATTGCTTAACCTCTATGGGTCTCAGTTTCCTCATCAAAATAAGGGACTACAATCCGTTTTAGTTCTAAATCTTAGATCCTATGATTCCTCTCTAATCCATCCTCCCCTCAGCTATCCACTGATATTCCTAAGGCATAGGTCGACCATGTCACCCTGCTCAACAAGCTCCCTAGGGCCTCTAACATAAAACCCAGACACTTCTGTTGGGCATTTAATGCTCTTCACAATTTGCCTCCACCTTAGATTCTCAGACTTATTGGGCATCACTCCCCTTTTTACACTCTACATTCCTGCCAAAGGGTTCTTCCTCCTCTTCCCTGTAAATTCATTACCATTGGTTGGATTCAACAAGTATTTCTGCTAGGAGGATGGCAAGATGTAATTTGTATTCCTCAACAATTTCTAGCCAGCCTAAGGAAAGAAATTCTGAATTAGGCAGCTCTGAAATCTGAACTTTAGATACCCCATACCAGCAGTTCTCAAGTATGGACTGGAGACCAGTGGAGGTCCCTAAGACCTTTTCAGGGGGTCCACAGGCAAAAATTATTTTCACAATAATACTAAGATGTTTTAGTTTCTAATGTAAAAATCAATAGACATAACCCGCATAAACAAAAACTTTGGGGCAGGTTGGAGTGGATGGGAGGTTGTCCTCAATGATTTTTAAGGGAGTCCCAGGACCAAAAAGTTCAAGAACTATTGCCTTATACATATCTGAGGCTCTGTACAACTAACCTTTACAGCTGACATGCGTCAGTCAGCCAGAGAATGAGGCAGCCAAATTACCAGGTCAGTTCTCTACTGAGAAGTTAACTCTTACCTTAGCTACCATGTGAAGTTAACTGTATACAAGTTTAGATCAAAGAAATGTACAAGGTTTGCTAAAATGTCCATCACAGGAGGAGCTAAATTGACCATGAGGTCAAATCAGTAATGGTTGAACAATCTGAAAAGTGCTGATGTTTACCTAATAGCAGATTCCAATTTCTCCAAAGACATTTCTTTGCAAAGGATCATTTCAGTTTCATAAGATTTCTCTCCCAGGTCTGTGCCTTGGAATATCCTGTGCCTAGAATAAATTCCATCCTCACCTCTGTGTCTTAGAATCTCTAGCTTTCTTCTAGGCTCAGGTCAAGAACTTCTTTCTATACCTTTCCTATTGGTTTTTGGGGGATCTCTTCCCCTTGGTTATGTTGAAGTCAGTCAGTCAACAAGCATTTATTGAGCATTTACTCATGGCCAGCCACAAATATAAGGATAAAGAAGCACAGTCCATGTCTTCACATTCAAATAGTAGAAGATTACACACAAAAGGAAGCTGAAAAGGCAAGAAGCCTTTCTTAAATGGAAGTCCTGGGAGATGCCATTTAATCAGAGGGAGGATCTGCAGGAGCTGAGGGTGCTTCCAAGGTGTACATTCCAGGGCTGAAATGATCTTTCAGGATAAAGAATTTCCTAGGGGTATGATGGAAGTTTGAAGCTGGGTGAGAAATGAATTTGTATACATTTTGTATTTACTTATCTGTGAACAAACACATTATTTTCAGCCTTCCCTCCCTCCCTCCCCACTGCCTTTTTGAGGTCAAGGATTGGTTTTTGCTTTTGTCTTTGTAACCTCATTGCTTAGTATAGTATCTGGTGCATGGAAGGCATTTAATAAATACTTGTGGAAGGAAGGAAGGAAAAAAAGAAGGAAGGAAGGAAGGAAGGAAGGAAGGAAGGAAGGAAGGAAGGAAGGAAGGAAGGAAGGAGGAAGGATAGATGGGAGGGACGGAGGGAAGGAGTTCCAACATACTGAACACCTTGTTTTTTGTGCAAGAATTATTACTGTACAAATGATTGGCACAGGGATAATGAAATGGAGTGGTTGGTAATTAAACTTTACTTTTTTAATGCTAGCTACAAATGGACTCCTACTCCAAATTCAAATACTGTACAGAATGGTTATCTATTCTATAGATGATAGGTAATATGTCATTTTAAAAAGAAAAATTCTATTATGAGAGTAAGTTCCTATAGGTCTGGAAATTAGTTAACCCACAAAGACTTTTCTTCTTGTAAAGTAAAGCCTGAAAATTGACAATTTAAATAATCTGTTAGAGATAAACCCAAACATACTTTGTTGTTGTTCAGTTGTTTCCGTCAACGTCTGACTCTTCATGAATCCATATGGGGTTTTCTTGGCAAAAATACTGGAGTGGTTTGCCAATTCCTTCTCCAACTTATTTTACAGATGAAGAAACTGAGGCAAACAGGGTTAAGTGACTTGCCCAGGGTCATACAACTAGTAAGTATCTGAGGCCAGATTTGAACTCAGGAAGATGAGTATTCCTGACTCCAGGCCCAGCACCCTATCCAGGGCAACACCTAGCTGCCCCCAAATGAAGGAGTGAAACTTATTCGGTTGTTTCAGTTGTGTCTGACTCTTAATGATCCCATTTGGAATTTTCTTTGCAGAGATATCAGAGTGGTTTACCATTTCCTTCTCCAGCTCATTTTACAGATGAGGAAACTTAGTCAAATAGGGTTAAATGACTTGCCCAGGGTCACGCAGCCAGTACCCGTTTCGTTTCACTAGAATGTTAGACACAACATAGCTCTACCACTCTTCCCAGTGCCCCCAACCCACTTCATAATTTCGGAATGCTATGCACAGGATAACATTCACCAGAGGGTCTGATTATCTTGTATACGGGTTGTTGTTTTTTATCAGTAAGCAGTGGTTTAGAGGAAAGGAATTGGTATTTACTAGGAGTCACAAGTCCAATTCAAATTTATAATGTTAAGTAGTCAATAGGCTAAAGCTTTCTCAAATTAGAGTGTCTTGATACCCTGGGATTAATCACTTAATCTGTTATTCATTCAGGTATCTTCAGATCACTGTTTTGTTGTTGTTAGGGGTTTGTTTTTTTTTTTTTTTGATGTGTGGCGGTGGGGGGCGGTGAGGATGGGGAACTGGAGTGTCTTTTTCTTCTAACAGAAATAACAGGTATAGAAACACTGCAGATCAAGGCAAGAGAATAAATTCACTAATCAAATCTTTGAAGTAAATTTCCCAAATTACATTTGATTTTCATTAGATTTTCTAACACAGAATTTAACAGAAAGACTTTTCCCTATTCCTGTTAAATAGCAGACAACTGAGGCATAATTTCTATTGAGTGGAAGGTCCATTCTTCTATATCTTACCACGTTTTGCACCCTACCATTACAATAAATAATGCACACCAAATAATCTTTGTCCTGATAGGACCAGCAGATCTTACATGGTCACATGATAGTTGACTGAGACAAATCTAATCAATCCAAAGTCTCTCATTTCCTAATTTTTCCCCACATTAGAATATCTTATCAGTGTTTATCTAGTTTATCCTAGTTATCTAGTTAAGTGGATTTTTAAAAGTAGTTTCTTTCAGCTAATATTTGCCACCCCAATCATATGTGTACACGTGTTTTTCAGGTGCTAAATATACATAGTTCTGTCCAATCAGAGAAGACTAAAGTTAGAAAGGCAAATATAATCAGTGTAAAGTACAACCTTGGGTGGGAGATACATTTAAATGGAAGGGGTGCAGCAGAGGGAGGGAACTCATTGGCATATACAAATTTCACAGCATCTGATGACAAAATGGTTTGTGGCTGAACCATTGTCTAAAGGCCATTCCTCAAATTCCTTGTTGACTGCCAGCAGCATGAGTTGTGGACTCTGTGACTTTATCTGTTAATGGGAATAAACACTTATGCCAACAGATTAAGCCTCACTGAAACACTAAGAAAATTGGCCCAAATAGAGATCTTTGTTTGGCTCCTATTTCATTTTCAGGTCCCTAATTGTCTCAAGACAATGGGGGTTTTTTGATACCTGAAAAACAGTGGTAGTTGTGGGAGATTCAGTGAATTCAGTTTCCACTAAAGGACATAAACTGTTAAAAGGCATTCTATTTTAATAGCTACATAGACTATAAATGTGATCCTTAAATTGTATAAGACGACTACTAATAGCTCAATTAGTAATCACAAAGAAGGGAGAGAAAGAGATGAAAAATTTGGATTTTTTTCATCAATAGGTTTGGAATATTATCAGGAAAGCACTCCAGTAACATCATGGGAGGGAAATGATTTTGCAACAGTTTACAACTTTTAAGATTTGTCAAACCAACTTTTCTTAATTGGGAAAGAAATCAGCAGTTCATTGTAGGCAAATTGAATTTCATAAACTATTTTCCATGCTTTTTATAATGCATGGAACTATACCAGATATATTTATTTCAATTTGTATTACAACATGAAAATCAATACATTTATGTCTCCCTTGATCCTCAGAGAAATAGTCATTTCTGAGTAAGAGTCCTTCAGGAATGAATCAAGTAACACCACAAAATATTCTAGAGAATAATAATGATGATAGCCATAATTACAAATAATTTACATTTACATAGCACTTACTACTGAACCAGGTACTAACTCGGTGCCTGGTTCAGTAGGTGTCAAATGTTTGCATCCTGCATTGATGTACTGTACACATCTACCATTTCCTAACATAATGTATACTAATTACTCAGTCTGGGCTCTTTAAGGATAACTCTTCTATAACTTCTGATGGTAATGACCTGGTATTGAATTGACATTAAATATTCCTTTATTTCTATAAACAAATCTGCATGAATCCACCATCTTGTTCAATGCATCCCCAATATATTGTTGGCCTAATTCATGCAGATGATGACTTTTGTTTCTTGAGTCTTAGCATTTTCATAGGCTCTGTCTGGAGGCAAACTGCTTTCAGTTACATTTGATGACTCTAATGGCATGTATATACCATGCTATTAGTTGGTAAAATGATGCATGCTTTTTCCAACAGTTTTTCTATAGGTTTTTTACCTGTTTATCACATGCTCTGAGAATATCTATGAATCTTTTTCTAACTTTTTGGTGAGAAAGTACCAATCTTTCTATAGCTACCTTAGAGTACCTTGAAATTCATCAATATTGTATAGTTATTTATACAATTGGATTGTACAGTATTTGTTAGAATGCTTTCTAAATGTGTTTTGGCCCATTTTTACCCTTGCAAAAGTGTATCTTAAGATGGGTATTGTGTATTGGTTGCTTGAAATGTTTTATTTCCATTACACTTTCATTTCAGGATTATTGTAAGTCTCTTAACATATCTGTAGCTTTCTGCTTGATAGCCTCATATTTTGCAGTGTCTGCAAGAGTCCATAGCATTAGTAAGTATCACCTGCATCTACGATTAAGACCTCCAAATATCAGCTCAAAGTCTATAGTTTCTAAATTTCCTTGGCATATGTAAAGAATTTGCTATTTATTGAGACGATAATATTTTAATTTTATTAAAGAAAGATCACATGAGAAGAAGGAGTCATCTAAAGTACTTTTGGTAGAGCCAAGGCCATCTAGCTACATTAAAGAATTAATAAGAAATTTTGGTTTAACTACCTCTAGTTTGGAAGCCGTACTTTGTTATATTTCAGGGAGATGAGAATATACCTAAGATCAGGCAAAACCATAGTGGACTTAACATGACTCTCAGAAAAATGCAATGCTTTACATCAGTTTTTTATATCATTTCCTTGGTGGTATGTTTTAAATAGAATATAGTTTTAGATATGGACATCAAATACTCTAGCATTCTCACTCAACTTCAATTCATTTTATGTATTTGCAGGACAGAAATAAGGCATAAGGCATCCAAAGATTGTGGTTATCAATAAAAGCACTATAATGTTATAGTGTTTTAAGGGAGCTTGTTTAAATAATTACCAAATTAAACATGTTTCTCTTTATATACCAAGGAATTTTGGCAAGCTCTTTTCATTTTATAATCACTTTTTTTTAAGTGTGTAGCATCTTGATCTTATGCCCTCCACCTTCTCCTCTACTCCTGTATGCACAATGAACTCTATACAGGCAAGTTGGATTCCCAGAGGGGAGAATACTACTGCTTTCCTCACGGTTCTTGGTGTGATCATGAGGAATGTGGCTTCTGGAACTGTTACTCACAAGGTCCCTTCCAGTGTGGTCCCTAACATCCATAAGCCAGCTGATATTAATTGCCTTTTACAGAGGGATATTTGCTGGGAAGGACAAGAATTACAAAAACATCACCTAAACTGGAAATACATTTTCCCTTTCCATGCATTAGGTACCTATAGAGAGCAGGCTTAGTCTTAAAGTAGTTGGTATAAGACATTTCTCCCAAACCTAGGCACACACTCTTCCTTCTGTACATGCCCACAAAGTCCTTGGAGAGAGTGGTCTCAAACTTGAGGTACAATGATCGCCAGCTACACGTAGAAAGTATGCATGGCCCTTTGAGTCCTTTTCTCCCTTCCTGGAGTCTCTACCAAGTTGACTTGCAGATGAGGCATCAGCGATGGATCATTCGTTCTCCTGCTCACTTGGGCTGGTACCTTGAAAAGCATGGTAATCTTAACTCGCAGGGCATTGCACGGCTAGGTTGGATCAATAAGCCACTCAGATGCTATGCTAGCTGTAGTTGTCAGTGGAACCTCTGAGGCCTTTGACAGATTTCCCAGTCTTTCTGGTTAACTCTAGTACTCCAATCTCAAGATGTTCATTCACCTGAGATAAAACACATACACACACACACACACACACACACACAAGAAACAGAGATGGCACAGGTTCATGGATAAATGCTAGATGGATGGAGTTAAAATAGATGTCGCCCATTTCCCACCCAGCACCTCACAGTAGTTCTTGCCTCACTTTCAATAGGGAAAAGTACAAAAAGGGGCAACGGAAGAACATATCAATCATTATATATTCAGTCTCAGTTCTGACTTAATGCCTTCTCCAGCTCCATAGCCAACCAGAATATTCCATGTCACCATACAGGGCCAGACCTGACTCCAAGTCATCAAATACTAATTATTTAATGAACTAGAGAGACCTCCTTTTCCAATCATAAGTATCCTAATTTTCACCTACATACATATAATATATCAAAAATTGATTCAGCAGTAAATAATTATGTAAGTATTTTGGCTATGACCAGTCAAAGCCTGAATCTCCTCAATGTCTTCTTACAACAATAACTGATTCCTCTTCATTCTCTTCATAGGCATTTTTAAAATCACACCAAAAATCAAAATATTCCTAAGAAATTTTTCTCTATCTCCTTCTAATCTGTCTTCAACTTTTCTCTAAAAATGACAAATACAGTCCTATAAACTTTCTCTTATGCTGTCTCATCTTTTTTTAAAATTTATTTATTTAACATATTTAGTTTTCAGCATTGATTTTCACAAGAGTTTGAATTATAAATTTTCTCCTCATTTCTACCTTCCCCCCCACTCCAAGACAGTGTATATTCTGGATGCCCTGTTCCCCAGTCAGCCCTCCCTTCTGTCACACCACTCCCCTCCCATCCCCTTTTCCCTTCCTTTCTTGTAGGGCAAGACACATTTCTACGCCCCATTGCCTGTGTATCTTATTTTCTAGTTGCATGCAAAAATTTTTTTTTGTTTTTGAACATCTGTTTTTAAAACTCTGAGTTCCAAATTCTCTCCCCTCTTCCCTTCCCTCCCACCCTCCCTAAGAAGTCAAGCAATTCAACATAGGCCACATCTGTATCATTAGGTATAACCCTTCCACAATACTCATGTTGTGAAAGACTAACTATATTTTGCTCCTTCCCAACCCATCCCCCTTTATTGAATTTTCTCTCTTGACCCTGTCCCCTTTCGAAAGTGTTTGTTTTTGATTACCTCCACCCCCATCTGCCCTCCCCCTCCATCATCCCCCCCTTTTTTATCTTCTTCCCTCTTCTTTCCTGTGGGGTAAGATACCCAATTGAGTATGTATGGTATTCCCTCCTCAGGCCAAATCTGATGAGAGCAAGATTCACTCATTCCTCCCTCACCTGCCCTCTCCACTCCTCCCACAGAACTGCTTCCTCTTGCCACCTTTATGTGAGATAATCCACCCTATTCTATCTCTCCCTATCTCTCTCTCTCAATATATTCCTCTCTCATCCCTTAATTTGATTTTATTTCTTTTAGATACCTTCCCTTCATCTTCACCTTACCCTGTGCCCTCTCTCATCTCTCGCTCCTCTCCTGTCCTCTCTCTCTCTCTCTCTCTCTCTATTATATATATATATGTTATATATATATAGATACATATATACACTACATATACCTACATATACTACATACCACATCACTTATATTAACATAAACATATATATTATTATATAATATATATATATTATATATATATATATATATTATATATATATATATATGCATTATTCCCTTCAGCTACCCTAATACTGAGGTCTCCTGCATCATACACATCATCTTTCCATGTAGGAATGTGAACAAAACAGTTCAACTTTAGTAGTCCCTTGCAATTTCTTTTTCTTGTTCTTTTTCTTGATTACCTTTTCATGATTCTCTTGATTCTTGTGTTTGAAAGTCAAATTTTCTATTCGGCTCTGGTCTTTTCACTGAGAAAGCTTGAAAGTCCTCTATTTTATTGAAAATCTATATTTTGCCTTGGAGCATGATACTCAGTTTTGCTGGGTAGGTGATTCTAGGTTTTAATCCTAGCTCCATTGACCTCCAG
The DNA here is from genome assembly GCF_011100635.1 of Trichosurus vulpecula. NCBI lineage: Eukaryota > Metazoa > Chordata > Mammalia > Diprotodontia > Phalangeridae > Trichosurus > Trichosurus vulpecula. Next base: position 211,638,757 of record NC_050580.1, on the reverse strand, counting down.
AATATCGTATTCCAAGCCCTTCAATCTCTTAATGTAGAAGCTGCCAGATTTTGGGTTATTCTGATTGGGTTTCCACAATACTCAAATTGTTTCTTTCTGGCTGCTTGCAGTATTTTCTCCTTGAGCTGGGAGCTCTGGAATTTGGCGACAATATTCCTGGGAGATTTCTTTTTGGGATCTATTTGAGGAGGCAATGGATGGAGTCTTTCAATTTCTATTTTGCCCCGTGGCTCTAGAATATCAGGGCAGTTCTCCTTGATAATTTCTTGAAAGATGATATCTAGGCTCTTTTTTTGATCATGGCTTTCGGGTAGTCCAATAATTTTTAAATTATCTCTCCTGGATCTATTTTCCAGGTCAGTGGTTTTTCCAATGAGATATTTCACATTGTGTTCCATTTTTTCATTCCTTTGGTTCTGTTTTATAATATCTTGATTTCTCATCAAGTCACTAGCTTCCACTTGCTCCAATCTAATTTTTAAGGTAGTATTTTCCTCAGTGGTCTTTTGGACCTCCTTTTCCATTTGGCTAATTCTGCCTTTCAAGGCATTCTTCTCCTCACTGGCTTTTTGGAGCTCTTTTGCCATTTGAGTTAGTCTATTTTTTAAGATGTTGTTTTCTTCAGTGCATTTTTCAGTATTTTTTTGGGTCTCCTTTAGCAAGTCATTGACTTGTTTTTCATGGTTTTCTCACATCCTTCTCATTTCTCTTCCCAATTTTTCCTCTACTTCTCTAACTTGCTTTTCCAAATCCTTTTTGAGCTCTTCCATGGCCTGGGACCAGTTCATGTTTTTCTTGGAGGCTGTTGGTGTAGGCTCTTGCACTTTGTTGACTTCTTTAGGCTGTATGTTTTGGTCTTCTTTGTCACCAAAGAAAGATTCCAAAGTCTGAGACTAAATCTCGGTGCATTTTCGCTGCCTGGCCATATTCCCAACCCACTAACTCGACCCTTGAATTTTTCAGCGGGGTATGACTGCTTGTAGATTAAAGAGTTCTATGTTCCACGTTTGGGGGGGGATGTGCCATCTCTGCCACACCAGCACTCCTCCTTCCCCAAGAACCCCCAACCCAGACTGGGCTTAGATCTTCAACAGGCTGTACACTCCTGCTCTGATCTGCCACTTAATTCCTCCCACCAGGTGGGCCTGGGGCTGGAAGCAACTGCAGCTGTAGCTGCCCCACCTCCGCTGCCCCACCCCCCCAGCGGTAGCCGAAAGGCAAACTCCTTCCACTCCCACAGCTTTTCCCACTAACCTTCTCTGTTGTCTTTGGTGTTTGTGGGTTGAGAAGTCTGGTAACTGCTGCAGCTCATTGATTCAGGGTGCTAGGGTACGCTCCGCCTGGCTCCTGGTCTGGTTGGTCCGTGCCGCTCATGATGGGCTCTGCTCTGCTCCGCTCCGCTCCCAGCTCCATGTGGGATAGACCTCACCTAGAGACCATCCAGGCTGTCCTGGGCTGGAGCCCTGCTTCCCTCTGCTGTTTTGTGGGTTCTGCAGTTCTAGAATTGGTTCAGAGCCATTTTTTTATAGTTTTTTGGAGGTACTCAGTGAGGAGCTTATGCTAGTCCCTCCTTTCCAGCCGCCATCTTGGCTCCTCTCTACACTCTTAAAGATACAGTAGCAGTGTCTGCAGCCTCTCAAGGACAGGATATTTTGAAACAGGAGTTACATAAGTATGCCCATCATTTTTCCCCCCAAAATTACTTGATGGCATCCATTTAGCACTTATGGAGTTTATACTGTAAGAATTTGCAGTGCCCCCTAATTCTTAAGTTTTTCTCTCTTTCATTTCAAATAAGTTTTCAATGTATTATTACATCTTATCTATTCTCAAGAATGAGGTTATTTCTCACAATTGCCCTGCATTGATAGACAATATGTCATTGTATAACTTGGAGCTGAGCTTGTTGACAAAAAGCAGTATAAAGTCCTTCCCTACCCCGTTTCCAGTAAGATGGTTCCATGTTCATTGCAATATAGTACCAGTGCACAAGAAAGCATTCGTATCTTCATTTCATTTCATGTGCATTCATAGTTTGGCCATTTTATAGGTCAGCACCATTTATAGCAATGGATTTCTAGAAGATTTAGTATTGGTATTGTTGATTAGTTTCCATGTAATTTGCCTTCTTCTGGGACCAGAATGCAAGAAGAGCCACTTATTTCTTTGTCCTGTTTGTCAAGTTGATCATCGTGACAGTTCTGGAAGGTCTATGCTTCCACGTCTATTTCTTAGATTCAGGGGAGCAGTTTTATCACACTGGCTGCAGCACTACTTCAATCAATAGTGTCTCCAAGGCCTAATTGGCCAGCATTTCTGAGTTCCTGCCAGGTCATTATACCTACCATAACAATTTTAGGAAGGGCATAGAAAATTCTTGTTTATGCATCACCTTGGCTGGCATTCCTTTACTTTGCCATTGTCTAACCCCTTCATGACATAGATGATGAATTGGGCTTTGTGAAGCTTAATGATCGTCATTATTAACAATAGTCCCATGGCCAAATCAGCATTACAAAATTCAACATCACAGGTACTTGGAGAACCCTAGGTAAAAATATCTACTTGTCTATGAATAGTTATTTCTCATTTACAAAGCATGTGTATAGTGGACAGATATTGAAATTCATAGATCAGAACTAGATTTAAGTTTTGCCTCTAACTCATCCTAGCTGTGTGACCCTGGGGAAGTTGTTCATCACCTCAGTACCCTAGGCACTCTAAGTCATAAATTTGCAGAACAGTTGAAGACTTATATTTGTAGAAAGTGTTTCCTCATAAGGGACTTGCCTGCACAATTGAAATCACAAGTAGACACTGCTAATGTTATTAACTAGAGTTGAAAAGACATACTTGTAATTTTTACTTTTGATTTAAATAAAGCAAGGCTAAGAAAAAAAAATGTTTGATTTGACATGGAATTTTGAAGATGGTAATCAAGGGTGCTGGCTAATTTAAACTTTTGGGAAGGCAGAGAAAATCTTCCTTCTTTGTCCTTCATTTTGTTTAATAGGATAAAATTAGGTTAAAAGTCTCGGTATACGAAGAGGCTACGAGAGCACTGGAAATGTTTCCTGAGTTTGCTGCTGGACCAAGAAATCAGGTGAAGATATGGGAGGGCATTAAAAAGCTCTAAAGTATGTGACAGTTTCCACCACACTAATTAGCTTATATTAGCTATGCTATTTTTCTGCTTGCTTTTGTATTTTCCTGATAATGCTTTTTCAGAGTTGTGAGAAAATAAATAGGAAATGTACACACAGTTCACATTTAATTAAGTAATGATGGGGCCAGAACAGTAGTGCTAGGTTTTATTACTAAACCCTTAAAAACTGATTGAATAGGGACTTCTGGGTCACATGACAAGAAAGATGGTGGATTAATTACTTTCTCAGAACCACTTCAACTCTCCAACCCTCCAAAAAAAGGAATTAAGCACCAGATGTAGAGTAATTACAGTTAAATCCACAGGAGAAAGAAGACAGAACCCCAACAAGGTAAAATCCGTATGAATTAATACTTGAGAATTCTAATCCTTAAAGTGCTCAAGCAGCACCCCTTCCACACTGGCTTCTACAACACCCATGGCAGAAGGACAAGCTAACTCACATGTTGGTGTAAGGCCCATCTTGGGACCTTATGACACACTCAGTCTTCAAGTAGTAGCAAACACTGACTCCATCCAGCTATGTGAAATTGAAGCAATGGAGAAAGAGGAACAAGTTGAAAATATGCTGACTTTTATCTAGGCACCAGTCCTAGTTTAAGGACCTTCCAAAACTATAGAAATTCTGCTCAGAACACCCCCCACTCACCTCCCATCCTATAAGAAACCACTGGTGTACATTCTACCCAGTCATGAAGATAATAAGAAGAGAAGAGTAGAAACAATCAGAGTAGGATAGCAACATATACATATCTGTACCATGGACTTGAAGGAAAAAGAAATGATATACAGCTGGGGGCCATTCCTATCACTGCCCCAACCCATCCCAAGGTTACTCAGGTCAAGGATCTAGGCCAGTGAAACCTATATCCATGAAAGTAAAGAGTCTGATGCTATCTTATAGCCCATCTTTCAGGGTGCACAGCATCAGGAGAGGAACTAGAATGTAAATGATTAGGAAATACAAAATAGATAGATAGATAGATAGATAGATAGATAGATAGATAGATAAAAACTAAAGATACCAAAGGTTTTGAGATTAAAAAAGCTTCAGTCAAAGCTGAGCACACAAACAGAAAATTCAACAGAGGAACCCACACAAAACCAGAAAGAAGGATTCTTAAACAGAATAGAAATTAGCAAATAGGATGCAAAAGGAAGTAAACCAACATCCCAGGAAATAAAGAATTCTGTTGGCTTTCAAAAGAGCATGGAACAGGATGAGTCCTTGCTTCCATTTCTACTATAGCTGACAAAGTGGGAAAGTCCTTGGACAATATCATTAAACTCCACGGAACTCAGTGTGGTAGTTGCAGGCATGACTATAGGAGCAGGAATGAAGACACACAGGTGATTAGTTGAAGGTCTCATCTAGAACAAATTGTCTATGATCTCCAGAGGGGCTGGATTGGCAACAAGAACAGACCATCACTGTAGAGATGGCCAAGAGAGTTTCAAGGTAAATGGCAGTGCAACATGCTTGACAGAAGCTCTGGTGGATGCGGCTGGTATGTAGACATATGGTAAACCATTAGATTACAATATAAATTTTGGGATGTCAAATGCAGATATGATCAGGATTTGCTAAATTCTGGCTGGAACTTAGAGATGGCAGAAATGCACTTTAAGAGAAAGATGGATGCTATGAAGGCCATGAGACAATATAATGGAATTTTTTTGGAGGGCCTCCTCATAAATATAAATATTAAGCTTGTTACATCATAGATTAATACATAGTAAAGAACCTTAACAAGATGTGATCGTGAGATTGTAAGCTCCTTCAGGGCAGGGACAGTTGTTCACCCTTTGTTATATCTCCAGTGCTTAGCACAGTGCTTGCTACAAAGTAGGCACTTAATAAATGTTCACTGATTTATTGTTTATTGATTAACAGAGTATAACTTGAGGTAGTATGATTAGAAAATATGATTCTGGAATATGTGGTTGTAGAAGGAGCACTCAGTGAGAGGCACCTGTGAAACCAAAGAATAAGAACTGGAAGAGATTCAAAGCAAGAGTTTACTTCAGAATTAGGTGCAGGAGATGTTTATAATGCCAGGATAAATGCCACTTAAAAACCGACGGACATATTATCTACATGAAACAGAAACCAAGGATCTTATTCTTTACTCTCTTCCCTAGAGAGCAGGATCGACAACTGTTCTTTTAGAGGTATTTGTCCTTTTTATGTTTTGAAATGGGATTTAAACTCATGTAAATTTTTAAAAATTCTGAAATGGAATTGTTTTGTACCAAGTTATTTTGAAGGAAATATTTGCTGATTGATGTTATAGATCATATGACTATAGATTTAGAACTGGAAGGGGCATTGGAGGTCATTAAATTAAATATACCTTATTTTACAGATGAGTAAATTGAAGTACAGAAAGGGTAAATGACTCACTTAGGGTCACACAGCTAAAGTAATTGAGGTGGGATTAAAACCAAGGTATTTCTGTCTAGTTCCTTCTCTACTAGAGTAAGCTACCTCCTGAAGATGTTTTCACCTGTACCATAATGAAATAGAAATGTATATAGAAGGAGAGAGAAAGAGAGGGAGGGGGGAGAGGCAGGGAGCAGGGGAGAGGGAGAGAAGGGGGGGGCAAATATGCATGGAATAACAATAAGAAACTCTAGAATGGCTCAAAAAAGAAATTAAGTCCATAAAAGAAGAATATAGGAGGGACTATAGGAATGACTACAGAGAGAAATGTCAACTCAGAATTTTAAACATCAACTAGCAGATTAGAAAAAAAATTGAATCAATGGTGGAGGAGCTATCTAAAGAAGTAAAATAGTGATTAATAGACTTAGAATGCAAACCACCGAAATGGAGGAGTATCTGACAGAAAAGAAACAAAAGGCAACAATGTCAAAAGAACACATGAATTCTATATATGCCAAACAACTGACCTTGAAAATAGGATGGACAGAGATAAGGATAATAGCTCTCCTGAAGGAGTATGACAACTCAATAAACATAAATAGCATAATCCAGGGGAAAAAATCCAGAATTCCTGAATAGAAACAACAAAGTATCAGTATAGAGAATTAACATAATACCTTCAGAAAGAACCCCCCAAAATCCTGTATTTAAAATTCCAAAACATATAGTAGCCAAATTTGACAATTTAAATTTTAAATAACAATTGGTTCAAGTGGCCAAAGTAACAATATAATTGAACATATATATGTGATATATATATATATATATCATCATATCATATATATAATTATCATATAATATATAATGATATAATATAATTGAATAATATAAGATTATTGTGTAGTTATGAGAAATCATGAAAGGAATAGCACATTATGAAAAGCAAAGGAGTTCAAGCTACAAGCCCAAATGGCTAACCTTGCAAATGTGTACCTAATCACTAATTAGAAAGATGTACATTCAATAAAAAGGAAGCATGTGAGATATTCCTACAAAAAAGAGTTAAGAAGAATATTTAACATGCAAATATCCTAAACAATTGAAATATAAAAAGGTAAGTAACCATAACTTTAAGGAAATAATAAATAATAAAACCAATTTTTCCATATATAAGGATATTTTAAAGAGAAAAATCTTGATCTACTGCTTTACAAAAAGGAATAAAGAAATATCATAAAGAATAGAAAGGATACATTGGGGTAAAAAAAAATTAAACAAAATTTAAAGAAATAGAAGTGGAAGTCTTAGAGTAGAATTATAGCCTAAATCTTCTGATTCCACTTTAGATGAATCAATTTCTTTTGTGGGACACAATTGCAGAGTGGGAAAATGCATAAATAGGAAGAGGGGAGGGGTGGGACACCCAAAAAAATATATGTATGAATTGGTGGGGGGGAGTATTAAGAAGAACAGGAGAGTCATTAGAAGGGAGAGATTAAGTTTAGGGTACTGGAACTAAAGATCTCTCTATCACTAAGCCTATCAGAATATCTAGACTCACTCTGAGCTATGACACAGCAGGAGTACTGGAGTCAAAGATTCACAGATCCTGGGTGGTTTGGACCAGTCCAAATCTGGGGACCTTTTGATCATCCTACCATGTCACATTTTCCTCCTATTTAGTAGGGTAGTTCATCAGTAGTGGCTTGTTAGTTCCATTTTGATTGTTTGATTGATTCAGGTTTCATTTACCTACTATAAAACCTAATTGGCTAGCAAAAAGCTAATCTATGTGTATATTGTTTTAGGCTTACAAAAAAAGTATATTGAAGAGTGTTCCATATTCTAGAGAGGCTAAAGATTTGTTGAGCAGAAACTGATCTAGAGACTAGAAGTCTTACAGTAAAGAGAGAGTGGTACTAGACTGTACAAGCCTGGTATATCTAAATGAATTTGGAATTCAGATATTTCTAGAAATAAATCATAAGGTGGTGAAAGTGGCATACTATGAGGAGTGAAATATGATTAAATATATTTTCATTTTTTAAACTGACAGCAGTCATTGTTAGTAGGCTGAGTGTGAAAGAAAAGTCCCTTCTCTGAGAAAGGAGAAATCTAAAGGAAGGGCACCCCAGCCCCACCCCAGCATGCTGGCAGCATAGCTGCCTTGTTCACTAGTACTACTTGCTGCCTACACTGTAATTCCAAAAACAAGAACTGCAAAGAGGACAAAACTTGTAGGAATAGCTAATCATAGGAACAAGATGCTGACTGAAAAGAGATAAAAAATATTTCCAAAAAGGAATACTAAGAAATGAATGAAAACAAGCATTTAATAAACACTTATTATATGCCGAGCCCTGTGCTAAGCCAAACAAAAGGAGAAAAATACAAGCCTAATATTTATACTTTAAATATGAATGGTCTAAACAGCTCAATAAAATAAGAGAATAGAAGAATGGATAGGAAAATAAAATTTATTAATCTGCTTCACATGAGAAACATTTAAAAGCAAAGATATATGCAGAAGCAAAATCAAAATGAGAGACTAGAACAAAATTTGCTATTCATGAGGTGGATACAAAACAGTAGTTGAAATCCTACTATCAGACAAAGCAAAAATAAAATTTTTAAATATCAATAAATATGAAAATGATACTCTTAAAAGAGCCATAAACAATGAAACAATATCATAATAAGCATATAATACACCAAAGAGCATGGTATCTAATTTAATAAAGAAAAATCAGCTAATCTCCCCAATATATGCTTACGTATGTACATATATGTATATACACACACATATATATGTAAATGTGTATAATAATGCAATAATACAGAAGACATTTATTTCTCTATAATATTCCCCTCAGAGCTCATGAGAGACTAATATTCCTTCTTCAGAGCTTGACAAATCTAAGAAAATGATAGGGAAATATGTAGAACTGAACAAACTGTGGGAAAAATTGATCTAAAAGACATATGGTATCTTCTAAATAAGAATATTAGAAAATACATATATTTCTCAGTACCATTTAGTGCATTTATAAAAATGGACTATAGAGTAGGAAAGAGAAATTCTAAATAAGTATAAGAAAGCAAAAATACTAAACATATCATATATAGACCATTACACAAAGAAAATAGTCAATAATAAACAGAACATAAATTCACAACCATAATTGAAGATTTAGTAATGATATCCTGAATGAGTGGGTTGAAAAACAAGTTGCAGAAACAATTAATGACTACATAAAAAAGAACTATAAAGATGATACAATGTAACAAAATGTATTGGACATAGATAAAAGAATTTTCAAAGGACTCACATATTCCCAATAACATACTAGCAAAATAGAAAAAGAGTATGAACTATTTGAACATGCAATTAAAAATTAGAAATCCAATAAATAAATAAATCTAAAATGAGCACAAAAGTAGAGGAGAAAAAATATAAACTAGATAACATAAAGAGTAAGAAATTGATGAACAAACCTCAAAGTTGTTTCTTTGAAATGACTAACAAAATTGATAAACCATTAAATAATTTGATTGTTTAAAAAGAGAAAGGATAAAGTCAACAAAATAAAAAATAAATAAGATGAAATTATGGCAAATAGATTAAACTATACATAATTATCAGAAATTTATGTGCAGTTATATAAAAAACTGAGAACTTAAAAGAAAAAGAAGAATATTAACAAAAATATAAAATGTTGAACAGAAAACCAAATAAAGATCTTAAATAAAACAATTTGAGGAAAGGAAATTGAACTAGAGATAAAGGAACTACCAAAAGGAAGGGAAACCTGATACAGATTGATGTACAAGAGAATTCTATCAAACAAATATACTATAGATATAATTTTGAAAAACCAAAGAAATCATTCTAATGAACTCCGTTTCTTTAAAATAAAACAAAACAAAATTATCATCCTAAATACTTAAATACAGAGAAGAAAACTATAGAACAATACCATTAATGAATATCAATTAAATTTTTAAAATAAAATCCTGAGAGGAACAAAGGATTACAGCAATTTCTCCAAAAAATCACTCACTGTGAACAACTTATACCAGGAATGGTTCAACATTAGAAAATAATTATCATAATTAATTCTATTTTTTAAAAAATAAAAACCTCCAAAACCACATGATTATATCAGTGGATGAAGAAAAAGACCTTGACAAAGGATAAACTAATTTAGGCAAAAACAAAACCAAGCCCTATATAGGCACAGAAAGATTAAAAATACAGTTAATAGTACCTCTCTAAAACCAAGAGCTAGCATTCTATTCAGTGAGGAAGAATTATAAGTTTTCTCAGTAAGCATAGAATAAAGCAAGATTGCCTTCTTTTCTTGAGTTTATTTGACATAGTCCTAGAATTTCTAAAGGGTAGTAATAAGACAAAAGTAAGAAATTAAAGGCACAAAGGTAGTATATGAGAAGATGAAATGTCACTATTTGCCAACAACACAATTATTTACTTGGAAAATGCTAAAGAATCGCAAAGGAAACTGAGACAATTAATGGCTTTATTAAATACATACAAAGCAAACACCACCAAATTAGGAAGTTGCATTAAAAAAGTTAAACATGCATCCATTGTCTGATAATTGGTCTACCAAAACATATTCAAGAACTTTGTAGGTACAGCTATAAACCCTCCCTCAGAGAAATAAAGGCTAACTAATAACAAGCAATATTCAGTGCAAGGCCAGTGAGATAATAAAAATAATGATGCTATTGGCTAAAACTAGCTGATAATTTTTTTTTAGTCTGGCATTATATGCAGGGTTCCATACTCAGAGAATCTTATTTCTGTGAAAATTAGGGGGAAGATGCTCTCATATCTTTTCTTTGGGACCAACCTTGGTCATTGCAATTTCATGGTATTCATTTTTCTTTTGCTATGTTGTTTCTGTTTAACACTATAGTAATCATTGTATATATTGTTTTACTTGTTCCACTTAACTTTCCATCTGTTCATATATCTTCCTATGCTTTTCTGTATTCATTTCTTATAGTATTACTATACTACAATATATATTTCATTACATTCATAAGCCACAACCTGTTTAGCCATGCACTAATTAAAATACAGCTACTTTGTTTGCAGGTCTTTGCCATCCCTATGAGGTTAAGTTCAAGAGCTCCAGGAATAGCAGTGGCCCTCCTCCCCACACTACTGGCCCTGCCTCTAGCCCAGTTCCCACAGCCATCATGCAGAAAAGCAAGCCCTGTGGAGAAGAGGCCAGCTATCCCCACCAAATGCTACCTATGTAGGTCAAGTTAGTTAGCCTAGGTGAAGCTGCCAAGCACATGTATCAGATTAATCAAACCACCACCAACAACTTCTCTCAGACCCAGAGGGAGATAGCTCAGGAATCTGAACTCGGGAAATAGCTGCGTGCCACCCTCCCATCCCCCCCCCCTCCCCATGCATTCCTTTGGCCTGACTTCCAGCTCAGCCTCAGAAATTTATCATCAAGAGGAGTCGTTAATGTACAGAAAGAACCTAACACACTCACCACCAACGCCGCCAACATCTTCTGACCAATGGTCCACTGAGACAAAGCTAAGTCGAAAAGCCTTATGAATAGCAGCGCCGCCCCGGACTGCCGGTTCTGCTTCCAGCCCGACCCCACCGTTATCATCTAGAGATTCAAGACCGAGTAGATCTGACCTGGCAAACATTTCTGCAGGGGCTTCATTGTAAACCTTCTCAGTCATCTGAAAAGAAATTTCACACCGCAAAAGTTCTTGCCGCTGTCAAACAGTTCAGCAGAATAACAGCTAGTATTTATATAGTATTTGAAGGTTTAAAAACGTTTTACAAATATTATCTCATTTGATCTTCACAGCAACCTAGGGAGGTAGAGGGCATTTTCCCATTTTATGGATGAGGAGACTGAGGTAGCCAGAGGTGAAGTGACTTGCCCAAAGCCACACAGGTAGGAAGTATCTGAGGCCCCATTTGAACTCAGGTTTTCCTGATTTCAGATTCAACATTCTATCCAATGTACCATCTAGCTGCCTCAAAATCAAAAATGGATATCATTTGATCAGTGAAAAAGGCCAGAAAGAAGATGCTTTACCATCTGTTTTGCTGCTGCACCCTAAGAACCATGGGACTTTTCCATCTGAATTGCAGCTGAAACTTCCTATATGCGTTGTCCTCCCAATTTGGACTGGACAACTGTGCCTTGTTCTCTATTCAAATAAAATTTACAAAGCATTTTATGAAACGTCTTCCGTATTAAATACATATTATAAGGTGCCCCCAAATAACAGCACTGTTGTTGAGTGTTGTTGAGTTAACTGGAGGTAACATAGGCAGGTCCTTCTTAAAGCAGAACATACTCAATCTTCTCAGACTGAATTGTGAAGTCTGGAAGGCCCAGGAGAGACATTTTTTTAAGCAACTGCCATTTTTTAATTTTCACTTCCAATCCCAATTAATCAACTTTAATCGTGCAAGGAGATTTGCAGCGTATTGAGTATCTTGTGCAAATCTATTTGAATTGAAAATGTGTCTGAGTAGAAGGAAACAAAGAATATCTGAAGGAAAGAACCTCAGCATTTTGGTTGCTAGTGAATAAAACAAAATATAATGACTTGTAAGCTGAATAGTAAAAATCAAAGTATTAAGACATTGTTACATTGGTCATTATCTATAGAAAAACATCCAACTGATGCAAATGGCTCCCTTAGCATTCTTCGTTCATCAGTCCTCATAGTTGGGCTTCTCCTGGTGCCCTCATACAATTCTCCTCAAGGGTGAGCTTATGAATGACTTCTGCAGGACCAAGTGCACTCCTGAATACCAAAACTAAAGTGTAGAAAGGAAAATCATTGAAGGATGCTGGCTACTGGGGAGGCAGCATCTCATAGAGGCAAAAAGCAGTAGATTTGAAGTTGGGATAGCTGTCTGTTATGTTTTGGTTCCCTCTCTCCTTGTACAGCCAGGAGAAAACATGAATTTTTCCCTTGCTTAATTTATGGTGACTAATTTGATTATGTATAAAAATATGTTGTATGCTCTTGGAGAGAGAAACTCAAAACATCCAAAGTATTATCATTGTTTATCTTGATTTAGAAATCAAGAAAGTGACCAGTAATAATTCTGAACCAAACAATGGCCATACTTCAGCTAGCGTTTGCCAATTTGCTAACATATCATACGAAACCAAATGGTATTCAGCCAACCTCCAGCATTGTGCTGTGTTAGGTGTTTCAATATGTTGCAACATTGCCTACAATTCCTATTCATTTGTCCAGCTATTTCTTGTGATCCTCTAAATCAGTGAACCTGGCTCTTGCAATAGGAAGGGAAGTAAATGAACTCTTTCAGTTGTGAAATAGGGTGTTTATTAAGCTCAAGGGAGCCATGTGTTGGGTTGGGATCACATATTGTCCAGAAAAGACCGGCTTCAGCTAAGGAAGAAAAATTTGCTCCACTCATAGCTATAAATGTAAAGTTTAGAAGATTCATAGCTTTAAATCTTCCCCTCTCCCCAAACCACTAGACTTTATTCAAATCTTAGGTTTTTTTTAGCACCAGAATATGTATATAGCTCCATTTATATCATGAAGAGGATATTTTTACAATAAGCACAATGAAATATTTAACAGAACAGTTTGTAGTTTTGCACTTAAACTTTCACAAATCTATCATAAACCATTCCTTATAAAAATAAAACAATTTTGTAAATCCGCTTTGAAAATCTATTGATTTATTTTGAATTCTGTTTCTAGTTCCTGAATTGACTCAGGTTTATGCATCCTTTTTTTCATTTTTGGAGGGGGGAAGACAGGGCAATTGGGGTTAAGTGACTTGCCCAAGGTCACACAGCTAGTAAGTGTGTCAAGTGGCTGAGGCCAGATTTGAACTCAGGTCCTCCTGACTCCAGGGCCGGTGCTTTACTCACTGTGCCACCTAGCTTTCCCCTATGCATCCTTTCTATGAGGTTTGCATTTGAATTATGCTTGGTCTTTACTTTTAGAAATCATGATAGTAAAATACATTGATTCAAGGTTACTGAAAAAAAAATACTTTGATGCCTGACAAGCCCTTTAGTCTAGTGGTCTGTTCTGTCCTTTTGGCATTGCTCTTCAGGAAGCAGGAGTTAGCAGTGTTACTGCCATGATTCTAAAAGGTAAAAACTCTTCAAAAAGGAAGCAATGTAGTCAACTTTGAAATCGTGAACTGATCTGACCTCAGTCATTCCATTTCTCTTGTAACATCCTCTTCCATGAAGCCTTTACCATTTCCACCAACTTCTTCCTTGAGTTTTAAAAAAATATGTACCTTTGAACACCTGTTGTTATGTCCCTATTTTTAGTAACTTGTGGTTATAGTTACGTTTTTAAAATATTCATTTCAGGGTTTTTATTTAATGCAGTTAGGAGGCATAGTAGATAGAGCATCGGATCTGGAATCAAGAAGACTTCTTCAAATCCTGACTCAGATGCTTATTAGTTCTGTGGGTGACCCTGGGCAAGTTCCTTCACCCTATTTGCCTCAGTTCCTCATCTGTCAAATGAGCTGGAAAAGAAAATGGCAAACCACTCCAGTATCTTTGCCAAGAAAACTCCAAATGGGGTCACAGAGTCGGACACGACTTAAATGACTCGAGGACAATGATGAGAAGATTTAAATTCCATAGTTTAGGTCACAGAATCATAGAATTTCAGAAGAGAAGGGAAGAACAGAAGTTATAAAGCTTAGGCACTTCTGTTTGCCTCAACTATAAAAAAAAATGAAAATCATAATAGCTCCTACATTCCAGGGTTGTTATGAGGATCAAATGAGATAATGTTTGTAAAGCAATCAGCACAGCGCCTGGCACATAGTAGGTTTTATGTAAATGCTAGTTGTTATCATCACTGTTATTATTAGTAACATTAAAATAACAACCATTCTTCTCATCAATCCCAAATCCCCTCAGGTCTCATCTTCTACATGAAACCTTTCCTAATTCCTATCCTCCAGATGGAAGTTCTCTCTCCTACATTGGAGTTGTCAGTCTTCTTAATGTACTTTCTTTTAAAAACAAGTTTTGGCCAGTTTATTATACTTTTGTACAGTTTACTTCTCACTTGTCTGTTCTGGCATGCTTCTAATGATATCAGAATGATCAATGACAGCCAGTGTACATACTCTGTAGTACTTCCCACATGTTGTACTCAGTTCAGTGTTGTTGCCACTGCACTGATGTCCTCCAGTTTTGGCTAACATAGCCTAATATCCTATCTCTGATTTCCTAAAGGTTGGACAATTGTTGGCTAAGATGACCAATTTGGCTTTGCCTTCTCTGACCATTTTCGGGGTCTGTTTGTAGTCCAGCACATATTCGCCGCCTTTCATGACCAGCAGGATCCTTGAGTTGATGGACTCCCTCCAGCAACTTTTTGTCTTCTTTGCAGCCACCATCTTCCTGCCTACGATGCGGGAGGACCCTCAGCCAGAGACCTACCACCAAGATGTCTGGGAAGTGGAAAAGAAAAAAAGTTAATAAGCATTTTAATTCTAGCTTGAATTATAGTCATCACATACAATTTTTATCTTCTTTATTAAACTATAATCTGCTACCTAAGGTAACTATGAGTTAAGCACTTTGTAAACTAAAGAGCTGTACAACAGATAGTGACAGTGATTGGATGAGTGATTTCAATGGAATAAGGAACTCCAGGATGAAGAAACTATTTCTGCCAATGTATATTGGCACCTTCTCTGTAATTTATTTTCTTAAAGAGGTCCCTGGAATACTGGAAGATTCTCTGGGATCTCTATTGTTATTATGCTATTATTAAATTTTACCAGTAACCATCTTCCAATAAACATAGTCCCTTAGATATAATATGCTCAATAAATATTTATTACTAATAACTGACATTTACATGTTTTACATAACATCCTTTTACAAGAAAAGGTGGGTTGTGTAATAGATAGAAAGCCAGTCTTGGAGCCAGGAAGACCTGCCTTTAAAAGTCTAACCTCTGACACACTCTGGTTGTATTACCTTAGGAAAGACACTTAACCTCTCAGTGTCCTACAGCCCTCTAAAGATTATAAGTCACAGAGATGAAGCTAAGCTGCATTAGTAGTAAGTTTCCTATGCAAAGAAACCACAGGTCTTGTCCATATCTTTTTACATGCCTGACTCTTATGGCAATAACCCTATCAAGTGGATAGTATTCATTTATTCATTACTCCAAGTTCCTTTTTTTTTCCTCTTCTTTTCTTTCTTTCTTTATCATTAATATGTTCAGCATTCTTCAGTCCTGCCACACTGACAATACATTACTGTTGCTTAAATACTCATGCTTTTGCACTAGCAGTCCCTCAAGTCTGAAATGCTTCCCCTATTGACTTCCACCTCCTAGTTTCCCTGGTCCTCTAGGACTCAGTTCAAATTCTACCTTCTTTATGGGGCCTTTCCTGCCCCTACTCTGCAAAATGTTGCAGGAATCCTTCTATGACAAGGATGGGAAGACAGGAAGTCCCAAGTCCTCTAGAACCTTCAAAATTCACAAGGTCTTTCTCCAGGCAAGAGGAGGAAGGAGGACAAAGGAGACTAAGCTCAAGGCAAGCTTTTCCCCCCACAAATGAAGTGGCTCTCTCTCTGTTGAAAACATTTGAATCTCTTGAGTTCTGAACTAGCCCTCAGGTTTTAGACAGGCCCCACAGCTTTATCAAAGTTATCAACTAATCAAAGTAAACTTCCTGTTACACCTAGCAAAAATGTCTCTGATTTAGATTGTGAGCTCCCTGAGGGCAGAGACTGCTTTTTGCCTCTTTTTGCATCCCCAGTTTAGCATAGTACCTGGCACTTAGTAGGTATTTAATAAATGTCGATTGATTGATTGAAGCAGGTGGCCAGGGCTTGCTCAGCCTAGTTTTGATTAATTGTTCAATCAAGAAATATTCTCATCTGACAAGGTAATTACTTTTAGATGGCATGGGGTTGTTATTGGACCATCACCCTTACAATTGTTAATTGAATGACTAGATGACTAGCTTGCCTAAAAGGGAAGAACCTCAAATGAGGTATTTTGTGGGGTATTTGTAACCTTCAAAATGTTAGGCTGCTCAAATATTTTGAGATAATTATAAATGATTGCACATTCTGGAGATCTATCAATCTCAGTCTGAAAGCAAAGCAAAGAATAGAGAAATAGATTGTACTAGTATATTTTCATACATTGTAATGCCCACTTTCCACTGATTATTCCACTGATTTCCACTGTCCTTTTTCAGACACAGGAAAAATCATACAAGTTGTACATTCTTTTATAATGGGAAGTTATTTTGATATCACTGTACAAGTGATCCATACTGATATTAAGTTTAGAGGATGGGGGAGAGTGTGGGAAGAGTAAACTTAATTTGAATTTAGAAAGTCTCTAAATGATAATTGAATCACAAGTCTGGATTAGAATTCTAGGAGCAACACTTGACTTGGTCAAAATCGCTGTTAGGAAGAGATGCAATTTTTACACAGTACTTCACATTGATTAAGTAATGTGTGAAAATGAAAAAAAAGTATTTGAATCTTAATCATAGTCATTTGCATGAAATAAAAGTCTGTGTCAGGGGAATGCACGTTATAATAACTCCTAGGTGTTTTGGTTGCATCAGTGAGCAAAGAAGTTGTATGCATTTTTGTACTGATATACAAGAATTCTTTTTATATTTATTGTATCTTTGTATGAGAATTCAGCAATATAGGATTTTAGCTGGTGAGAGACTACAACTGATTAACTTCTTTAACAATGGCTGTAATTAAAACAGATATTTGATAATACATGTGCCTGAATTAAACTGAAAATATGCAAAGAAAGGATAGAACAAAATGGGAACTTGATATGAATGTCATTCACAGTCTGTTTCTCCTTAGATAGAAAGGTAATAAATAAGATGAATGAACTCTAGAGAAATTCTGCCAGTCTTTGGCCTAAGTACTTCACTTTTTTCCCCCCATCAGCTATATGGACTACATAATTTCTTTAGGACAGTGAATGTAAAATGTGGGAAACAGCAGACATAGGAAACTAAAGTTCTTATTAATCATCTATACAAACTGTCTCCATTTCCAAATCATTCTTTATATTTCAAACCTGATATAGGCTAATTCTGCCAATAATTCCATCTCTGTTAGTGTACAAGAGAACAGACAAAATTCCAACTATCTATAGGCTTTAACTATGGCATTGGACACTCACCTGCTTTCTTCATAACCTATGTAATCATCAAAATCACCTTTTAATTACCCTAAATCTTTTTTGTTACAAATTTGTATTTCTTTTCTTATTGGGTCAATATTTTCCTTACTTGCATTATCTATATCCTGTTGGGTCTTAACATGCACATGATATAAACAAATCTCAGTCTCCAAAATTCTTAATCCCATATGTTTTCCTGAACATTTAATTGCCATGGGACCAAAAATGTAAATGCATTTCACATGCAAGTCAAGACATCATTCTTGTGATATCATTGATCCTCTTCAACCACCAAAAATTTAAATAAAATGAGTGCCAGGGAACCTAAAGACATTGGAAATTCTTACCAAAAATAACAGCTTTTAAAGAAATGTAAATCTAACTGTGTAACTGAACAATAAGAAAGAATTTTTAGGGTAACCTTAATACTCTAGACACACAGGACAACAAGAGGAACCAATGAGAGGTAATAAGGCAGGAGGAGTTTGGAGATGATTGAAGAAGAACCTTTGATTTAACTAGAACTGAATAATATGTTTTTAAAGTTTATAAAACATTAGCAAACAAAACACTATTCAGATGTGAAATGGAAATAACTAGGCCCCAAGTTGCCTTTTGGAGGAAGCAAAGGACTCCTTTCAGGCTCACAAATCACTAGATCCAGCCTATGAAAATATGCAGTGAGTTCAGCAATTTGAAAGAGCGCGCCGCGCGCGCACACACACACACACACATACACCCCTCCATAGAATTAACAAATAAAAATAGGGCAAACATTTTACTTCCTTCTCATCAGAGTCATTGACCTTCATTCTGCATTGAAAACTTTGACTCTTTCATTTCCTTCATCTCCTTGTCTGCTCCCAAATCTAATCTTTCTTCCTTCAGATAGAATCACAAGACTCAGATCTGGGCTTTAGGGATTATTTATCCAATCCTTTGTTTTTAGAGATGAGGAAACTGAGGCCTATAGAAGTTAAGGGATTGCCCAAGATCACAAATGGCACAGTCAGGATTTTAAATGGAGTCATCTGACTTCAGATCTAGAGTCTTTTTCACAGTATAACTACTAGATGTGCTTTTCCTCTAAGTTCCCACTACAACAATCTGTAACAGCCTCCTAGCTAATTTCCCAGTTTTTCCCTCAGTCCATTCTCCATCCCAGTCTAATTTTCTAAATTATTGCTTTCATCTCATTCTACTGCTAAGGAAACTACACTAGCTACTTGTAATTATCGACTATCAAATTCAACTCAAAGCGATTATCACAGAAGGTTGGTAAGGTCCAGAATTTTTGACCAGTCATGATATGGAATTAGTCCTCCAGGCCACAGGGTGATTCTATTGTCAGGCCTCTTGTCCCATGCAGTTAAAAGAAGCTACTCTTTCTGAACAACTGGTGTACAAACTGTCAAGCTCAGGATTACTCATAAAGTAACTCCAAGGTTGGAACCATCCATCTCTCCAGAAGGAAACAGAAAAGCAGAAATAGGCAGAACATGGAGGTTTAGGACCTCCAGACTCAGGCTACATGCAAGCATGTGTCTTCCACAGCCATAGGTTTCTATTGTAATCCACCTTTGTTTGAACCCAGGGGCCCTGATGATAGTTGGGGTGGGGGAGACGATCTGGTGGCAGGTGGGAGAGAGGTGTGAATAGGGAGAAAAGTGCCATCCTCCTCCTTGCTGAACTTCAGTTTTGAAGTCCAAGGGAGAGTGTCAAAAAAGATCTCAAAGGGTGGTCTATTTCTTCTCACTCTTGTAGGTCATAGAGAGGGCAGTTGTCCCCCCAAAAGTTCATCCACCTAAGCCTCAGTTAATTAGTCACCAGGAGACAGCCTCAGGCACTGGGGAACATTTGGAGGATTTCTGTACCTTATCTTCAAAAGGTAAGGGTACAAGTCCCTTAGTGAGTATCTAGTATAGAGAAGGAAATGACAAACCACTCCAGTATCTTTGCTAGGAAAACCCCAGATGGGGTCACAAAGAGTCAGACATGACTGCAAAACAAGTAAGCATTAGCATATGAAAATGTGACATCAGTGAGTTCAGTGAGCTTTCTCTCTCACACACACAGCTCCACAGAGTTAATATATAAAAATAGAGCAAACATTTTACTTCTTACCCCTCAGAGTCATCCTCCTTCTTCATACCTTGAGACCTTTGACTCTTTCATTTCCTTCATCTCTTTGCATACAGTCTGCTCCCAAATCTAATCTTTCTTCCTTTGAATAGGCCTGCAAGATGTAGATCTGGGTTTTAGAGATCATTGATCCAACCTCCTGTCTTACAAATTAGGAAACCAAGCTGAAAACTGAACCTGAATCTAGCTTCACGGGAGGCACTCCTTCCTAACCAAGGTCCAGGCTTTGCAATTTTATCAAGTTGATTGAGGTGCACAAGATTGGCTAGAAGCTCTCCTCATCACCCCTGCTACATATTTAATCCCTAAGTAGAAAGTAAGCTTAAGAAAAAGAACGTTGTGTTTTGCTTGTTGTCTAATTCCACATCACCCAGCAGAACGAATTTAATTGAATTAGGATCATAAAATTTGGGGTCAAAAATCATTGTGGAAAGCATTGGTTTAGACTAGATTAGAGACATTTCTTTAAGAGTTTCTCCTTGAGTAATGGCTTGCTTAAGTGTCTGGAAACAACTAATAGATGGCTGAGAAGTCATTTCATTTCATTCTATATTTTATTCATTCTTGCTCACTGGAAGATCAGTTCATTACAAATTTCTGATGAAGGTGGAAATGTATCTGGTTATTCATAGTACTTGAAACATATGAAGCATGGGTCCTGTTCCAAACCTTTCTGTTGACTCAGTTTCCAATACTGTTCAAGTCCCTTAACTCTCTGAGCTGTCCTGTTTCTATGACATAAATGTAATGGCACATGACAGGCCACCTCCCCACCCTCAGGTGAGGGTTAATAAGATAATGATTGTAAAGCTCTTTAAGCTCATCAAAGAAAGGTGACAGGTAGTATAAAAATTATGCAACTAATCATAGTCAAAGTACATGTTGAAAGTAGACCTGTGGAGTGATGAAATGATACCTTAGGGAGAGGAGCTAATGCTTATTTGCCCTGCAGCGCCTGGCTTTTTTTTTCCTCCTGTAATTTCCTTTTGTTTGAATTGACTTCAGAAATAGTGAAAGGTGTTTAGATCAGTTCTGGAAGGGAGAAAAAACATGTAATGTAGGATAAAGGTGAGATCACACAACCAAAATTCAAGTTAACTCCAGTTAGCAGAAGTGCTCCTACATCAGCCCTTTGCACCAAAAGAAGAATGGAGAAGCAATTCTGTAAACTTGACTATCTACGACCTGAGTAAGGAGAATAGGTTTGAGTAATTGTATAACGGGATGATAATCACTTGTGTATTCAGATAGAGTAGAGAATGAAGGTTGATCAGGTTTGCTTGCTGTGGCAATGTATATAGTCATTTTGTGTGTACATTGCCCCCTAAATGTAGAGCTTACTAAGGCTCAAAATGTGACAAAAGAACTTCAACCCCCATGCTGTGTAATAGGGGCACATTGGAGAAAAGGATTATCTTTCCCATGAAGCTCCAGGCCTCAAAGTTCCCAACATTCCACTTGTCACAAGAGTATGGGTCTATGGTATAGAGTGAATACAACAAGAAACATGGACTCTGGCAATAAAAGGGTGAGGAGTGGTGGAAAATAGAATGGTGTCAGAATCTTGAAAGGAGAATAGAAGATTTAGAACAACTGATGTACGGAGTGCAATTAATGAGGGAAGGATAAATGAACAAGGGCCCAAATGATATTAGGTTAACATACATTTGTAGTGGAATCAGTTGTCATTGTAGCATGACATCCTCTAGAATTCTTCAGCCATACCCATGAGTAGATGCAGAGGAGAGAGACGGTGGGAGTAATCCAGGTTTGGATTTTATCCTATAGTGCAGCAATCATCAAAACTATTTGGTACTGACAAAAAAAAACAGAAAAGTAGATCAGGGCAACAAAGTAGATAAGGGAGAATCAGACACAATTGAACTCAATAATGCAATGTTCAATAGCCTTGAGAACATAATTTACTTGAGAAAGAATGAACTTTTTGGATAAGAATTTCTGAGAATCCCAGAAAAGTCTGGCAGAAATTAGGTTTAGACCAACATTTTAAACCATATACACAAGCTCAAAATGGACATGAACCTGAAAATTAAAAATTATAACATGAAAAAGTTAGGAGAGAATCATATAAGGTACCTTTTACAACCATAGCTAGGGGGAGAATTATTAACAAACAATAAATAAGTCAATCACAGATAATAAAATAGATAATTTTGATTACATGAAGTTGAAATGCTTTTGCAAAAACTGAAGCACCTAGGATTAGGAAAAAAAATGCTGATTGAGGAAAAAGAAATCTTAGTACCAAATACAACTGAAAAGAGTTTGTTATCCAACATACAGAAAACTATCACAAATTTATAATACCAAAAGCCATCCCCAGTAGATGGAGAATATGAATGAATCATTCTCAAAAAATTACAATTAATACTCCTTTAATAGCAACCTATTAACAATCTTTTGAGTACTCTAAATCATAAAGAAAAGAAATATGAATCAAGAAAACTCTGAGGTTTTACCTCACTTCCAGTAAATTGAAAAATTACAAAAAGCTGAAAATAGTCATGTTTGAAGGGGCTGGGGAAATCACAACATATTAACAAATTGTCGGACCTGTGAATTAGTTCAATCGACCTGAAAAGCAATTTGTCATTGTGCTAGGAAACTGACTAAAATATCTGTACTTTTTGACTTAGAACTCCTACTGCTGGGTATATACTTTAAGGAGACTAAAAACAGAAAGAAATGTCCTAAATGCATAAAATACTTTTGGCAGAACTTCTTATGCTATTTCTCAACAAAAATGCAAACAAAGTAGATTCCCACTACTTGGGAAATAGTTAAATAAGTTGTAGTTCCTGGATGTAACAGAATTTTACTTTGTGGAAAGAAATGATGACTATGAATATGGGGAAGCACGGGACAATATGTGAAATGATGCAGAATGGGGTAAGCAGAACCAGGAAAAGAGTCTACAAAAAGAACAAAAATAGCAATAAAAAAATCATAACTAAATACTTGAAATTATAATAACCATGCTTGGCTCAAAAGAAGAGATATGAGATTATACTGCCTTCCCTTCTTTGCAGAATTGGAGGACTATGGGTATAATCAATGTATTGGTTAGTTTTGATAGACTGTTTTTCCCCATTTTTTTAATTTAAAATTTTTTTTTTTTGTTATAAGGAGTGGGATAGTGAGGGATATATTGGAAATGTACATGACATAAAAATAAAATAAGATTTTCAAATGTCTTCTGTCATAATATTTTTGAATGGAAGAAAACACTAGTTATAATATATTTCTGTTTGTATCCTATTCCCCTACCAGATTATAATTTAATGGCTTATACATCTGTGTATTTACTCCAGTGCCTAGCACAATGAGTAAGACCAGTTTCTAAAGAAGATTTCAATCTGACCAGAAAATAAGAGCAAGCAGGAAGATAGGTCAAATTGTAGAACCCTGACAACTACTTCTAATCAAACCAGGTCACGTGCTTTGATCATAAGCCTTTCTTCTAAGATTCAGACTTAATCCTAACCTATTGCAAACTTTGCCATTGGAAGGAGTGAGTGTGGAAATAGGAAGAGCTGACTCTAAAGATGCCTTCTTATTACATTATACATGACTTGTTTGGGGAGGGCATCTCTTAATCTTATATCTATCATAGAAAGATAGTTCTTCGAGTTGTGAACTGACCCAGCCATTCTGGAGAGCAATTTGGAACTATGCTCAAAGGGCTATGAAAAAAATGCATACCCTTTGACCCAGCAATACCACTCCTAGGGCTGTATATGAAAGAGATCATAGAAGGGAGAAATGGACCCATACGTAGAAAAATATTTATAGCAGCTCTTTCTGTGGTGGCAAAGAATTGGAAATCAAGAGGATGACCATAAATTGGGGAATGGCTAAATAAGTTGTGGTGTATGAATGTAATGTAATACTATTGTGCTATAAGAAATGGGGAACAGACGGACTTCATAATAACCTGGAAAGTCTTACATGATGTGATGAGTGAAGGGAGCAGAAGCAGGAGAATATTATACATGATTACAGACACACGGTATCTGTGATGACTAACTTTAATGGACTTGGCTCTTCTCAGCAATACAATGTTCAAAGACAGCTCCAAAAGACTCATGATGGAAAAAGCTATCCACATCCAGAGAAAGAATTATGGAGTCTGAATGCAGATTGAGGCAAACTATTTGCTATTTTTTCTTCTTTGTTTGGTTTTGTTTCTTCTTTCTTGTGATTCATTCCATTGGTTTTAACTCTTCTTTACAACTTGACTATTGTGTAAATAAGTTTAATGTGAAGGTATATGTAGAACCTATATCAGATTACATGCCATTCTGGGGGAGGAAGTGGGGAGGAAAGGGAGAGTGAGAAAATTTGGAAGTCAAAAACTTGTGGAACTGAGTGTTGTAACCCCCCCACAAATCTATGATCCTATAAAAATATTAAAAAATAAAAAAAGATTGAAGAATTATCTTTATTTTTATTTTTTTATTTTCTAAAGGCCAAGTGCAGCCCAAACATTTCATTCATTCATAAGTGCATAGAGCCTGTCCATAACACTAAAGCTAAAGTCAGGAAGTAAGGCTGCAAGAATAAACCAACCAACCAACCAACCAACCAACTATCCCACCATAAAAAGCTATTAAGATGATAGCGACACTCAAGGTACAAATCAAAAAGAAAATGACTCCAAACATATACAATCAAAACCTTAAAGAAAACCATATCTTGGACATAAGTTCAACTAGAATTCCTGGAAGAGAAAAAGCAAGAGAGTTTTTTTAAAGAAATTTAAAAAGTGATTTTATAAATAAAATGAGAGTGCTAGAGGGAAAATTGGAAAAGAGATAAAAATGGTTAAAGGAAAAATCAGAGAAAAATTGAGAGCTATGGAGGAAAGAATTAGAAAGAAAATTAATAGTTTGGCACAAGAGGTATGAGCACCAGACTCCTTGAAAATGGGCCAAAAGAAGATAACAACTCCATGAGGCAACAAGAAACATCAAAACAAAGTCAAAAGATTTTAAAAAGTATAAGGTATTTCGTATCAAAATGATTTACCTGAAAAACTGAGTGAGGAAAGATAATTAGGAATCATTGGATTAATTAATTGGATAATTAGGAATCAATTGTATTAGGACCAAAAAAAGGGCCTAAGCATCATATTTATAGAAATCATAAGGGAAAACAGATCTCTTAGCACGAGATGGAAAGGTTAAAATAGAAAGACACTACTGGTATCCCGAAAGAAATACCAAAATAAAAACTCCTAGGAACACTTTAGCCAAAATCCAAAACTTCATGGTCAAAGAACAAATATTGCAAGTAGCCAATAAAAAAAATTCAAGTATTGAGGAGCCATAGTTAGTATAAGCAATGGTTTAGCTGCCATTTTATAAAGGAGCAGAGAGTTTAGAATACTGTATTCCAGAAGGCAAAGCATATAAACTTACAACCAAGAATAACTTATTCAGATAAACTGAGTAAAATTCTATAGGAGGAATAACATAGTCTTAATGAAATAAAAAATTTCCAAACATTCCTTATGAAAATACCAAAGCTGCAGAGAAACTTTAAAATGGAAACACAGAAGTTAAAAGAAACACAAAACAGATAAATTTGAGTGAGCAGGCATGAAACAAAGATCAACTATTTATATTCTAATAATTATATCCTAATATCTAACAATGTCCTCTCTGAGCCTTATTATCGGGCATTTTAAAGGGAATCTAATAATAAGCTATATGACATTGGAGTCATTTTGTTAAGTTTTTATTATCTTGAAGAAAGGAAAGAGGAAAAGGGATAAGCTGGGGGTGGGAAGAAGGGAGATGAAAGGTGGGGGAAATTATCTCATATAGTTGGGGTGCACAAATAGAAACTAAACAGACAAGGAGAAGGTGTAGGGAGAGAAACACTTGAACCCCACTTTCATCTGAACTGGCTGAAGGAGGGGCGAATATACATACAAATAGTTGGATCCAGAAATAAATTTCACTTAACAGAGAAGTAGGACAGAAAGGGGAGAAGGGAGGAGGGGGAAAGGGAGGGTAGATCAAGGGAAGGATTAGTCCTAAGCAAAACATTCTAACCAGGGAGGTTAAATCATGAAGAAGGGTTTAAAAGGAAAGAAAGAATAAGAATTTGTGATTAGGCTGTGGTAGAGGAAGGAGAAGGAGAGTACAGATTAAATCAAAACTAGAGCGCTAGTGAAGAGCTCATTTCTCTCTCAATGTCCTCTTCTTTACAAAAAGGGGAGAGGGGAACTTGAACCATGATTCAGAGGACTTATGATGAAATATGTTATCCACCTCTGACAGACAGGTGTTGGACTCAGGTTGCAAATTGAGACTTTTTTTACTTGGTTATTGTGGTTATAGAGGTTTTGGGTTTTTTTCTTTCTTTTCATATGATGGGGGGAAGTGGGATGCAGTTGGATTTTTGTTAATTGGAAAAAATAAAATTAATCTTTAAAAGGAGGGTGTAGCTTGAGTGTAAATGATAGTAGTAGGAAAAAAAGTTAACTGGGAAAATATTTGTTTCTCTGATAAAGATCTCATTTCCAAGTTATATAGGGAACTGAATCAAATTTATGAGACTAAAAGTAACTCTCCCAATAGATAAGGGAAATCCCATGTCCCAAAGGATGTGAACAGGCAATTTTCAAAGGAAGATATCAAGATATCAAGAAGCATATGAAAAAATGCTCCAGATCATTAATAATTAGAGAAATTCAAATTAAAGCAACTCTGATTTTCCAACTCACAGCCCTCAGGTTGGCAAAATTAACAAAACAGGAAACTGACAAATGTTGAAAGGCCTGTGGGAAAAAGGACATCCTAATACACTGTCGGAAGCACTGTGAAATGGTTCATCCATTCTGGGAAGCAATTTGCAACTATGCTCCCAAAATTATTAAACTGTATATGTTTTAACACAATCATACCACTACTAGAACTATAACACAAAGAGATCAAAGAAGGAGGAAAAGGACCCATTATGTACAAACAAGTTACGGCAGCTGTTTTTGTAGTGACAAAGAACTGAGAACCAAAGAGGTGCCTGTCAGTTGTGGAATGCCTGAATAGATAATGTTATATGAATGGAATGGAACATTATTACACCATTAGAACTCTGATCAAGGCAATGGTTAGCCTGGATTCCAGATCAGTGATGAAGAATGCTACCCATCTCTGGACAGAGAGTTGATGCACTCAAGATGCAGAAGGAGGCTTATTGTTTTGGGTGTGGCCAATGTAAGAATTGTTTTGTTTGGCTCTGCATATTTCCTATGTGAGTTTTTTTTCAGCTAGGATGGGGCTGTAAGAAGAAAAAAATATATATGCTTGTTAATTGAAAACCAAAAAAAATTATAATGACATGTACAAGGTGTGGTGCGGGGGTGGGTGGGGGCACATGGTTAGATAGCAATTTGTCTAGAGGAAAAAAGATACAGGAGTGCTAATACACTGTTAGCTCAATATGAGGCAACAAAATGACATGACAGACAAAGAATTGAGATTCCAGTAGTAAGGAAGTGATCATCCCTTTATACTCTGCTCAGGTCAGATAACATCTAGAATGTTCAATTCCAGATGCTACAGTTAAGGAAGATGTTAATTTAAAAAAAAAAGCATATAGAGGAGGACAACAAAGATGTGAAGTGCCTTGGTTCCATGTAGTATAAGAACGATATTAAGAAAACACAGATAAGAGAAAACCCGGGGAGATGTAATAGTTGTTCAAGCATTCAACTGGTTGTCTTGTATAAGTAAGGTTTGGTTTTTTTGGCACCAATCATGAACTAAAAGTGATGACTGGAAAGTGTAAAGAGATCATTTTAGGCTTGATGTAAGAAAAAACAAATTCCTCATGTAAGGGTGTGAGTGTGAGTGTGAGTGTGTGTGTGTGTGTGTGTGTGCGCGCGTGCGCATGTTTGTGTGTGTGTGTTTCACTCATGTAGGTTATATGCATGCCCACATAGTTTTATCTAAATGTAGTTCACTGGAAAGTGTGAATAGATATCCACACAATCTTGCCCATCTCTCTCCAAAAGAGACTTTGATTCCTGCCAGGAGGAGGGTTAAACATTGATGACATGGGTCTGGCCTGCTCTGCTCTTCTCAGAGAAAGGATACTGGGCTAGAATTATATTTCTCTGCCCCTTTAAATATTGCTAATCTAGGGGAAACTATTTTTAGTTTTAAACTGTTTTTCCTAGTCTTTATACCTTAAAAGGGAAAGGCTCCCCTAAGCCATATCTGAAGGTCTGATTCCTTTCCCACCAAATGCTAAGTACCTCAAGACCATCACAAATCAGAAATCGTGGCTGTACCCATTTAAAGCAGCTGATGGCAAATAAAACTCAGAGAGGTTGTACACATTAGAACGTACAAGTCAATACACAGAGTAAATGAATTTCCACTGAGGCTGAGATATGAGTAAAGGAGAGAGGGAGAGAGAGACAGAGAGAGAGAGAGACAGAGAGAGTCCCCAGTTTCCCCCAAAAGGAAATTCCCTGAAGTCTCTAGTGAGCAAGGTGGAAATAGGTACGTGCTCGAGGCACCAGTTTCTCTAAATATCGGTTTCTTCCCTAAGTCTTTCTCTTCCTCCAGGAACCTTTCCCGAAAGGGAGCCTGTAAATGCGTATGTCTTCTCTTGTGTCTGGAACCCAGAAAAAGAAAAACTCTGCCCCTCTTAACGGGCAAAAGGCGTCAGATAATCATTGTCTTCACCAAACAGAAGGATCTTATGCAAATACCCAAACCTGAACCCTGGGTTAAACTAACAATTAAAACTTCCACAAGGCGGAATGGGATTCCTTAAAAGGCAGTGGGTTCCTCCTCGCCGGAGATGTTCAAGCGGAGGCGGCCACTTCTCGGGCAGAATACTATAGTAGGTATTCTCTTCCAAGTAAGGGCAGAACCAAACAGTTGGCTCAATGACCAACTCTGAAATTCTACGATTCGTCTGTCAGGCCTGCGCCTGCACAACTTGCTCCGAGCCAGAAGATGCCGGTCACTCGGGAAAATGTGGGGCTGCCACTGCGCACGCTCCTGTGTATCACGTGACCCGCGGCAACCAACCATCGTCGGTCTGTCTCTAGTCTGACCTGTCTGCCATCGGAAGAAGTTTACAAGTGGTCCGGTCTGATGTGTATTGTCGTTGTCTTATAAGGGGATTCGAGGTATTCATTGGTCAGTGGTCATTCTGATTCTTTTCGAACATTCCATTTTATTGAGATATGATGAAGATCAATGAATAAATGCCTTCAAAATTATGTTACTTCTACTCTATATTTCTGTTTACCTTTGGCCAGGTCAGACCCCCTCCATGGCTTTTGCAGGATTTTTGGATTTAGAATTCCACCTTTTAAGTGCAATTCAGTTCAGTCTTTTTTTTTTCTGTTGTATCCAACTCATGAATCCATTTGGGATTTTCTTGGCAAAGATACTGGAGTGGTTTGCCATTTCCTTCTCCAGCTTATTTTACAAATGAGGAAACTGAGGCAGAGTTAAGTGACTTGCCCAGGGTCACATGGCTAGTAAGTGTCTGAAGCCAGATTTTAATTCAGGAAGATGAGTTTTCCTGACTTCGGGCCAGGCACTCTATCCACTGTGCCACCTAGCTGCAATTCAATTTAGGGTTATCTGGGGTTATTTGGTTAGTGTATTTAACTCATGAATACTCGAGTGTTCACTCAAAAGTAAATTATTGAGTGCTTACTATAAGTGAGCACTGTACTAAATACTTCACGGGATATGAAGATGATTAAGCAATCATGGATCTTTCCCTTAAAAAGCTTATAGACTAGTTGAGTAAATGAGACACGTATAGAAATTACTATGTATTCTGAGGTCCAGAGCTTTCCAGAGATCCTGGGCTCACACAGGTGGGGTCCAGTCCTGGTGGCTTGACACTCAGAGGCTCATTTTCTTTCTTTGGTTCATGCCCTCACACCAGAGTGTTACTCTGGGAAAATCTATAACTTAAATTTATGTATAGCTCAGGCCTTATTCAAATATATCTTACCCACTCCTGCACAGGTATTCAATGCATAGTAAGAATCTCAAGTATAGATTCTGGAGGACAATTTGGAACTACGCCCAAAGGGCTATAAAACTGTGCATACCCTTTGATCGAGCAATACCACTGCTAGGTCTGTATCCCAAAGAGATTTTTTTAAAATGCGAAAAGGACTTGTACAAAAAAAAATTTTTATAGCAGCTTATCTTAAAAAGCGGCTAAGAATTGGAGATGGACAGTATGCCCATCAATTGAGTAACAAGTTGTAGTATATGATTGTAATGGAATATTATTGTGCTGTAAGAAATGACAAGCAGGATGATTTCAGAAAAACTTGGAAAGATTTGCATGAAATGATACAAAGTGAAGTGAGCAGAGCCAGGAGAACATTGTACACAGCAACAGCAATATTGTTTGATGAAGAACTGTGAATGACTTAGCTATTCTCAACAATACAATGATCCAAGACAATTCCAAAGAACTCATGATGAAAAATGCTATCTGCCCCTAGAAAAAGGTTGTCTGAATGTAGACTGAAATATACTTTTTTTTTTACTTTTCTTTCCTTTTCTTTTGTTTTTTTTCTTCCTTCCTTCCTTTTTTCCTTCCTTCCTTCCTTCCTTCCTTCCTTCCTTCCTTCCTTCGTCCCTCCCTTCCTTCCTTCCTTCCTATCTTTGAGTCTTCTTGCACAAAATAACTAATATGGAAATGTTTTACATGATTACACATATATAACCTATATCAGATTGCTTGCCATTTCAGGAAGAGGGAAGGAGAGGAAGGGAGGGGTAGAATTTGGAACTCAAAACTTTAAAAAAAATGTTAAAAATTGTTTTTACATGTAATTGGAGGAAAATAAAATATCATTAAAAAATAAAAAAGGACCATTCAAAGAGGAAAAAAGTCTCAGATATAGAACACCCTTTATTTTAACCACCACAAAATAAGGTGCAAAGAACTCAAAGGAGCCTATGAATAAATTCAGAAACATAAAACACTAAGTCCATTAGACTCCCAATAGAAAGTAAAAAGCCTTTGGGAAACTTCTGAACTCTCCTCATTGACCTCAGATCTACAGAGCATGAGCAATTCACAAAAAGAAAAGGTTGACAAATTTCTGTTCTCCTGCCCTGTCTCCTACCCTCAACCGCAGCTTGGCTTTAATCCTCATTTAGGGCAGTCTGTGGATGGTTCCCTTCTCCGTTATGAGGCATGGCAGTCTCCTAGGTGGTCTAGGTAGTCTCCTAGGTGGTCTAGGTACTTAAAGTCAAGATCTCTTGGTGACTCTTGAACTGGCAAGGCAAATCCATTCTCAGGGCCACCAGACTCTGACTTGTGCTTAGATAATGGAATTAGATGGATGAAATAAAGTAGAATGAAATAGAGATCCAGGAACTATTCTAAAAAGAGTTCGAACCATTGGCTTTCAATTGTCAGTCAAGTCACTGGGGACCAATCAGAGGAGCTCCGTCTGACCTTTCAGCAATGGGCTAACCTATCTGACCACTTCCATGGGAGATAACCTTCCAAAACAAATCTATGGCTTGTAATCTCATCAAGTTGATTGGGGAGATAAAGTTATTCAGGGGCTTCCCAGGTCATATCCATTACAGCTATAAAAGATAAATACAATGAATGACATAAGTGAAGTATGGAAACTCAAAGCAAACTAACATATGGATATACCACAGGAATAAGAGTAAATTGGTGCAACACAATGAATAGAGTTGAAGAGGATTCTCTATACTCTGACAAGAGGCGCTAAATGTGCTTGGAGTTGATTACGCAAGAATACTACTCTCTATAAAGGGCAATAGACTCAGTTGGTAAAAGGCAAATGATTGGTCTAGTGGGATTAAGTGTTAAATTCTTAGTAAAATATGAGGATTCTGGAAATTTGGTTGTACAGACTTGTGGCATGAAGAGGGAAACCAAGGTTTGTTTTACCTAAAAAATGGAAGGTGTTGGTGAGATTAGAGGAAAAAACAGTATGAGAAACAGTAATAACTTTAGGTGGATATGACCTTGGGTTCTTTAAGTCTATGCACAATCTCTGATAGATCCTATCATGTTGGGAGGGCTACCATGTATGTACATGTGTGTATATATATGTATATGTATATATTTATAAGTGTATATATATATGTGTATATATACATATATATGTGTGTGTGTGTGTGTGTGTGTGTGTGTGTGTGTGTGTGTGTGTGTGTGTACACAGATTATATTTGTCCCCTGAGGACCTACCTAGCAAAGAGATTTACCAGCAGAAGTTTGGCCAACAGGTGATTATTTTTTTTTTTTTGGCGATAGCATTTGATTAAACTATCAGCGAAGGTATTTAAAAATGGGTGTTTGAGTCAAAGGCAGAGAGGTATAGTGTAGGATTAGCTTGAAAACAGGAATACTTGGGTTAGAATTTTGTCTCTCATGCTACTGGCTATGTGACCCCGTGCAAGGCATTTAACCTCTCAGTGTGCTAGGCAATTCTCTAAGGCAGAATTTACAGAGGAGGTGCCAACTTGCGTTGCTAGAGGGAATTTCCTCATTTTGGATTTCACCATATCATTGAAATCAAAGGTCCCATCCCTATGCTGACTGTATCAGTAAGAAAAGTACCTATGCTGATAAGGTCACAAATCTTCAGAAGTATCAAAATATTGTCATAATCTGAATAGTATTGTGTCCTTATTGTGTACATGACATTGTGCTCAGTTCTATATTTAGTGCAGTTGACCTGAAGGGCATTAAATTTATTTACTTGAACCTAGAAATTTTTGGCCTCTGCTAGAGGCCAGGAAAGAGAGAGGAATCATCTGTACCAATTTTATATTTACTAATATCTGAGGGCTGAAAGGTTTTTGCACTTCTAATAAAGACAGATGCACCTGTTGCAATATCATTGCACTCTATTGGTGAAGTGGAGTAATTAAAGGACAGGGATGATGTCATTTTTCCAATAGAAAAAAATAAATGATGAGCCAGAGCCAAATTCCTGTTTAGGGCACCATGATGAATTCGTTATTGGGTGTACAATTAATGAACTAAATAAAACTTTAGAAATGTTTGGTTTAAAAAAAAAAAGTAAGATGAGATAATCCTGAATCCCAGTATCATCTTGGTTCTGTCATCTAGCTTAGTCCAATGTAGGGCAAAGAAAATAGTGCTACAAAAATGGTTAGTGGAATCCCTTAACACTCCCCTCCTGGAACATTGGCTGAGAGAGAATGGTGAAGAGAAGATACCTGAGCAGATTTTGGTGTTATTGTGGATTTTTCCAGTCTCTTGAATTTTCTCTTATTATAAAAAGTCAAAGATTATAGGAAGGCCACTAATAGAAAATATAATTTGTGTCAAAAGTCATTTTACACAAAGTGACCATATTTGTTTTTTTTAGGTACCGATACGGACTTGAATGGCGGGACCTTTTCCTCACCTCCCCTCTAATTACAAGAAGAGGTATGACTTCAAACTCCAGAGCAAATGGATCTTGAATTACTTTGAAAGTTATCATATTGCCACCTTACTTGAATCATTGATTTGTATTCATAAAGTATGTGCCATCCCAAGTTTACCTAACATAAATTTTTCCTAGGATATTTCCTATTCAAGGAAGGATGGAAATAAGCATTTATAAAATACCTACTTTGTGACAGGCACAATCAAATGAGATGATATTTGTTACAAATATCATCCCTTTGATACTTACAATAACCCTGGGAGATAGGTGCTATTATCGTCCCCATTTTACAATTGAAGAAACTGAGGAAGACAGAGATTAAATGACTTTGCCCAGGGTCACAGGCCTGCTAAGTGTCTGATGTACTCAAATGTTCCTGAATTCAGGCTCAGAGCACTATCTATAGTGCCATTTAGCTGTCATTATAAATCAGAACTAATCAATTAAAAACTTAATTTAAAGAATAAAATTAAAAGTAGCATGGCAAAATAGAAAATAGGCCTGAAGTCAAAAAACCTGTGACTCTCTGTACATCCAAGATTTTTCAACTTCTCTGAACCTCAATTTCTATATCTGCAAAATGGGGATAACTGTATTGGCAATATCTGCAATATTGCTCAAAAGAGATATGTAAATATGTTTAATATATGTAAATTGCATGTGTAAGTATATCTAAACATGCTGTAAATTGTAAAGGAATATATGAATGTAAATCCAAATATGCAAATGATTTTGCAGCCTCAACAATATGGATGCTCCCTCCATTGAAGCAAAACATAAGCTCTTGTTCTGTGATCATCCTGTACAACTCTTATTCATGTCCTCCAATAAGATTGCACAGGAAGTCTGCCCAAATTGCTGAGGACCATCCTTGCTTTCTTTTAACATTGTAAGGTGCCATCAAAGCGTACAAGCTATCTATCAATTCTCTTTCTCTCTCTCTCTCTCTCTCTCCCTCTCTCTCTCTCTCTCTCTTTCTTTCTCTCTCTCTCACACACACACACACACACACACACGCACACGCACACGCGTGCTCACGCGCGCGCGCACACACACACACACACACTCAGTCTCTCCCTTATTCTCATCTTATGCATATCTTTGATAACTAACTTTTACTCAAATTTTTATTCATAACCAGTCAATCATTTAACAGGCACTCACTGGCCCTAAGCATCATTTTAGGCGCTAAGAGTGCAGATATAAAAATAAAGACCTCTGTTCTCAAGGAGCTTACATTCTATTAAAATTCATTTATCAGAGAAATTTGTAGTCATTAAAGAAACTTTGTAATTTATCATTTAGAACCCTGATCCTTCATCTTTTTTATCTTAATACCCTTTTAAACTCTTAAAAATTATTGAAGTCCCCAAAATGTCTTGTGGAATATGACATTAGCATATTAGAAATTAAAATGTCAGTATTATTTTAAAAATAGTTTTGACCTCACAGACCCCATAAAAGGGTCTTGGAGAACCCCAGGGGTCCTGGGGCACACTTTGAGAACTTCTAATTTAGACAATAGACATTCTTTTTGTAAACGGTTATTCTTTTCTTTTAGTTTTGCTTTTAACATAACCACCTATTCTTCTGACTCTTATTGGGAGTAAATAGTTTAAAGAGTCACCTAGGACAGAGATTTTAGCATTTTTGGTATTATGATCCCTTTTTGCAGTCAGATGAAATCTGTATACTTCTCAGAATAATATTTTTAAATATTTAAAATATATAGAGTTACAAAGGAAACCAATTATGCTGAAATACAATTTTTGTTGTCTTCAGTTGTATCAGTCACGTTTGACTCTTTGTGACCCCTTTTGGGGTTTTCTTTGCAAATATATATAATAACAGTGCTACTTGAAGCTGTTTTGGAGGCAACCATACACACAGGAGGACTGCTAGCATGGGTTCTTTGATCCGTTTTTCTAAAGGAAAGCAACTTTAAAGGGGTCAACAATCTTACTTTAATTAAACATGTGTTTTCCCAAATTACTTAGAGTATCAACTTTTACTCCTAAATCATGAACCCATTTTGACTTTATTTTGGTATATGGTGTAAGATATTGGTCTATGCCCAGTTTTTGCCCTACCATTTTCCAATTTTCCCAACAGTTTTTGTGAAATAGTGAATTATTAGCCCAGAAACTGGCTTCTTTGGGTTTATCAAAGAGTAGATTGCTAAACTTGTTGATTTCACCTACTTGTGTACCTATCCTATACCACTGATCCACACCCCTGTTTCTTAACCAGTACCAGGCAGTTTTGATGACTGCTGCTGTGTAGTACAGTTTAATATCTGGTGTGGCTAAACCACCATCCCTAGCATGTCTTTTCATTAATATCCTAGATACTCTAGACCTCTTGTTTTTCCAAATGAATTTTGTTATTATTTTGTCCAGCTCAGTAAAAAAAAATTTTGGTAGTTCGATTGGTATGGCACTGAATAGATAGATTAATTTAGGTAGAATTGTCATTTTTATTATATTAGCTCGGCCTAACCATGAGCAACTGATATTTCTCCATTTATTTAGATCTGATTTTATTCGCGTGAAAAGTGTTTCATAGTTATGTTCATATAGGCCCTGGGTTTGTCTTGGCAAATAGACTCCCAAATATTTTATAGTGCCTTCAGTAACTTTGAATGGAATTTCTCTTTCTATCTCTTGCTGTTGGGCTTTGTCAGTAATGTATAGGAATGCTGAGGATTTATGTGGGTTTATTTTATATCCTGCAACTTTGCTAAAGTTGTTTATTATTTCAAGTAGTTTTTTACTTGATTCTCTAGGATTCTCTAGATAAATCATCATATCATCTGCAAAAAGTGATAATTTAGTTTCTTCTTTTCCTATTCTAATTCCTTCAATTTCTTTTTCTTCTCTTATTGCTACAGCTAATGTTTCTAGAACCAAATTGAATAATAGGGAAAATTGGGAAAGCAAGGAATAGTTTACTTATCAGATTTGTGGAAAAGTAAAGAATTCATGACCCAACAAGAGATAGAGAGCATTACAAAATGCAAAGTGGATAATTTTGATTATGTCAAATTGAAATGTTTTTGTACAAAAAAAGCCAATGCAACAAGAATTAGGAGGGAAGCAGAAAATTGGGAGAAAATCTTTGCAACTAGTATCTCTGATAAAGGCCTCATCTCTAAAATATACAGGGAGCTAAGCCAAATATATAGGAATACAAGCCATTCCCCAATTGAGAAATGGTCAAAGGATATGAACAGGCAGTTTTCAGAGGAAGAAATTAAAGCTATCTACAGGCATATGGAAAAATGCTCTGGATCGCTGCTGATTAGAGAAATGCAAATCAAAACAACTCTTAGATACCACATCTCTCCTGTCAGATTGGCTAAAATAACAAATCAGGAGAATGATAAATGCTGGAAAGGATGTGGGGAAATTGGAACATTGTTGCATTGCTGGTGGAGTTGCGAGCTGATCCAGCCATTTTGGAGGGCGGTGTGGAACTATGCCCAAAGGGCTATAGAAATGTTCATACCCTTTGACCCAGTAATACCACTTCTAGGGTTGTATCCCAAAGAAATCACGCAAGCGGGAAAAGGACCCATATGTACAAGAATATTTATAGCAGCTCTCTTTGTGGTAGCCAAGAATTGGAAAGCAAAGGGATGCCCATCAATTGGGGAATGGCTGAACAAGCTGTGGTATATGAAGGTGATGGAATACTATTGTGCCATAAGAAATGGGGATGATGCAGACTTCATAACAACCTGGAAAAACCTACACGACATAATGCTGAGTGAGCGGAGCAGAGCCAGGAGAACGTTGTGCACAGCCACAGATATGTGGATTCCGTGAGGACCAACCCTGACATACTGCGCTTCTCTCAGCAACCTAAAGGGGCAAGGACAACTCCAGGGGACTCACGATGGAGAATGCTATCTTCATTCAGAGAAAGAACTGCGAAGTTTGAATACAGACTGAGGCACACTACTACATGCTCGCCTTTCTGCTTCTCTTTTGTTTTTGGTTTTGGGGTTTTTTTTTTGTTTTTTTTTTGGTTCTGTTTCTTCTTTCTCATGATTCATTCCATTGGTCAAAATTCTTCTCCACGACTTGACTAGAGCATAAATTAATTCAATGCGAAGTTATACATGACAGTTATATGAGACTTCATGCCGTCTTGGGGAGGGAGGGGGGAGGGAGGGGAGAAAAACTGGAACTCAAAACTATGTAGAACCGTGTGTGGTAAACTAAAAATAAATAAAAAAACAAATTAAAAAAAAAAAAAAATTAAACATGTGTGTGTGTGTCTGTGTGTGTGTGTATACACACACACACACACACAAACACACATATATATACATATATATATATATATATATATATATATATATACACACACACATATATATTTCACTTAGTTCAAGGGAAAAGTCAGCATCCTAAACCTCAGAGAAAATACAAACAGAGATTACAAACATGAATTACAAACAGAGAAAATAGCACAGATCAACAGACAGGGCTTCTGACTGTCTGAGAAATTAGCACAGATCAACAGACAGATCCAACTGTCTGACAACAGAAATACATACATAGTTACCAGAGAGAAAAGCACCAACATCTGGGTTTTCAAAGCCAGGGGGCTCCTTAACAGCTACCCAGAGTCTTGTCTGGCCAAATCACAAGAACATTCTTCCAATGAGTGAGCCCCAAAGCAAAATGCTAACCTCAGAGTATATATATATATATATATATATATATATACACTTCTCAGAGCCGGAGGGCATCACAACCCTTGTGACCCAGTGCTTAATTAGAAATTAGCAAAAGGTGTGAGCCTTCCTACAAACAAGCCTCCCCTAATAAAGCTTCCCTTAATGGGCTCCACGTGAGGCCTGTTAATGGGTGGGGAAGATCTTCTATTCCATTAACATTACAAGATACTGGAATGGTTTGCCATTTCCTTTTCCAGCTCATTTTACAGATGGGAACACTGAGACAAACAGAACTAAGTGACTTGCCCAGGGTCATACAGCTAGTAAGTGTCTGAGGCTGGATTTGAACTCAGGTCTTCCTGACTCCAAGCCTGGCACTTTATCCACTACACCACCTAGCTGCACATACAATTATCAAACCATTAAAACACACAAGTTCACCAACACCAAGTTAAGAATTCCTGACCTAGAAGAATGCACATAGAACATGGTTGTGCTGTGCAAGTAAACTGTGAAAGAACTGACTACTCTGATCAATATAGTAATCTAAGGCAATTGCAAAAAAATGATGATGAAAAATGCTATCCACCTTCAGCAACAGAAGTGATGAACTCTGAGTGCAAATTAAAGTATAATTTTCTCATTTTTTGCCTTTTTTGTGATATGATTAGTATGAAAATGTTTTGCATGATTTCACATATAAAATTGATATTGATGAGGTGCTTGTGCTTGGACCCTAAATTCTAACAGCCTCTGCTTGGGTGCCTATGCCTGAACCCCAATTCCAAAATATCCAGTTCTCATAAACACATACAGTTCTCAAAACATGTTCTCTCTTACACATCTAGTTCTCAAAACATATTCTCTCTCAGGCTGTCTCTCTCTAGCTAAAGGGCAGCCTGACCCAAGTTATCTCTGCTTCTTCCTTCGTAAGCAGCTATGCACAACTGTAGATTAAATTCCAGATTCTGATAATTGACTGAACACTGAGTCATAACCATATTTACTATTCACTGCCCTTTCTAACATGTATCTTAGAGATAGTATTTTGTCTAACAAGATGCTAGATGAGAAAATATTCCCTTTAGCCCCCATGTTTCACAGTAAAGACCACACCCCCCAGTAACACCCCCACCCCCACCCCGTGGGCTACTTCCTAGAGAACTCTGGGTAATACACCTGTGAGGTAGATACTAAATGCGCATATTCCTTTAAGAACTAACCACTCCCTGAACACACCCTAAACCACTCCCTAATCCCACCCCCAAACACCAAACTGACATATTTTGCCTTTTAACCCTCTATAAAGATTCCCCCTGTACCTCTGTATGGTTGCAGGTTCCCTAAGAACTCTTGCCCACTGAAAAAGCGTAATAAATCTTTGCCTCCCTGACTTAAAGAATGCTTGTGTCCGCAAATTCATTCCAGGTGGCCCCTTCCTGGGAACTTTGGTTTGGGATCCCTGCATCCCTGGGTTTCTTCTCCCCTTCTACAATATCAGTTTGCTTACCTTCTCAGTAGTTGGGGAAGAGGTGGGAGGGAGGGAATTTGGAACTCAAAATTTAAGAAAAGAATGTTAAGAAATAAATGAATTATTTTTTTTTAAAAGCAGATTAGTTACCAGGTGAATGATAGAGATTGTATGCTGGCATAAGTATTGGTAAGGAAGAGATGATCCTAGACTGGAGTGGTTTGAGAATACCTTGCTAAAGTAGATTTGAGTCAGGTCTTGAAGGATGGATAAGACTTGGATAGGTGAGCAAGTGGTGAAAGGTCAATTCAGATAAGGAAAACATTCAGGTACCTATTACTTCATGTCTGTACTTGCTCTTAATTGGCCCATTTCCCTTTCATTCATCCTATAAATTTCTGCAAGATAAATTTTCCAGAGTTACAGATATGACCAAGCCAGTCCCTAGTTTAAACTTTGGAAAATTTATCTTGCAGAAATTTATTAGATGAATGAGAGGGAAATGAGCTAACTGGAATAGAGGGTTTTGACAGATTGATAGTTAGAAAAAGAGGCCGTTTGAGGGTGGCTAGTGATAGACCTTAAATAACTGGCCAGGGAGATTGGATTTTATCCTATAGGAAATGGATTAGTCAATAATCATTTATTAATTGCTTCCCTTGTGCCAGAAAGGTAGCTATGTCATGTCGTAATGGAAAAAGAGCTGACTTCAGATTCAGGATGACTTGACTTCAAGTCTTACCTCTAATACATACTGACTGTATGATCATAGACAAATCACTTATTATGTCAGTACTACAAGCAACATTGCAGATTGGGAAAACCAAAGAAATAACAGGTCTGATTCAAAAGCCAATGAATAAACCAGAAGATACCTGTGCAATGAGCTGAGTTACAGAACAAAAAATACAACAATTCTTGCCTTAAGGAGTGCATGTTCTTTCTGAGGAAACAATATGTATGCATACATGCAAAGTAACTACAGGGTGGTTTCTGACAGGCTAGTGGAAGGAGTGGCATTAAAGGAGAAGGCAGGCGGGAGTGGGAGTTGGGAGTGGCATTTGCAGCTAGTAGAATCAGGAAAGGCTTCATGTAGGAGTTGTCACTTGAGCTGAGCTTTGAAAGAAGAGAGGCAGAGATGAGGAGAGAATGGCTTATAGTCGTGGGGAGCAGCTTGAGCACCGAGATGAAAGATGAAATGTAGGGTCAGGAACAGCAAGTAGACTGGTTTGTCTGGACCATCCAGTTCATGAAGGGGAATAGTGTACAAGTCTAGAAAGGTTGCCTTGGGACAGAGTCCAAAGAGCTTTAAACAAACTGGAAAGCTTATATTTCGTCCTAGAAGTAATAGGGAGCCATTGAAGCATTAGGGGCAGGAAAGTGACAAAAACAGTCTTGTGCATTAGGAATATCACTTTGGTAGCTATATAGAGGGAGAAGAGACATGAGTCAGGGTGACTAAATAGGAAGCAATCCAATTAAATCTATTTGGAACCAGTTAAATGGATAGCCTCAAAAAGTAGTTTAAAGGTTCAGGGTCAAATTAAAATAACATCACCAGTGCTGCTGAGGTCAATACTGGTTCTGTAATGTTTGTTTCACATTTTTATCCATGACTTGGATAAAAGTACGGATGGCCTGTTGGTCAGATTTGCAGATGACACAAAACTGGAGGGGGGTAGCTAATACAAGATAACAGCGTCAGGATACCAAAAGATTTTAACAGGGTGGGCGAGGGGGAGGCAGGATTGAGTTGAATCTAATGAAATAACATTCAGTATGTATAAATGTAAAGTTTTACATATGGTTTCAAAAAATCAGCTTCCCGGGTGCAGGATGGGAAAGATATGGTTAAATGGCTGTGTGTCTAAAAAAGAGATTCAAAGACTTAAGTCTATTACAACCTCAATATAAATCTGCAATGTGATGTGACAGCCAAAATAAGCTCATTTAGTGATCTCAGATTTCCTTAAGGGAGGCATAGGTTCCAGAAATGAGAGGGTGATAGTCCTTCTGTACACTGTTCTATAACAACCACATCTGCAATATGATGTTCATTTCTGAATGTCACAGTGTAAGAAAGATAATGATAAAATATTGATAAAAGGATATTGATACTCTTCACATCCAGGGTACGGTAAGCAAAATGGTAAAGAATAGAGTCAAAGTCATACCAGGATCAACTAAAGGAAATGGAGATGATTAACCTGGGGAAGGTAAGACTGATGAAGTACATGATAGCTGTGTTCAAGTATTAGAAGGCTGTCATATTGAAAGGGGATTAGATATTCCTTTTGGCCTCCAAAAGCCAAAACCAAAGGCTAGAACTAAGAAGCTAATTTAGGATTGAGGTCAGGGAAGTAATTCAAAAATTAGAGCGTCTATTTACACGCACTTAATTAGTTGCTTAACATGAGGGGCAATGCAGTGTAGAAGAAAGAGGTGACCTTGAAATACAAGGCTTGACTTCTACTCCTGGCAAGATGGGCAAGGCTCTTAGTATCTTAGTGCCCCAGGAAACTCACTAAGACTCACTAAGTTGAAGAGGAGGTGTTGATCAGTAGAGGGATTTTCTTCATCTACCACTAAACCAATGAAATTACATGTCTGGTCCCTGTCCACTATATAGTACATAGATAAATAGATGAGGTGGGAGGAGAGACAGAGAGAGGGAAATAGCCCTATCTATAGATAAAAGATATAGATACATGCATACATGTACATGTTTTTGTCTGTTGAGTCATTTTCAATTGTGTCTAACTCTCCACGACCCTTTTTGAGGTTTTCTTGGCAAAGATGCTGGAGTGGTTTGCTATTCCCTTCTATAGCTCATTTTACAGATGAGGAACTGAGGCAAACAGGGTTAAGTGACTTGTCCAGGGTCATACAACTAGTAATTGAGGCTGGATTTGAACTCAGGTCCTCCTGATTCCAGGGCCAGTACTCTATCCACTGTACCACCTAGCTGCCCCATGTATACGTATATGTGTGTACACACACACACACACACACACACACACACACACACACACACTCAGCTCCTTGAGAGCAATGCCTGTCTTTTGTCTCTTTTTGAGACAAAGCTTAGCACAGTGTCTGGCACATAGTAGGTGTTTAATAAATGTTTACTGACTTTTTGATTTGCTTATTGATTGATCAAGGTACATTATGTACATATATAAAAGCATTATATTTATAAACATATATTATCCCTTATATAGTATAATGCTCTTATATGGCTTATATAATAATAATGAAAAATAAAAAGATACAGAAGATACAGAAAGAAACATCAAGCACATTGGGCTTATGCTCTGTGACAGATTCATCAAGAACGTGGACAAAAATCACCCACATAGGAAGGGTATTAATGAGTTGCGATTTGTGCCAATTGTAAGTTACCCAAATCAGTGACATCATGGTTCCACTTAAGTAATAAAAAATGGCAGATAAATTGGAAGAGGGAAGACACTGGAAACAGAGATGCAAATTAGCAGGCTATTGAAGTCCTGAACTAGGGGAGTGGCTGTGTACCTGGAAAGAAAGGCACAGCTATGAAAGAGCTTTGTGGGGGTAGAATTGACAAAATTTGCCAGCTGATTAGATGTGTGGAGTGAGGGAGAAGGAATAGTAGACGGTTGTGAACCTAGGGGACTTAGAGCATGGGTAGTGCCCTCATAGAAGGCTCTTAACAAATACGTGGTTGAATACAAGCAATATATTTAAAAAGTATTATTCATATAAGGAATTTATCACCATACATACTCACATATACACACACAAATTTATCATATGATTTACATATAGCATCACATTAAACAGTGAGGCAGTATACTGTCACAGATAGAGAACTGGGCTTGGAACCAGGAAGACCTGAATTTAAGTTGAAATTCTGACACATACTGGATAGATGACCCTGGGTCACTTAACCTCTCAGTGCTCTGGTGCTCTAAGGAATTCTCTAATTGTAAGTAGTTGACAAGGTGCCAACCTACATTGGTAGAGAGAATTTCCTCATCCACCCTACAATAATGAAATAACAAATCCAGTCCACACACACACACACACACACACACTCACACACACACACACACACAGTACAGAGTGATTTCAGGAGAGTCTCAGATCAGCACCCAGGAGAGCACTAATAACTGGGGAAATCAGAAAAGCCTCAGGCATCTAAAAGGATGTGCCATTTGAGCTGAGCTTATTACCCATGTGACTCAGGCAATGCACAATTTCTCTCAGACTCAGTTTCATCTATAAAATGAGGGCATTGGACTAGATGAATTCTAAAGTCTCATCTAGCTCTAAATCCGATGAGCCTGTGATATCCATTGTATTTCTTTTTAGACAGCTTTGCTCACATTCACACCTGGGCTATTGAGAAACAGGAGGTATGTTCTTACATCCCTTAAGTACAGTAAACACATCTTGCCTTGTCATGTGTATACACAAGAAGAGTTCCACCTCTTCTACACATGTCTCCGAAATGTTCTGTGGTATCTAAATTTCCCTGAAGATAAAACCTAAAATCCTCATTTGCACAAGGCCTCAGATTTGTTCTAAGAGGGCACTAGATAACCTAACAGAACTGAGGATGCTTATCCTGGAGAAATGAAGTCTTGTGGTGCTGAGATAGTTATCTTTAAGTATTTGAAATGTCATATGTAAGGGAGATTACTTGTTGTGCTTATCTCCAGAGAGTAGAAGTGGGAGCAATGGATAAAAGT
Organism: Trichosurus vulpecula; assembly: GCF_011100635.1. Lineage (NCBI taxonomy): Eukaryota > Metazoa > Chordata > Mammalia > Diprotodontia > Phalangeridae > Trichosurus > Trichosurus vulpecula. The sequence goes on along the minus strand of NC_050580.1, from coordinate 211,594,467 downwards.
TTCAGAGAGGCAGATTTAGATTCTATATAAAGATAAATTTCCTAACAATTAGGCCTATCCCAAAGTGAAATGGGCAGCCTCTGAAGGTAGAGGATTCCCCTTCAGTAGAGGTCATCAAATGAAAGATGAATGACATGGAAGATGTCACTTATCAAGAATGTTATAAGGGGGGTTTGAACCAGAAGACTTTTGAGGACCTTTCTAAGGAGGTCCTGGGATTTCAAGTTGATTTTTTAAATCTCTCAGTGACTGTCATCCTAAATCACGTTTCTCCTTCGTTGGTAGACTTCCAGAAATAGTCCATCCTTGTTGCATGCACTTCTTTATCAACCACTTGCTCTCACCCCCATCCCTGTATTCTTCACAGTCACCAGGGACCGCTTAATCACCAAATGCATTGGTCTTTTCTCAGTCTTGATCCTCCCTGATGTTTCTGCAGCACTGAAAGCTATGAATTACTCCTCCTTCTAGAGACCCCTTTCTCTCTTGACTCTTTTCTCATTGCTCTTTGCCACTTCTCTGCCTGTCTGACCATTCCTTTTTTCTTTTTTATTAGTTTTTTGTCTTGGGCTTACCCCCTAAATGTAGTTGTTGGCAATATCATTTGCTCTTATAGCTTCAGTTATTACATCTTTGCAAATGCTTCCCAAATATGCATATATAATACATTAATATATACATAATATATAAGTATATAATCCCCTCTATATGTATATATACATTCATATTCCCACTTCTCTTTGCCTTCTCTCTTAATTTCCTCCTTGCTCCAGCCTTATTTCTAATTAATTTTTATTTTAAAATGTATACATTTAAATAATACATTTGCTTGATTTAATGATATTTTTCATAAATACCTGTGGAATAAACATCTGTGGTCAACCCTGCCCTTATGTTGCCTGGGGTCCCTTTGTTTGAAGCAAGAAGGAGCCCAGGAGAGCCATGCAAGAGAAAAAGACCTATCCTAGTACTAGACAATCCCCTAGAGTTTTGTTCTCTAAGTGGGGGCATAAATGTGAGCTATTTCATAACTACTCTTTTAAGGACAGAATTACCATGAATGTGAGCAATATTTTATAAATCTGCCTTGTAGATTTGAACAGGTTTCATTGATATATATACATACAAATACATGTACATATATACACATATGTACATACACACAAAATCTCTCCCCTACCTCAAGCCATCCTCGGTAAAGCTACCAAAGTAAACCCCAGTGGCTATTATTATATCCAGGATCAATTACAAAGTCTTTGGCTTTTAAAGCTCTTCAAAGCCTGATCCCTTCCTATATATCCATTGTTATTACATTCTAGGCACCCACTGCTCTCTACAATACAACTATATTGACCTATTTGCTGTTCCTAATATATGACATTCTATCTCTTACATCTCTGTTACTTCTGTAAAAATATGATTTATGATTATAGATTATGATGATATATATACTCAGTAAATACACACTAAAATGCACATAGAGTGATCATATTCAATGTTAATTTGAATATTCATAAACTAATATAGTTCTTGAGTTCAGAATGGAGAATTGAATAACTTCAGTCAGTCAATCAGTCGATGTGCATTTATTTATCACCTGCTGTGTACCAGGCCTGGTACTAAGCGCTGGGAATACAAAGAAAAGCAAAAGATAGTTCCTGTTCTCAAGGAACACACACTGTAATTGAAGAGACAACATGAAAACAACTATGCACGATAAATTGTAGATGGAAGAGAGTAGCATTAAGGGGAATCAGGAAAGGCTTCTCATAGAAAGTGGGATTTTAACTGGAACTTGAAGTAAGCCAGGAGGCAGAGATTAGGAGGGAGATAATTCCAGGCAGAAAGGGTCTCCAGTGCAAATGTCTGGAGTCTTGAGCTAGAAGAATATTTTTGTGATTTCTTTTATATTATTTATATTTTAAAATCCTAATCAGAGCAGGACATTCAAAGCATTACAGCACCATCTGGTTAAGTTTTCATTAGTGTTTCAATTATAGCCTTTACTCACAAGAGGTCTAACCACAACTTTTGTAAGGGCATGAGACCATACACTTTTAGCCTCAAGCAAAAAATAAGAACTACTGTAATGATTATTGAAAGGGAAAATACTCACAAAATTTTGATCAACACGATCATTCATTTTGAATTCTGTAAAAAGGAAATGTGCTCAATCTTTTTCAATGAACTGCCCCACCAAGTGGATGAATATATGAGGTTTTAATATATCTCTAGTAATAATATACAGACAAATAGATTAGGATATTATGGCTCCTTTGGGGGATGTTCTCCTGTCACACAAGTGAGCCCTGAATTTAGAAAGACATTATATAACAGCTTCTATGGGTTGTTATCAAGTGAGAAATTCTCCAT